>NW_028262391.1:13258750-13882500 GCF_047370975.1 Nipponia nippon
CTTTTTTTTTTTTTTTGACAAGATTAGATGTTGCATATTGATGAGCTAGCATTTCAAAGGTCCGTGGGGCTTTGGAATGTATTAAGAATCTCTGAAGTTTAATATTCACCATGTTTTAAATATTCAGAAGGAAAAATCTGCATAAAATGGCTTTTGATAAATACATTCTAGGGATTCTTTCTTTCTGTCTTACGCAAGCATTGTGGGGATTGTGGCTGTGCCAGTTTTGTTCCAAAGTGTCTTTTGTTTCAGTGTTTCAGGACCATTTTGATCCCATTTGTATGCCCAGTGCTTGTCCTGAAGTCTTTTATGGTTTCTACTGGAACTGTACAGCAGGCAGGTGGATGTGACCAAGGCAAAGGCGCAGCTGAGCATCCTAACTCCTGAGTGTCTGCTTGATTGCTCCCCTCCTTATGACAGCTGGGCACGTTCAGCCTCTTTCTGTGCCTGCTTTTTGTGATGCAGGTTGGGATTAGCCCAGTGGTCAGGCCTGGCCGAGATCTTTCTGCAAAGGTGCTCCACACCAGTGGGGATTTGAGAATGGAGAGGGCAAGATCCTGGGTGCAGGAGCAAAGCAAAGTGCCATTCAGTGCATCTCAGATCTCACAGGGTAGTTTCCCCTTCCTTGGATGTCCCTCTTTGGTAAGAGTCTTAGCAGTAAGAGAGGTGCTTTTAGGAGAAATCTTCCCTTGGGGATGCCCTATTTCCCATACTGTTGAAAAATCCGATTGAAGCTTTAGATGAGGAGGATCAGTTACGGGCTGCAAACACACAGCTATTTTACTGTATTATTAACTCTCGTTTACCTTACCTTCAACATCCCATGGTACATACCATGGTGTGCAGGACAGCTTCTTTGGTCCTGCTCACACACAGCCTTGACTTTGTCATGCCAGTCCCTGTTGAATCAGCGCCTGGTACTTGTTCTCAGGACCTCTCTGGCTTGAGCCAAGGGCATCTCATGCTCCTATGCAAAAGGTGGTGCTTTCAGGTTTTGGCTTACAAATAATGCAGCCCTTCCAAACTCACCTTTCCCCTCTCACATATTCCTGACAGAAGTAAGATTTTAAATATTTCACAGCATTCTTCTTTTTTCTTCCTTTTTGCCAGATGCCTTGAAAACATTGGCAGATTACGATCTGGGTGGGGGTTTTCAGGATCGATTTCCTTTCCTCCTTGATTGGATGGTGTAGGTTTGCAATGATGGTTTTTTCCTTTTTTTTTTTTCTTTTTTTCCTCTTTTTTTCTCTTTTTTCAGTCTTATGGAACAGATGCCTTGAGTTTATGCAGAGAAAGACTGACTATGATTAGAGCTAATCCAGGATGGCAGGATTGGACCCCCACAGTGAAAGCTAGAAAAGTGATTGCAAAAGTATTCTGTTTCTCCTTTATTAATTACACAGGAAGTTTCCACCGAAGGCTCATGTAGCACAACTGGCCTATGTAATAAGTAGCAGGGCCTGTAATTACAGTCTGTCTTCTGATCCTATCTGTGCTCTAACTTTCTAAGCACCGCAGTTCTATTTACATCTGTGTCTTTGTCACCTTTTAAATTTTTGATCGGTCACTAAGGGAAGAAGAGTACAAGCTGTGAGCCCTGCAGCGAGTCTAAACAAGGGGGTCCTCCTCCTTCTCAGGTATCTGCCTGATTTGGGACACAGAGCAGAGCATGGGGAACAGGGGGGATTTTACCAGCCATGCAGCAGAGTGGGCTGCATCCGAACTGAGTATCTTTCAAGATCTTGGAGTCTTTGTAGGACTGGAAATGTGAACTTTTTACAGGTCTTAACTAGTGTACTATCCTGTGAGGGAGTTCGTATATCAGCATTTCTTTGCTCAGAGCAGTTTCTACAGGATTTGACCTTTCTTTTCTGTAGGATACAGGGTTTTATGGTTGCAAAGAGGTCCTTCCACATATGGCATGAGGAGGGAGATGGCTTTTGGCATCATGCAGAGAAGCTGGGCAACAAATCCTGGTATCAATGTAAAGGAAGAGTAACTTGAGTGGAAGGGGGAAGGCAGTGATTTACACGTGGTTCAGTACCAGGTTCACCAGCTCTGAGCAGCAGCGAGCGCAGCCTCGGGCAGATCAGTTCGCTGGGGCGTCAATCCAGAGACCTGGCAATGAGTAAATGGGTTCCTTGTGAAAGTGTTTGGTGCTGATCACTCTGGCAGTAATCTTTTGTCTCTTCGGAAATGTGCGCTAAAGTTAGGGCAAAACTACAGAATGGTGTCCCCCAGTCTTTTTTTCCAAGGCATGCTCCCAGTACTACGTGTGATCAAGAGGAACGAAAGCCATTGTGCAAATACTATACTCCACGCAAAAAAAAAAATTAACAGTCCACTACGGATACTTTAATGTCCATTAAACTGTTATGCAAATTGTCCCTTTTCTGCAGCTTGCACTGTTATTTAATTATTTTTGGTCTGATGTCTGTTTAAAAAAAACAACTCAATTATTTTTTAAATTTTTTTCTAACTCTACTTCTAAGAAAGTTGATGCTTTAAAGGAAAAAAACCCTTACTTTCAAACATGGGTTTTTCAGGCTTCGAAATTAATAATTTCTACACCTGACCCAGTTCCTGCAGCTGCCAAAAATGAAAAGAGAAAGCTATTTAAATTTCTCATAGAACCATTTATCTCTTAAAATATGCCAAGGCAATTTGAGGTGGGGGTGGAGACTCAGCTATTTATCTCAGCAGCTTGATTTTTCTCTTTATGTTTCTAACTGTCAGGGGAAAAAAAACGGTAGGAAGCTATTCTTGGGCTATTATTGATGTATTGTGTTGCCATTATGCAGGATGTCTGCTTTGCTATATACGGAAGGACATTAATAATAGCCATCTCCCCTGCCCCCACCCTCGGTTCCTCTTTGGGAAGATATGGTTTAAACTGGAGCATCTGCCGTGTTCAAATTGTTGCTCCCTCCTCCCCTCCCCTCAGTTCTTTCCCAAACTAGTTTTGGGAACAGGGCTAAGGGAATA
Organism: Nipponia nippon; assembly: GCF_047370975.1. Lineage (NCBI taxonomy): Eukaryota > Metazoa > Chordata > Aves > Pelecaniformes > Threskiornithidae > Nipponia > Nipponia nippon. Next base: position 13,261,736 of record NW_028262391.1, read on the forward strand.
AGGAGACAGGTTATATTTGCCATTTTTCTGCCTACTTGTGTGGTTGCTCCAGGCAAGTCATTTCCATGCCATGTACCTGTCTACCCTCTTCCTTTCCATGTATTGCGCCTCCTTTCATTTTTAAGTTCATCAGTGCAAAAAAACCCTTTCTCGCTGTCTTTTTCTCACAGGGGCTGGCTGGCAGAACGGGCTCAGCAACAGACCTCTGATTTGTTATTACCCAGCGTTTCATATCCAGAAACGTTGGTCTCTTCATTATTTCCCATAAGTAGGAAAATGTATTCCTGTTCCCATCCCTCCTACCCTAGGTTTAAAACATTGTTATGAAACTTTAAAGGGTCCGTCCACTTGTTTAAAGACTCGGATGCTTGTTTTATTTTTGGAAGAAGAGGGTATAGTGAACAGGAATAGTTTGATGTTTAAAAAATAACCCCACTTCAGCATTCCCCTGAAGTGCGGGAAGTCCTGTCTCCGCAGGTCTGTGCCAGCAACGTGACAGCCCAGAGAGCAAAGCCGACTCGAATAGGAAAAAGAACTGGCCTGCCCCATTTCATCTGTGAGAAGAGAGAGGTGAAAATAATAAATGTGGCAAAAAATAAAGGGCATAATTGCTCTGTTTGTTTTTTTTTTAATGGCTGTTCCTACATCTCATGCTAATTTTCTTCCATAGAAGCTTTGCTTATTCAGCATTTCTCATGGTCATGACCGTGTGCTTTTTAATGGTGTCATTATTTTTACTCTTCGCTTGTTGTGTCTGTGTCTTGCTTTGGTCCCTGTATGGTATGGAGCCATTTTGGTTTGGGCACTGAATTAAAACAAAGTTAGGAGCTCTGTCTAGGAAAGCTCACCTAGAGTTCAGGACCAGAAAATGCAATCAGAATATTTTCCAGTTCTGATATAGGGAGGTTTTCCAAATATGAATTCTAGATGGGAGGAATGCCTTCACTTGGGAAAGTGCGCAGATTTCAAAATGAAAGGGAGATGGCCATTCAGTGTAGTTTCTCATTGCTTTTATTGTCTTCCTTGGTGGTGGCCAAGGAGAAAAATGCCACTCTGAAGTGTTCCCTAAACTAGAGCCAGAGCCCAGCACCTCCTCTGCAAACGTTTGCTCTAGCTCCAGCTTGCCACGCTGCTGCAGCATGAGAGCAAGGAAGGCCTGCTACCGAAGCAAGTCAGAGCTGCTCCCTGTGGTGAGTCTCTGTCCAGCCTAGGGCTTGATCCTGCCTTCCTAGTGCAAGTATTTTGCCAGAAACAGGTGTTTTCTCTCTGCTGTTAGCTATGGGATTGTGTGCAATGATTAGGATTTGCAGGGAGGGAGGAGAAGATCCTGTTCCAATTAGGCTGCCTTTGTGCTAATGTTTCATTCAGGGCTGTATGAGATAAGAGCAGTTTGCACTGAAATGCACAGCCGGAGGCTGTGGTTTGCGTTTCAACTATGTTGAGATGGTACCCATTTAAAATACAGAACTGGGGCACTTTTTTTTACATCTGCCAGTGCTTTACTGACAGCTCTGTATGGGTTGGAAACCCATTTTGGTTTGGCAAATGGGCATTTTCTGCCTTGTCCCCTGAGCCTGATCTAGTTCTTTGCTTTAGCCACCTAAAAAGTAGTATTTCTAATGCACCTAATGCCAAAGTAGCTGAGCACCTGACAAGCATCTAACAGAACAGCCAGCAAGGTGAAGAGTAGGCTGTTAACTGAGCTGCCTTTACAAAAGGTGTATTCCACTTCCTTCACTATGTGCCTTTTTGGAGACCTGCAGTGCTCCTTTATGGGCAGCAGCGAAATAGTCCTAGTGCCAAGCAGGGATGGGAACTAGGAGAATGATGTAGAACAGAAGCAAGAGGTTAATTTTGAGCATCTGTTCTCCGTTGGGATAAGCAAAGGAATGGCTTTACCCCATCAGCACTGCTTGTCATCTTGCTTAACACACCTCATTGTCTGGTAGGCAACTGTTCAGTAGCAGAGGTACTTGGGTATGTCTCCTCAAACGTCTCTGTCTTATCAGAACTCCAGAGTCATTCATATCTGGAGATTTTATTTGCTTAATATTGTCTCTTATAAGCTCTCCATTATTCATTTTTTATATAATGTTAGAGAGAAAATTTGAAGGTGAACCAAAGGCTGGATGTTTGATTGGTGCTACTGTAATAAAAAGGCTGACATGCTCTCACTTTTAATCCCCAAAATCATGTTTTAGGAAACTTTTCCCTGCTGCGGTCAGAGAGGAAACGCAAGGTTTATTGGAAATGCAGCAAAGGGAAAGGTTTGATGTTTCGATGCTCAGTACTGCACCACTGTGATCTCCTCTGCTGTCCTTCTGGAGAGTGAGGACTGAATACTGGCAGAGGTATGGGCAGAGCAAAGTTATGCTTGGACTTTCTCATGGTCTTGCTAGACAGGATCTGCCTTGGTGAAACTTCAGCTTCCTTATGGGTCCTATAATTTCCCATGCCACAGCTTGTGTTTTGGATCATCAGAGAGACTGGAGGGCAGCCTCCAGTGCCTTCTCTCCAGTTAGTCAAATGAGAGACCAGGAGTGCTAATTCTGCAGTTTTGATAACAGCACTTTTCCAGCTCAGAGCAAGCAGCAGAGGTTTGTTGTGTTTCAGAGCCTGATCACTCACACTGGCTTTACCTGTGGGCTGATACAAGGGGGTCTGAACCACACATGGGTGATTCCAGAAGGATTCCTCTTGGCTAAATCCCCCATGGTGAACCCCCCCAAGGGCTGTGAGATTGGCTTAGCTCTTCCAGACTGCAAGGAAGGAGTGCCCCCAGGAATGTATTTGTCCTATGCAGCTGCTATGCTTTGGCCTATCCCTGCCAACTGTAGACCTGTCTGCTCTAGGGTTCACCGGCGATGATGTTTATTGGATGTGCAGTAATTCATAGTGGATGACTAGGCCAGGTTTGAGGTGGTGTTTCAGGTTTATGGCAGCTGTTGGTTTAGCCCTTGAGATAAGAGAAGGTTTTGCATTGCTGCCTTTGTTGCAGTTCGGAGGGGAGTGTGACTGACCACACTTCTCCTTGTCCTGTGCCAGCAGACAGAGGCTCTCAGTGGTATGGGAAGCATCTTCCTTTTAAATGTGAATCACTAGCCTAGGTATCTGGGCAAGAAAGGGGCACAAGGAGGCATTCCCTATATGAGGGATGCCTTCTGCTGCATGCTCAGATCCTAATGGAAGTAACATTACTTGAGCTTTTAGGACCGGTTTCCTGTCTGTCAGAGCTTGGGGGTACCAGAGTTTTACCCCTTGCTGAGCACAAGCACTACCCAAGTCTGTGAGGGGCCCAATCCTGCTGCCATTGGAGTTTTCCGAATCCTGTGAGTTGCTGAGTACGCCTCCTGTGAGCTGCTGAGTAGCCCCCTTCTCACTGAACCTGTCAGGCCGCTTGTCTCCTTCATTGGCTACTTCCCTAGGGCTTTGAGGGCACTCAGGAAATGTGATCAGCACCTTACAGGATTGGTCCACTAGGTAATATATGAAGTTTTTTCTCTGGTTACTTGTGTGCATGAATTGAAAAACATTTATTCCAGTTTGTTCTGAGGACAGATGCAGCATATACACACGTTTTCTATATTTATAAATATATATAGATATATATATTTTGTTCTCAGCTAGTTACCTCTTCTAAACTGCAATTTTCAGAGCAACCGGCATATATTTTTTATTCAACACGTAAAATGACTTTTTACAGTAAGAGAATGAAAGCTGTTTTAAGCATGTGTTTTCTGTATTTTTATTACGCATTATCCAATTATATTGAGATGTATTTTCCTCTTTGCTCTTCTCTTTCAGTTGTTATCCTTTTTTATCAGTTATGCTTTTCTAATGTTTTGTAAGGGAAAATAAATATGCAAAATCACCAGATGCCTTTTTTCTTTGCAGAAGAAGTATCACAAATGCTTTTTTATTACATTTTACCAATCCAATAAACTCCTTATAAATTTCATTTTTGTTTGCTAGCGTGTGAAATTATTTTTTCAAGTCGAATGGTATTTACTTTCTCCCAGCCTCCACCTGCAATTATGCTTCATATCCTCCATCTCTCTCTCTTTTGGGTTCAAAATTTCACTGTATGGCTCCTCAACGTACTTAATTCAAGAGCCTCTTTCACTGTTGGGTGAAGCAAGGATGCTAGAAATATGTCACAAGAGAGGCTACCCCCTGCTTGTACTGGCCATCTCTTGATGAATTTTGCGCTGTTCTTAAAAACGTGAGCCTTTGAGGTAGAGACCACTCCATTCCTAAAACATGAGGTAATCTGCAGAGGTGGGTTATATGTGGAGGTTGTCCACAAATATTCTCAGATTTGAGTTGTGATGGGGTTACGGCAGAGCCAAGCACCTTGCTTTGCAGCTGAATGGAGGAACATTATTCAAGCTATTATGGGGAGAGTAGAAAGCAGTGTGGTTTGCAAAGCCTGTCTCTTCTGGGAAATTGTTTCTAGGCTGCCACTGCGGTAAATAATCAGGATTGTTCCCGGTCCAGTAAATAATCAGGATTGTTCCCGGTCCAGTCCAATCTGCTTCAAAAATACCACTGATCACTGCACAGCCTGACCTTCACCTCTCCAGTCAGAGAACCTGGCACAGCACCAGACCCTTACCGAACGCTTTCCCTGACAGAAACGCTTCAAGTGACGGGGAATCCAGTGTATCCTGGTAAGCTTTTCCAATGACTGTTTTTTGCCTGCTAAATATCTGCACCCTGCTTATAGCCTCTGTTTTTCTACCCTCTCTTTTATAAAAGTCCTTTGCTCTCAGAAACCTCCTCCTGTGCAGAGCTGCACAGGCGGTCTTCAAGGTGGGATTCATCTCGATGAACTTCAGCAGCCTGGAAGACAGCTTCATTGTCCGAGGTGGCCCTCTAGTCCTCTGTAGTCAGTGGAGAAGGTCTGTCATCTTTTCTTTAGGTGAGCGTCTGAGACAGGCTTGGTTTGTGTCTTTAAGGATTAACTGAGATGAATACTGTCCTCCATTCATACCAGCAAAAGTAGTTTTCTTAAAATGGTTTTTCACGGAGTTGTAGAAAGATCCCGAGGCACAGCATACAGCTAAACCCGTTCCCTGTTTGTCACTCCCAACAAAATTTTATCTAGCGTCCCCTTGAAGACATCCACAGATGGAGATCCCACAACATCCCTTGTCAGTCCATTCCATAGTGGTGTTGTCTTCACCCTTGGACAGTCTTTCCTACTTGGCTGCAAATTAAATCTTGTACTTCCTTTCCCACCTCCAGTGAACATGAAGGACTTCTTTAGTAGGTTAGGTATTGTCAGGGGATGCTTTGTTAGCCATGGAAAGAGGCACAAGTAGCAGCTTCGCTCCCAGCTCCTCCTCCCCTTCCCCAGGGGACTTTAGGAAGGGCCTGTGTTCTCCCTCAGGAAAGGACGAACCCTGCAGCTTGTTCCTACAGGACATGGGAGTCTGACAGGCTTTGTCTTGGCAGTAAAGGGAGCATGATGGTGTAGGCTTTCAAGTCCATTCAAACTGCTATATAGTTTTCCAAACTCGATATTATTACTTCCTTTATAGCACAAGGTATTTTTTCCTAAACTTGTTACGATGGAAAAGTTCCAGGGATATGTTGTCCATGCACAAATCAAAATGCATTAGCAGGCCAGGGGCCAGAGGCGAGGTCCAAGGGTGGGGGAGCTATTAATTCGATAGTTTGGCACTGCTTTTCTTGCAGTCAAAGGCAACAAGAATCCTTTGAAGACAACGAAAGCTCTGCGAGGGAAGTGTGTCTAAAACCCAGGTGCCAAGGCTAGGCGTACCGGGGGTTTAGGGCGGGATGGAGGTGGTGTAGACTATTTGGCAGCCCAACAGGTTTCTCTGTTGGTGATGTTCCTGGTCAAATGAAGAAGCAGTTGTACAGCTGCATTCTCCTGGCATGACAGCTGTCTCCAACTGTGGCTACTGTAGATTTAACCACCTGTCTTTAAACAAAGATGGGTCTTGTATGTTTATCTTGAAGATATCTAAGCTAACTTGCTGTGTGACTTCCTCTGTGTCACAAATGGAGTTTTATTACTGAGCAAGGATGACTTCTGCTTTCTAGCCAATTTTGAGAAGATTTTGGGGGCTTTGTAAGCTTCCTCAGGAGGGTTTCAAAGCTGTGAAGAAACTTGGAGAGCTGGGGAATCTGACCACAGTGCCGGTCTTAGCAAGCAGTATTGGTGTTCTGGACGGTGTTCATGTCTTCCATCTCTAATAGTTTGGAAAAGTCCAAGGCAAGCGAGCTGCAGGGCGCTCTCTCTGATAGATGGACACCTCCAAAGGGCCATTCCTCCAACGTCTCTTAGTCGTTGGCAGGGTGAACTGGTTTCTAGAGATGCCTCTCTCACTCCATTAACTGTCAAGGGGTTCTGAAAGACCAGCATAGACCAGATCTCTTCCTTTCAGACAACTGAAATTGGAGAAGATAAATGGACAATGAGTGGGCTCTTTCACCACTGTCTATTCGCCACAAAACGGCAAGTGGCTGCATAACACCGCACCACCTCCGCTGCAAAAACAAGCAGGGAAAGGGGGGAAGAGGAGTTTGGACTGGGCTGTCAGGAGAATTGCTGCTGCTGTCAGTGTCATCCGTCACAACCTGCCTGGGTCTTGCAAGACAAAGTACCACTCCTCCGGTGACACAGAGAAGCTCCCTTCCCCAAGGAGCTTTTGGGAGGAAGGCTGGGAGCTCTCTGCCTCTGGTCTGCTGGACCAGATCCAGGCAGTCCTGGTAATGGTGAGCCAAAGTGGGGACCTCTTGTGCTGCTGAGAGTTTCTGGGGACAATGTTTTATTGGTACTGAAGCCACTTGAAATACACAAGGTCAGTCCTGAAGCGGAGCAGAGACGTAGCGACTGCTTTCAAAGTGCTAACTGCAGCTCCAGTGTGGTGTCACCAGGAGATGCACATGACACTGTTTTCTACAAGGTAAGGAAAAATAAATAAGCCCAAGTCATTGCATAGCAGAATGGGCTGCTTTTTTATCTTGCAATATTGTTGATGTTGGACTGAATCTGCTGTCTTAAAGTATAAATATAAAGACGCTGCTAAATCATCACTATTTCAGCAACTAATTAAGGGGTAATGCTCATGGTGCAGCAGTATATGAGGCAATAAACGGCTTTGGCGGCTGATTAAACACTGGCACCGAGGCATTTAATTACAGCAAAAGCCAATTACCATGCACATATTCCAACACCACGGACATTACTCCTGTTATATGACAGAACAAGGAAAGGCAATAAACCATGCTATAGAAATGTATAGTGCAGGACTCTCTAGCTTTGCCAAAACCAGCACCCTTCCTCTCCACTGGCTCTGAGATGGGAGCTCTGTCTCTATAGGGAAGGCTCAAAACAAGGCCACAAAGTGAAAATTCTTTGTAGGACTCATTTAAGATCTAGAAACAGAGTCAAATGTTGCAAATCCTCTCTGTACTAAAGAGCATTTGACCATTTGTAGAAGATAATATTCCCACACTCAGCTAACAGGTGCATTTAAAGCCTCACCTTAGTGTATTTAGCATCGATGGGCAAGTCAGTGGCACTGGTGGAAGAGGTTATGCGTGGCCTTTTTTTTCTTTCAGTTATTGCGTTGCAGAAAGCATAATCAGTTGCAAAACACCACATGCCATTCTTCAGCTAATTGATTTAAAAGCTGGAGTTTGATTTTCACAGGCTTTCAGCTCTTGCACCATCCGTTTGACTTAACCAGCTCAGCATCTCTTCAAATTAAGCCTTCGCTCTCTTTAACCAGAAGTGAATTCTTCTTTTGAAGGAGTTTCCTAGAGAAATTATCTCTTAGAAAATCCTTGGCACGAAACCTTAGCCAGCCTTGGCATGCAAACCTGCCTCATGCTGGCATTAACAAGCCTCTTATTTAAATGTTGATGAGCTCTTTGCTGCCAGTTAGCAATGGGAAATGCAGTCTGTGTGTTAAATGAGAGCTGGGAATGACTTCCAAATACCAAAATGTTTGTTAAACTCACAGCCCACCTCTTCCCTCCTTGGGGGTGGGAAGCTTCCCAGCAAATTGGCCCCATTTTGCACAGAAACTGCCAGGCAGGATCAGACCAAAGATCCCTCTCGTTCTGTGGCCCAGATGGGACTGACGCCAGAAGCACGGCTTCCCAGGACGAGCTGCCGTACCGCTGAGGTGCCGGTCTGCCCCAGGGAACCTTTCCCCGACCCCGTTAATTAGTGATGGTCTCATGCTTTGAAGACAGGCTCCCCCCACTCTAGTGTGCATTTGGGTTTACTTGTTTGGTTTTAACCTTTACTGTTATACGGTGGGTCTGGTGGCTGTTACCTTTATTGAGAGCTGATGAATCGTCACTCCCCAAACCTTTTTAGAGTCACTTGGTTCTCTACAGTGCTTTATAGAAAAGCATTCCACAAGCTGATTGCAATATTATATATATTGATAGCTCTTTAGCGAGACAGACACCCCTTAAAATTCAGCCTGAGGCTGTGGGACCAGCTTCTATTTGCTTGCCATCCCATGGAGACCAAATGCTTTGTTGCCTCTAAACCAGGAATCTCTCATATATGGTGGGGGCTCTTCAGTCCTTCTGGGACTCTCCCCCTTTGTAGTGAGTCTGAGGTGAGTCAAAGGACGAGTTTCAAATAATAAATGCCAGAAGAGGGAGTCTCCCTGTATCCTCGTGTTACCTTTGCTGCCTTCTGAAATCAACATGTTCCCCAGCCAAGGAACGTGTAAATTCTTTTGGCTATCACTCACTTTTGGATGAATCCCAACTGCGCATATATACAATAGGCAGTTTCTTCAGTGTTTGAATGAACCAGAAGGGCTTTGTCTGCTATAGATGGGAGCTTTCAATCCCATTTATGGTACATTATATCAGTCTGAAATAGCATCTGTGAGGTCCTTAAACTGAACCACCATCAGATTTACAGCCACCGCAGAAGGCTTAGCAGGCTGGCTCCAGAGAGCTATAAGCAGTAACCATATTCTCTTGAAATATTTGCTTTCTCTGCAAAGTTGACCTGAGGAAGAATGTGTTGTTCGTTTGAAAATCTCTTTTTGTTCATTTATTCAGGGAATGTCTTCATTGACAGCCACTGTAAAGAAATGAGCTTCAGAGCTGAGAGCTGCTTCTCGTCATTGCAGAGCTGGTGACAGCTGCTCAGGCAGGGAGCTTCCCGTGCTACATCCACACACCTGCAAGGTAAAACCTGGGGGATCTGAGTTGTTCAACACCATGGGATGAGCAAGACAGTTCAACTAAGCACAATCTCCCACTCAAACCTCTGCCCAGAGGATGACCAGGACCTTGACTGAAACTCAGCAGACAGAATAGCCAATGCATGCACTAACATGTTCTCAGTTTTTCATATCTCTGCTGCCTTTAAGAGCACTTGAAATACCTTGGCAAGGCTGCAACAGCAGGGCCAAAATAGGATGCACCAAAAAATCTTCCCTGGGAGCCTACTCTTGGTTCGCTTCCAGTCTGTTGGTCACCTGTGCTCTAACGCAGGCCAGACTCAGGGCCTACCTATCCCACCTACCATCCTCCCTGGAAACAGCTGGAGGAATGGCTGTTTGTTGTCAGTTGTCCTGGGGAAGTGCAGGAAGCCAACTGAGATGGGGGAGGTTCTGCTTGATGCTGTGCAGACATGGCCAGTGACAGCCCATGCCTCAGACGCTCCCAGTCTATGTAGGCAGGACACATGAAGAGCGGGCAGCGCTGCCAACTCAAGCTGCCAGAGCCCTGTGTTTATGTGAAATTCTTGGCTTTCATTTAAAATAATAATAATCATAATAAAAAAAATCTGACCCGCTCAGTTGGAAATATGATCCCTAAAGAGTCAGAAACCACAAGGCCATTCAAAAAGGCCCATAATTCATATGTATATGCTTATAGCTCTTGATTTTTAAGCCAAAATCATGGTGTTTGGAGGCCCAACTAAAGACTTATGAATTCCTAGAGGCTGACAGTACCAAGCGGGGAAAGGGCAAAATTAGCACATGGGAAGAAAGAGAGTTGCCAAAGGTATGACAGCAGGTCAGTGGGAGAGCCAGGCCTCCTGCCTCCTCGCCCCATGTACTAGCCACATTGCCTGGCCTCCTTCCCCAAAGGAAATTAAGAGTCCTTAAAGCAATCCTGGCTATTTTAGTCTTGTGTTTCCGTCTTCTTTTTGATGCTCTTATTTTCAGCAACATGCAGATCTTTCAGCATCCTGCTGCTCCCCATAGGATATTATTCCATCTCTGGGGCTCGTGGCCATGGTACTGTGTGCTGATGACAGCTGTGAGAGTTTGCAAGTAGCTTAACATTTGCATGCCATGAATATGCAGCTCTGAGCATGGCCCAGTTCTCCATGCAGCCAGCCTGTGCATGTTTGCCAGGAACAGCAGCATCCTGCATGTGTCTAGATCCCAGGAGACACCAGTTCCTGGTGCCTTGGGTGACATTTTTGTGTATGCTTGGATGTTTACAATCTCAAACACCTGGATAACCAGCTTTCTGTTCAGCACCCTGGGAAAACTGGGCTTGCTTTTAATCACAGCAAAAATCAGGGTCTTCGTGGTTGAGTAGCAATCATACCTACCTGACCCATTTCCAGGATCTGATTTCTACCCGTGAGGAGAGCATGGAAACCTCCTGGCACACAGCACAGCGCTGGCCAAGGGCAGAGCCTGCCAGCGGCTCCTCTCCCTGTCACACCGACTTCTAATTTCTGTTTACACCAGCACAATGTCAAACATCGCAGCAGCAGCTCTGGCGGAAGGTGAGTCTGTTAGAACGGAGGTGTCGCTTCCTCTGCTGAGGCCTCTCTAATAACGCCAAGATGCTTTTCTAACTAATTAATTACAGGGCTTTGGCTGAGTCTCCTTAATGATTCCCATCTTCCTGCTGCTGCTCTGCAATCAGCACTACTTGCAGTGCTGTTCAGAGCAACACTGATGCCATCAGAGCAGACGGATGAGTGCTATGGGGTGGGGGGGAAATTTTTTTTTTAAGCCAGTCGTACTGTGAGCTGCTTGACTTTTTGCTCTCTGATGTACTTTCCTGGAGAAGAGGATAAAGATATGGTAGGTAGGTAGCTCTAGCAGGCCCTTAGCTCTGCCCGGGATTGCTGTCTCAAGGGAAAAGCTTATGCAGAGTATAAATAGTTCTCACCTTCTCATTAAAAAGCCATAAGGTCCTCAGGGTCCAGCTTGCTTGCACATCCAGTTCACTTGATGGATTGCAAAAAATTGAAGCTGTAGTCTGGAAACTTTGTTCCTGGACCTTGAATATCAAGACTGGCCCTAGATGGAAGGCTCTGGTCAGATACAGCATGCTAGCCCACCTATTATTTATGCTTTGATAGCATATAGTCATAGTCCATGGCCTCCCATGCTTGAAAAAATCAAAACCTTGGATCCAAATACTTGTAGACTCAGTGGACAAAGACTACTGCACAACTCGACTAGGCTAGACCAGACTATATTATACTATAGCATGACTGTGTGTAGGGGTGATCTCCAGCTGTGAAGCCACATTAACTGTTGTGGCTACTTACTGCCTGCTTCATTAATCAGCTCTTCATATTCCAGTAGGAACCAGCTGCCCCTGTCTCGCCCAGCACTTTACTGCAATGGCGATGACAATTCCTCACCTCAAAAAAATTATAAGAGTAGAAAATGAAAGGCAGCAAGAGAAGGCAGCTGGGAGAGCAGCAAGTCAGCACAAAGGCAGCAGCCTCAGGAAACCAGCTCTTGAATGGCTGTAGGTCACGGCAAAGCGAGATGTCAGGAAGAATTCAAAGGCAGACACTGGTGTCCTGTAAGGCCCATTCCAGGAATAAGCATGAAGAAATGTTATGGTATTTTTCTGAGATAGATAATGTGGGATGGAATGGGTACATTAAAAGAAATTTTTTTTTGTTTTTCCATAAAGGTGGTGTTTTTCTTTTCAGTACTTCTAAGTGCCTGTATAGGTACTCCCATTTCAATGCCTGTGGCATGAGCCAAATAGAGGAGATGAGACAAAGTTTTTTGAGCTCTATAATTAACAGCTGGTCCCCTGAGCAGCAGAAGCAATTGAGCCTGCTTTCCTATGGATCTGTGCCATATGTGGATTTTTTCTAAGAAGGAGCCAATTCACTCTCCAGTCCTTTGCTTACAGAAGGCCTTACTGAGGTATTTCTCTCTGACAAAACTTGCTGGAATGTAGTATCTTTAAGACCTCTCCACCACCTTCCTTCCCCTCCAGTGTGAGGGAGTGAAATTGGTGAGAGAGTCCTGAAGTTATCAGAGGGTGGGAAAGATGGATGGTAAGGAAAAGCTGGCAAACAGATGACAGCAAATTATGCCATTATATATAATAAGAAATCTCTTGCGGGGGGGGGGGGGGTGTATCTGAAAGGAGATAAATTAAGGTTAGAGACCCATTTGCCATGATTCCTTCCTGGGGCACCTATAACACCAAATAAATGATACACTGGTCTCTAGCACACCAACTCATCAGACGGACCTGCTGCACTTGGTACAGCTCTTCCAAAGACATTCCTGCAGCCAAACATCCAAAGAGTCACCCCATGACTACAGCCTCTATCCCAAGAACATCTAGAACTAAGCAGAAGTTCAAACGCAAAGTGCTGTGACATCCCTCAGTGTAATTGAAAAATATTAGCAGCGCCTTTGTACTGGCTTGAAGCTTTTGTGCTGATTTTGCATCTAATAAGAAGGGGCCTTTTAAGGAGCAAATAAATAAATAAATGGAGGAAACCTTCTCTTTGAGCTAATTTTAGGCACATCCATGCTGACAGCTGCTCTTCCCTGATATATCTCAGCCACATCCTGGAGGGGCCAGGGGGACTGAGCTCCGTTCATGCCACTGCAGCTGAGAAAAGGCCTTTGTTTGTTTTGTTTTTAAGGGACTGATGGTAGCTGGCTCTCCAGAGCCTCCCCTCATCCTGGTTTCCCTTATAATACAGGTGGGAAGAGGGGAAGGGAGTCATGACACTTGTATGGGTGTCCAAGCTGTACATGAGCCAGCGAGGGGCTGCAATTGCCAGGCACGGGGTGTCAGGCTGAGGTTTGCACTCGGTGGCCTCTTCCCGTGTTTCTAGGTGGGGAAGAAATCCTGGAGCCCTGAGATGTGAGCCCTGGAGATATCCCAAACATCCAGCAAACAAGTCTGGCACATGGGGTCACCTTGAGGGAGAGAGGCCCTGATGGACTGCAGATGTGCGAGAGACAGCTCCGGGGAGGGGAGCGAGGCAGGACTTGCTCACGTGAACCTCATGTTCAGCTGTCAGTGACTTGACAGATCTGGCCACGGAGAGCCGTAGGGAAGGCTTCCTCCTTTAGGCCTGAAGTAAGCCAAGAACTGCTCCTTGCAGTGCTTTAGTCCCTGGGCTAACCCTTTCGTCTCTCCTTGCTCAGTCTCACAAGGCACTGTATAGATGCATAAAACTGAGATGAGCACGGTAGGAAAAGTCCCAGCCCATGTCTGCTTGGAGAGTGAGAGACAACGTGGCATAGATACTGCTCTTTGATCTTCATCTGTAGCTTTTTTTTTTTTTCTCCCCAGCTCAAATTAGAAACTCAGGACTTGTCTAGCTTGGATGATTGTTTCATTTCCTCGTCAAAAAGGTGATTACCCCTTTAGTTCTCATAATTACCTAATCAGCAAAAATCAAATCAATCAATGTTAATTTCAACCCTAATAAATATTCTCTGGTATTCTATACATTTATGTAGATCTCAAAACTCATCCTAATTTAAAGGAAAATATGATTTCATAAGTCAGACCAACTCGCTCAGCATCAGGTTCAGCAGCGTGCCACACATCCTGTGAACATGCAGAGAGGGGACAGAGTGTGACAGAGAGAAGCCGAACAAACGCACCTGGAAACTGGGATGGGAAAGGCCGATGCATAACAAGAGGTCAGCGGGTCCATAGTGTGCCACAAGATAGGACCAGGTGGACCCAAACAAGTCCAGACAGATGTTTGCCTCTGTCCTGTTCTTGAAAGCATTTGAGGATACAGGCTCCATGGTCTCCCCAGGCAATCTTTTCAGTGCTTAACTGTGTCTAAACATCTAGTTAAGACATTTAGAGATAGTGCTAAAGTTAAACCTTCCTTGATGCACTTTAAGCTTATTGTTTCCTGCCCTGCCCACACTGGACTAATAAACTGGACTCGACTTGGGTTACTCCTTCCTCTGGCGGGTAGATCTGAAGGTGATGTTATCCAGTGAGAAATTGAGCCTGGACTGGCTGTAGCTGTTTCACAAAAACTGTCTGATGGTTTCTGTGAGTTGGTAAATTCAGGAGTCAGCTGATATGGGAGTGAAGCCTTCACTAGTCTCCTAAAACCACAAAAAGTCTCAGCTTTTGAGATAAGCTTCCCCACTCAGGACAAGTCACGCGGGGGACCCACCTGGTGCTCGCCTGGCTCGACCTGCTCCATAAATAGGGCTGGAACATTTTTCTGTCTTTATACGTGTTGGCCTTGATGCTTGTTCATTGCCATGGTTTCTACTCCACACGGATCTGTGGGGAAAGGGAAGGGTGGAAAAAAGTAGCACGAACTTAGCAGTCACCTACCTGCTATTTTTTACCCCGATAAGGGGGCAAATTTTTCTTCTGGCATTGGTAATAGCAGCAATACTTAAACTGTAATTGTCCCAACTTAAGTCTTCTCGGCATTGTACCAGATGCTGAGACGCCTCTGGCAATTTTTTCCCCATTTGCACACCATCATCATCTGTGCCCTCCCTGCTGCCTGAAATTGCTCCACTTGCAAACAGCTCTGCTGGGTAGCAAAATGGCAGGAGCATTGGGCCAGGACTCCGACTTCACACTGGGTTCGTGCAGCACCTAACACGGTGTGCTGTGAGGTGGGTTCATCTCCATAGCAGGGCATCTGCTGTGGAAGGATGTGAGCCAGACCAAGAGGATGAGGCTGACTTTGCTGGAAAACTGAGACTCCATGTATGCCTCCACCCAGCTCCTCTTGTAAGGGTACTCCTGGGGAGGAGCTGCTTCTTTCCTGCAACCTGTGCCTTTCTCTCAGCTGTCCTACATCGCAGGACTGTGTCTGGACCTTCTCATCCTTTGGAGGCGGCTGACGTGTGGCTTAGAAGTTTGGAGGGTTGCATGTTTGTGGTTAGCCTAGGCTTATGTTTTAGAGGATGCTTTGGCCCCTGATGACTCTCTCTGTGGGGCTAGCCTTGAGGACAGATGCTTAGCAGTGAAGTAATGCAGTGCCAGATTTTCAGATGCTGGCATTTACTGTGGTTTTTGAGGAAGTTCCTCTCCACAGAAACACACATTTTTTTCAGGACTTTCCTGAGCAACTCCTGGTACAGGTAAACCCGACTCATCTCTTTCTTGTGCTGCAGGTGGTGAAAAAATCCTCCTAAAGCCATGTCTGGCAAGTGCAGTGAGCAATCGTGGCCTCCCAGCACCCAGCCCCCGCATGGCAGATGGAGCTGAGCAAGAGGCAGTTTTGTGCTGTTTCTTGTCTTTCAAGGAAATAATTCCTGAAGAGGAGGGAGGGCTCCGCTCCGGGGAGATAAGCAGTCCCACTGAGCCAGACCTCTCATGTTTCTTCTCTTCCCACAAGACGGCATCCTGAGGGATGGTGCAAAGGGGGCTGTCAAGCCTATGGGAGCAGGCTGAGAGCCTCGAGATGCTGCCAGGGAGCCTGGCTCCCATCCATCCACCCTCAAACGGGGGAGCAGACCCTCTGCCTGGCACAGGCCCTGGCTGCACTGCAATGCCAGGGACTAAACCTTTCTCCAAGCCCTGAGCGCAGACCCTGCCTGACCACTCCTGCCATGCCATGGAGAGAGAGCAGGGCTTGGAGCAAAGCTGGGCATGCCCATGGCATGGGCCTGACCATGGGGTATCTGCCTGTGGGCAGGCTTTGACAGTGGCAACCTGTTCCCCTGAGTTCTCCCTAGGCCTCCTGCTTTGCTTGGTGGAGTCCCACCTTCATTCACTGCTCCTGACACCGTCCATGCACACCTTGGTCAGAGGTGGCTCACAAAGCTCGTTTCCCACCGTGTCGCCTTGCGAGAGGGCTGTGCCAGCAGGCTCAGCCGTGAGCATGCTGGCAGCAGGAGAGGAGACCCCCCCACCCTTCATGCCCTACAACAGCAGGCTGTGCCCTGGAGAGGCCAGGCTGGAGCGGGACAGGCAACATGGGAGCAGGCAGATATGGCAGGAGTGGGACAGGAGTGGGAATGAGTTGGGATTCGGACCATGATGGCTCTGTCTGAGAAGAGCAGCAGAGGAAGAATGGGACCAGGTGAGCTGCTACAGCCGTGTGGGGCTTGGGTAGAGGAGCCCAAGGCTGGGATGTCTATGAGGGATATGCTGGGACTAGCTGGAGTTGACACAGCCGTAGGAGGGTGGGAAGGAAGGAAAGCCCAGGCCTGGCAAGTGTTGGGGCTGAGAACTGGCATGACCATATGCCAGAGGCTGTGCCCTGAGTGAGGAAAGGCTTGTGGTACATCATCAGGGCAGTGCATGCAGCCCAGGGCACGATGGAGCTGCAGGTCTGGCTGGAAGGTTCCCAGAGCAGCTGAGAGCAAGGCCCAGAACTGAACTAGCAGGAGATACTGCACCTAGGTAGGATGGAAAACTGTAACAGAGATGCCAGCCTGGGAGAGGAGGGGTTGCAAGGGTTCCTCTCGGGTCAGGACCCCAAACCTGGTTCTCAACACTGCCAACATGTGAGACCTAGACATGTGACACCTAGAAAACAATGTGGGTTTTATCAGAAACGTGGCACAGGATGCCTGGGAGGGGAGGTTTGCAAGGGCCAAGGGGGTCTCAGTGCATGTAACGGCCAAGGGATCTCAGTAGAGCTGCAGGGGAAGACCCCAGCGTGGCTCAGGAGAGGACACCAGACTGTTCACTGGGTAAAGGCTTGTGGGCATGTGTGGAGTGTATCATCATGTTGGCCTCCAGCAATGGCAGGCACCTGCTGTAACAGGTTTGGTATCTCAGCTGCTCTGCGAGCTGCACATTCAAGCCCTGCCAACAGAGCCTTCCCTAAGGTCTGACTTTCCTCCCCTTACTGTGCAAGTGACTGGATCTGAAGCAGTCAGGCACAGTGCATCTGAAGAGCATCTTTTGCCCTGCATAAAAAAGACAAATAAAAGATCATGCAGGAACTTCTTCCTCTTCTCTCCCCTCACTCTCCATTTCCCTGTTCCTCTTGGGATACTGGACTCTCATTCAAGAAAGCAGCCCAGGTTCCCTAGCAGTATTTGTCCTGGGCACAAGGGCATCAGAAGCAGGAGCCTGACTGTCAGAGGAGCTGGGAAGCGCAGGCCTGCAGGGTCCCTAGGGGGAAATTATTTGCTGATTGCATCTGTTTCCCAGAAGCATCACTCCAATTTATCCTGGGATTCACGTTTTTATCCAGAAAATAAGCACCTTGGGAGCTTCATTTCCATCTCAGATGTTAAATTTAGAAGTGGTGCTTCCCCTTCTCCCACCCTCTCCCTGCCCCCTTCCCAACGGCTCCTGTATCTCCCCTCCAGCCCCCCACCCTCACCTCCAGCTCTCCCTCTTTGTCGCATTACATAGTAATCTGAGATGCATTGGCCGAGCTCCAGGGAACAGAATGTACTTGGCAGGGAGACGGGTCTTGATGTCTGCAAAATGTCGGGAAATGCAGCCAAGAGCTGCTAACTGGGTCATTAACCTCTAGAAGAAGAGCAAGTTGTGGAGCTGTGCTCTGTCTCCCTTCATTTCGCCAATAAAAACGTCCCAGCAATGAGCGAGGGAAGAAGAGGTTTACAGCTTTAAGTCCTAAGCAGTCAATGCAACCACCCCTCCCTGACCCCCCCTTCTCCTTACCCTCTCCCCCAGCGCAGTATTAAAGCTTATAAGTGGCCTTTTAAAAACCGAGCGGTCCCCGAGGAGCTGTCCCTCGGTGCTTGTAAAGAGGCTACTGGAGCAAACCAGTCACTTCCAGCGGTGTGCTGCTCCTGCCGTTCGTGGTTAAAGGGGCTCAAAGGAAGGGCTTTTGCTGGGTTGCAGCCCCCTTGTGCAAGTTGGAACCCAGTCCTGCTATCGCCCCATGGAGCTAGGTACCCTCCTTCGCCAGCCCCAGCATAGCTGTATGGGATGTTTCTGGCCACCCCGTGTCCATGAGTTGCCTTCCTGCGCTGGAGGCGCTCGGGGCCCGGCGGAACTGGCTGCTTCTCCTCCATGGGAAGGGGTGCAGTGTGGCGAAACAGCTGTCAATGGGCCAAGGAGGGTCCTGAGCTCAAACGATGCAGCCCATGTCACTTGGTGCAACTTGAAACAGAGCAAACTTGTTTGGCAATGGCAATGAGGGCTCTGCAGGCTGGGAGGGGGTGGATCCCCCAGAAATGATGGTCCTGGCCAGAGGCAGCCAAGGGGCAGGGGGAGGGCACTGCATCTCCAGAAAACCCTGTCTCCTGCAATCCTCGGTGGTTGTTCAGCGAGGAGATCACAGGATGAAGGCTAGTGGGGTGGATGGGAGAGGGGAAGAAAGGTGTCACATTGCCAGACTCCTTCCTCAGAAGTGCTTTGTTTCCGTCCCTCTCCTCCGGAGGAGGAGATCCATCCCTAGGAGCCGTTTGGCTGGGCTGGCCAAGGACTCCACTGCTTACTTCTGTGCCCGGTGCCTTTATGTTGGGACCCCCGTGACTTTTTCCACCCACTCATTTCCTTTGCTCTTAATCCATTCCCCATTTTAAAAGAAGCCATAGCACTTCTGAGACAGATAGGTAGAAAGATGGGACAGTGCTGCCTTCAGAAGCTGGGTCTCTCCAGGTGAGCCAGGTTGGCCAAGGTGGAAATGAGCCAGATCCCAGGAGCACATTGGGTCCTACAGCAGACCAGGCCAAAGGACAGCACCCGATCTGGACATCTGGTGCAATTCCCTCCTCTATCACAGCCCATCCGTGTGACACCGCGTCCTGGCGGCAAAGCCCCTGGAAGGGGAGCCCGGGGTGATCCCAGCGGGATGCCGGCCCCGGCAGCCCCTCTCTGGTTGACAGCAGCATCCTGCGCCTACCTGCACCGCAGAAACCACAGCCTCCCCCCCCCCCCCCCCCGCCTTTCGGGGCCGTCTCAACACAGACCGGGCAGCCCAGCTGCCCGCACCCGGGGCCCACACCCCCGCCTCCGCAGGACCCCTCCCCGCCGCCACGCTGCCCTCGGGCCCGGGCCCGGCCGCCCCTTCCCCGCCGGCCCCAGGGCAATCCTTCTCCCCGAGTGCCCTCTGCTGACGAGCCGGGGCTGGCGCAGGCCGGGGCGCTGGGGGCCGGTGGCGGAGGGGAGGGCGCCGGGCCCGGCCGCCCGCCCGGCCCAGGGCTGCGGCGGGAGGAGCGGCCGGGAGGCGGCGGGGCGGCCGCGCAGGTGGCTGCGGGCATCCACCGCCTGGGAGCCACGGGGCTGGGGAGCCGAAAACGTGATGGGAAACCTCCACGGGGAGGGGGGAGCACGCCTAGGCTGGTGTCGGGGGCGTGGGGGGTGGCGGCAGCATTTTGGGGGATTACAGCTCTCCTGAGGACGTGATGGAGTCATGTAGGGGTCTGTTTGGGGAGGTGTCGGTCACTGAGGAACCCCACCTCTAGGAAATCTTCTGTAAGTGGTTCAGTTTGGTTTGTTTTAACTTAAAAGTTCTTGTAAGGTCAGGGAATATTAATTTCTTCCTTAGCAAATGCACAGATTAACACCTTCTCCCTTAGCCAGCAAGGATAACTTTGTCACCTGCCAAAAAACTTTTAAATTAATGCAGCCTCCCCTTCTCCAACACAGACAGTTCCCCTAGCCCCTCAATGTCAAAGGCAGTGGCAGTAAAGCCATGCTATAAATCAAGCCACATTCATTTCCTCCTCCCCTTTCCCACCCCACGCCGTAATTGCCAAAGCACGAACTACCCCAGTTCTCCCTGACTTCCCTAAATGCTTCCTTGGGTTTGCTGGGTGCCTTGAAGACTGCAGAGCAAATGCCAAAAATCAAGAAGCCTCTGTAGGCTGTCTTGCCTGTGCTCACTCCAGGATGTCCAGCACCTCTGCTGGGATGTGCTGTAGGAAAACGGGCCAGGCAAAGCTGGCTTCTAAGGTAGAGTGATCTCAGGTCTCTACCAATTGCCTCTGTAAGCCTTTTTAGAAGAAATATTATCTCTAAGGGAGGAGCTGAGTGAAGGCCCCTTTGAAATCACTGACCCAGATGAAGAAGCAGCTAGTGACATCCAAGCCCCCATGCCTATGGTAGCAGCCACAGCGACACTGTCCTCCTTTCAGCAGCATTTTGCTCAGAGGAAATGAAAGCATCGGAAAAGGAAACGGGGCTGAAAAGGCTTAGATCCCCAGCAGGCGGGCCTTTGTTTTCCCATTGTGCTAGCCCAGCTGAGCCTGTGTTGGAGCAGAGCCCTCCTGCAGCTGGGCCCAAAAGCAGCAGCCAAAGAAAAACCCCGGCAACCATCTGTGGCAAGAGGAGGAGGGATGTGCGGAGGCTGGAGTGCTCATCCATGCTGGGGAGGAGAGGAGAAGGGCTGGTGGCACTCACAGCCCACCTCTGCAGCCTGCCCTAGGGGAATGGGATCATCTTGCCGGCTCTGAGCAGAAATCACAGAGAAGGAGCCTGCAGGGATAGGTCAGAGGAAGCAGAGGTCTTGGAGAGCAGGACAACGGCTTTCAGTTGGCCCTGGACCACAGCAGCACTGGCCAAGGATCCTGAGGGCCACGGCTGTGAACCAATCTCCCAGGCCACAGCACGGCTGTGTGCCATGACCAACCACTCCATCACCAGCCAGCCCAGAAACACCATAGGCCATGCTTATGCTTCTCGGCATGCAGTGAGAGCCTGTTTCTAGACATCCCAAGGGGTGCTGGGACCAAAAGTGGCTTTTGAAAAACACCACAGCACATTGGTGATGCACCTGCTGAGTTCCACATGTGGAGTTGGTGGGAAATCTGACAACTTCTCTGGTGAAATGTTTTCTCTAATGGCATACCCAAAACAACTGGGCAGGAGCAAGTACCCTGCAGAGCACAGCCCTGCCAGTGAACTCGGCTGGCTTGGTGTCAGCACAGGGGCAGCACTGCCTTCTTCTTCAGTAAGCAAGGGGTTAAATTCAGCTCTGCTTCCCCTTTTTGCCCTGTTGAGGGAATGGTCTGTGAATCAGCCATGGTCCCACCTCCATTACAAGCTGAAGGGCTGTGCATGCTTTCCAGCCTCAACTACTGCTCTCTGAAGGGGCGACATCAGTGTAGATGCTGGTCTTACCATGATTTGCCCTAAAATGACCAGGTACCTCTTGAAGGCAGGTCACTGATCAGTGGATGAGAAATCAGTGATGAGTCTCAGGGAGCTGGGCAAGAGGGCAAGACCTGGGAACATTGGGTTTGGAGGTGGCAAGGCTTCCTCGTGGCTTTTCATGCCTTCCTTGGGCAGAACAGGTCTGCAGGAACAGTTAAGCAGCTCTGCTTGAGCTGAAGATGGTGGTGTCCTCAGTGACCAGCAGAGCCTCCTCAGGTGTCCAAGCTGCCCTCAGCCCAGCTGGCAAACCAGAGATGGGAGAAACCTTTTCTTCTCACTTGGGTGAAGTTGGAGAACGATGCCTTGGGGACTGTGCCTTGCAACAACCCTGTTTCGTCTTTCTTGGCCTAGCTCTGAAGAACATGACATGACTTAAATAAAGCAGCTAGAGACACAGATTTCACGATGACTTCTTCATTCCCAGACTAAGGGTTTATCTCCCCTGAACTCATACTTTAAGGAGACTGTGAGGGAAGGACTCTGCCCACTAACCCTGCTACTTAACACTACCACAGCTGCTAGCGACTTTTAAGAGCAAAACGATGTTGCTGGTGTCATTGCACTGTCATGCAAATGTCCAGCTGAGTAAGGGTCCTTAGGGTTTCTGCTTAAGTTTTTTCAGTCTGATATAACATTTGGTGGTTTTTTTAAAGCCCTTCTGCCTGGATTTGTTCTATTGCATGGATGTTTTTATTTATTTTTTGAGAAAGGGCTTTTAGGCTGCATAATTACTGAAGGAAAAAGCTTGGTCCTTAAAGGGTCCCCAAAGTGAATAAATTAAAAGAACCAGCACTTAAATTTTGTCTTTAAGCTAATGATAGGACAGACCAATGACCTGGGGCCTCTGAAGTCCTGGAGTCAAACAACATCGCTTTTACTTCCTGAAATGTCTTTTTCTTAAAGTACCTGCGTGTGTTTTCTCCAGCTGATGAAGGAGCTACAATGTTTTATTCATGCACAACCCGGGATTATCAGCACTGTTTTACATTTCAAACCAACCATTGCCAAGACTTCCCCTGCTTGAGGAAGCTGCACTTCCTCGGTGCAGCTTGAAGCTATTCCTAGGGAAGGTGTCACAGGTACTAATATTTGTTACCCTTTTTCGTTAACCTCTGGGATGAACTCTTCATGCTTGTCTCCGGTGCTGCCTTTGCTGGCTCATTTGCCTTTTTTTTTTTTAATGCTCCCAAAACACTATGGCAAGTGATCATCTTTGTATGAGTCAGTGCTGAACCAGTTGTTGCAGTGAAGTGTCAGATTTTATCCAAAGAAGGAGCTGCACTTCGGCACTGGGTAAAGCATTTCTTGGATATACATGAATACCTAGACAGCAATATTCAGATATCCATGGCTAGCGGGGATGTCTAGCGAGTGTCTCTGCCTGTCCAGGGACCACTTGGAGCTTCATGGCGACTGCTTCCTTTTCCAAAGTGTCACCCTTCCTACGAGTGACAAATTCCCCTTTGTAGTTAATCCTGCAGGGACTAAAACACACAACAAGTTCTGCTCACTAAAGAGAAGGAGTGGTCCGTTGCATTTCTAAACAAGAAAGGCCTAACTGCTGAATCTTAGTGAAGACAAAGTGGTTGCAACAGCAAGTAATTCAGCCATCTGAAGGAAATACATGGAGAAAACCCTGTGTCTCCTGCTGCATGGTTACTGCACAGCAAAGAGGGTCATATATTAAAATTGTGAGACGGTTTAAGCACTCTGTAATTAACTGCTGTCTATTTAACTAGACAGCTAAAGCAAGTTAATTCAGTGTCAGTTAGGAGACTTATTAAGTGTCTGTATTTTTTTAACAATTTACTGATCCATCATTAACTACCCCTAGATTATCTTGTCAAATTGATAATTAAATGCCTCAAAAATTCATTACAGACTCGATATATTAATAGGAATATAATTAAGTAATGTTTGCTTATGTGATCTGCAGTTTATTACCTGCATGCTGATTTATCTCCAAGGCATTTACTAAACCTTAGCTGTAGACTATTCAGAATCAATACAGGCCCAGGAGTCAATAAATGTCGTATGAGATCTAAACGAGCTATTTAATTGGGAGAACACATTGAAGTTGTCTTCTGGATCTCCAGTGAGTTTGATGAGGGGAGTGTGGCCTTACAAACACCGACTGAAGAACCTGCAGTTGCTGTTTTATGGCTGAGTCAGAATCCCACCCCAAAGCACAGGTTTTTGATCTACTTTAGTTGACTGTTTGGTTTGGGTTTTGTAGTCTGTTAGAAACTGCCTAAATTGGTCTTACTGTGCTAGTCAGTTGGTGCAGTGATGAATCAGAGGCTCTATTTTGTGTAAAAAGCCAGAGTTAACTCCTCTTGTCCTGCACAGGGAAGATAGATAGCCTAATGATTTCCTTAAATTTGTAACCCTTGGACTTCGCATGTCATGTGGATTTTTCAGAGAGCTTACAAGTTGCTTCATTAACTAGTTTGAATAATAGGAGAACTTAAATTTTTAAATCATGAGGGGAAAATAAATGCTGCTTCTGCTCTGTATAACCGTAAGGATGGAACAAAACAGCATCTGAGATTTGCTGTACTGCTGAAATGCAGAGAGAACCTGTGCACAGCTGTGTTTAAAGACATCAGCTTGCTATTAAGGTATGTTATCACTGGTTACCATCTGTTAGGATTAACCAGCCTGCAGATAGGCTATTGATCAAGATAAATCTGCGGAGGGGCGATGATCGCGCTTCCTCTGCAGCTGTGTGTGCCAAGAGATGCTATGGTCTTGGTGACTTGATGGGAGGAGGGGGGTGTCCGGGCCCTGGGATCGGCTGTGGCTCTGGGTGCTATTGCTGCGTCCAGCTGCGGAGCCTGGGTTCTTGCTGGGTTTGTAGGGTAGAGCTCCGTGTATGGTTGTGTGGCTTTCTTGGTGATTTTAAAGACTAGGGAATGCTCATTAAGATGGATTTGAGTTTGTGCGTATACATGTGTATGAAATGCATAGTTTAAAAATAAATAGTAGGCTGGTTGAATTATTCCAAATCACAGTGTCATAAACCCCATGAAGTAGACAGTTATATATTAAAAGAAATTTTAAAAGGTTAAAGTTAAAATAATATCACTGTAGCAGTATTCTCAGGGACTTGAACTTCCCTCTGCTGTTCAGCAAGGTTATGAAATAACCATATTGTCATAAAGAAGATATTTCAGTGTTCTTTGGCCCAGATTAGGTTAGATTAATTTTTTACATGGCATATCAACATATTTGTTGCACTATTTTCCATTGTGGCATTATCACAAGCTTGGGGGGTGACTATGTTATTGCTTTGCTGTCCTACTTTGAGCTATGGTACTTTTTCTGGGCTGAGGCAGGAGGGAAGAAGCTGATGGGGTATCTGATGGTTCCCTTTCCCCACTGTCAAACTGATGTTAATCACAAACAACCTACAAAGAAGTGTGTGAATACAGATCCAAGACAGGCTTTGGCATGGAAATATTTTGTGAGCGTGTCTGGGTTTAACTTTTTTTCTCTAACTTTAGGCAAATTCAGCTTTGCTTTTCACACTTAAATATATTTGGACTATTTTGTTTTCAAAACTGGTATTCTACTGTTTGAATTATATGAAAAGCTGGCCAGATCCAAGCCGAGCATTCCTGGGGGAGAGTTCCCAGCAAGCATGCTTGTGTGCGTGCAGCCTTTGGTGTCTGCCAGGCTCTTCCATAAAGTGATTATAGCGCTTCAAAAACAACAACAAAAACAAAAAAAAAGAGGCTGAATTCTGCTCTGAAACACTTCTGCAGTTCCAGGGAAGTCTGTTGGCCGTGGGAGTAGAGCTGAGGGCAAAACTTGAGCTGGTATCTACAGGGCGTTTTTCCATGTGTTCTGTATGTGCATTTTCCTTCCCATCATCTGGATGTGGAACCTCACAGGTCCTGACCAGGAATGTAAAACTGTTGTAAAATTTACACATGCTTGTCTACTAAGAGCCTTTGCATGGGGAATTTGGTTAGGAAATATTTTTCTGCTTCATCCTTTTCTGAGCTTTACTGGAATTAAAGCTGAACCAAACTTTTCTGAAAACTCTGAAATGCTTCAGTAACTTCTGTTTGTTTTCCTCATGCCTCTGTACTTGGCTTCTGGCAAGGACTGAAAGCAGCACTGAGTCACTCAGTAAAGAAGTCTATTTTGACAGCATCCCCCTGGCCTAGGCAGGAAGTTCTCAAAGTCTGAAGATGTCGAGAGTTCTGGATCTCGCATGGTTAAGGCCAGATGTGCAAACCCTAAGGGCTTCGGGGAGGTGTTGAAGATTCTGGAGCTGCTTAGACCATGCAAAACTGGCAGTAGGGAGAACCTCATCTATCACTGGAGTTAACCAAAAAGGTGGCTGCAGCAGAAATCTTTAATCATATAGTAATTTTAAGAAAGAGTCAAATTTGTTGAAGTTTTTCTGTTCTCTAATGTGACTATTTAAAAAAAAAAAAAGAAAAGGGGGGTGTGGGGAGAAAAAACTCCATCTTACTCACCAGATCTGCAGCCTCTGTGTGTTCTGAGTCATAGCTGCTGGCTGCACTGACGATGGTACGGTTGTTTAATTTGCTTTCTATCCTCATTAGTCTAGTAAGAGGGGGCACAGCAAAGGCAGGGACAGAGATAAGATTGGGCAAGCATCAACAAGATGATAAATTAGCCCATTGGTTTTCCTTGCTTGGGATAATACTCAGTAAGGAAGAGCCCAGCTTTAATCTCAGGGTCCGGTGGGAGTTTTGCAAGGTAGAAATTGGGAATGGGAAGTGAGAAGGCCAGTAGCTGTTCAGTAAGAGAGGTACCCATTTATAAACATTTGATGTGCAGACTAGAAGACAGCTGTGTTCCTCTGTACAATGTCACATTAGCATTGCTTTACATAAAAGAGGCACTGAAGCAGATTCCTCCACAAACTTTAGATTTGGCACATGGGTGTTTCCCAGTAGTGCTGGTGTTTGTCACCTTGTAAGGGAAGTCACAGAGGAGGTCACCCCGTGTGAATTCAGCTACCTTCTTTCATCTTTCAAGATGAAGAAGGAAGAAATAAGCAAAAGATGTGAAAGGGGAAGAGTTAGGTCTCTTTTGATATTTGCTAGCTATATCTCTGCCATGAAAAATCAGTGCTTGTTAACACTTCCTACGTGGTGGGATGTGGCACACCATGCTCCTCACCCTGCGCGCAGAAGAGGAAATTGCTGATAACTGTGATAGTTTGCTGTTGGGGCTACCTCCCTCTAGTTATCTAAACTGTTATAAAATATATCAAGGTGAAGAAAGGCTCCCTTTCATTTCAGTTGCAGGCTAAATACTGCTCTGCTTCCCGTACTCAAATGTTATCTGTTGCTGCTCTGCACTAGTAAGCAGCCTCTGAGTTCTCACCCTGAAGTAGTTGTATTTTAGTATTGAATACAGCACTTCGTCACATGTGAATAGCCACATGCCCTACAGTCCCGCAGCCAAAAATCTCCAATAGAGTTTATTTTAAAGCAGTTTGTATCTTTGTGTTTGTAGATGACTTTGGGTACCATCTGGGAAAAATTGTTCTTTGTTAAATTCCCCTTTATTCCCCTTGGGATATGTATTTAAGGCAGGAGATGCTGAAGGATGTACTGAGGACTGTAAAAGCAGCTTGAAGTAAAGATGTAGGAGGAAAAGTACTCAAGCTGTTTTTCTGCTTTTGCAATTGAAAGGAAACTCATGATATAGCAAATTTTAAATGGCACAAGAAATTCTGCTGTCTACTTGAACATGGCCCTATTAGGCCAGCAACAGGGGGAGCAGCTGCTCAGCCATTGTGTAATTGACATCGCTGAAAACGACCTTGGATTCATTATTAGGGTTCATGAGGATCAGGAGAAAAAAAAAAAAAACAAAAAAAACAAAAAACCCACCCTTAAAAAAGGTTACAAACAACTGTATGAGTGAGCACATCGGAATGCAATGAAGGCTGAAGAAACCCTGCCTGTCCCAGGGCCCCACAGAGGGTGAGATGTGAGCGCTTGTGCTGGGAGCTCTCTTGGTGATACTGAGCATTTGACCAGAAGTGCTGACATTTTAGGAGGAGGCCAGAGAAGTCTAGATTAGAATACATTGCTGTAAAAAAATGTATTTTTTTTTTTCCTGGGAATGAATAAACAGGTTCATGCCAGTAACACCAAATCTACAGCAAGGCACACACGGCCTGCTGCCTCCAGGTATAATCAGTGCTTAAAAAAAACCCCATGCAAGCACACATTGCATGTGGATACCTCCTCTATCATACATATTTGAGAGCTTGGACTTTGATTGTCACCTGAAACTGGGCACTGTGGTTTTCTTTCCCCATTCAGTAGGTCGTTTGGTTATGATCCTGCATCCTTTCATGAGGCTCTTCGGAGTCCCACGTAACCTTTATCCATTTCTCTTTCTAGCAAAAATATATTTCAGGAAGTTCCATAATTGCACATGTCTATATGGTGAGGTTTGGCATACAAAACTTAATGTGAGGTTGGCTTCTTTTTCTTCCCTTTAACTTACAATGTTTAAATTGGGTTCCTCCACATTCTGCTGGGTCACGCTGGAGCTTTGAATCACAGCTTTTGTCAAATGGGAAAGAAAAATACATTGAGCTTTCTGCTGCAAGTTGCCTTTACAGAAAATCCCATGGTGTTCCTGTGTGTAGGGAATTGGCCATTCAGTTTGCACTGAACCTGTCTTGAGCTGCAAATAGTCACAAACCTGTAGATGGATGTGGCAGTGCTCAGAGTCCACAGCACCTGCATGCTCTGGATTTCGCTCGGGTTGTGCTCTATTTAGACTTAGGACCCACCAGCTGTTCAGGGAGGGGACTCCAATTTCCTTTAAGAAAAAATGTGTGTCTTTGGGAAATGCCAATCACGTTTTGGCAGCTACTGAAACCTAGTGCATAAGAAATGTAAAGCTGGATGAGCACGGTTTTCTTCCAGAACAGTTTGTGTTGCATTCCTGGAGGGGGTTATGTGCCTTTTTTACTGTGGGGTAGGAGGTTTGAACCTATTGCTTTCAGAGCTGCCTTAAAATCCGATTAAATGGCTGCTTTCATGAAGCTGGTTCTTAATCAGAAGGCCTCTGATACCTTGTGGAAGATGGATCCTGTCAAGCTAAACTTGGGATTATTTGTGATGAAATTAAAAATAAGGTCAATAAAGATACTTGTGGTTTGAGACTCATGAAAAATATTTGTCTTGGTACTCATAACACTTAAACTAGAATGATTCAAAATCAATGTGGCAGAGTAAAAGGATTAAACACGGGCTTGGAAGCACATCCCAAAACGTCATTGTAAACAGGAAATCAGGACTGAGTGGGAGTATTTCTCGTGGGGTCTCCGAGATTGCTTTGGGGCCCCGAATAACCCACTGTTTTAAGAGCGGCCAAGCAGAAAACAGCACATCGGTGGTTGGCATGGCACAAAGCCTGGTCAGGGACACACAGCGACCTGGGCCACTTCGTGAGCTGGGCAGGCGAAATGCTTTGCTCTCTGGAGTCACCCAGTGCCCAGATAGGAAAGGTCTGGCTACAGCCAGCTTCCTTCTGCTGCAGCCATTTGCACAGAGCTGCTGGTGCAGTCCAAGAGCACACGCTCCTCTGGGGGGAGGAGGAGAAACAGTGATAAAATATTTGAACTGCAGCTGTCCCTTATGAGAAGCATATTAATTAAATAGAAAACACTGTCAGGGTGCCAGGGTTCCTGTCTGGCTTTCCAGTCTGTATTAGAAGAGTTGTCATTGGTACAAGGATGAGCCTTACCAGTTTTGGGTGAGATTGCACTAGAGAAGAAGTTGAAATGCAGAAGAGAAGTTGCTCATGGCATGTGAAGAATGTTGTGGGCAGGATGCCTTGAGGTCCCTGACCTCCTAGTCAATGGAGAAAGGTCCCTTCTTTGGTTCCGGTGTATGCCTGGATTCAGACGAAATGGGGTTCACTCCAACCAAACTTCCAGTCATTTTCCCTGCAGCCTTTTCCCCGTGCCTTTTAAACTCAGAAAGGAGACTGCTGCTCCTAGAGTGCTGCCTGCCCCTGCTGCTGAGTTTTCCTGTTTACTCCCTCTGCACAGAGTGGACTGGTGGAGCTGAGACTTGAACAGAGGAGCAGAAGCTAAATGTGGCATCTGAAAGAATAAACAATCAGGATTAAATGCTGCACAGGCTGTGAGGCTGAATTAATGCCATTCGTTGCAAGAAAGAAATGATAGTGGTATGCATTTCCAGACCTGGATTTAAGCGTAGCTGGAAGGAAAGAGCTACAGGGCAGCAGGACCTCGTGCTCTAGATAAAATATAACAGTGCTTCCAGAGCTCCCTGAAATACTCTTCCATCAAAATACCCTGCAATCATCTTTGCTCTCTGCCAGTGCAGGGGACCAGTTTAGTGCTGGAATAGGTAATATCACCATTTAAAGCCTGCTCCAACTCTGTCATCGGGGCGTCACGGTAGAGGGGCAGCTTAAATTTGCTCATTTGAGAACTGGACCAAGAGTGACTGGGGTTATTCTGGGGGGAGATAAGAGGCAACATGCCCATGCATGCCCATACGTTGTTCATAGAACTGTTGATTGGGTGGTCTTGACTGTGACAGTGATGTCCTGTGCCCGCTGACGGGGCCTTCTCCTGCCTCACCTCCGGCTGCTTGCTGGCTGCAGAGGAGCTGACGGAGGTTGTGCGGGCAGCACCACCCCTTGCCCGCAGCTGATGTGGATATTTCAGGCGTAGGGAGGCCAGGCTGGGTTTCTGGGCCCTGTGAAGCTTGGCTTTTTTTTTGCTTTTTTTTTTTTCTTTTTAAGGGCTTAGTTCTGTTTAGTTTTGCTTTTAAAGGGTGAAGAGGGGAAAAAACAGCTTCCAGAAAAAAAACAACAGCTCAAGCTCCAGGAGCCAGATCTTAGCATGAGAACCCGACCCAGCGTGGAGGAGAGCTGTGTCAGATCACTGTATGCCCGAGGAGCAAGAATTCGCTGCCTGCCAAAAAGCCGCAGAGCTCAGACCCTTTTTGAAAGAGTAACATCTTTGATATAAAAAAAAAAAAACAACAACAACCAACAACCCAAAACCACCCAGCCAATAAAAAGCCTCAGACATACAGGATCCCATTCATGGTGGGAGGGATTTAGTGGAAGTATTTTCCTTCTTTAAGGTTTGGCACAGCCTTAAAGGAGTCTCTTTAAAAGCTTCCAGAGCCGATTATATTTTGGATTGTGTTTCAAATCACCCCTCCCCCACCATGTTTGGTGCGTCCTCAAACAAGTTCCCAGAATAAATTAGACATAACGGTAGCGGGATTTTTTTTTCTTTTCTTGAGGAGGAGGAAGGAATAAATGACACCAAATTCTGTAATGGAAAGAAAAAAGAAAAAAAAAAAAGTGTGTATCGGAAACTGCTGCTGAGTGACTCATGCTGCCGGACAAACGGAACCTCACTCATCACTCCATCTTCATCCTTCTCCTCTGGTGAGAGAAAAAGTCTTGGAAAAATATCAGCTCCCCCCCGCCCTGCTTCTTCTCCCGTGGCATCCGTACACAGGGAAAGAGTCCAAGCCACAGCGATGGCTTCATGCACTTCTTGGGGCAGGCGTTTTTTTTGTTTTAATAGCCAACTAGGAAAAGCCTCCGAGGTGACCTTGGAAAAATGTATGCACCAAAGGAAAAAGTTGTGGAAGGGGGGGGGGGGGCAGTGTTGGAATCCTTGTGTGCTTTATGTTTGGAGGCTTTTTTTTTCCTCATAATGTTTTTCCAAATTTCCACTGAAATAAATTTGCAAGTTATTATTATTTTTTTTTACGAGTGGGAAGAGAGGGGAGGATGCGCCGTGTGAAAGGCAGAACGAGCTGGGCACAATTCCGACTTAAATAAATGCTGCGTCATAAAAGTATAAAGGGTAGTGCAGGGGGGAGGGTGGGATGCAAAAAATTGCTCTGTTTCTCCTCTGTTTGGGAGAGTAATTAGCATTTTTATGAAGCATATAAACTGTATAGAAATCAAATATGTTTTTATTACCATAAAAATGGGGGGGAGTCTTTTTTTTTTCTTTTCCCCTTCTCAAAACATCTTCTGCAAATGTTTGGCACTGCCTGCCAGAAAGCCACTTAAAATGCAGCTTTTTTGACTACCAGCTCCAGCCAGCCCTGCTGTGGGCACGAGGGCTATTAGCCAGCGGCAGCCCCTTCCCAGCAAATGCCTTTTCAGCTGTTGGGCAGTGGGGTTGAGCGGATAGATACAATGGCTGTGCTCCGCCTCGCAAAAAAATCTTGCCTAAGGAGATGCCATGTTTTTCCAGGCTGTTGGTTCTTGGTTTTCATCAACAGGTTACTTCTCCCTCCACCCTGGCTTTTGAGATGATTTGAGTTAGATTGTGCATGGTGTGAAAATGGCCATGAAGTGTAATATTCTGTTCTTCCACGCTTTTTGTGACTGTGGTCAATCCCATGCAGCCTCTTTCAAGGCTCCCACTTTTCCCTCATATCTTCCCACTGTAACTCTTCCCTTCTTCCAGCACCACTCGCTGTCTCCAGCCCAGGTTTGCACACCACACCGTCTGCAGAGCTGGAGGTGCTCCCAGGATGCTGGATAGGAGTGGTACCAAGAGCAGAGGGGTGGCCTGTGACAGCAGTTTGGGGTGGCCAGAAGCCATGTGAGGATGCAGGACAACAGCACTGAGCCACTTTGCCTAAGCAACTCCTCATGGGGACACACACATGATAAGAAATGTTGCTGATGGCAGCAGCAGCTGCAAGTCCCTGACCTGAGTGGACCCTGTGGACCTCATCCCTTGTACTCCTTCCCTGACCCCCAGCCCGTCCCTGGGCTTCATAGCCCATGGCATGATGGTTCAGAGCTGGCTGCTCACCCCATCCCCCATGCTGTTCTGTGCACGGATGGGACAACAGCCAGCCCTCCTCCTGCACCCAAAGGCCTATGGGCAGACCGGAGAGAAGCACCCGGCTGTGTTTCCCAGCTGAGGCCTGTGAGCAATTGCGGGATGATAAATGACTTTCAGCTGGACTGCATTAGCCATGGGTGGTGCTGCCCGGAGAGATGGCTGCAGGGAGCAGCAGCTCTATTTAAGGCAGTCTCTGCCAGCTGCCTCTGGGCTATCAGCAGTGGGAGCAGCTGGGCCAGGCTGGGATCTTGGGTGCTCTCCTGTGGGCTGAGGTTCCCGGGAGAGCTGTGCCTGTGCTGGAAAAGCCTTCCTGACTGTAAGTGCAAGGGTTCACTCACCTTCCCTCCCCCACCTCTTCTTCCCTTTCCTTCATTCCACAGGAAAGCAATCATAGTATCAAGTGTTTTCTAATAACTTTTTAGGTTGATGACTAATTTTTCAGCCATGCTGAATGAAGGGTAATAGTCAGATATTAAGCCCTGCTATGAAATAGGTGTCCAAGTGAGAAAAGCATCAGGGAAGCTGTGCAAGAGAGGGAGGCTTTTAAAATATCCCAGTTTCAGGAAAGCCTCTGTTCAGAGCTTGTGCACCTGGGAGGCTGAAACCAATCCATCGCCAGGTAGAAACCCATAAGAAAATGAGCTTTGGTGGAGTTAATGTTTGTGGCCTTGCTTTGCTGGCTATGGGAGGGAGACCTAAGTAGTTTTCTCTTAAAACCCCCATCATACCCTGGGGAAGGATATTAGATTTCAATCTAGGCTTTGCAGACGGGCCCGAAATGAACTCAAGGACTTGTGAAAAACACGAGGAAGTCAGATGTGGGTTTGGATCCCAAAATTCCTGTTCCTAACAAGGAGCCATCTGAGTGCTGCTTTGGAGGCTTTCAGCCCTGAATTGCTAGACTCCTTGTGGTGTCCCCGTTTATGGTGCATTGTGGCTCCGAGGCACTTTGTAGGGCAGGACAAGCTCACTGCTTTAGGCTTGCAGTCCCCATTTGGGGACTGTAAGCTCCAGGCAGACCTGTGCTGTGCCTTCCCTGCTCTCCAGCTGCAGTCTTCCTTGAAGATTTAGGATAGTGGGGAGGACTGAGCAAGAACAGGATGAAATCAGCTTTTTGTGTAAATCAGCTGATGTGCGGTATAAAATACAGGTCTAGGTTTTGAACCTAGAATTTTCTTTAATAACCAACCAGGGTCAGTGAATGTAAAACCCCGTCCAGAGCTTTTTACTGTGTTAGTCATAGCTTGAATCCTTTATGTTCCCTCTTCTAATGGCAAGTATTATCCAGCATGCCTTGTTACAGTATGGTCTTTGGAGGGTGTGGAAGCTAGTTATGATGGTAGCTGAATGCTGTTCCAGAGATCGCTGCTACAATTCACAGCCAATAATAGGAGCCACAGCCAGACAGATAATAGAACTGACTGAGATCCATTTATTGCTAAGAGACTGTCTGAATATTTGTACATAGCCTGACCCACTCCACCCTCCTTCATGACATTTCCCAGGAAAGGGGGTGGGGGGGAAACAAAACAAAACACAAGCCTAGGGTAGAATGGGGAGGAAGGGAGAGATTTGCAGACTCCGATGCATTCATAGCTTTTTTTTTTTATGGACCTTGTCATAATTGAGCCATAATGGTGTAGATTGCTAACGTATTCACTGCCTGCTTATACAAGTGGAGGTGTGGGACGACCACAGGGAGCAAGTGGTGGACTAGGATGGGAGCTGACCCCAGCCTGTCTGAAACCTAAACTAACATCTGATCACAAAGCCATCTTTTCTCACAGGTAAACGAGCAGCATGATGGAAGGTTTCAGTGATGGGTTGCAGGCAAAACCGAAGTCAGGCCTAATAGAAGTAGGCAGGCTAGGAAATCTTGACCTAATTCAGAGCAGCGTAGTTCATTGCCACTTGAAATTTTCTTGGTCTTCACATGCTTGTTAGGCTGCTTAGGCCTTGCAGAAGCTGTCTGGAGAGGCAATTGTGTGCCAAAATGTATATCTGTCATTCCATTTACTTGGTGTTTTTGGTGTTTGACTGACCCTTCCCTTCCCTTTCCCTGTCTGGGAAGCGTTGGCAGCTTTTAAGGAGCAGAAGGGGATTTTTTTTCTTGCTTTCCAGAGAATTTTCTAATGTGGTGTTTGTGTGTGTGGGAAGTAAAATACCTGTAGTTTCTATTCCCGATGGTTGCACCTTGTCTTTCAAGAGGGCCCATGACTGTGCTAGGTCCTCTCTTATGCCTGGTGCTGGCTCTGTCTGTTCAGAGTCGGCTGTTTCTAGGATGCTCTTGGTGAGGAGCAAGGAACAGGCAATGACAAAGTCCAACCCAGCAACAAAGACAATACTGATGATGCCACCTCTACCCAGCAACAAAGGCAATACTGATGATGCCACCTCTTCCTACTTCTTTTTCAAGGTGATGGAGGGTAGAGAAGTTATGCTGTAGAGCTCCTAGCTCTGGAGAAGGACTGTGGTTTGGTAGGTTGGGGAGAGCAGCTTTGGTGTAGTTAGGTGATGGTCACTGCCAACTCCTCACAGCAAGCCTGGCCGTGCTAATGGAGGAACTGAGACTCTGATGGAAGTGGATGACGTGCTGTGAGATGGCTCCCTACCTGCCTGCTGAGTGATAACTGGCTGTCCTCCCCAACTGGCTTGGTTTCCTGGCCCCCTCTGTCAGCACGTGTTTGGATGCTGCTAGTAAGTAAATCCAGCCTGGCCCCCACCTTACCCTTTGTTTTGAAACACTTTGTTCGTGGTGTTGAGCGCATGTCTGGGAGCCCATGATCTGAGGCACTCATGGCTCCCAGATGTTAGAGTTGCTCAGCTGGCATGGAGTCCTTGCCAAGCTGGTGTTCTGTGACCATTTAATTTTATGGTCCACATTTATTTTTTTTTGCTTTCATCCCAGAGGTTCTAAGGCCTTTCCTTTACTGAACAGACAGTTCATTAGCAGGGCTTCTTTTTTCTGTGGTCCTTAGAAGGTCCTTTGTTCTGTTCAGTAGTGATTTAGGTTAGACTTGTGCTAAGGAGGAAAAAGTTCACTCTGTTTTGATGTGCCAACATGTTCAGATGCAAGTCTGTTTTCACCCCCAGATCTGCATCATGTGCTGTCAGTTGGTGATAGCAAGCATGCAGGTGAAGGGGATAAGGGCTTTGATTGCAAACCAGGGCTCCTGGGCTCTGTTCTTGGCTTTGAACTGGTGTGTGTCATTGGACAACTTGTGTTACCTTTCTCTGTCATCAGGTCTGTGAGCTGCTTTGGGCAGGGACCACCTCTGTGTGCTTTTGAGTGACTAGTCAGGGCTGACAGATGCTACCTGTGATGGACAGTGAGGGAGTAACAAGAGCTTTTACCTGCACCTCTCTGAATGGGGGAGGTGTGTATGGACAGTGGCA
Source organism: Nipponia nippon (assembly GCF_047370975.1). Lineage (NCBI taxonomy): Eukaryota > Metazoa > Chordata > Aves > Pelecaniformes > Threskiornithidae > Nipponia > Nipponia nippon. The sequence goes on from NW_028262391.1 coordinate 13,297,293, forward strand.
AATCAAGCAACTGAGTGTTCACTCATCCCTGGATACAGCAGGTATACAATGCTGGGGAGTCCCGATCTCCCCTGTGCTACTCTAATAAGGGTGCCAGATACAAGACCACAAATTAGAAGTCCCCATTGTAGGCTTCTTCTCCCACCCATCCCTTCTTTCACATTGTCTTTGGAGACCAGAAATCTGTAATATGAGGTATTGTACAAATCCGTAGCATAGCTCTGCAAAATTCCCAGTATCTTGAGTAGATTTTAATGAAGGCATGTTGTTTTCTAGCTGGTTGGAAGAGATCTTTGTCTTGGAGAGCCTTTCTTCTTGTGAGACTTCCCCTGGGAGGTTATGTGGAATAAGGCTTCTGCTAGCAGCAAATACTGGTCCTGAAGCATTTCCTGAAGCTTTTGTGGAAGGAGGAGGGATGGGATTTCTCTTCTACGCTGAAAGTAAATGCCAGCATTTTATGACCCCTCAGTTGGCCCTTTCAGCCAAAAGATCCCACCAATGCTCTGGGAAGCATTTGGTGTTTGGGTTTTGGGTTTGTTTTTTTTCCAGATCGTGTAGGAAGGGCCACTTTGAGACAACAGGGTAGATGTTAAGAAAACTGGACTCACTCTGATATTAAGAAATATGTTCATCACAAAAGACACAGGTAAATTCCAGGCTAGATTTGGACTTTTCTAAGATGTTCTGTTACCCTAACTGAAATCTACAGTTTAGATAGTGGACCTTCCCTGACTTCAAGATTAATTTATTGCATTCCTTCACATACAGTTCGGCTCACTTATCAAAAGTCTTTCAGAGTTCTCACAACTCTTAATTTTAGGTCAAACAGGCATATATGTTAAGGGAAAAGGAATGTCTTGAACTGTGCTCAAAAACAATGACTATATAGTTTAAATATCACTTTGGAGAAAAGAATTTATATCCCAGAGGAATGAGTTCTAGCAACTCCAGCATTGACGCTGCGCATGACAAAGTATTACTAAGATGTTTTTCAAAGACTGTACTGAGGCTCTCTGGAGATTAGCCCTTTCCTTACCATCTTTCAGAATGATGGTGGACAAAATTTTTCCATACTAGGAGTTGGTCAGTGGTCAGTCTTCACCACAGTGTCTGCATGAAATTACTGTGACTTGTGCTCCCAAATCACTGAGGCATTTTGGAAATGTTACTGTTGGGCACTTGAATCTAGACTCAGGAGGAGCTTTAAGGGAAGAAAAAAGAACCCTATTTTCTTTAAAGCTTAGGAGCTGGCAGAGTTTGAGGTTGCCTAACCCTCAAACAGATGGCTGGAGCTCAGACTGTGCTTTCCTAGTGGCCAGGAAGACTTGAGCTCTAACTGTAGTTGTGGCTATAAATAAGTTGTGGACCACAGGCAAATTCTTGTGCCTTGCTTCTTCCCTTGCAGAATGGGTGAACTGGTTCTTAGAAAATGCAGCTGGTCCATCCTGCATGCCAGGGGTTGTCAGGATGTGTGTGTCCTAGCTGCTCCTGTGGTGATCCCTTTTTATCAGATTCTGAGTTTCTCAAAGAAACAAGGGAGAAGTCTGCTGGGGTAAGCAAAGGGCATCTTCCTATATGGTTTTTCAGTTCAGCCCTGAAGTAGCATGAAACAACCACGCCTTGATGCAGATTAGTTTTCCTGACAAAAGGAGCGATTTCTTTTTTAACACTGATAGATATGCTTAAATCCTTCTTCATGCATGAAATCCTTTCTTGAACCATACCTTGCTTCTGCTCACCCTGTATAGTCAACATATACTGCTACAAGAGTGAAGTGAGAGTGTATCGGCATCACCATCACAAATACAAAACTAGGAAAAAATCCTGGTTGAAATCCAAGACCTGAGCATGAACTTGCCTGCAGAAATGATCCAAAAATGCTTTGTAAAATATGGCTGCCTGGAGAGTTGGACATGACCACCCGGGAACTCCCTTGGGTTTTATGCCCAAGTTCCTAACTACAAAGCTTTTCACTTGCATTGTCTACCAAATGCATGTGTAGTTCAAAACTGAAGTATCTGAAAATCATCTCCTCTAATTTTGTTGGCCTGAAAGTAGGGATCTGTGTTCCTTTTGTTCTAGATCTGATAAATGTCTCAAACATGAAGAATAAGCAGAAAGTTATAATAAGGCATGCATGATGAATTCCAAACATCATTGTGCTTTGCCTTCCACCATCAATATAATAGCTATAGACTAGTACTTAGACTATAACGCATCAATTTGAATTTGTACTTTTGTATGTCCACAATGATACATAGTCAGTGCATGAGGAATCAAAGCCTATGACCACTCTTCCACTCTGGTGTCGCAGGTTTAATGGACAGTTAAGGAACACTTTTAGAGGGTCTTTTCTCTCTTCTGCCTGTCCATTTAGATCAAGCCCAAGACAGCAGATGGAAAGCCATCACTGTCCAGTGACCTGAGCAAGAGAAGCTGGAGAGTGTGACTTATGAGTAAACAGCAAGAAAAATAGTCTATGATCAAAGCCTGCCTGAGTGGTCCTATGGTGGAACCCTCTTGAATACCAGTGCTCTGAGGTAATGCTACTTGTCTGTGCAACAGGGTCTAGTGTGACCCACTGAGCCGCTTGTCCCCAGACTCTGGTCTGGTTCAGGTTTGCCCCTCGTTATGTTCTCCAGTTTTCAGCTGTGACTGGTCTGGGCACTGATGTGCTTTGCTGCTCAAATCCTGCTGAACATCTCTTTATACTGGAAGAGGCAACCATAATTCTCCTGAACCTACAGCACAGTCAGAACCTACAGCACAGTGAAGCTGTTACACCTACCTCTAAAGGACAGATAACTTTTACTGTATACTGACTTCAGCCTCTGCTTCAAATCTGGGCTAGGTGATTTGGTTTGGTTTGCTGTAGTACTGGAGATATCTCACAGAGGTCTTGGGATGAATCTTATTGTTTACTATGTACATCTATAAGTAATAAGAGGTATTGCCTATAACTGTACAGATTAAAAGGGAATATCACAGCTTTTTGCCTAAGAATACAATCTACTCTCCAGTTTGTCAGGCCAGGAAAAGATTTCATGACCCTGGGCAGGAGGTCTAAACTTACTTTGTCTCTCTGCTGCTGCTGTTAGGGAGGGACAGGTTTAATAGACCATCGCTCTGATCTGTTTGGCACTTCTGACTTCCTATGCCTCCCCAGAGAGTAAACTTCAGGTTTGGTCCTCAGCTGAAAAACTACAGTGAGGGTCTCTTATTACAAGCTTTGAGATTGATCAGCTACTAACTCTAAAGAAAGCCCAAGCCAAGGAAAATCAGAAGGCTGCTAGCCAGAAAATATCCCTGGATAGGAAAGGAACTTTCCAGAGTGTAGTTTCAGATCCTCAGCTTGTATTAATGGACCTGATTCTGTGTTTTGGGGAGTTGTATGCTTGAAAATAAACTCAAGTGTAAAGGAGAGAAAGAATTTAGTCATGGTAGCTTAAATTCTCTTCTTTTGAACCATGTGAAATGTCAGGAGAACAGAAAGCTCTCCTGGGGGTAATTCCATCCGAGACTCTAGCTGCTGCTGAATTAACAAAGTCCCCAAGTAGTCTGATACCACAGGATGCAGATGTTTTAATTCTGGCAAGTAACATGAAACTGCAGGCCAAGACTATGTTAAAATTTTCTTTTTTTCATACATATTGCTTTTTTTAAAAAAAAAAAGTTAAATGCTCACCCAGATGATAAGCCTTGTTTAGAAATGTGAATGAGTGTAAGTTCTCCTGCTGGCTTGGTAATTTGGTAGATGTTAACACAATGTAAATACAGTACAAATACAGTTTGGCATGGTGTTTATAAGGGCATATGGGATCTATCATTTTTATGCAACCTAGTACTGGGTTAGTGCTTCTGAAGAGCTTCTGCTTTGATTGTGTGAGCTAGACTATAGTGGGAATGAATTATAAAGAGGAGCAAAATGTGCATGTCTTGTAAAGATAACAACATTGAAAGACCCAGATAGATAGGTAAATGCTGTTCAAAGCCAATACAAAAAAAGAGCAAATCTAAGGTCAGATGGCAAAATCTTTGAAATGCAGGACTGAGTGTTTCTCCTCCTGTTCACAGGAAGACTTGAGAATATTTGCCTGTCATGCCATAGGGGGACCAATCATTGATACTGCTTGTCAGCCTAGACCTGTTCTGGCCCAGAAGAGAGGTGGGTTGCCAGCTACAGATCCTACAATGAGCCCATGTGTTAATTGCTAGTGATTTGCTTGTGTAGCAGAAATGTTGGACATTGTTGCCAGCCAGAAAAAAAACACTAGGAATGTGAGTATGAAATGCACTGCCTGAATCAATGAATCAAATTTGCCACAATCTTAATTTACTGCATATGGGATGTTTAGACCAGCAGGGTCTTCCTAACCTTTGCTAATATAACATGTTGCAGAACATCTCTCTGTATCCCATGACAAAAGATGAGTGTATGTATGCAAGGCAGAATGCCAGCAAAGGCTTCCCAGTGCTGCTGTAAGGGTGTTTGCCAGGAGAGAATGGATGGATGCCACTGAGGATGTACCAGGCCCCAAACTGCAGGGCAGGGAAAAGACAAACAAGTTATTTACATAACGGTTGCTGCAAACTGACTTGAAGATTCCTTCCTGTCCCCAAATCTGGCAATTGGTCTAACTTTGCATGGGTGAGGACAAACAAACCAACTGTGCATGTGGGAGGCTTCTCAGTGCTGGAAGAAATCCTGGCACACACTCCTCACCTGCTCATCTGCACCAAAGGCTGATCTCTGCTCCTTCTGTCCAAGGTGAAATGCTTTGGGTGCCCAAGCTCATTGGTCAGAAGGAGAAAAACATCTTCTCTTGTGGCCTATACCGCAGTTGGAGCAAGTCAGAGAAAAGTCCATTATTCTGTCTCTTGCCTGCAAGGGACAAGAGAGCATCATTAGGAAGGGTGACAACACAGGGTTTTCATTAGGCAAAAGGAAGGTTTCATGCAGAGCCAAGTTACTTTCATTGCTATGGAGGCTTCATGGCACTCTGCTTCTTGGGTGTGGGCTCAGTCCCCCCATTGAGACTTGTTTATTCCAGAGCTCAGTAGGTTTCTGGGAAGTGCTGTAATAGCTGGGAGGAGATCCCATGGAGAGGGTGGATTCTCTCGGACACATGCTGTTTAACAATGCCACTGTCTGCGGAGGAACAGAAAATAAACAATGCAAAATCCCTGCCGTAAACCATGCAGTGTGCACAAACACTAGAATATGAATAGCCTCTCAGAAGATGGCTAGTGCCAAGCAGCTTTGCTGCTATTGTTTATTGTGGCAGAGGAACTAGAACCATCTCTTCAAAATAGGCCAATATTGCCCATTCATAATGGGTTAATGGTTTCTGCAACTGAAACTGAAGTATGATGGTTCCTGGTGAAGTGGGGGAAACATCTGTAGAAAGCAAGTTTGGAAGCAGTAAAAACTGCAATGAATTAATTTCATTTTATCCAGACAGGGAGAGCTAAGGGCCCTGTTTGAGTAGCTGTTGCAATTGCATGGAATAAAAGCTGAGGGATTGTCTTTGAGGACTGATTGTCTAAGCACCAGGTGAAAGAAGCAGGTGAAAGCAGTCAGATGGGTGGGAGCAATGTGTAGCTGGAGTGGCTCTGAAGGTGTCACTGAGCAGTGTGAGTGGCTCTGTGGGGTAAATCAGATGGGGGTGAGAACATAACATCACTGCTATCTGCATTTCCAGGGGGTTTTATTTTGGATTAGCTCTGCTTTGGAGGACCAGTCCTTAGGATTAGATGTTGGTGGTTGGAATGCATTTGGTATGCTCTGGCATGTATCTCCCAGTCTAGCTTCATCTGAAAGGAGTCCACGTTGTGTACTCTAAGATCACCCTGTGATGTGAACCAAAGTGCAGTAAGTGGGGACAATTGGGAGATCTGCTTCTAAAGCACCCTGCTTATCTGAATTTGGATGCTTGTGTAGATATGCTCTAGGCATGCTAATGTATCTCTGAAGATGGAAGTAGCTCCTGGAGCATGCTGGCTGCATATCTGTAAAGCCCAAGAACATGTGTTTGGGCTGAGAGGGTGCCTTGATCCTGCCAATTGTCTCCTGCGTGTTTATTCTTTTCATGTAGGTCACTTGAGAGAAGATTGTTTTATTCTTCCATCCACAAGTTGTGGGCAACCTGTGGGGAATCTGGGGAATCTATGGTTTTTGGAAAGCATCTCCCTGAGCCTTTGACGTGGCCACTGAGACTTATATGTGGACTCTGGGGGAGGACTCCAGCTCTTTAGTGGTGAGCCTGTGCATACTCAGTGCCTAGGTGGTGGTGGTGACTCTTATTTACCCTATACTCATCCATCCCAACCATTTGCAAGGTCACTTCATGCTGAGAGGAGAGAAGCAACTACTGTGTCTTTCTGAGTGAACTGGAGACAAGGGCTTTCCCCAGAGGAGCAAGGTCACTCTAAAATAAGATAAACAACACCTATGCTAATTGCAGTGGAAAACTGAGAGCAGCTTGTGCTGGGCTGCTGTGTGCTGTCCCTGAGTAGGGATTTAGTAGAGCAGGTGGGTTCCAGAAGGGCTCTGGAAAAAAAGATGATGCTCAGAAGGGAACAGTGTCTTCTGCACTTGGGGGCAGTTTCCAGGCATGGTTTTTTTGAGATGCATTTTAAGAGCTGCTGTGGGGTGGGGAGCTGTGAGATTGAGAGCCCTGTTTTCTATTCACAAATGCATCCTGTAGTGAAGATCAAGTCTATCTGCTCTCATGTTTTGGTTTTGTTTTTTTTCTAATGTGAGACCCACCCAGGGTCATATATGTAGGAGACATGGATGGTATGTGATAGGAGAGAGGCTGCAATCTGCAGCTGACTCTCCAGCAGAGTTTTGGGTACTTGGAGCATTCCCAGCTGCAGCATCTCCTGCTCCAGCCCTGTGGGCCAGTGCAGCCGAGAACAGCACAGGGTAAGTGGTGTGTCTGGGACACAGAGCTGGGTGGTGCCTTGGTATTGTGTTGTACTTAGGTGAGATGTGACAGGCTGGACATTCAGCACCTCCTGCCCCGGTTACTGACATGGTCAGGAAAGAATAGCCACTAAAGGGACACTGAGAGGTGAGTGAAACGCAATGCTTTTCCCTGAACAGCAGCAATGTAGACCAGCCCTTCTGCATCAGTGGGTAGTAAGTACAGTGCTGTGGCTCCCCGCAAATATCCAGCAGGGCCAGGTTCTAAACTTGGCTATAAGAAGCTCTCAAAGCTTAGTGCTACACCTTAGAGTGCTTCTGGTCCTCCCTAGCAGCAGGCACTGTAATGATTAAAGCTCTGAGAGTGACAATATAAAAGCCTGCTGCTGCTGCAGGTGATTGGAGCTATTCCTTAGTCAGGCATTGACATTTACAACCTGGTGCAGGGTTACACTTCTGCCAGTGAGTCCCAGCGAGCATTATCCCAAGGCACATAAATGCCATCCAGTTGCTGCCAGGGTTCATGCCATTCTTGCCAAACCATGTCTGTATTGTCTCCATTGCAAACCAAGTCTTGAAAAGAGCCAGAATCATAAGGACTCTTTTGGACCTGACCTGCAAGCATGGGAATCAATTCTGTTTGTCCTGCAAGCTCTGCAGCAATGAAGAAAGCAAATACCAGCCTGGAAATGGTTTGTCTTGACTCTTTGATCTTGCTAGAGTGCAGACTAATACTGCTTGCCTTGGTGCAGTTGTGCTCTGAGCTTTCTACCAAGGACAACCATCCATGTATATAAAGCAAGCCATAGTAAGCCAGAGCAATGTGCTAGACAAGCTTTTGAAAGCTCAAGAACTAAAGAGGTCTGGATGGATGAGAGAATCAAAAATCTTTGAAGGATTATTTGGCCTTACAGAACAGACCAAATTCTAGTTATTTTAGGAGTAGATATTTCCAATTTATTCTTTTAGGTACCCCTTCAATGAGTTATTAAGCACTCCTGACAGTCTGCTGCACAGAATACCTTGCAGAATTAGGGAAATTTTATCTCTTCTCAAACACCAGGGAGGTGAGACATGGAGACTAAAATCCACATCCTCAATAATTTGCACTGGAAACTGGTGGAGATAGCAGGATTTCCCTAGGGTTAGGGTTAAGCTGATTGACTTTTCTGGTATATAGGCATGTAATTGATTATCTTGGAGGCTCTGGGTCTGAGCACTTTCCTTAGATCATGTCTGTAGGGGAGGATGGAAATTAGCCGGTGTCTCCTGAGCCACAATCTTCCCTCGCCTGAGTCACTGCCAGTGCCCATGATGGTGTTTCTTAGTCTTGCCTCTGAATCAGCTGATTTAAGCTTTGTGGGAGCCAGGTGGGAAAATGCTCCGATTTTGGTAAAGTTATTACAGGCCTCTCCTTTCAGATGTGAAACACAAGATCCTTCTCTTATTTTTCCTGTTATCGCCTCATTTTCAGCTGCGTGGTTTGGAGAGCCCAGGCCAGCCTTGCCTCTCCTTGCCTAACCTCTCACAAACAGCCATGAATTTTTTGTAAAGGGCCCTGGCTTGGTCTGCCAGCACTCCTTAATTTTGCCTTTCCTTCTTGCAAGCCACACTGAAGCAGTGCTTTGCTATTCTCTGAGAGGGAGAAAAAAAGTAGGTCATGGTGTCATGTAAGGCAGCTGAGCGCTAACATGGAGCCAGGCGAGCAGAGCAAAAAAACCTGTTGGATTGGAGGAGATGAATGACCAGCTGTGCGGGATAAACAGGGATGAAAGCATTGATTAGGGAGAGCCCTGGGAAGCGCGGGAGCCCGGGGCGCGGCGGCGGCGGCGCTGCCTGCCTGTCCCGCTCCCGCTGCCGGCGGGCGAGCGGGGCTGTAGGCTTCTACTGCGGCTGGTCAATGCGCCCTCTCCTGGCACAGGTGAGTCCTATTCCTTCTCCCTTTGAAAAACCTCTCTTTGCTCTTGCAAGCAATGGTGGTGCCTTTTTTTCATGGTTTTCTTCCCTCCTCTGCAGTTCAGCCCGAATAGCCAATGCAGAAAGCATGAGACACGCATGGAAAATCACTCTCAGCAGTCCAAAAAACCTTGGTTGCAAATAATTTTATTTTTTTTTACCCCCTCAATTTTATAGGTTTGAGTCCTCTGGTTTACTTCATTTGTGGTTTACATCTTGCAGAATGAACATATGAAAAAGGGAAGGGGGTTTTATGCCCTCCAGCTCTCTTGACTCTCACCCAGCATTACTCACTGGGCCTGGAATAGATCTGTTTGAAAGATGGATGCAAGCCTTGCCTTATCTCTGAGGCAGGATTTCAAGCCATCCTAGTGTTTAAGGAGAGAGATTCAGGTCTGGAGATGTGGCTTATCCCTGTAAGCACCCCTTAATTTGGGGTACTGTTTACAATTTGGTGTGGATGGTGATCTCTGCTGCTTGCTTAATTTAGAATTTTAGCCTATTTAAAAAAAAAAAAGGGTGGGAGGCAATCTTAAAAGACAAAAGCATTTCAAAGCAATGCCTGCTGAGAGTTTGGGGTGCTAATCTTCTTGCTGTATTACTGTAGGCATAGTGATTGTTTTTCATTTTTGCCAGCCTGTTTATGGCATTGCTATTGTCACTCAAGACAAATTCACTTTGAATTTGTCCTGGGTCAACACATGCTGCAGGGCTCCCAGTCCTTCAAAGCACATGCAGCAAAGATATCATCACTTGCCTCTTCACCAGGTCAAAACTCCCAGCCTCAGAAGTGGGGTGGAAATGACCCTGGATTAAGGAAGGCTCAAACTGTCGAAGCCTAGAAAGGAAGGTCCTCTTTGAATTCGGAGGGCTTGACTGTCTCTGTAGTCCTGTTCACAGGAACCCAAAGTTTTCTCTGGAGGGCTGATATTTAAATCCTGCTCTTAGCTGCTGTCCTCCAAATGTAAAAGCCTCTTTGGCAACTTGGAGAAAACCTTCCCTTGCACCCAGGTACTGAGGGATCTAGCTGTCAAGTTTTGCAAGCTGAAATCCTCTTGTTTTTTCACTCTTTACAGGTAACAAGTAAGGCTGGTGGAACAGAATTGGGCAGCCTCCTGGCACTGTCAGCATCTGCTGCCTAAGCTGCACAAAACTAGTGCTAAAGTCCTGTGTCTGAAAGATTCCTGAAACCTCCATCTTTTGCTGTTCTTCAGCCAACTTACTTCTGCAAATGCTTGGAAATGCTGGTGAATGGTGGAAGCAGCAGTCTCCAGTCTACCCAGGGTTTTTTTTGTGCTGCTGGCTCTGTGGAAGAGATTTTAAGGTTAGTTTTAAATTAGTTCTGTCTAGAAAAAGCAGGGTTCAGGAGGATGGCATTAGCTAATATACACAGGCCAGAGATCTGCAGGCAGCCTGTATCTGGTGGTTGAGCTGAACCATGACATGCAGAAAGCTCTCCTGTCCAGAGTGAGAGTCTCGGAAGTGCCAAGGGCCAATTACCCCTTCCCTGTTAAAAACAAGCGTTCTGTTTACTGTTTGAACTGGCTGACTTAAAATTCCAGCTTTAGTCTGTGCTTTTAAAAGTTCTTGATTCCAAGGATCTTTGAATACTGTGTAGGCATTAATGAGCCTTGATGATGCCCCTAGAAGGCTGATTGGTAAGTAAGATTACTCTTGCTTCAGTAAAGGGGGCACAGGAGGCGAGGGGATGTGGCTGCCCATCTCTGTCCCTGTGCTGGTGTTCCTGGCTTCTGCTGCCATGCTTGATGCATGTGACAACTTTGTGCCTCCCCCTGCCCCCCCCCTCCCCCCCAAGATGGCACTGCTTGTCCTTGAGTTAACAGCCTGATTTATTAAGGAAACTGAATCAGCACGTGGTGCTCACCCATGTAGGCTGCTGCTGCTGCTTCTCCTATCCACTAGATGTGAGCTTGGAAAATAGTTTGAAACAGAAGCATAAAATGGACTTTGAAATGCATTAGTTCAGCTGGAGTTTCCAGAACCTGTGTGTGTATTTTGCAAGCAGAATATACCAACTTTAAACTTGCAGTATTTAGAAGCACAATGTGGTTATGTGGCTGGTCCAGCCCTCATGAGACAGAGATGGGAATGGTGGTGGTTGGGGTAGTGAGTGGGGTGAAGGGAGCCTTTTGGAAGCAGCAGTAGATGAAATGATATCAAAGCAGAGGTGGTGTTCATATTGCTTCCTCAAAGGTCTTTAAGTCTTATATTATCTGTCCCTAATTATTTCCAAGGTTATAAATCCAATCAAAATACCGAAAGGAGTTCACCCAGAACCAAGAACTGTGTTTGAATGTTCATTCTAGTACCTTCCGTTATTAATCAAATATGTCTAAAAGACTGGATGATGCCACTTTTTGTTTCTCATCTTCTGTTCCTGGTGATCAGGAGTTTTTCTGATATTCAGGGTTTCAGCATTTCACAGGGCTCTTGTACCAAATCATCTCTCTACTCATTTCTTTCTTCCCTTACTCTTTAAATGTCAGGAGTTGCAACAAAGCCTGCTGTCAGCTGTTGGATTGGATTCTAAATATTGACCAGCATCCAAATTTTGCAATTGGTTCCATTTATTACAATGGGTGGAACTAATTCTCTGGATCCAAGTACAATTAGATGAATCTAGATCATAATTCTGAGCGTTGCACCCAAAAAATATGAAGTGTTTCCCTTTGTCTTGTAGTTCTATTGAATAACAATGGTCAAGTACTAGCTTTTGCTGTTCAACATCTATTACAAGACACCTCAAAGGCCAATGAAGCCTGTAAAGAAGGAGCATGACAACCTGTGAGGGAACAGCATGTCTTCACAAGCTTGCAGAACCAAAGTGGTGGAGGAAGGTGTAAATATATGCCTCAGGGAACTTGCAGACAATCCCCTTTTTTATTTTTGCCTAATACCCTGGCTTTTGTATTTCAACCCACACTGGATTGTTTTGATTACCTGTGTTGACTCTACCTGTTGAAGTGCATGGCAATGACTTTGTGCTTTTTTTTCTCTAGACAGCAGCTTAACCATTGCTTTCTCCTGCAGAAGTGGTGCAGGACCTGTGTAGTACCTTGTCAGTGTCAGGATGCCTCTGAGGCCACTACTTCTATGCTGATATGGAAAGAATAAAAGGCTGCTTAATATCTGCAATGAGTCTGGGTTTGGTGCTCTCCCTCCTGAGAGATGGCTCCTCTGTCAACAACCCCAGCACAAACTGGAAAACAATGCTGCTGTCTCTGTAGAAAAAGAGCTTAACTCTGTAGGAAAAGAGCTTAACTCTGTCCCAATAGCATCACTCTTTCAACATGAAGCTGAAATTTTGAGTAGCCTAGAACTTTTAGGTTAGTTGCTGTTCTGCTAAAATACAAACCTGAGCTCATGAGTGACCCTATGGTGAGACTGCTGAATGACTTATTTGCTTTTCGGGACTGATTCATAAAATAGGCCCAGAGGAAACAGCTGGCAACACATGCTATTCATAATAATGCCTCCAGAGAATAGCTCATTTCTTTTTCTCTTCCTATGGTTTTGTCAGCCTTCAGTGTACTTAAAAAAAAAAAAAAAAAAGCCTGGCACAGAGAGTACAGATAAGTCAATGAAAGGATGAAGAGACTTTTTTTTTCTCTTAAACAAAGGATGATGATGACTTCTAATGAAATCCTCTTTTAAATTGGGATTCTATTTAACATCCCGTACTGTAGTTTTGAAGACCTTTGCCTGCTTGCTCTAGATCTTGAAGAATAAAAGATAATAATATATGGAGCTGGTATGCAGCTGCAGGAAAATGAACAAATCTTAAATTTATGAAGAACTATGAGTACTCATGTCGTGTCAGGAGAGTCAGCTGTAATTCTTTTACTCTACGCAGTCCTGGGAAAACAGCTGGAACATTGTGTACAATTTGTTGGGTACACTTCAGGGAAAATGTGGACAATGGGGAGATGCCAAAGGAGAACAGGGTGAACAACTGTAGATCTTGAAAGCATAACCTCAAAATAAGGAGGGGGAAAAAGCTGACTAAACTGGAACTAAAATAAAGCAAGTGCAATGGAACTTTCAAAATATGTAGAAAGACTCATGCAGAGAGGGGGGAAAAGACACCGTTCTCCATAGCAATAGAGATAGGATGGGAAATAATGCAGTTAAACTGTAACAAGAAAGAGCCAGGCTGGACACTTTCTAGTGGTAAAGATATTGATGCAGGGGTTCCTGGTCACTAGAGGTTTTTAAGACTAGGTTAACCAAACATGTTAAAAATAACATACCTCATGCTCAGTTACCAGAAGTGACCAATGTTTGCTTAGGACATTTTCTAATAACTGTCTAATGCATCCTTAGAACTTTTTGAGTTGTGGGAAACTTATTCCCACTATCTTTGCAAACCTTAAGCCTTAGAATAGAGAAATAAGCTTTATTTTAACTACCTCCTCTGACTTCAGCAAATTTTGGATTGTTTGCAGATACTACAGAGACAGTAAACCAGGTAGAGATGTCTGAGGAGTTGATGCCTGAGACCTGAGCTGAGGCTGCTTTGAAATAATGTAAGAGGAAGCCAAGTTACTTAGTCAAAATGTAATTCTCATGGTGTTTAGTCCACATTAACCCCAGAGGGAAATGTTAGCTGGTTTTCCCAACACTGATGCTTATTAGACCACGAAGTAATTTTCCCTCTGGGAGATATTTAGAAGTGAATTGGACAAAGTGCTGGAAAATGTAGGGTCCTGTACACTTTGGAGACAACAAGTTCCATACAGTCAGGGCATCCAAACTGGGTTCAGTTTCCTATTTTGTCACTGATTTACTGTGTACTTGTGTTGATTTTATTTTGAGAGCTACCTTTGGGAAGAGCAAGAAGTGCTGAGATACTTAGGACCTAGTTTTACTGCTGCTTTCTGGTTTCAAGTTCGTGTTTCAGATATACCGTGTGTGTGCCATTTAGCAACAGTGGAGCTAGAGCAATAGACTTAAGCACATAAATACCTGTGTTTGGAAGTTAGTAGTTAGTCTATCACAAAACTGTGGGCCAGCAATTAGTCGCAGGTGCTCAGGCAAAGTTCTTATATGTCAGCTGACTCCCTGCTGTTTTGCTTTTAGAGGGCAGCATGACATCTGTAACAGCTGTATAGGGGGTTATGTCCATCATGCAGCCATAGAGGCAGCAGTGTAATGAGAATGGCGCATTTTCTTGCATATTGGCCTCCAACTCAAAAAAAGTAGGTCTCAAACTCCTCCTCTTTGCTCAGAAGGGAGTAATACCTGGTTTTTTGCATTACCTATAGAGATATTTCTTCAGGAACTTACCCAGAGCCCTGCTCCAAGAGCATTTTTCCAAGTGGCACAATAGGCATGCAGTTTGGTATGATCTGGCTCCATTTTTAATGTTTTCCAGAGAATAGCTTAAAATTGATTGGCGTTTTTGTGTTCCTTATTGTTCTCGTGTCAACTACTACACTCTGAAGCGCACTGTTTTGATTATTGGCACAGCTAACAAAGCAATACCACTTACTTTGCTGTTAGCATGTCCTTTCCAGATTGCAACCAAGGAGCAGGATTGCAGGCTTGCCTTGACTTCTGAGTGTGCACCCAAATGTAGTTGAACTCTGAAGACATTTAAAGAGGGGGTCTAGATATATATATCAAAAAGATTGTTGTAACACTCCAAATACTCCTGAATCAGTCACTCAAAATGAGAGGTCAGAATTTAGGTTGATAGTGGGATTTTTTTTGCATATGGCTGAGGATAAATTGTAAATGGCTCTGAAAGGACTCTAAACAGTAGGAAAATTATGTAACCTGGTTTATTCTGGTGTTCCCATTTGGGAAACGCAAAGCTGTGGTACCCACCAGAGAGCCTTTTCTGTTGTTTCCTAGGTTTGCAGATCCACTGCTTCTGGGTATTCAAATTCTTTGCCTGCTTTTGGCTATCTTGTTTTTTATCCTAGCTTCTCACAGCTCCATTAGACTCTGGTTTGGGTCTAATCAATCCTTACAGTTCTTCAACTTTTGGCTGTCTGTCTTACAAATTTGTAATGCAGGGATATAAGAAGCTCCAGGAGGTTTTCTAGCTCAGTGTGACACCATATCAATATTAACATCTGAATGTGTGACCTTGTTAGCTCAGTATACACCGGGTAGGTATTTTTCTTCTAACTGTCCAATGCATTACTTATTATTAAAGAGATGTGCTGTATAAAACAGTACCATTAAATTTCTCACAGCTGGAAGCCTTACTGTAATGTTAACTTACACACCATAGGATTTGGGGAAAACTTCAGCCAAGGCTTAGAATAAAATTCTGGATGCAAATGATCCTTTAGCTTGGTGCTAATGTTGTGTGACACCCCATAGCCATTGTATCAATAGCTCATGAACAGAATTCTGAATTTGTGTACTAAGCACAACCACCTTTTTGGTGTCATGGTTTGTTTCTTATGGGACTTGCTAGAAGCCAAGCTAAGCCTACTATTTCCAAAGCCATCAGGCAGAAATTAATGAATCAACAGAGTAAATAATCCACTGCTTATTTCCTGAAACAAAGAGCACCTGTAATGTAGAAGGGATAGCTGCCTGGCAGGAGGCTGGTGGTTCTTTTAGACATATAGGAATGTTGCGACTGGGTAGAGAGCTAGGAACAAGTGGATACACAGAGCCAAGCGTAAGCGTGGTTTGGGCTATGAGACCTTTTTGTCAGGTGTTGGTGCCTGACAAATGCCTCTTTCAGTTCCTTGATAATAAGCCCATGTTTGTGTGGGATGTGACCTCAGGGGAGGTTAACACTTCTCCTAGTGAAGAAAGCCAAGTCACACTCCTTTCAGTCTTGGATGTTTGCTGTTGCTTGCAAGGCTGTTTGTATTTGCGTTGTCCTTTAGGTGTGATGCCTGCAAGGTGGGAATTGCCTTAAGCTTGGTTTGTCTGGTGAGAGAAGGGAGGCCTGTTTGTCAAGTATGTTCTCTTCTGAACTTCAGCTTTTGCCAAGTTGCCAATTCAGGCTGAAGAGGCAGGTGTGAAGTGAGGTGAGCTACAAAAAAAAATCCACCCCAACAGCAACAAAAAAAACCCCAACAAAACCAAAACACATGGAGCAGGCTTGTGATGGGGGAGGAGAAGGTTTTCTGCCAAGCCTGGGTGGTGTAGAAGGCAATGAGGGTCTGGACCTGCTTCTCCAACCCAGGGTATTGCTGAGGCCCTGCATGTGCCTCTTGGCAATACTGTGGCAGGTAGCTGCAGGCCAGGGCCTCTCATGTAGGAGGCCACTGGCTATGCCTAGGGTGGGAGAGGCTGCTTTTCTCCTTGTCTTTAGGGATTTAGTCTGCCTACAGCAGAACAGATAATGTGGGAGCTGCATAACCAGCTGCCACACACGAGCCCTTCCTCTCTGAGCAGGCTGCCAGACTGGAGCTTTCTTGTTAAATGGGCATTAAGGTCACCCTTGAAATCAATTTCACGCTTGAACTGCAGCCCTTGCATTTGCAAGGTATTGCTGCTTTGCAGTACCTCAAGGAGCACCCATGGACACAGGCATCTTTAATGTTGACATTGCACAGTGTTGGCATAAGAGAAGTGCTTTCCCTTCTTGCAGACTTTACTTTAGCAATACCGGGGCTGAATCAACTTTATGTGTTTGAGTGGATTTGAGAGGAGGGTTCTCTAAGTGCCAGTTCCTCTTTTGGGGAAGTGGAAGTTGCTTAAACAACTGATGACTCAGTTTCTCTGGCTGTAGGATGCAGATGAGAAATGTTGGCTTTCTAGATAATGAATGGTATTTTTCAGTTTGGGACATGGTTTAAAAAATGCGAGTGTTAAAAACAGTGGTATGAAGGTCAACGGGCAAACTCATATTCAGTCTTTGACTCTTCATAAGATGGCATAGCCATGCAGTCATCTTCAGTCTGATGGTACAGAAGGTGGCAATGAGGTTTCTGCTCATGTGCTGTTGAACAGCAAGAAGGATGAGCACAGAATTACTTCTTCCACAGACGTTTTTCATACACAATGCTGTAAAGAGGAACTCTGGGAGATAAGGAAATACAGATAAAGTGCTCACAAATCTTCCAGTGATGTCTTGGGAGTCACTGTAGCATGACACAGACTTAGAAACGTTTGGGTGGTGATAGCTGAATTAGAGTGGGGAAGTGGCTTTTACTTTCTAGCAGGATATGGATTCTCTGTGGCAAGGTCTTTGCTCCACTTGTGTAATACTGACTCCCTTTTAAGACTTTGCATTTGATGGCAGTCTTCAACAAAAGCTGAAGTAGGTGAGGCTCTCTGAACAGAAATTTTGGATAAGATCGCAGAGGAATAAGCAGAGTTAGTTCCAGTGAGGCCCTTCCCAACACTGTGGCACATAGTTGGGCTCAGTGGTGAATTCTCACAACAAATCATGGAATACTTGGCAAGATGCCATACAGAGCTGCTCTGTGAGTGACCTTGCTATGCTACCCACTGATGCCAAACCATGAGTGGGGTTTATTGGATGGGAGAGGGAGGTAATGCGGAAGAGGGATGTTTGCCCATTGGCCTGCTATTGGTCGTGGAATGCTGACGGGTGACTGCCAAGGTTACATGGGAAAGTATTTTATTTATCATTTAAGCAGATAAATTATTGCTGTGTCTTACCAAAATGGTGTTTCATTTTTGCACTTTTTTCCTGAATAAAGCTGTCCTTGTTTCCTACCAGGCTCTGCATTGGCATGTGGAGGAACAGTACTTGGCTAATGATGCTGGAGATTAAGGAAATGCAGCTGTCCCAGAAGAACAAGCAAGTATATGGGGATGGTGACCATGGTGCTCTGTACTTCTAAGAGGGAACTTGTGTGAATCCATACATTATGGATGCTGGCATCTCCTGACAAAGGGTTTATAAACCCTAGTGGTCATCTTGATGGCAAGGATTCATTCTCATTGGTCTGCCAGCAGCATTGGCTGCTTCCAAAGTTATGCATGTTTTCCCTTGTAAATATTTCCAGTGAGCTGTTTTCCGAGGACCATTTTCCCTACCATCACCTTCCATCCTTCCTGTCTGCATAGCTCTTTTTTTAGACCAAGAGAGGGGAGAGGATGTTTGTAGCAATCAGTGCCACAAACATGCCCTGTATACTTATTTTGGAAGATTAACAACTCTCCCCATCAATCTGTAGAGTGACTACCTCTCCCGATGTCTTCCTGCTTTGTCCCCAGGAATAAGACTTGTCTTTCACCTGGCTACTCTGTGCAGCTAAGGAGAGAGGAAACAGAAGTTGGAGCAAGGATTCACTATGAATCATGACTCCTTGCTTCCCCACCTTAGCTCATCCTAGAGCTGCCTGGAGGCTGCTCTGGCTTAACACTGCCGGCAACATTACACTCCTGCCGCTTTTCTTCCTTGCCCTGGCTTGCCCTCTGTTAGGGAAGCTGCCAGGAATCCCCTGCTATGTATGCAATTGCGGGGGTGATACAAGCACAGCTTTGTGTTCAACATGGCATTTAGAAGCTGTTTTCCCATTGCTGATGATCAGAGCAACATCTGTCTCTTTGTTTACAAGGATGCAATTGTAAGATGATCAGAAAAGCTGGGTTTCTGTGGCTGCCACTTATTATAACTACTGAAATGCATTCCTGCACCAGCAGGAAGAATCTCATAATATATAGACAGACCTTCTAATCTGTTCTGCATTAGCAAATGATGGAGACAGTCCAAGCAGTGATAATGAAAGCTAGCCTGATAGAAGGCTGTCAAGATCTTTTTAGCTAGAGCTTGGTGATTCAAGTTGGGCTGAATGCTGTCCTGCTTAACTCTTATGCACTGGGGTTTGACCTGGGTGGGGACTGCAGATCCCTGCATGCACTGTTACTAGCCCTGCCTGGGCTAGTTGACAGGCATGCTTGGCTGGGCTGTTCCAGGGATGCTTTCTTCAGTGTGATGCTGGCCATAAAAGGTGGTATCTTCAGCACTAGTCCCAGGTGTTGTCCCTAGTACTAGGGTGAGAGCCACTAGCTTTGAACTTAGTTTGAGCACATGCACGTTCAGGGAGATGCTGAAGCACATGCATGTAGTTGAGTCATGCATGAGAACTGCTTGTCTCAAGGAGCCACTTGTGATTGCGTCTTTGGGGGCACCTGGGTTTGGTGTATCTCTGACTGAGGCCGCTTTCATGTTCTGTTACTTGCCTGTGTCTGGGCACAATCCATGACTTCTGTAACTCTTTCTCAAAGTGGCACCTCTTCTTTCCCACTTGCTGTTCCCCATGGGGATCCTTGTTCTGCTGGTGGTTGCCTGGTTTCTGTGCTGCTTTTTTCAGCTCCTTAGCTCTGTGGCCTCTCCCTTGCACAGAGGGATAAGGGTTATGCTGGTGGGTTTCCTTGAGGAGCAGAGACTGGATAAAGGGAAAAAATTTTCAGGCCTCTTGTCCTTTAATGTGCCTGGACAGAGTTCAATTGTGTTGCGTCTGTGGGACATCTGAGTCCACTTTGCATGGCTGTTTCCATGGGCTTAGAGCTCTTTACATGGCTTCCCCTTTTCAGCCTTATGATCTTGCATCTATCCTACTGTTTCTGTCTTCATCTATTGCTTTCTGGTGTGTGAGAACAGTGTCTAGCTCTTCAAGAGCTCTACCCCACACTTAACAGATAAAAAGAAGGCTAAGATGGCATTTTGGGCTGATGATGTTCCCAGGACTAGAGCAGTTGACCCACGGCTGGCCATTTTTCACCTGAGGAAGCACATAGGCATGTCTCGGTAACCCTATGATAACTACAGAACAAGTGACGTAAACCAAAAAAGATGGAGAGCCTTTTCCTGCAGAAAGACAACTTGCCCCTATAATGATGCAAGGGCAGCAAGCAGAGATGGATTGCCCAGATGTTTTGCTATCTTTCAAAGTAAATGTATATATGCTTAGGGTGTTGATTGCAGAAAGCTCTGTTTTCTTGTCAGTGGAGTAACTTTTATGTGTCTGTGTCAGTTCTTCAGGAAGTATCGTGTCAGTGGGAGTGTAGAGTCTCCTGATCTTTTAACTCTTTGACCTTACTTAAATTCTCTGAGTTCTCAGCAAACTAAGATTAATTGAATGGCTTTAGACATTCAATGGGAGCTCATGCTGCAGTGACCTTACCGATTGCCACTGACAAAAGTGGGAAGAATAGTAATTTTGAGCTTCTACAGAAGCAGCTTTTCATCACTGTGTTGGAGACAGATCCCATGGGTAAGGAACATGATGGTGTGCAGAAGAAGGTGCTGTTATTTTCAGCACTTTTGGAGGTTTGACTTGCAAATGGAGATATTTGGAAAAAAATAGCAATTAGTTGACACTAGATGGAGAAACATAGTTGTTGGCCTCTTTTAAAGGTGTTCATTTCCAGTGCAAAGGCTGTACTGTAGTTCGAAGTGTCTTTTCTGTGGCCTGCTTTGTTTAAGAGAAGGAAGTACTGGCTAAGGACAAGGTGGGGTGTTTGGACAGAATGCTAGGCTGGAGCTCAGGACATATTAGCTGGATTTTTTTCGTAGACTACCAATGACACATATGACCACAGGCAAGCCATTAAATGTGTCTGTGACCTTGTCTTTATCTTATTTACTTGAATCTCGAGCTCTTTGGAACAGAGTCTGCCCTTGTTGAATGTTTGCAGAGCGTAGTGCAGTGAACCTGCTTTCTGGGCCAAACCTTTGGACACTGGTGTTATACAAGCAGTAGATCATGATCACCTGCTTCAACTGTGTCATTAGTCTGCAGAAATCCATAACTTCTGCTGAAGCTTCCTTTGCACTAGTTTCACCAGCTGTGTGTTTGGAAGGACTGTGTGCCTAGACATTGGCAGAGGCACTGACAGTCTGCATCCCATTATCTTTTAAGTATTTGCGCACTTCCTTTTAATGTGCATGGCCAGTGCTGGCTGCCTTTTGCCACTATCATAAGCAAAGCAGTCGTTGCTCATCTAGGTAATGTGTTGTGTCCTTACAAAGTCATTGGCGCAGATTTCCCTGGCACTGGGTTTTACCTTGGTGCCAGATCCCCTCTGTCACCTCAGTGGGTTGCGGTGACACTCAGCAGTAATGCTCTCAGCTATGCCGATTCCTCTGGGGTATGCCCTTATAAGTCTTACTGCAAGCTGCTGGGAGCAAGCAATGATCACCATCACTTATACTACATTTCTCTAAAACTATTCCTCCTGTCTACCTTTTTCTGCCAATCTATTTCTGTCTCCCTTGCCTATCTAGACTATAAACCCTTGGAGAAAGGGGTTAGCCGTGTTACTTCTGCTGTACTCAGTCATAGCTTGTCACTTGGTGGGGAATAGCCCCTAAACATTCACTCACAGGACAGATTTGATTATATTAGGCAGGTCTAATTATAGGCCAGCTAAGATCTCAGGTGCAGCCTCTAAGCACAATACTAATATACATAATAATTTGGGTAGCTGCATATGTTCTGAGACCTCATAATTACCAGAGGTGGACCAGGTCATATTCTGGCTTTCCCTGAGATTACATTTTGATAGATGCAATGGGGATGTCTGCAGTGTGCTTGCCCTATTAAAATTGCTTCTATTATGAGATTTCCCACTTGGAGAAGTGATTACAGGTGCAATCCCATATAACACCAGTTTACACTCTCCTGATCCTACAGTAGATATCCTGTTATGGGCCCAAGAGTGCTAAAACTTATTTCCACAGATTTTTGCTTCCCAGGCTCCTCAGTAAAACAGCAACACAAATACCTGCTGCTCTGATGTTTTACTCTGTGCAGTACAAACTCAGCATTAGCTGACTGGCTACTGTATTTACCAACACTGATTCTGGAGTGGCATACAGTCTGGCAAAATCCAAATTCGCAGCAGCCCAGCACTGAGTATGCAACAACTGCTGGATCCCTGCAGTGGCCTAGGATAAATGATATCACTGGCAAAAATACCAACCAGGGCAGAGAATGAGAGCTGGTGTCAGGGGACTCACTTCTACCTCAGTCTGTGGGTGGCCATAAAGGATCAAGAAGTTATGCTGACAGAGCAAGTAAAATTCATCTTGTGCATGCTAGGGAAGTTGCTGTCTCAGACTAGGACATCAAAGTTCAGTTTTGCCATTCCAGGTGAATGAAAGAGTAGACTTGCCCCCTCTCTCTGTTCCTTGGCTAAGGCTATGACAGCTGTGTTGTGCTGATGCCTACCAGAGGAGTATTAAAACTGCCTCTCCTAGACGTTCTGATGTGTATTTTAGCTTCTTCCATTCTAAATGTGCCTAAAGCACATCCAAAGTACTGGATGTCCTGACACATGTCTCCACCTCTGGCTGGAATTATGTTGCAGAACAACGTTTACTTGTGAGGGATAAAGCAGGACAGCCTTTCTGGTTACCGCTGAGAATTGAGTTTAGGTGTGCAGACTCTGATGACCCAAGCTGAATGTTGGCCAAGGACATGAAGGTTAACAGTCCTGTTTTTGGGTAAAGTGGTATAATACCTTTAATGACCAGAGGAACTTAGGTTTCTTTCTCATAAACTGTTATCATAAGAGGTTTTTTTTAATGCTGTTCTTAGGTTTGCAATGAGAGGCAAAGGGAGAGCACCATCTTAAGTGGAGGCTCCTGGGGAGTAGAAAGAAGGCACTTTTCTCAAAACCCTGACATGTGGCACACGCCCATAACCCTCCACCCAGCTCATGCCAGCAATACAGATGTTCCCTGCTGGCATTTCCCCGTCTTTCATTGTCAGTTGATCTTACTAAGTCTTGTTTCAGCACTGTAGTTGCATTTTTCCCACAGCTTCTCTCAAACTTAGTTTTTAACTGTGTTCTGCTTCAGCCTGCAGGGCTGGCTGTGAAGAGAGGCCCCTTCAGCACTGGGAGAGCTCCAGCAGGGCATTCAGCAGGCTCTGTGCTGTTCAGCACGAGGTCTGCAGGGATCACAACTTCAGGCGGTGTTGATGCGAAACATCCGATGTTATCTGGCAGATGGGAGATGTTTACTAGTTAGTTTGCCTTAAACAGATTTTAAGTAATTCTGTTCAGATTAGGGTTTACGCTCGGCCGAGCTCCATACTGAGTTTCTGAGTCAAGCTGAAGTATTGGATTTTGATCGGTGATAGTGATGTTTTTTCTTGACTGGGCACACCTCTGTGGTCAGATGCATCCTCCCCAGCTGTGCTCTGAGCAAGCAGGGCCTATGCCCAGTCCAAGCCTCATTATCATGGGCAAGTTTCCTGCACTTTGCTCAGAGACTTTCTGAATAGGGATTGCATTTTGCCTTACATCTGCACTTCACTGCATTGAGTGCAGTATGGACCTGTCCTTAAAAGAGAAGGATCTGGTTCTATATGGAAGAATCCTTTAACAAAGTCATTTAACAAAAATGAGAATAGCGGAGGATTTGCAGGATAGATAAACCCTTATCCCAGAAGCTAAAGGCAAGATCATAGAAAACATGAAGTGGTGAATAAGAGCAGGCAACAACAACTTCAGATACTGTGCATAGGTAGAGCACACTTACTTTTGGCCCTTGTCATGTATTTGGAGCAAAAGTTCCTTTCTGTCCATGTGAAACAGAATGCTGTGAGGTTTTAAGTTCTCCATGTGACCAGATGGGGTTTACCGCAACAATAGGGTTTCTGTTTGGTTTTGGGAAGGGCAGCAGTTTTGCTGGCATTACACAAGGCTATGTGTGATAAAATAAGGAACCTTCGTTCTCCAACTCTTCTGATTTATGAAACTGCTGGAAATCAAAACTCCATTGCCATTTGTGTAATTTTTTTATTCCTCCAAACTGTACTGGATGTTCTTCACATATTAATTTGTGGATTACAGAATGTTCTAGGCAAAACATCAGTGGGACAGTAAAATGTTAATGCAAGAGTTCAGCTAACATAAAATAAAACCACAGTGTTCTTCTATCCTGCTTAATAATGATTCGAGTGAAATGGGGACAGTTGTGTGGTCTAGTGGCTAGTGAGGGGTGTGGTCCTCTGGATTCCTGGAGCTGCTTCCCAGCTCTTTCCCATGCTGGGTGACCTTAAACGAGTTTACCCCTTGTAAATTGGAGCCTGATGTCTGGCTAGGAAGCTTATTAGGAAACTTAATTTTTGAGAGAGCATTTTGGGAACTTGAGATGACAGGTGCTAAATAAAGACACTTCTCTCTATTAAGTAGCTCTAAGAAAACACACTGAGATTCCAATTTTGTGACACTGGTACTTAGAGAACTCATCTTTTGGCTTTTTATGAATTGAGCACTCTTGATCTGGAGTCATCAAGAGATGACAAACGTGGATACTCCTGACCATTTTGCTGGAATGACTGTTTCAATTGTCAGCACTTTGGTTTATTGGCATCAGAAGAACAATGGTTTAATTTCCATGTCAGCAAACTATTCTGGATTTAAACAGAACTGTGTGGCAGTGGTCTTGAGCACAGCAAAAGGTGCCCCAGAGCCAGGAAGTTAAATTGATTATAAATGGGAGTAAAGCAGGTTGTCTGAGCTTTGCTTTCCAAGTTGAGTGTAAGGCATCAGTGGGGAAAAGCAAACAGTAGGAAAAAGTGTGTTGCACTTGACATGCAAGAGGAAAGGGTTACCCTACAGAATACCACTGTTAGGACACAGACTAATTCTGCAGAGATGTATCTGTTGAAAGGGGACAGCAGATATCATCCTGCCTCAAAGAGTAATTAGAAAGTGAGGTTGTAAAATGCTGAGGTGTTGTGATACAGGTAGCAAGAAAGAACAAGCTGTGAACTGGATTCCTGGCTGAAGGATCTTCATGCAAGTTTCATCCTAATTAATTTGGTTCTCTACATTAAAAGTACAAAGAAAACTTTCTTATGAAGAAAACTTTTACACATCAGCCTGTCTTTCCCCTCCCAGTCCCCACTCCCAAGGGAGCTCAAGTCCAAATACTTTAATCAGAACTTCCCCTAGCAAGGTGACAGAGAGGGTCTGATTGCTTATACACAGTGAAGTGTGAGTTAAAGTCTTTGGGAAGAAAGTCTGGCACATTCAGTATTGTGCACCAGAGTTTTGCCATTGGATTTTGCTGGAACTGGATCAAGCTGTTACTTTGAATGCACCCACGATCAATTAATTTCAAGCTGTGTCCTCATCTATGGCCAGAACAAATCAAGATTTTCTCCTCCTCCCACATATGCATAAGTGACATCATGTTGTTGGGTAAATGTTGCTTTCTTGTCCAGCCAGCAATTTGTCCTGGCTTGAAGTTTGGTAGCAGTTTTCTGCACAGTATGTATTGTACAAGACACCTGGAGAATATGCTTTGCATTTGCAAGTGGTTGCTATGTATTTAGCTAGCAGAGAGGCAAAGATTGCTGATCTGTGTGTTAGACAGGCAAAGGCAGGCTCATGGCAATTCAGTGCTTGAGCCTTCGTTGCATCGAAGACTAAATTTTTGCAGATACTTGTTCCCAGTATTAAGATTTAGGCAGTACATACTTCCAAGGAACGCTTTTCAAACCAGTTTGGTCTGAGCTGTTGCATACCAGTCTAGTCAGCCTGTACAAATCTCTTGGCTGTGAAAAGCTGGTGTGGATTGGAAAGCCAAAGTCCCATTGGAATATTGGGCAAAGGAGTGCTGTGATGTTACCCCAGTGTGCCGATTAATGTGGTCCTCATGCCTAATATGACAGTACAGCTCTTCCAGAGGTGAGGGTCTCATTTGCACTTGGGTTTCTTTAAACTGTTCTAGCACCTGTGTCATAAATAGGGCCCCACTGTCTTGCCACACCAGTAAAAATGGAAATTAGTTTTTTAAAAGAATTTTTGGAACTGTGTCCCCTTGAAGACAACATCCAGATTCCAGGACCACCAGAAGAAGGGAGAAGAGTGAAATAATTCACCTAAGATCTTATGGTTAGAAGTGGCCATGACTTTCTACTTGACAATCCAGTTTATCTCATGGAGGAGCTGTTACAGGTTCAGCGATGTCCTGATCCTCATTCCACCCAAGTTGGAGAATCAGTAAGGAACAGAGTTACCTTTAGCACCATCCCAGTAAGAAAAAGTGATGAGATGTGCTTCTGTGATCAATTAGTGTGGCCTAATGTGGAACCAGCAAGACAGTCTGGTTTTCTTTTGAAAGCAAGCCAGGATACTGGAGAAGAGGCATGGGTAGGTATGTGAGCCTGGCTGGCTCTGTGGCACCTGGACCCTCTCCTCTGTGCTGTAGGGATCCAGCAGCATGTTCAGCCGGAGCAACTGGGTAAGTCATCTCCTTGGTTTGGATCTTGATAACAGGGCTTTGGTGCATCTTTGATAGCACTAACCATGACCCAGTGGTTGGCAATAGTCCTGGGGAAGGGATGTTCACTGAGCCCACTGTGCCTCAAGCTGGTCCTTCTTCCTCTAGTCCCGTCCTTCACCACTGAGCTAAGAGAAGAGCTCTTTCCTTCTGGGTTGTTTGAGGCAAGCAGAGGTGCAGCTAATAAACACAATTTTTCTTGATGCTCTCTGTCCTTAGTGCCTGTCATTCTATGGCGAGTCAATGACTTGGGTCCTGGAGCACTTTCACCAGGATAAAAAAATGAAGAGAGTCTGCCCACCCTGCAAATCTGGCCAAGGTTTTGCAAAGCCCACAGGAGTTCCTCCATACAGACACAGTCTGACTAGTTCACGTTAATGCACTGGTTTATAACATGTCATGGAAATTCCCAGTAGGCTGGGACTCTGCCATAGACAGATGTGTTACCATTTTGCAAATGTGGAGTTAACAATATAATAGAATTATTTAGAGAGCTGGTGATAGGATTATGACTCTAGAGTGTCTGACTGTCAAATCTATGCTTTCCTATATCTATCCTCCCTAGATATTATTTAGAATAATTTCTCCTTCCAAACAAAAAATAATTTTGGGAAAGGCAGATTCCCAACTCAGCTATGAAATGTCATCTCTGTGATGATGATGATTATGGGATGCAGAAAATGCATGCATAATTATTCTCATTGCTCACA
Organism: Nipponia nippon; assembly: GCF_047370975.1. Classification (NCBI taxonomy): domain Eukaryota; kingdom Metazoa; phylum Chordata; class Aves; order Pelecaniformes; family Threskiornithidae; genus Nipponia; species Nipponia nippon. Next base: position 13,324,102 of record NW_028262391.1, read on the forward strand.
GAGCAGTAGATAGGCCCATTTGCTGCCTCCTGAAATATATAACCAAAGACTTTTCCTCATGCTGTCTGCTTTGTGCATTTTCATGAGCTCATTCCCCAGGGCTCATTGTGAAATTGTTCTAATTTTTCGAAGTAGGGAGAAAAAATGAAATAATTCTGTTGGAAATGGCATTGATTTGTCTGTGAAGTCATTACAGCTGTTGCTCTCTTGAAGGCACAAGAAGAGGAATTCCTGACTTTTTTATTTTTAACACAGGGAGGTGGGGAGCATTCTTGACAGTAAATATGCAGTGAATTTTGGAAGCAGTTCTGAAAGTGCTTTCATGTTATGCATGTGAGAATGCAGAACAAAGATAATAACAAAGTTAAGAATGTTTTCTGACTTTCAGGTGTGTAGCTTGGTCTGTGTCAATAGTTACAACTGGGTCTTGGTGTAGGGTAATTTACTTGATGCAAAGGGTTGTGTTTGACAGCCTGAACTTGTCAGCCTTGAGTCGCATAAGGGAAGGCCCAGTGGAATATAATGCAAATGTTCAAATAATATAATGAAAAATACCCTTCTGAACTCTTTCCCATTAAATATGAAAATTAAAATGACTTAACAAAACACTTTTCTGTCCCTGTCTTTTAACAACAAACAAAAGCTCCAATGTGGAGTCTGAAATTGCTCATCAAGGGAAGAGACCAGGCTAGGATTTAGTAAATGGCTTTTTTTGAATAAAGCAATTAGTTCTAAAGGGAACATGTCATCTTCTGTACATTGCTAAGGTAGAACAGTCATTTTGCTTTCTGGCATTCCATCAAACTGCTCCTTGTGCATAGTTATTGGAGAAAGTGCATTTACACGTACTGTCAACGTCCGATGCCGGGAAGAGGTTTCTTAAATAACAAGACACAGGCTATTATGTGCATTAGCTTTATTATTTTTTTAAAAGTGTCTTAGCCTTTGGGGACTGAAGGTACTTAATAATATGTTGCAATTACAGTGTGCCAATGTGTTGTCGTCATATCTCAGGTACTTGACAATCAAACAAGTACAGATTAACCCTTAGTTGTCCGTTGAATTTCTAGCTAGCTGCTTTTACTTCTAGAGCTTGCCATGAGTCGACAGTGCAGCAAAGGCCAGCATACCTCTGTCATCTTGGTATATTGCCAGAGGCTGTCCCTGGAGAAATGTCCTCCACCACCCTCAGGTGAGCTTAGCCCGCATAGGAGATGCAAGCTCTATGCTTTTTGTTAAGATAGCACGTGACATTCTGTACAGAGGTACAGGGTGCTCTGGAGAGAGAGCATGATCAGACAGCTTGCACCTTATAAAGCATGTGTTTGTGGAGGTCACTTGCAATTGATACAAAGGGAAGGAAGGATGGAGCATGCTCCCAGTCCCATATCACACAACTCTTGAACCTTCAACTGAGGTATTACATTCCTGCAAGTTTTCAAAGAAGGGGGTTGCCAGAAACAAAAGAAATACTGTCTGAGTAGCTCCAAAGAGGGGAAAAGACTGAAACATTTGCTTGCTTGTTATTAGACATCAGAGACACAACAAGGGAGAACTTGCCCCAGGGAATCGCTCACAGAGCAACAGGAATTGTCTGTTTTCTTCAGGAAAATGGTTCCTGGTACTCCCAGGAAGACGGGGTGGTACCTGGTAGCCAGCTCAGCCAGTAGTAAGCTAAGAGCAAAGTCCCAAGTCACAAAATCACCAAGATGAGGTTGAACAGTGAGTGATTTGATAGTGGTGTAGATGGGACCTGAACTAAAACCTCTCATGGACTGAGCTGTTTTAGTCCTCAAATCAGGACAATATGAAATTACTTCTCCATTGTGGGTTTTTTGTTTGTTTTCCCCTTCCAGCATCCTTTGTATTGAAAAAGCTCCCAGAATGGATGTCAAGGAGCTGTCTTGTTGAAGCATGGCAGGCACATCACCCTTAAGTCATGGAAAAGATCCAGTTTGAGTTGATCTCTGCTAGCTATCCAGATACAATTTGTCATTCATCATTTGTGATCTGTTTTTCATAACTGTGACCCACCAGTATGTCTGGGTGTGGAGGGAAGGAGGCAAAGGGAGAAACAGCTGCTGTCTCTAGGTACCAAATAGCAAGAACTCAAAGCAGACAGCCTTTGTTTGTTGGATGATATAAGAGCTTTATAGGTGGTGCCTAGGTGTTTGGTTTTTTGTGGTTTTATTTTTTGGTGTTGTTTTTTTTTTCCTTTGGAGCTTGAGTACAACTCAGAGAGAAAGTTTTGGTATCCAAGAAATTCAAAGAAGTTTTAAAGACCAGGTCAAGCCTAGTTGAGGCAAGGTTCTTGCATGCTGCCTGGTCAGTAGTGGGCTTATGGGGAGATGACTTGTACAGTGGCAGCAATCATAGCACTTTGTTTGTTTGTTTAATTGTGGAAAAAAAAGTTGTCTACTGCTGAGGAAGTTTGGCTGGCACCCAAACCTGTCATACTGTTGTAATCTTTAGGGTGTCTTTTCTCTGTGCAGTGTGAAATGGGGTGATGTGATAGTGCAGTAGACAAGCTGCAATACCTTGTCCAGTGCAGAGCAGAATTGCTCCCTGAGTCAAACCTTGTATCTGCAGCCAAGCCAACTGTGGAACGCTGGTGGGCCCGGGTCTTTTCCTTTATGTAGCAGGAGTATGTAATTCTCCCCTGTTGTGCAGGACATTCAGCAGACAGCAGTGCCAGTCTTTACAGCGTAGGCGTTATGGGTGGAGATGTTAGGAGCACCAGCGTGGTTAATGCTTTTCCATCAGAGACCACTGTTTTCAGGAGCTCACAGGTTGCAGAGTTTAACTCTTTCAGCTGATGCCTACTGTGCAAAAGGTCGTTCTTTTCTCTGATTTTGGTCTTGTTTTTGTTTTCTTTCTTTGTGTTTTGGAAAGTTCCAGTTAAAGTGGTTCAGCTGTTTTGGAGAACAAGACTGGAAATTGTTTGCTAATAACAAAAATAAGCTTAATTGTTCTTTTCAAGTTCCGTATTTTAGAGCAGGATCTTGGGCTTTAGGGGACAAAGGGTTCACTGGGTCCTCATGGTGGTAAGGAGGTGCCTTGCATGACATGTCTATGGGAAGTCAGGTATTGCCAAATGTTACATCTCTCAAAAAATGGAAAATGGGAACAAAAATAAGCAGTTTCAGTGTGTTCAATGTCTGCCAACAAATCCTCCTGATATTTCCTCTGCTGGGATGGGAATGTGGGTGAGGCTGAGCAGGTCTGTCTTTGGTGTTGTTTCTCCCAGCTGAAGGGGATTATTGCAGGGCCAGGCTCTAGGAAATGGGAAGTGTCAATCAGATGGACGTGGCTAGGACCTGGCAGATATTCTCAGCCACAGTACTTCAGTTAGATTTCAGAGCCTTGTTCCAAAGTGTGGAAAATCTGTATCTTAACATCTCGCTTGGAAAAACTGAATATGGGCTACAGAGTTCTCATCTTTCTAATAGATGCGTTACCAAAAAAACACCCTTATATGATCATATTAGACACATCTTCCCTAAGTCTAAGGAAAGCCCTTCTGTAGGCTCCTGTTCTGACAGAAACAAGAGTTATGCTGCTAGTATTGGTATGAACAGGGAAGTCTCTACAGTCATTGGCTCCTGTCCCTGATTTGGCTGCTCAGACCAAACCTGTGAAAGCTACAGGAACAATTGAAGGTCTTAAGGAAAATCCTGTGCAGGAGAAGACTGAGGAAGACTGATAAAAACACAGGTGAGACGGATGAATGGGGCAGGGAAGAGGAAGCATGACTCAGTGCAGGAAATAATTATGGATCCCATCACTAAGATTCTACATGGTGGAGGTTAGGATTACACTTCTTAGCTTTTTTGTTTACCGATAATACATAAACTAAAGGAGATCTCTGTACTGCAGACAATACTAGAAGAGCCCTGTTTTTCTCTGCTCATAGTCATAAGAAAACAGTCAATCTTGCACTCTGAGAGTTCATTGCAGCTTCACAACTTTGCTTGGAGCAACAATTCTTTTATGAGCTTCAGGAATCCACTTACCTTCCCCTCATGCCTCTTGAATTCAGGACAGGGGCTTGCTCTTGGAAATGCTGGTATTCCTCAGGGTGATATTTTTGGGTGCCTTGCAGCTGTGATAGCTGTGATTAAGACTGAGCATTGAGGTGTGACTAAGTGAAAGAGCTGATGATGAGAGTTGACCACTAAACTCAGTATATTGCGTGCCCTTAGTATTTGTATCATTCTGGACCTTGGCTTGCTCAGCACACAAAATGGGGTGCTGCAAGAACACTACAAAACAATCCATGTTTGAGTGCAAAAAGGAGTCTGTTGCCTCGCAAAGAACTCCAAGCAGTGGAAGGAAACCCTAACCCACCAATTTCTATAACAAAAAAAAAAAAAAGTGGAAAATGAAAGTGAAGAACTGCATAAAAGCATGGGCATTTTCTGCCTTTAAGGGATGAAGCATGCATGCCTGGAAGCACAGAACAAGTTTCATGGGAGCATCCAGCTCCAGCTGGGAACCGGATTCCACTTTCATGTCTACTTTGCGGGTCTAAATTGATTTGCTCAGCTGCATGGACACCCAAGAGGCAGCCAGCTCCATGGCTCACTACCAGCCAACTCAGCAGCTACCTGCTCGAGTGTGTTTGCTTCCTATGCAGAGCTTCTTGCTGACTGTTCAAACAACTTGGGGTGCTTGGCTGTCTTCTCCCAGCAACTCCTATTGCTGTATTTTGGTCTGGGATTGAGAGCTGAGCTCTTGCTGGGAGCTTTACCCTGGTCTCTTGGACATCCCTAGACACGTGACTAATGCACTTTAGATGTTTTGTGGGTAGGAAAAGAGGTCTTCCTTGGAGAAGCTTGATGTTTGGTAGCCCTATATAGACCATCCTTGCTCCTTATGAAAACCTCCTAGCTCCCTAGACATGGAGCCCTCTGCCAACAGGTCTGTAGTGTGGGCAGAGCTGGAGAGTGCTTCTCTCTTTCTTACTATCTGAAATCCTAAGCTCCTCTATGATGTCTATGATTTTTATTTTTTTTTTTTCTGCTTGGGTTTTACTAAGAAACCTCCTGGGAAACTGGCTCTTTTCTTTCTCTCTCTTCATTGGGATGCTTGATTCCTGGGAATGTGTTTAGAGGGAGTCTGAAAAACGCCTTTTGCCTAGCAGTGAAGTTGTTGCCCAGAAATGTAAAGCCAATGCCACAGGGGACTGCTGAGCCATAGCGCTTTATTCCTGGAACTGCATGAGGCAGCTCGCAGCACATGGGACCTATTGCCACCTCGCTGATACGGAGCATTAGGAAATTATGCAAATGCTTTCATGTCTGAGCAACCTGGAGCCCTGGATCTTCTGACTGGTGGTTACTCATCTGTGAAACTACAGAAGCGTGGTACGCAGCACGCTCCTGTCTGCCCCTGTGGTTTCTGGTAACACATGGTGGGAGAGAGGGGGGAGAAATGAACCCCTTTATGCACCTGGTGGACAGTTCAATCCCTTATGTGATGTATGTGTGGGAGCAATTCCTTCCTGACCCTGGGGAAGATTGGCTCATGTCCTAAACTGCAGGATTTAGATCACTTTTATCTTTATTCTCCAAGCTACAGTGATTATTAATGGCTATAAAATGACCCAGCTGCAGTGTTTGACTTGGTGACCTTCAGTAACAGTGAATTTCGCAGGCTAGCTGTACAGTGGGGGGTTGGGAAAGCTTTTCCTTATTCTTCAGGAATGTGGGAATACTTCATAGAGATGTCAGACTAGAAAGGGGCCTTGAGAGATAGTCTGCTTCATTTACCAACACTGATCTAAGCAGCTGAACCATGTGATGCTTTCCGATGAGTAGGGCAGAGGAGGAAGGAAGAGGTCTCACCTGATTCACATGGAGCAGAGCATTTATCCTGCAGCATAAGGGCTGTGTTTATATGCAGTACTTCTGCACCTGTGGTTCTATTTCATATTTAGAAGTGCTCAAGTTATCTGTGCATTGGTGCTGGCCTGGGAGCTTTGGATACTGAAACCCTCTGTACCACCCCATCAAAACATTGCCAGGCATCTTCATATTGTCCTGGATCTGTGCGCCAGTGGCTCAGGCAAGGGAGTGAAAAGTCCTTGGCCTCCCTGTTCAGCTTGCTCATCAAAAGTCCCATTAGGATGAGCTGAGCTGAGTATTTTTGTGGCATAGGCCCTGGACAGAGGCCACCGAGTTGATTTGGTTGATCATGCGCAAGTAAGCAGAGAAGAGCTCTTGTTCTCTACTAGGTCCGAGCGGATCCATGAGCTGAGAGAAAAACCTGCCCGAGTCATTTAGTCTCGTCATACTTTCAGTTGTGTGAGGTCTGTTGTAAGAGCTAAGAGGTGCACTTTGCAGCCAACCCAGGGAGACATGGCACACTCGGACTAGAAACCCATCTCATCTCATGCTGACCTGTTTTGAAAGAGTAAATTCCTCTTCTCTGGCTTTATTTACGTGTTGGCTGTCAAGTTATAATAGCAGCATTTGACAGGGCCGATAATGCTGTTTGTATCAGCAGACAATCGCCAACCTAGTAAGAGTTTGTAATTTGACTAACAGCTCATGACATTATTCTTATTATTTGTTTCTGGCAGAACAAATGCAGCAGCAACTTTCTTCCATGGCATCAGCTCCGAATGTCTGTGGCTCCCAATCAGCCAAGGCTCTTTTTTAAAAATTCAGCCATACTCCTCCACCTCTTGCTAACTTTACAGTCCCCCATGGCATCTGTGTGCAGTGAACTGAGCTGTTGAGACTAAATGCAATTTGCAATCAGGCTTCTGTTAACGTGGAAATGTACCGGCTGCTCTCCTGCAGTATGGATTCTCATTCTGTCTAGCATATGGTAGCATTAAATCCAGTCTGGAGTGCCTCTCGTTACCACACTGTCAGTCCTTGCGGAGTGGAGAACCCTGAAAAACAAGTGTGAGAGAAATAAATTTCAGGAACCAGCTCTCCTCTAGCAGAGCTTGTTGGGAGCTATCAAAGGGAGACTGTACCTCAAAAACTAACCCTGACAGCCTTCTAAGCAAGTACAGAAAACTGACTTGAACACTGATGCAAAAGCCGTGTACTTCCCAAGGCAGGTATTGCACAGGGAGAAAGGGACAAGGAGAATCAGACAAGAGCAAGTTCATTATTAACAAGTTAAAAAGCTAGAAGCAGTCTATTCTTCTGCTACCAGTATGGGAGCGATTTTGATTCAGGAAGATAGCCTTGGGTGTGAAGCCGACAGTTATGTAAAAACTTGATATAAATGTAGGCAAAACAAGAAATAAATCCATCCACAGAGAAAACAGGCAAGACTTTTAGCCATTAAGTATTTCATTCCAGCTTCAGCTTGTTGTACTGCACATAAAAGCAGCCCTGGAATTTCTTCAGTGTTAGCATATCTCCCATTGTCATGTAAGGTAGTTTAATTTTAATTTTGCTATTTGAATGTTATGAATAATTCAGAGTGTTTTCTCACTGTCTGCTCTGATGGATGTCCTCGGCTCTTCTTCCCTGAGGTGCTCAGAGCTCTGGCCTTAGTGGAAAAGATACAAGCTGGATCTGAAGAGAATTGGGTTTGAGGGAAGAAATCTGTTGCCATGGCCCAGCAGAGACATGGGCATCTGAGTCATGAGCTCTCAGTGCTGGCTTATTCATAGCTCTCTTTGGTCAATCCCACCCTGAGGACCATGAGCATCTGTTCTACTCGTGCACACTCATGTTATTTGTTACTTGCAAAACCACCAATTTGTGTTTGGTGCCCTGAGCCTTTGATGTGTGAAGAATCCCAGAGTTAAGGTTGTGGGCTAAGGTTGGAAGTAAAAGTTATTGAGTGCATTTGATCTTAACACCTGCTTTTTCTTAGGCATTTCTCTGACAATTTCTTATGAGTGGAAGTTATTTCAATGTAGGCCTGTATCTGGCTGTCGAGAAGAGCTGGAGACAGAAGTAATGTCTTCTACTCAGGAGTGTGATTACAACAACCTTGAGTCCTGAGGTGTAGGAGGGAAAGGTGGCAGAAGATCAAAGGCTACTTTTCCATCCTGGAAGATTCAACCCTGTATGGTTGAAGCTGTGAGTGACTGTAGCATCCCAAAGTGCTTCCTGACAGTATTATGTTTAAATAAGAATAATGTGCCTGTTGGATATAGCTGCTTCTTTCTTTATTACACTTCTCTATACTTCTTGGTAGAGCTAAGACATAGGAAGCTGTGTATTACCTAGCTTGGACTCTGGCTCTGTCATTGGTTCTCATATCTGCAATATCACTTTGTGAATATTTTAGTGTCCTGACCCATAATGCTGTGGCAATCTTAGAAGGGGACAGCTATAGGCAGATTTGTGAGAAAAACAGAAACAAGCTGTTGGCTAATGAAGTTTTTTCTCAGAGAATGGTTATAGATAGGAGAAAGCCCTGGACCAAAGAGCAGATGAGGTAGACTTTGGACCTTCCTCAGTTCCAGATGGCCAGAATATTTCATGTGTGCTCACATGGAGAAAACTCTATACTTTACATGGAGACAGAAAATAGGTGTGCTCAGCCTCAATCTAACCTCATATTTCTGTTATCTTCAATTAAAAATGTGAGGATTGACCTAGAACAGTCTCATTTTTGAGCTTTAAGCTACTGCAGTATTTGCTTATTGTGGCTGGTGAAAATGAGGGTAATCTCCATCATGAGAACTGAGTAGACCAAGATAAATCTCATCTCCCCCAGGAGGTGACTAATCCAAATTTAATCCAGGAAGATAAAAATGTGGTTCGAGAGAGTATTTTAGCACAGGTTTAAATTCTGAAAAATATGATGGAATTCAAGAATAAACATGTATGTTTACATGCTTATGTGAATATGGGTAGAAAAGGGGGTATTTCCAAGTAACCTCCCAAGTCAGATTCTTAAACCTCTTTCTGAGAAAACCTGGGTGTCCATTTTTTCCTGTCTGTGAGTGGTTAGTTTGTCCTTAGTAGCTGGAGGACAAGCAGCTCTTGCTTGTCATGTTTACCCTAAATGTGACAACAGACAGTTCCTAACTGTGTAACTCTCTCTTCTCCTCCTCCACAAGGCATACTCACTTAGTCGCCTCAGTGATATCCAACTGGGCTCCATCCCAATAATTTGTTTTTCTGGTAATCATCCATATTTCCATGTAAGAAAAAAAAAATAGCATTGGAATAACTGTGGTTTTGCAAAGTAAATAATTGAGCAGAAACTCTCTCCATCTGGAAAGGGAAGAAGGGAGGATTCTTTTTTGAGGAGGCGTTTTCTTTGTTTTTAACCTGTATCCTCAGGTTCCATCACCAGAGACCTTAAGCTGTGCTGCACTCCTCTCTGCTCCTGTGCTTTGGTGCCCTGTGACAAGGACAGACAAGGCCTGTGAGGTTCTGCGCAAGGTTTTGTTGGCACTGATACCACTGTGTGCTGGGGAAATACCTACAGCTGTCAGCCCTCAAATGCTTGTGGATTCAGTCTGGCAGAGTTCATTTCAGCTGACTTTAGATCCCTGCCCTAAATGCTACCCCTACCTTGAAAAGCAAGAGGTCTGGTTTGCAGAGGTATGGTGTCCTCATAGTGTCTGGTGGAGACCTCCTCTGTCCTGTCACTGCTGGTCAGCTTGGTGATCTTAGCACTTTTGATGACCAAAAGTGCTTGGGCTTTATGTGCCTTTGACATGAGTGACCCCTGGTTACACAGGAGCACTGTTTGTGGCCATCTCTCCAAAAGGAGGTCGTCCAACAGGGATGCTGTGTACATGGCTTGTGACTTGAATTTTGGTTGACTCAAGAGTTTTCTGCCGGAGCCACCTTTGCGATGGGTTGTGTTTTCTGCTTCGACTTAGGCCTTGCTGATCTTTTGCTACCTGTTTCTCATTTGGTTTGTATCCTAACCCCTTACTGCAGCTTTGACTGTCCTGTTTCTAGTTCCGATTTCTGGGAAAACTTTACAAAAAGAAAACTGCAGTATAAACAATAGAAATAGATGAAAATTCCTGTAGTTTCTGCAAACTGTAGTGAACTGTCAAGAAGTTGGTACAGAGGAAGTAGTATTAAGGCCAAGATTAACAGGTGCTGCACCTTGGGCTGGTGAAATAAAAAGGGGAAAGTTGAAGCCATATTTTGAGACCTGTAGATCATAGATAATGGTGTTGCCATGGTGGTGATTACAGAAAAGGACCGTTAGTTTACTTGTAATGATCTAAAAGAAAAAATGTAGTAGCCGTGACTTGAAGGCTGTTGGGAATCAATGGACAGTGATAGTGATATCAAATATTTGATATTCTTAGTTCTCCTACTCTGACGCTGTGCAAAGTAATTTACAATAATTCCTTAGAAATATGCTTGAGGAGAAGGGAGCATGATTATTCATGCTTGATGGGATTTGTCTGTGTTATTTCTGGGGACAGATATCAAAGTTTTTGGGAACTTAGCAGCAAGTGAAGCCATCAGTTCTCTGATGGGACTTCAAAAGAAGAATCGTAAGGCTGTAAAATGTGTATCTTTGACCTTCATCTCTTGGTCAGTTGAGTTCCCCTTGGCCAAACTTGGGATAAAACAAACCAATTCACTAGAGATGTTTACTAGTGCATAGCATGTGAAACGCTCTAATCACGGGCAATTTTTGAATGGCCAAAAATAAGAACTTCTGACTTTTGTGTAACATGGTCTGTTTACAGAATAATGAAGGGAAGGATGTCTCCATAGTAACCTGTAAAGCAGTCAAGTCTACATCTTCCACTCTGATACAGTCTTCTGTAAACAGATTGTACATCTGGTTTAAAAGAAAAAATAAACCACACTTTTGGATTATGTGATTTCCATTACTACTAAAGAGCTGCCAGGTTCAAGATCTGTCCCTCTGCTTCCCCTTATTTGTTATATTTGAAATGTTCTAAGAAAGTCAATAAATTTGAACAGATGTGAGTTGCCGTTACATCAAGTTGTCTCTACCTGAAGGGTTCTTCTGCAGGTGAAGAGACAGGGAACTGTGAATAGTCGTCAAGCATGTAAGCAGATACTGCAAGGAAAAAACATTCACGTTGCCTGTGGATAGGGCCAAAAGTCTTGGGCTTACCTTGAAACAGAAAATATGATCAAGCCTCGACATGAGACAGTATTTTCTGAGGGTTAAGAGGAGTTCACCTTTAATGGATGTCTGAACAAGGTTATACAATTTTCCTTGCTGGAGATTTAAAAAAAACCCAAACACACACACACAGACCCTTCATTCCCCAGAAAAACCCAAACCCAACTCCCAAAAAATCCAGACCAGGAATTGTTTAAGTAGAGATGATCGTGTCTTAAGGCATTGGGGATGGTGTCAGTGACTTTTTGAGTTCCCATTCAGTACTGCATTCTATGACCCATTATGTTTCCTAGGGGTTTCTCCTAGGAAGCAGGTCTGTTTTTTTTTTTCTGGGAAGAAAGCTGTGTGCTGGTTTCTGTCTGATGCCACTTCTGGCAGGCAGCTGTGTGTGAACCTCTCCTGTGGGAAGGGCAGATACTATGTGGGAGAGGTGAGGTCCAGCACATGAAAATAAAAAAGGACAGTTGAAGGAGCGACTTCAATCATCACAGCTCCTTTCCCTGAAAGATGAAGTTTCACTCAGGGCTAGGGGAGCAAACTAAGCCAGTGGCACACTGCCTGGGGGCTGGCTGTGTGAGACGGGCATCTGAATGGGGACAAAGGCTGGAGTGACCCAGGCACCAGACTGTGGAGATGGGATGAAAGGTAGGGGTTGGCCAACAGGGTGTCCCAGACCATTCCTTGTACTGGTGTCCATGCTGTTTTGTGTCATTGTTTCAGTACACTATTACCAAACCCTCAAATTTCCTTTGCAGCTCTGGAGCGATGACTTGTAGGAACTCTAAAATCCAGGGTTTTTTTCAGGCTTTAGAGGTCTGAGGAATGTAGCCCTAAGGATCCAGAGGGAACAGATTTCTGGGACTCCCTGTTTCAGCTGGGCTGGTCTGTTTGCCCATTGGTATTTCCTAAGCTGGCAAATAGAAATGGAAATTTCAAAACGTTGGAAAATAATTCCAGTTACTATTTTTTTTTTTTTTAAAAAAACTTCAGAAAAGGTTTTATTCTGGTGAAGACTGACAGACGATGCAGGGGACAAACATTTGTGAATCATGATGGTATCTGAGCATGATTCCTGATTGTTGAGAGCATGTTGAGACCTGGGCAGCATGTCTGTCTCCTTCCTTGTGCATTTGCTTCATGGGTTTTTTCCCCTTCCACTGGTTAACATCTGCATTAATTTCTGCTGCTCCCAATATCTGCTATTGCCAACAGTAATCCTGCATTAATCAATAATAATCAGAGCTTCCTAGCTGCTGCCATCTGTTTTCTCAATACAGGCTGTTTTTAAAACATCTCAATTAGTGGCAAAGCGCTTCCAGGGTGTGGCATGTGTAAAAATGGATGGGGACTACAGAGCCAGCGGGGCAGGGATGGGGAGAAGGCGCACCCCAGGGAGGAGGGATGCTCTCAGGGAGCACCTCCCGCCATCCTTCCCAGTCCCTGGGAGTCGGGAAGGGTTTCTCCCCTGGGTACCAGGGTGTCTCCGGGAGATGCTCCCGGGCCTGGCTGGGCGCTATAGGCGGCCATCTGCTGCCACCTCCTGTCCGAGCAGGCGATGGCATGTGGGGAGGGACCACGGGGGCCCGGCGCTGCCTGGTCCCTGCACGAAGCCGAGGGAGCCAAGATGAGCAGATGGGAAACCACCTCCAACCTTCAGGTTGGAAATTGCCATCTCCTTGAGGCTTTGACAGTGGTGTCTGCGTGTGCAAGGGCAGCGAGGATTTCAGTCGTCTTGGGTGATATTGCTGGGTGCTGACCTGTCTCGTTGCATTTTTCCCGTCTCCCCCGTGCAATGGTCTCACTTCCTTTTGCAGTTTATTCTTTCTGGGTATCTTGGCCACTCGCATCCCCCAGCCAAAGAATAACCAACACTAACATCTTGGAGGCACCCGGCCAGCAGCAATTGCAGGAGGAGGCAAGCTGGCCACTTCTCTCCATCCCCTGCGGCAGGGCTGCAGTGGGGAGCAGAACTCCTCTCCTTCCTTCCCCTCGCCACAGTTCACGGCCGCTCCCAGCTCCGCTGGCCTTCCTCATCGGCTCTGGGCTGCTTGGCTGGGACTTGAACGCCTGAGGAGGGTGTGCCACGCTTGCTGCGCCAGAGCCGTTTGCTGGCAGACAGGCTCTGGCTGGGGCGGCTGTCCTGCTGCTGGCCAGCCCACAGTGACTTGCTGGTACTGGTGACTAGTAGTTGCTTTTTAATTTGCATCCCTGTGCCTCCTTTCTGTTTTTAGGGGAGGGCAAGGGCTACTCTTTGTCTCTGCTGGCTTTTACTTCTTTGGCTTGTTCTCTAATAGCTATTGCAGCTTCCCTGCTGCCTGCGGTGACTACAAATTTGAGCTGAATTAATCCCAGACAGAGGCTCAGTCCGAGGCGAACTTTCCTTCCAAAATGTTCAGTCTGAAAAGACATGAAAGCAAGACGGGCTTGCCGCCTACCTTCCCCATGCCTGTCTCATCCCGGGCGAAGGTTTGCTCTCTCCCTTCAAGCAGGACTGAGAGGCCCTTGGTGCTATGCTGGGCACTGACCAGGCAGACATCGAAGGGCAAGTCTGTCTGCCAGACCTCAGCGAACAGACAAACAGAAAGCAGCAGCGTGGCTGGCACTGACAGGTTTTGCTTGCCGCCCTGGAAGCAGCCTTTGGTTGCAGCAGAGGTGTTGCTGCACCTTCCCCAGCTGGCCCAGGTTGCTGGCCCTGCTCAGGCCCCCAGCCTGCCCTCGTGCAACCCTGTGCTGGCCATGTCTCATCCTGTTCAGTTATCCCTCTCCACGTCTCCTAGAAGCATCAAGATTTCAGCTTTGGTTTCTCCCCGTTTCCTTTCCCAAGGACTCTTATTTCACGGCGTCCTGCTCTTTTGTGCTGAGGTTTGTTTTCGTGCTGCCTGGCTGAGGTCAGCATCTGCTCCCACAGTCCCTGCCCAAGGGGCCTTTCTGATACCGGATAACACAGCTGCAGGCCCCAGACCCTCTCTTATAAGAGCTGGGTGTTAGATCCCAAAGCAACCACTCCTCCTCAATCAAACATAAGGAAACCAACTGCCTTCCTCTTCATTTCTGGGTCTGTGCAAGCAGGTATTCCCCATAAAGAAAGTGGTACAGCTACCCTGTGGTGGGGACCACAGCAGGAGCCCACCTCCCTCAAGGAGCCTCATGGTTGGTGTTCCTGGCAAGACCTTTCTCTGCATTTGGATACTGCTTCTTCCTTGATGTGAGACTAACAGCGAAGTCCATCCAACCCCATGCCTGTGACAGGTAAAAGTCCTCTGAGCTGTCTTTTTGTAGGATTTTTTTTTTCTTTTTTTCTGTGGAGCTCCCTGTGCTGCAATATTTCAAGAGAGGCTGAAGAGCTACAGCAGAAAGCACAGAAAGCCCCTGCATCCCCAGACACAGTGCTGTGCCATGCAACAAGCTTTTTCTTTGGAATTCACAGATAATTGCTAGTCCCGTCAAGGGCCAGTCACTTTAGTAGTGTAAAAATCACTATGGTTTTATTTCAAGCTTGAGAAACCACTTTGTCAGACTGGGCAAATTCTACCAAGCCAGTATGTGGGCTGTGGGCACAGCTGGAGTTAAACAGAGCCCAGTTCCACAAATACTAGATTTTCTCTTATTTGGTTAGAAACAGGGAAACAAAGTAAACAAGAGAAGGAAGGGCTGGGGAAGTGGGGAGAAGGGAAGGGGAGAAAACTTCCTTCTTTCTGACAAAACTGTTTTCACCCCCTCCTTCCAAAGAGATGTTTTCTGCCATATGGAGTTTCAAATGTTTGTTTGCTCTGCCTACTTGGTTATTTACCGCTCTGAGTGTCTATGCTGTCTTTGCTGGTATGCTCAGTCTTTCAGGGAGTATAACGGAGTGCAAAGCTGTTTACCTAGTTCTACTAGCACTTATTTAGCAGTGAAGTTGTTTTTTCGCCAGGAATTCTTGCACTTAGAAACTGTAGCAGGAGCATGGTGGTGGTGGGGACCTTGAGGGAGAATTTCTTTCTCCTCTTCTAGGCAATAATAACTTTTGTTATATGCTTTGCTATCACTGGTGTATTTGACTCATGGAAGAGAGGAAAGTTCTTTTATTCCTGAGTTTTTCCAGGTAGAGAAACAAAGGACTTTGCAGAGCAGAAGATGGAGAAGGAAGGGAAGGGAGATGTTTAGCAAAAGGCCATGCAGAACGTCTATGGGAGAACCAAAGTCAGCCAGGAATTTTCTGGTTCCCTTGTCCCTGTTCTGTGACCATCCACCATCCTCGCTTCCCCTCCACCAGCTTTTCTCTTCCAACCTGGCCCAAGCAGAGGCAGGCTGTGTGCTGTCTCAGGGCTGGTTCCAGTGGTGCAGCACAGCTGCTGGCCCTGGAGGGCCTGGAGAGTCAAAGGATGAACCTGATCTTTGCCATCAGTTCTGGGCTAGCTAGACTGGAAACCTGCATTCCTAGACAAGCTGACTACTGTTCTTTTCAATGTTTATTACCATTATTAAGTTTCATGCTCCTTTTACCACCTTTCTGTAGGGCTGCAGTCATCTTTCAAGGGCCATGAGGTGAATGCATCTTTTCCTTCATCCTCTTAAATGCAGTGTTGGGAAGGACCACTTTTGCTGACAAAGCCTGTTGTAGTACGCCTGTAGACTAAACAGCATTCTCTGGACCAGCTTCAGGCTGGTACATTGACCCAGTGCTAACAAGTCTGCTCTGGGCTGCAAGAGGCCCCAAGTGCCCCAAGGGATCTGGGCTTGAAAGCTGCATAGTCCTGCTTCATAGTGTGGGTCTGCTTAACTACTTTTGGGAGTTTCAGTAGCACTTTGATATGTCTTTATTGTTTAATCCTGGATCCTGCTCTTCCTTCAGAATGACCTGTCACCCGTTGTTTTCTCTGTTTTTCCAGGACAGGGAGAATGAATGCCACTGCATTTTATTAAAACCAGAAAGGATGCTGTTGGCCACTTTGCCCAACATCCTGAACAGTACTGCCCATGGGGCTTACTGATTGCTCTCTGGATTGGGTCAACAATATGCCTCTGGCCCAGGACTTTTCCAGGCAGTATTCTGAGTGCTACTGATGCTTACTGAGCAATATTATTCTGCAATTATTCTGCAAGAGAAGTTCTTTCTATATATTTCTGTTTTATCATTTAAGGATCCTAAAACCCAGATCTTTCTTAACTGTCTTTCAAGGAGGCAATGACTGCTTGCTACGTGCTGGAAAGTGTCCTTTATATTTGATATTAACTAATGGGGGTGAAATTGCTCTTGGCTCTTGATATCCCTAAGTGTTCCCCTTTGGGGGCTGGATTCCTTCCCAGCAAGTGGCAGCAGCCACCAGCAAAGGTGAGTTTGACATTGCTGAAAACTCTCCCTGCAGCAACCCATGCAACTGTGCCAGCACTGACTCCCTTTGTTCAGATTATTTATTGAAGGTGAACTCCTTGAGCACACAGAGCACAGCATGTTTTCCTGAGTACAAGCAAGGACCCCAGAGATGTGCTGGAGGAAAAGATCTTGGGGTAAAACCATGTCAGGCACTGCATAGGCTTCAGGCTGCTACCTCCAGTTACTCTTGGCTACTCAGTTCCAGGCAAGGGGCAGCTTCCCTTTTTCTGAAAGAGCCTTTTGGCTCCAGTGACCGGGAGAAGGATTATTGTTGTTTATAGTTTAGAAAGAAGGGAGGGAGAACTGGGATACTTGGCTCTCTGTGCCTCACTTTTCCTACCTGTAAAGTGTGGGTGACAATATTTTACCTTCTTCAGAGGGACATTTGCAAGCTAATGGACAGAAAGTGCTCAGAAACTCCCCACCTCAGCAGCTGGGACACTTTGGCAATCCCCCCAATAGGTTTTAGGTGTGCCTTACCTAAGCAACAGTGGGTGATAAATGGTATAAACATGTTGTCTCTAATGTGCTGGCTGCTCCCTAGGTGCTGTGTGGTCTATGTATCTGCAGGGAGTGCTGCTATTTTACTATGTGTTGGGAGCCTTCTCCTCCCTTTGTTCTGGGTTGTGCAGAAGCCGCCTGCGACTTTGCTGGCAGAACTGCCTTTTTAGCCGAGTGAGAGGGTTCCTGTGTTCCAGCATTGCCATCAGCACAAATGAAGTTTGGCTAACGGGCCATAGTGCCTGCAGGCTCTTGAAGGCCAGCATGCTTCTGCAAGCACCAGACTGGGACAGCGCCTGCGACCTTCAGCCTCTTGCATGAATTACAAATGTTGACATTTTTTATGGCATTGCAATTATGCTCTCTGCTGGCTCTGGATGTTCAGAACTAACCTTCTGTCATGACAGCAAGGCATTTCTCTGGATATTTATGCTGCGAGACTGGGAGCAGAATGCAACCCTGAAGGCTTTCAGCGGTGTTAACTCACCCTCATTGCTAGTATATGAGAAACCTGCCATGCTGTCTCTTCCTTGATATCTTTCCTGGATTTGTGCTGCTGCAAGGCTTCTCTGATCTCTGCCGCTAAATGACACAACGTAGAAGAGCAATGTAGACGTGAACTTAGCAGAAAAGGGTCTCTGTGTTTTAAAACTAGAGTGATCTTTGGGAAAGGAATTACTTAGATCTTTGATGCTGCAAAAGGCCAGGCAATTGGGGCATACAGGAGAAATCCAATTGTTCAAATAGTGGGAACACCAAGAGAAAAATGTTAGTGTCAATCTCAGGTTAATTGGAAAATATTCAAAGGACTTTGTTTTGCTTAATTTTGAGGTTAGAAGTTCCCTGGGGTTCAATGTAAAGAACGTAACACTGGCAGCTCCATTGAAATGAGCAGGAGTAAGCTGTAAAGCTTACCAAATTGTTAGAGGGGATGTGACCTCTTCATGGATGGCTGGATGGGGCAGCAGGAAAGCAAAGATGAGAATGCTGTGCAACTGCTCTTGCTTCAAAAGAAGTTTGTGGTGTGGCATAAGTTGATAGGTATGAAGACACTGCTTCGAAGATGGATTCATCCTCTGTTCATCCCAACATCCAACATCAAAGACAAGGTCGCCTAGCTCCAAGCGCTTCCCGGATGCTTGCACAGCCTGTGGGAAGCACCAGACGCACCAGGTGTGTTGTGACTCCACTGGTCTATTAGAAATATCAACAGCAGCATCAGTGGTAAACCTTGTATTGCTCTGCAACAAAAGCCTGGTTCTTGGATTAAATGTGTGCACTCGTTAAGGCCACCCCTTTATTTTGTTATATTTTGTTTTTCTTTTCTGCTTAAACATAAAACGTTTCAGGGCAGGGAGTGTCTTAGCTTACATTTATACAGTATCCTGTAGAACGGGAACCTGCCCGTGGCACTGGGACCTCTTGGCAGCGCCGATTGTAACCTGTGTGTATGGGAGGGTGGGGGGACTCACCTGGCGAGTCCGGAGCCCACAGAGCCAGTTCAGCTCAAGGAGTCACACGGGGAGCCTTTGGGGCTCCGTGAAGCAATGGGGGAGAGACAGAGCAACCACGTTGTCTGTCTTTCTCCCTGTGCCTTATGCCAGGGTAATTCCTGCTGAGCACCTTTCTACGTCATCTGTAATAAGGCAGTACGAGGAGATACAGAGTAGTATCGCTCCTTTAGGAAGATATTCTTCTTAACTGATTCCGTAATGGAAATAAACTGTCATCTAGAGGCAAGAAAAGAATATTGGGAACTTTGCTTTGTATTTCAGCTCTGCAGTGTGCAGGGTCTGAGCTTCCAGCTTTGTGAGACTTATTTCTTGTGGTAATCCTGAAGTAGACGGGCCGCTTGGGAAGTCTGGGTGACCCAAAACAACACAGAGGGAAGGTGTTCCTTCCCTCTGATGGAAGCATAGCCCAGAGGGAATCAAAATCAATGTAAAATGTGGTTTTGGACAGAGATTGGAGTGATGCCCTTTGACAAGATGTGTTGAAAACTTCCATTAAATAAATGTCCATGACCAGTTTTACAAAAGATGCAAAAGAGAGACATGAGTGAAAGCCAAGCACGTTTTCTGTGCCTTGGAAATGAATTGCCTTCAACGAGCCCTCCTAGGAAGCTTAGGCTGTTTACCATGTAGAAGTTACCATGGCCTTATCTTTGTGCTTGTACATGAGTGGCTAGCAACCAGTCCAGCTGTACCAGTGCAGCTGTGCTAAACTGCTATTTGCCTGAAACCTGGGTGAATTCGGCTAACGTTCGTCACTGCTCACTTTAACTGTGCAGTGTGTTGCTCTTAGGCCTCATGCCACTTTTTGTTCCTCGCTAAATGCAAGTTGAGGCCTCCTCTTCCTTGGTTTACCTGGTTGTGCACAAAAGGATAAATGACTATGAGACTTAAAAAGGTGAGGGAAAGAAGATGAGTGGTTAAACTAGTGTTTTAGTTTTCCTGGTTGCTTTCTCTTGTATAAATTAAATCTGGATTGGTTTAGATTTGGGTCTGGTGTTATTAGGGTTGCCAAAAGTGGCATGCAGGTTTGGATGATACTCTGGACAAGCTTCCAGAGATTCAGACATACATAAAATTTTTAGAAAGTCATATTTCTGTTGTCCGAGTCTTTTACAGAACTTTTGAATAACCTTAGCCGGAGCATTCAACCTTTCTGAACTTGGAGAATAGCACTAACCTCCTATGAGCTGAGTGGCATGGGGTGAGATTCAGCTAATATTTGTAGAAGAGTACGAGTTCTTTAGAGGCATTGGAGTCTTAGCTAATATTTGCAGAACACTTTGAGGTCTTGAGAGAGATGCTGCTACCAAAGGGTGAAGTGGTATTCACATGTTCTGTCATGTCTGTGTTGTTTACAAATAGAATAGAATGATGTTTTGAAGGTCAGAGACCTTGAGAACAATAGTGGGTTTGAAGCACTCATTTATTTTTACCAAGTTCAGATGCCTGGCATACACTAGCATTTCATTTATATAAAAGATTTGATCAAATATTTTGGTTGTTTAAAGGGGTTGTTTTGCTTGTTTTTAGGCTGTTGAAATGTCAGATGGTAAAAACAAGCAAGACTTCCAGATGGGGCAACTGGAAGAGAAACATGACAAAGATGGTAATGGGAAAGCTTCAGGTTCTCACTTGATTGGGATTCCCATGCCCTCACCTGTGACTTCCAAACCCACTCTCTGTGCAAGCCCTTGTGCAAAGCAACACCCCATGAAGAAGTTCTTCATTACCAGGGTAAGCAAAGCCAGTAACAGTTTATTTTCACTGTTCACTAGTCCATCCATGCTGGGAATTGTTTGGGAGCTGGAGTCTCATCTGGAATACTCAGCTTTTATACGGCCAAGAAAATCATAAGCACTCTGCTTTAATGACCCCAAATTTGAATTCAAGTTTCATGACTTAGATTAACAGGGTGAAGAAGTGCGCAGTAATTTGATCTCATTCACTGGCATTCATGCTGTGATTTGCACCAGCAGATGAATCTCTGTCTCCCTAACTTCTAGTGAGGATACAGGCTAAATCTATATTTGAGTAATGGTGGAAGACAAGGGATATAATAAATGCTGTAAAATCCCTGGTCATTGATGGAGAAGGAAAAGCTGCTGAAAAGGGATCTATCTAATCAGACAGCTCATTTAATACAAAAAAATTGTCTCAGTTGCTCTAGTCTATGGCCAGCTTTCTTGAAGACAAAGGGAGGCATAATTTGTGCTGGCAAAGCTAACCCTGACTTAAAATCAGAGTAAACAGTTGGCGCAAATTGCAGCTTTTGTTTGTTTACACTTGAAGCTGTGCTAGTCACTGAGGGCTGGAGTTGCAGCAAATTCCTAACGTATGTTGCTGTCTAATTTGTTATATTGGTGGTGGTTTATTCCCTAATGCTTAGGAAGCAGAGCACAGTAGAGGAGACTGAAATTACCTTGCAGTGACCGACTGCAACACCTTCTTTGATGGAAGTAAATGTAATATGGGAATGTACAAGGATGGTATTAGGGTGTGCTTGGTCGATCACTGCCATTTATTGTGTCAATCATTTATTGCAAGGGCTCAATTCGAAGCGCTTTAAACTCCTGTTACTTTCACTGAGACAGCAGTTGCTTGGCACCTTGCAAGGCTGTGTCCTTAGTTTCTGTACCAATCTAAGGGATGGGCAGAGAGATTTTCTGGAAGGAAAAAAGCAGCATTGAAAGCTGCTAATCTGTGACATGTTGTGAATATAGTCTTTAGTTCTGTCTTGGAGACTGCTGTTCCAAAATATCACCTCAGGAAAGCCATACTCATCAGCAGAGATATTTATAAGCTACCATCAGTGGTTGTCCATGAGCTATTGTACCCAAAAGACAAAGCAGGGGGTGGAAATAATTATCCCTGAATTTGACAGTTAAGAACATGTGATGTATAGAGGAATGGAACTAAACCCATGGGATCATTACTGCCTAATTAATGGCTTTTTGTTGCTGTGCCATAGCCTGCACTGTGCTGTGAGCAGCAACACTCTAATAGGCAAGTTCCCTGTGCTTAGGTTTGGATGTTGCCAATTCAGGCTTGCTACGTACTCCCAAAAACTAATCTGGATATTTCAGCCACATAATACCTTGCCTGTATGAGTCAAATAACATGAATGTATGAAATCAAACATATAAGCACACTCATAATGGAGCCTTCATTTTAGAGGTTAATATTCAGATGGTTAAAACCCCAAGTGTAATGATTATGTGAGAAAGTCATTATTTACTAGCTTTGAATCTAATGTTGGGAGGCAGATCAGAGGTACTTTGGGGGCTAAAGGTAAAGACAGTAACTTGCAGAACTGAATCCTACTTGCCAGTAGAAAAAATATCTGGCTTTGTTAATTATGGTCCTTTCTGTCTAATCCTTTTGCTCTGCATTTCTCTGTGGAAAGCAGCTTTATCTCCTCTGAGCAAAGATAATCAATAAAGTCAAATCAGAGCTGTGCAGGAGGAATGTTAGGGAGGCTGAAACAATCTAAAATGCTCCTGGTTCTGCATTTTCCTACTGACATGAAAAGCCACTCATGTTGAAGCTTGTGGGCTTTCTAGGTAGAGAAATATGTGAGGTCTGGGGGCTTCACACAACTCCTACACCTTCTCATCTCAGAAGAGATTGCCAGTAGCTCCACACTTTTCCCCCTCCAGCTCTGCCTTTTGCGTCAGCTGTTGATACTAATGCTTCATACAGAATCAGCCAGATTTTCTTTTTATTTTTTTTTCCTTCTTTTTTTAACATTGCTCTAAATTTGATGTAGTTTCAGGAAAGCTGCTGCAATAACATGTGTGCATCAAGGAATCCACTTAAACATGTTAGAAATGTCTATAAACCAACAGATGATTGTAGTAACCCATGAGGATCCCTGTGCTTCCACCTCAGGTTGTGTTGTAACAGCTCAAGATCTTCGAGATCGCTTTGGTAGTTTTCAACATTTTGTTTTCAGTGACTGAGATATTGCTTGCTCAGAGCTAGTAGGTCTTCCCTTGTGATGAATCCTGTGACAGACTGTCAGTGAGAATGTCACGGCTGCCTTGTTGCCACCTGCATGAGACATGTTGGGATACAGATTTTTTTTTTTTTTAATTTTTAGCCAGATAGAGATAGGTGATGGGCTAGCTGAATAATTTTGACTTGGCCACTACGTAGTACAGGATGTAAAGCAAACTAATGTTAATGGCTTTCTGCGAAGGCATCACCTACACATTTGACATTGATCTGATGAGCCAGAAATGAAGCAGACGCAGTTGTATTTTAGCTGTGGTCTTTTATTGTCAGGTTTATTTTACTATTCTTTTGCAACATTCCCTTATTTTAGCCAGGATTGTTTGACCAAGCCGTAGAAGGTCCACGTCATCAAGAGTACAGAGAAAACTTCTCAAGCTTCTGGATTTTGACTGAGAGGTCATGAAGGTACATGTGGTGTCTGGCTGTGGTGATGGTGTGGATGATGTGTTGTTGGAAAGAAGACATAGGAGGGCTGGGAGGGGCCCAGCACAGTGGTACATGTGAGGCATGTGAACGCAGAACAAATGCCCAAGCAGTTGGATTATGCTGGCCTTGGTGCTAGCGTTGCTTCACATGGAGCTGGTATTTGGCCTAGCTCATCTAGAGGTAGGTGTATATTTAGAATGCAGACCTATTTCCAATAATATTCTTTCTGAAGTGACTGCTAGATAAGTCAATTATCTCACTCCTCTTAGAATGGGAACTATTAATTACATGAATTATAGGCACAGAGCAAAGATGATCAAAGCAGGTGGTGCAATGGGATACTGAGATGCACAGTGTGGTTTAACACTGATGATGTATGTTCACCATTTGTGAAATTCTTTGAAGATGGGTGATACATAATGTTTCTAATTGATTATGTTAGCAAGAGTGTTATCTGGAGGGCATTTGATGAGGATTCAGGATATCTGGCTCTATTCCTTGGTATTGCGTTGGCCAGCTGAGCAAGTTAATTCCTCTTCCTGTGCCTTAGTTATTCCACTATTAAAATGCAGATAATCGCCCATAAAACTGAGATAATTACACTGTCCTTTTTGAAAAGTACTTGGAGACCTACTGATTACAAGTTCTGGATGCATTTTTGAAGTTATTACTCTTTTCTTTGTTTAGACAAGATAATAATAATAATAATAACAACAGACATGTCAATGTCAGTGAATCTGTGAGTTGCTTAGAGCAGGCAAGGGGAGATGGGAACTTGAATCATTATTAATTTTACTTTAAAGGTCTCTGCTAGCAATTTCTTTAAAGGAAACAATAAAGGTTGATGCCAGAGGTCCTCTTTATGCTGGAACTTGGTGCGAGAAGCACAAGTGTAGTGCTTATTTCTAGTTAAGAAAATCCTAGCAGTTGGCAAATGACAACTCTTCAGTCTAATAGGTGGCACATCACTCTCGTCTGGGAGTGTAAATGTTCTGTACTTAAGAATCTTTGCAGGTGGCACCCTAGATTTAGTGGAGACAAGTATAACATCTATTGCTGTTCCTGACAATTCTGAGGTCTCCCAAAGCCATTTGAAAGTACAGAAGTAGATACTGGCAGGATCAGGTTTAGGGGCTTTGGAAAGCCATTTTGTGCTGAACAGCTGTATATCAGCCTGAGGCATCATCCACAAATTGTCTTCCATTGAGAAAAGGCCTTTTTTTCCAAGTCTTAAATACTGCTTCCCCTCTTGATACTTTCTGAAAAACTTGTCATGTTTATATTTGCCACCCTAAAGAGGAGCAGAAAAGAAGTCCCTACCTGATCTTGAGTTAGTGAAGGCTAATGTGGCTGGAAGGAAGGTGGCCATTTATACCAGTAAGGGAATGGATAGCTGCTAGAGGAGCCAGCATCACTGATAAAGAACTGGCATTGATGTACTCTCTCACTCTCATATTATTGTTATTCAATGTGCCTGAAAAGACTGTTGAAAGGAGGAGATAGCTTAGCTTAGAATTACTGCAAGGCATCCATTTCCATGACAGTGTCGTGGCAGTGAATGCTGTTCTCCAAGGCTGGATCTGAACTCAGGACCAACCCATTCTGCAGCTGATTGCTGCTCAGGCCAAGCGCATAACCAAAAGTCACTTTCTGTTTTTGCAGGCAGCGACACTTCAACACAAGAAGCATCAATTGATCTTAGTGGAGCAGGTGAAGGCAGAAAAGACTAGAGGAGATTGAGTAAATGGCTTTCCCACTTGCAGAGACTGGTCTTGCTAAAACAATATTAAGATCTTCCAAGCCAGCAGACAGCCATTACTACGTGGCCGGAGAGCTTTCTTCTCAGATGTCACTGAAATACCTTCTTGTTGCTAAATCCCAGGTTGAAGGTGCCAACTCTGCCTTTTATGTGGTCTTGCCACAAGAGACCAAAACTGATGCTGCATTTCCTAGTGCTGGGTGATGTTTGCACATGCCCTGAGCCTCAGCCAGTCCCTTCTCCAAAGAATTTATGATTGGAACAGACCAGACAAAACAGGGATGAAGAAGCTCCTTTTTCAAAGCTAGTTTTAAGCTGGTGTTGGCACAGAGGAATATGCACTCAGAAACATTGCTATTATCCAGTTGTTGCAGACAGCATAGGGAATATACCTGGATTCCTGCAACAACTAATTTGATCATTTGGCAACAAGAAGATATGCTGTTAACAGCGGCTTCTTCCGCCTCCTTTGGGGATATAGTATCCTCAATACACGCATCTCTTCAAATGGCTGCTTCCCAGGATCTATACCACTGCACCGAATAGGCTCTGAGATCCAGGGAGTTTCTGGCAAAAGATGGGAATCCAGATCTGTGGAGTCCCCCAAACACAAGGACTAACTTTCTGCTTTCTTGCTTGGCATTTTATCCCTGCCATTGACTTTTGCCTCCTGCTTTCACTTCTTGCCCTTCTTGGGAGGGGATGCTAACTTTTTTAAGGATGCAATTAGTTAGGTGACAACTCCGCACTGTCATAGTGGTGTTTGGTCTGGCAAGTGGCAGCCCTCAGGCTACCATCCATACAGCAAAGCCTCTAGCATCCTGGTAACTACAGTGAAATTATCTTATAACGGCTGGGTGCATACTGCCATGGCAGTGTAATTACACTGCATGTACTGGAGGTTGCTTAACCTAATGACAGGCTAAATGCCAACTGGAAACAACAGCAAGTGCAGGTCTCTCATGGGTAGGGAATGGTGCTGTGATCCTCTGATGCTGTCAGGTCCACCTGCATTCTTCCTGGACTACTGGAGGTAATACCTCCTTTCAGCAACAATACTCAAGTTAGCACTTGTCCGTCCTGGCAATCATGCATATTTGCTTTATTTTTTAAATAGCCCATCTAGCAAAGGAGGGTAGCACAGGGTAGATGCAATGCGACCTGCTCTTCCTTATGTGAAGTGTAGCTGAGTTGCTGAGGATGTCAGGCTGGCTTGTGTGACAATTTTCCCTTCTCTGGGACAGCCTGCTGCCATCCTCCAGGTCCTGTGCTTTGTTGCATGTTGTGGCGATGTGTCAAAGTGGCTTTCAAGCCGGTTCAGCTTGAAAGTGATGATTTGTATAAGGTTTGAAAGTGGTGATTTGTGTAAGGTTTGAAAATATTTGGCGTGCATTCCTTATAAAGAGTAGTTGTCATTTGTTTAATGTTGATGCCTTAATTTCTGCCTATAGACAGAAGTTTTTAAAGCTGCCCGTCCAGTGGCTACCAAATACAGATAGTGCCCATGCAACTTTCACTGAGACACTCTGGGACCCAGGAGCTTTTGAGATTTCTTTGTTGACAAACACTGGGGAATCAGGCTACCTAAAAATACCTGCTTGTAGCCCACAAGTCCACTGATAAATGAGTTTCTTTTGAGTCTTCAACATTTTCCCTCCTTCCCCAGACATCAAAATTTGAAGTATTCTTTTCTTCTTCAGAGCATGAACCCTGTGATCAGCAAGCTGAATGTCTGAGGGTGGCTTCACTAAAAGACGACACCCAAATAATCTGCTCACAATAAAATCAAGCTAGTTTGACACTGCAACTTCTAAGCGGCTTTGGAAAATAACTTCCAGAACTACAGCTAATTATTTGTGATTCTCTGGGAATGTTCATCTGAGAGGGTCCCAAGTACTTTCTGGATCTTGCATAGAGCATAGCATTCAGGTCCTGTAGTCTCAGTTTGGAAAATTGTCACTATTCAGGAGCAAAAGTCTACTAAAAAAAATTAAAAGGTGAATATACTTTATATTTTAAAATATTAAAGCTGTTAGTTAAGGCTCCTAAGTCACATAGACACTATCGTGGCTGTTTATACCAAGTCCGTTTAGTTGTTGGCTTGGAGCTCTTTACAGTACAAGCCAGCTTAGTTAATGAGTGCGGTTCTGTGTTATTAGTTACCCCAAGTCAGCTGGAAAAGCTGCTGGCTTTTATTTCTAAAATGGAACTGAATATGCTCAGTCTCCACATGACGGGAACGAAGAATCATTCTGTCAATTCTCTTCCTGCCAGCTGATGCCAGGGTCAGAGAAGCAGGTCACACCTTTCTGGTTTTGAGATGGAGCAATACTCATTTTAGACCAATTTGCTCTGAGCACGGAGCTCATCTGCTGGGTTGAACCAGGGCATTGTTGCTTTCTCTAGTGCATTGTTCTGCTCTCCCTCTAATTAGCTCCAAATGTTTCTTATGCCTGGAACACAGTGGTAGTGATGAATAATGGGCTCTCTTCTCTTAACCCTTCGACCCCTAATTCGGCTGTGCACTCCCACCTAGATGCTTTCACTTTCCTACATCCACCAGCGCTGTGTCAGTCTGACAGGTGCTTGTATCAGTCTTGCTGCCCCATAACCTCCTCTCTCCTGTTCTGCAAATTGAGTAGGAGAGTGTAGGAGCATGGTCTTGGCTCCAGCATTTACTTTTAAGGTCATGGTGTTTGCTTTGCGTGTGAGTGTGCATAAAGGTGCACCCCATATGCCATTGGCCCTGGAAAGGGGGAGAGCCACTGTCACTCCAGGCCTTGTGTTTTGCAGATGACCTGCCCAGAAAAGTAGTGCAACTTGTTGATTTGTAGAACTGCTCTAGTTACACGCCAGAAGAAGAAAGGCAATGTAGGCTGATCCTAAGGGGTGGATTTTAATTGCTGATCACTTTAACTATACAGGAGTCTCCTTCAGATGTGGTTTCTTTATCAGGGGTAGGCTGCAGATGTTAGAGAACACGTGTGAGCAGACATGTGAGAGTCCAAGCCTGAAGAAAGCAGGAGTGACACCTATGGGGGACTTACATATGACCCCAGGGTTAGGGGGAGGAAGGAGAGGGGGAGACTTGCTGCAGATGACTCATGGGGGGAATGCTTGGAAGAGGCTGGACCACGGCATATCCTGTCCTACAAAACAGTACAACATCCAGACACGTTCTTGTCACCTTCCTTTTCACAGCAAATCCTCTTTCTTTAATTTGGTGGGGTTTTTTTCCAACTCGGAAAACGGAGCCATTGGCCCAGCATGTTGAGTTCCCCCTTGCTGCTGCAGCCAGGCTTTTGGAGGTCTGGCAGGTGTAGTCACCTGGGCCAGCACTCCCACTTCAGCACATGCGGCCATCGTCCCCTGCCCGGTGCAGCGTGCCATGTCTGATGTGTCTGCGCTGTTTCCCAGTGAGCTCCCTCAGCTTGCTGACAGCGCCTTTCAGCCTTGACAAAACACTCGGAAGCATCTGCAAGCCCTTCCTCCCCAGAGGAGTGTGAGCACCGAGTGCTGTGTGCTTCTGCTGCTCTCTGCCTGTACTCTACCTGCCTTATTCCTGCACCACCCTGTGCTGTTTCCGCAGAGAAATGTCCCCGAGTTTATTGCAAAGGCCAATGTGCTGTCATCACATGCTGTCTGTTTTATAACTGTCCAGTCTTGTAAAGCACTGACATTTGGTTAGGTTGGAAACAGTTTGCAGTCTCTGGTGGGAAAGGCTGAGCTTTTGTTTACGTTGGTGTTGTCTGTCCTGCAGCACACAAGGGCTGGGCTGAGGCTGGGGGTGTTTCAGTGGCATGATGGTTTTGGATGCTTGAGTCACAGGTCTGTGTCTGTCTGTGCAACACACAACTCCCAAGGAGCTGCGTTCACTATAAATTCCTTTTCCTTCACTAAAGATCTCCCTGTGGCAGAGGACTGGGAAGGAAAAGGGTAGGCACTGCAGACATTACTTTCTGTGCTATATGACCTCTGTGTGACTAACATGTCTGGAGGCTCAAAACATTGAAACTGGCCCACGTCTCTTCTCCACCACTCCCACATATCAGTTCCAAATCTCTTCCCAGCTGGTACCACAGTTCAGGAACCAGTACCCCAGCGGGGGTACAGAATGACGCTGCTGTTGGTCCTGGACTGTTTGGTGTAGAGAACAGTTTCTTTAGGCTCATGCTCTTTTTCTTTGAAGAGAAAGAAGCTGCCCCATTAGCCAAAGGCCACCTCTGCTCCTTGTGTGGTGGAGTCCTTGGAGCTGCTGTCACTGCTGCGTCGACACAGCCTGTGAAGTGAGTTTGCAAAGGTGGGAGTCAGCCCCTACAGCTGAAAGACAATGCTCTCTGACAGGAACCTTGATATTTGTAGACTGTAATTACAAGAAGAGACCATGCTGCTAATCTAGTCTCACCTTCTGCCTCATTCAGATGAGACCTGTACCCGTAATGTCTGCATCAAGGCTAATAATTCACTGTTAAGCTACAGCACATATTTTAGGAAGACAGCAAATCCTGTTTTAAGAGCTCCAAGGGTGGAGAATAAAACTCTCCCCTACATGATTTGTTCAAGTGATTAACTACTGGCATTATTGCAAGTTTTAATTTTTAAATGCTCATATTATTTCCAGTTCGATTTTATCCAGCTTTTACTTTAAGCTTCTGGATCTAGTTACAGTTTTGTTTGTTAGGTTCTTGGAGCCTTTTAGCATCTCTCACAGTCCCCCACTAAGAAATGTTAATAAATTTAGATCAAATCACCTCCACACCTTCCCTTCAGTAAGTCAAATAGATCAGGCTGCTGAAGTCTCTCCATCTCCCTTTCTCGCTCCCTGCAACATCTGGAATTGAATGATGTGTTATGTTGGATCAATCATCTGTTCAGAGCGGCATCTGACCACCTATTTGATGATGCTTAAATACATGCCGTTAAAAGTGCTTCTTTTACTTGTGGCTGTTTTCTAGACCAAAACCATCTGTGAATATTTTCCACTGACTAACCCAGACGAACCAAAACCCGGAGCTGATGGCAGGCGCTACCTGCCTGCTGCCCGGGGGTCGAGAGAGCCGGGGCCGGGCCGGCGGGGCCCCACGCTGCTCCCGGGGAGCTGCCGAGCCGCCCGGGACCGGCGCTCACCGGGAACCCGCGGCTCCGGCCTCAGTAAACACAACTTGACAATTTTTTACCAGTTCCTCGCAATCAACTCCTTTTTTTGTCGCTTGTTTGCTATTGCCCTCTAGTGGCAATAGGGTAGCTGGTGGCTTGGCTTCCCAAGTTTTGTTTTCTGCTAATTTTCCACCACTTACTACTCTGGGGCAATCGTCCTGTTGATACGATGGACTTCAATAATATTATTTACCTGAATTTTAACATTTATCTTTATTATTTAGAGCTTTATGCTATGCAGTAAAGAAAAAATTGCTCTCTGCAGTGGATAACTAATGTCCTGCCGTGTCTGAGAGTAGAATAGACTTTCCTGCTCATTGAAATATTTTGACAACAGAAACTGCAGAAAATGTTGCCATTTCAGGTTTAAAATAATTCAGTCCTGCAGAGTCTGAAGTCTGAAGTGAACTTTGTATATACTGCCAGCACCCGCCAGCCTGGTGCATGAAGTTATCTTCTGTTGAAGCAGAAATACTGCCTTTTTACTATTTGTGTTTCTATCTAAAGTCTTTGTTTTTATTACAAAGAGTGAACTATTTAAAGCACACTCCCTTCCAATCCATCATTTCTTTTTGTCAGACAAGCCAAATCATTTATTGAAAGATCTTGGCTAATCAGATTCTGTCCTCTTATAGTGATCCTAGAAGATGATTTATTAATGAGACCTAGATGTTTTCCCTGGTTGTAATGCAGGGAAGTCTTAATAAGCAATGAATTGCTGTGTCTGCAATCACTTTTGAGACTCTGAAAAGGAAAATAATAATACTGCGACTAATATGATTGCTCTCCCTACACTGCCATCCGGTGGATGCAAAATTCATTTCCTTTTGTAAATGGGAAGGGAAATTCTCCTACTGATATCACAGCTTGCAAACTCGCACCAAAGCGACTCTCACTTGTAATGCAATTTCCAGACCAGTGAGGAAAATGTTAGTTATTCTTTAATTTTAGTTGTTTCATATTAGAGAAAGAAGCTTTCCAGTCTCTCATCTACAAAAAAATATCCTTTACCCTGGAATGGGAAGTAAACCTGTCTGGATCTTGAAAAAGGGCTCTGAAAACCTTCCAGACTCTCTGCTTTCATTATCTGGCAAGGACAGCCCAAGCCACTGAGCACTGCTACTCCGATGCTTTTGGAAAATGAAGGTTGAGCTCCTATTTTGATTTTCAGATAATCAGTGTGTGGGCTAAAAACAACAGAGCCTTGGGTCAGATGCAGCACTGCATTTTTGGTTTGGGGTGGGGAGGCATGGGGCCAGGGGTTAACTCAGCTTTTCCCCCTAGGACTGGTGACTGAAATAATTAGAAGGAGCAAGTTGTGGTGCTCACAGACCTGCTGGTCTGCAAACGGGACTTCACCACACTGAGCTGCTTCCCAGTGCAGCAAATCTCGCTGACCACCATTGACTGTGTTGGCTACTTCACCATCCCAGAGAAATCTGGAGAAGTGAGGACTGGGAGTGGATGGAGGCAATGTGAGAGACCAGGTCCCTTGGCTGAGCACACATCTGTTAGGGCTCTGTCATTGCCTCCATCTTCCTCTATTTCTGGACCCTGCATGAATTAATCCAACAGCTGCAGCAATGGGATTTCCTGTGCTTCTCTGCAGGAGGGATGTAGAAGTGGAGCAGAATAGCCGGCCCCAGGGAGCTGAGCTGGGAGGACCAACTCTAGCATTTCAGCTGCTGCAGGTGGGCCAGGTAATCACCAGGAGGTGGCATCCGTCCCCTGGAGACACCACAGCCCATGCTGGGCATGGTGCCAGTCCTTATCTGGGAGCCTTGAGTTTTTCTCTAGCACATGCTAGCTCTCTAAAGAGGCTCCGCAGTGGGGTATTTGGGGCCAGCAAGGTCCCACTCTGGAGGTGGGAAGTCCTGCCGCCTCACAGCACTGCCAGCACGTTCCAGTTCTGAGTCATTCCCTTGCCTGTTTATTTTTGGTATTTATTTATTTACCACTGAGGTGTCGGCCCAGAGCAGGCTGGCTGCGCCGAACTCCTCCGGTGGCCTGGTGGCCGCTGCCAGCTCTGTCAAAGTCCCACAGTGTTGGGAGTGTTTCCACCCTAAGCCGAGGGGGAAAGAGGTCGGGTTCCTGCAAGAGCAATGCCATCGCAATCTCCCATCAAAAGCGTGCTTGGCTCTAGGTAATGAGTGCAGTAGCACAGGGTAAACTACTTTCACCCTCCCCACAGAGCCCCCGGCTCCCAGCTCTCTCCCTGAGCTGGCTGGGGGGGTGGAAGGAGGTTAAGAGGCATATCCTTTGCTGTAATTATATCCTGTTGCTGGAGATATTGTGCTCTGCTTAAAGAAATCATCATAATACAGCCTCCTGGAGAAGGTAATTACTATGCATCTTATGAATGGCTGCATGTGAATGTCTGCTCAAACTGCTGTCAGCAGCAAGTTTCAACACATCTTACATACCAGGCATTTTACAGCCTTAGTTTTATTTGTTTTCATCACCCCTTGCCTTGTGCTTTATTTTTCATTAATGGATCTGGTTTTTTGTTTGTGTTCGTTTTTTTTTTTCTCTTTTTTTTTTTTTTTTAAGAGTTCATGTCTTTGTTGGAGCATTTGGGTGGTGGCCACAGCTTTTATTTGCTGCATTTCCATTGCTCTGTGGTGGCTTGAGGGGAACTGTCTGGAAGATGCCATTTCCGAGCAGTTCCCATATGGTAGCATCTGAGTGGGCCCTAGTTTCCATCCTGAAGCCCAGAAAAAATGGACCATACCACCACTGACAAAACTTGGTGTCACTCTACGTCTAGTATAACTGCACAGATTTAAGCCCGTGAGACAACTTATTTTTCCTGTTCTACTTCCCCAGTTTCTCTCTCATATTGAAAAAGAGTTGGCAACTATCCCACCTGCTCCCAAACAGGGATGTCAGACCTTTGAACTTTCTGAAGCTCCTCTGAAGCAAATCTCTCTCCTGCCACTGGCACCAATGACTCCCCGCCTTGGTTAGCAATCAATGTAAGTGTCACTGCAGTGTGGCTAAAGTTTTGGAGAATCATAGCCTGGTAATGCTGCACGCAGATCTTGCCATATAACTGGCTTCAGAGCCATATCCTTGGCTTTGCAGGGATGCTTGAGCTAAAGAGATGGGGGAATGCCAACAGAGCCCTGGTTTGTCACAGTAGGAGTGATCTGGCTACTCTTCCTTTCTCAAAGGTCACTCGTGTTTGCCTTTCCCCAGCAGTATGTGTGGCAATCTGGCCTCGCGTTGTGCGTGTAGGGCCACAGTGTGTGATCGTGACACCCTGCATGGCTGTAAAAACATCATGTCCATCTCCTGGCCAGCTCAAGGGAGGATTTGAAACTGCTGCTTGGATTGCTTCCTTGTGCAAATGGCTGGGGCTTGCTCTTGCAATGCTGAAGTTGAATTGTTTTAGTCCCCTCGATGATTTGTTGTGTTTGTGGCCAGGCTTCTGTGTGTGCT
Source organism: Nipponia nippon (assembly GCF_047370975.1). NCBI lineage: Eukaryota > Metazoa > Chordata > Aves > Pelecaniformes > Threskiornithidae > Nipponia > Nipponia nippon. Next base: position 13,357,331 of record NW_028262391.1, read on the forward strand.
GAGCATCCACTGTGTTGCATGCAGAGGTGGCTCCATCCCGGTGCTGTGCAGAGCGCGGTGTCCGTCTCTCTTCGTGATTCCTGGTGAAGCCTGAAAGGCAGCCTGGCTCCTGGAGGATGGAAGGTGCTGTAATAAATGGGAGCTCATAATGCTGTTGTTAAAAATAACTGGAGCTAAATTAAAAAGAAAAAAATCATCTTATTCAGCCCTACCCCAAGGGGGAAATGGACATGAGGAACTGGGCAATCCTTCTGTAAGTTCTCTTTCTTTAGACTATATTTAAACCACACCCAGAGCCAGATTCTCAGCTGGTGTCAATTGTTGTTGACTTCAGTGGAGTGAAGCTGGTTTACACAAGTTGAGGCTGCTAAATGCGAGCATCTGGATGAAGCTGAGACACAGCTGCAATTACTTTTGCAGAAACCTCCAGTCTGAGGATGGTTCAAAAGCTCTGAGCCCTCCTGAGTGCTTGAGCCATCAGCACTCTGATTCAGCAGCTTTTTCAGGATGTGAAGGGTTATGAAAGGACCTTTACTCAGGTCAAAATTGGCTCTAATCTCAGCTGGGTTCTGCAAGTCTTGTGTCTGTCATTCTGTTGTAATCACTGCTTGAGCTGGGCTCCTCTGAAAAACTCTGCAAAACCTTTTTACTTGCTGCTTCACCAGCATCATCTCCTGTCTAGACACTCTAATTATGAGAAGCAGGGAGCGTACAGCGTGATGGGTAGATAACCCTGGATAACTCCAAGGCAACCGTGTGCTGCTTCCATCCCTCCCCTGACTGCCTGCCGAACTAGTTTTGCCAATTTGTTGGCTGCTCCAGCATGAAGATTAGCAAAGTGGGGACTGTACAGTGCTACCTGGGCAATATTCATTTGAACTTTGCCTTCAGAAGCAAGTGCTCCAAGTCATAGAAATTGATAGGCAAACCTCCTCAAATTGCAGTGGGATCTAGGTTTAGCCTTACTTACTTCTGTTTTTCTGTATGCCTAAAAGCTCTCTGGATTAAATAAGCAACCCCCCCGCCCCATCCACAGAATACATTACATCTGTAAGCTGCTTTGCGTATTTTTTTGTGTACTCATTGTATCCACTTTAATTCTGTTCTTATTCATGGACTTGTTTTTGATTTACGCCAGCATAGATGATATCCAAACTTGAGCTCTATGTATTTCAGCTACGTCCTTTACATAAGAGCTTTTAAAGCTACTGATTTAACAGGAGACTGTGAAATAATCAATACATATAAAATAGTGGAATGCATTTGCTTAATTCACTTGCTCTCCACAGTATGCCTCCTCCAGGAGTGCGTAATGAGAGGAAAAAAACCATTTTTTTTTTCAGTTGCCCTTCTTTAATATGTCATCTTCCCTGATTCCTTTGCTGTAACTGGTACCAAAGAGAATTGTCTGTGATATTTAGCAAGGCCCCTGGGATTCAGACTGTTTCCCAAATCTCTGCACTAGCCCTGGGGTGCCGTGCGGGTTTACATGGGTCTCTGCAGGAGCTGAGGCATGCGAGAATAATCTGTTCTCTGCATTTTGATTCCAAATCAATGTGCTTTGAAGTGTTGGTTTTTGGGGTTTTTTTGTAGCAGCTTTTGAAAAGCACCATACTGATCCATGGGGGGAGTGCCACCGAGAAGCCCGCTTCTCCTCTGTGGGAGGCACCTTTTGTACTCCTCCTGGCAGTGACATGGGTGAGCTAACGCTCTGGGACATGCTTTTAGGTTACAGCTCTTTATAGTCTGGATCGAAAAGCCTCTTTTTATGGGTCCTGGTAATTGAAACATGCCATGAGCATGGATGACATGAAAGAAGTTGGTACTAGAGCCAGTTAATGAGTGACCTGCATAATCTCCCAGCTTTGGGCTCTGGCAGGAGCTGCTGAGTTCAAGCTGCACAGTGCTGCCTCTTTGGGAAAATTGCACAGGTTTAACTAGAGTCTGTTTCTCAACTGGTGGAAAAATCTATCTGAGTACTCTTCCTTTAGTGTAAGGTTGGGTTTTCATCTGAATTCATTTAGGACACATTGAAGCATATCCTTGTAAAGATCTGAATTTGGTGGCTGACATACTGAAAGAGTGGACCTCAAATCCTGAGCCCCTGAAGCCAAACTCCAGGTGGGATTTGTGGCCCAGTCAAAGTGGGGTTGTCCTCAGCCTGCATCCAGCCAAACCTGAGACTCCAGCTGGAGCTGTGATGCTAGGACTCTTCCCAAAGGAGAAGGACCCCCAGCTCAGGAATCATTGGAGCCAAAGCCAGGCCAGCTCACGGCCTTGTGTGGAAATGGGAGACTTGTCTTTCTCCTCCCCGGCCCTTTCTACTCTCAGGCTGGTGGTCTGCACTGGCTGAGGATCAGTTTTGGGTTGAGTTGTTGGACATTTGCTCATATCCCAGAATTCAGTGCTTGCACATGAACCCAAGGAAAAAGGAAGCCCCATGTGAAGAAAGCACAGTTCTTTCCCTTCTTTTTTTCTCCATCACTGCGTCATCACATTGCTGTGAATGGATGCAGAGATACTGTGTTGCAATGGCTTCCTGCACCTGATGCCGCTCTCAACCAGCCCATAACCAGCTCTGCCACGCAGCCAGTCAACAGGGCCATGTAATCCCTTCTCCCTGTGCCATCTGGATGATCTTTGCACCATTTGCAGTGCACTGCCACTAAACCTGCAGTCATAGCAGGAAGCTGGTCGGCATATAACTTATGTGACAGCAGTAGGAAGACTAGGTTTGTACTTCCTTAGCTGTTTTGCAGGTAAGGATGCCTGGCTGAGTGTGCATTGAAGGTCCCACTATGGTTATTTTACTCCTGTCTCAGCTGGGGGATGTTTCCAGAGTGTACTGCGGCAGGCTTTGAACCGATTTGTTGTTCCTTTGCTTACAATGAAATTAGTGCACTTTTTTGATGTAAACTAGCCATGAGATTCTTTACTTTGGCACAGGGATGCATGTACTTTCTGACAAGCAAGGAATTCAGCTACCGGGGGGTTGTTTAGTTTGTTGCACTTGCAAAACAGCTAGTGGTGGGGAAAATGTGGTGGGGGGAGGCTTTAGGACAGAGTTTTCTTAATGTTTGCTGCCTCTGTAGTTTCCTTTGTTGTTTGCTGGCTGAAGCAGGGTGGGTTTCCATCACAGGGACAAGAAAGACAACACATAAGACCAAGATGCATTTTACACCCAAGGAAAATAAATATAATTTGGACTTGAGCTGTCACTTCTTGGGCATCTTTGCCGATGTGGGACCCCCCTCTTCCTAGGGCTGTTGGAGGTACAGAAGCACCATGGAGCCCTTGCACGTTGGCCTGGTTCTGCCCTCCTGACTCCTCCAGAGCCTTGTGGGCCTCAGCAGATCTGCAAGGCACATGTGATGGCATTGCCATGCTGCTGCAGAGCAAAAGGAGGGAAATCTTCACAAGATGTGTGCCCCAGAGCTGGCTGGGGTGGGGTGAGGCCATCGCAATGTTACCATAGTGTCCTCTCAGTGTTAATGAGTTCAGGCATGGCTCTCTGTTGAGGTGAGGAAGGACCATTGTCCTCAATGGAGAACTGAAGCACAGAGTAGAGAAGGCAGGACTCATTCAAGGTCCCACAGAGGGTGCCCGAAGGAGAATGAGGGTGGATCCCAGCTCTGCTCAGCCAAGTATTTGAGCCTTGTGTCAGGCAGATCATTTTGGAAAAGGCCAGAGCTTCTCTGTTCCAAGGGCCAAGTCGGTGCCAAGTTGGAAGGGGTGCCTGGAAGGCTCTGCCCTGTCCATTTGTGGTGACTTGTGCATGCTGGGTTGTAGGGCACCCAGAGAAGTGCGACTTTCTACTCTACTTCTGACCAGAAAGAGCATCTGTTCTCATGGGCTCTGCCACTCTGCTTCCTACCTCTGGGCGACTTGGCCGAACTCCCTGCAAACCTTCATGTTCTTGCCTCTGGGCTTGTTCTGGGTGGCCAGTAACTCCCTCTTTGCAAGATCCTTGCAGGAAGGATCTTGGAGCGATCAACCCTAATCAAACTTGGCTCTTGCTTGGGGCAGGATCGTGTTCCCCTACATACCACTGTGGGTATGGCAGGCAAAGAATTCGTCGTCGTGTCTGATGACCTTGCCTTCAGGGCGAAGTGCCAAGAATGCCCCATGTTTTCTCAGGGTGGGGTGCTGTCCACCACTAATGCCCAGCAAAGCGTGATGACAGGGGTGAACGCACACTGGGATTGCTGGGGTATTTGCTGGCGGGCTTGGTGGGGGAGGATCCCGGATGCCACCACCTTGTTATTTTGGGCAATGGACCGAGCTGCTAAGCTAGGTCTTTCGTGGCTTCAGCCAATTTTCTGCCCCTACAGAAACATTTCAGAGACATTAATGCTTTACCCATCTAGGTATCATGTTTCTGGGAGACCTTTACGCATCCTGCTGAGCCCATTGCCAGATGCTCTTACCCTTCCTCAAATCTCAGAGCTGAAGCACTGTTAAAGGTGCTTGAGCACTTAGCGAGCCTCCACTGGCAGAACAATGGCTGTCTTGCAGGTCAAAAGGTTTTCTGTCTGCTTATTGACTTCTTTTTACCAAGGCTAGTTGGATATCAGCTGTGTGTAGACAGATGCTGTCGAGGCAAGTGGGGAGTTACTGGGGTTTATTAGCAACCATCAGCTATTTAACCCTTGTCCCTTTTAGATCTTTTGGAGCTTCAGAAGTCCAGTATTCCTCCAATTTCCCTATGGAGAAGTTGAGGCATAGTGAGTTGCGGTGGTTTGTTCCAAGCAAGTCTAACTAGAAAAGTGCTTAAACTCCACATTTCTTGTTACTCAGTCTGGGTCTTGATCAGAATATCCCTCTGTTTCTGGTACTAGAGCCTGCTTGGAAGGGACAGAGTGTGTCTATGTGAAGAGAGAGGGCATCCTGGGCAAAGGCAATTTCCTGGAGCATGCCTTCTTGCTTCTCCCACCGCACCCCAAATGAACAGAGAGTTGGCTGGAGTAGGAGGTGGTAATTTTCATGGACGGACCAGCTATGGAGGATAAAGAAAGTAAGTGTCTTCCTCGAGCAAGGTGGCGTTTGCCATATATGCTGTAGCATCACAGTGCCTCCGTGCAGGGTGGGGCCTGCAAGCTGAAATGTAGCCTCCGGTGATCACCTTGGAGCATTGCTTTCCAGCCTCGGCTGGATTTTGCCCTGCTTTGTATGCAAGTGTGGTTGCCAACACCTGTACAAAGCAAAGGTATCATGCTAACAGACCTGAAGAACAGCATCTGGTACCTGTTTGGCCATGGCAGGGTGCAGGGCCAGGTGAAAGTGTAAGCAGCAGCACCAAAGGTCAAAACAAAGCTGGCGGTCTTAGGCTATGGGGTTTCTATCAGGCTCCAGCATTGTGTCTGTGTAGTCTTCCCTCCTGTCTCACTCCATCGTACAGTCCTGTCTTTCTAGTAACTGCCCATCTGGATCAATTTGCACATTAAGCCCTGCAGCCACCTTCGGGAAGCATAGAGGTGTGCCACCATGCAGCATGTCCAGGGATGGCCTGGCCCCGCTCGGTGGTCCCACTTGGAGCTCCAAGCTCTTCCCAAACTCCATTGTATTGCAGGTAAACTGGGAAGGAGGAGGAGCACATGTAAGAGGAAGGAGGAACACCAGTGTGTCTGCATTTTCCTGCCTCTTTGCAGGCTTTTCGATAAAAGATAGCATAGTTGCATGTTCCCTTGGTACTCCAGATTTGCAGATTCCCTCTTGGAGCCTTTAGATGTGGATCCCAGCCCTGTGTTGGTGGATGCTACACAGACAGCTAACAAGGAGACCATCCCAGTCAAGCTTCCAGACTAGATACCAGATAAAAGGCCAAAATGGGATAGCTCAGACATGTGGGCGGAGTAGAGTTGGAAGGAGAAAGTGACAATGCAATGCAAGGGTGTAGTGGAAAATCAGGAATTACACCTTGCAACTAGTCTAACCAGGACCCTAAGCAAGAAGGTTTCCAGGCATTGTGGAAGGCCAATTTTTATGGGGAGTTGGATGGTTTTTTGTTGTTTTATTTTTCCATGCATATGAATGAGCACAGATGTGTTTGGCAAAGAGCTAAGATTCAAACTTTGGTGTGTTTCCCCTCACTTAAACATTGATTAGAGGGTGCTGCAGGACATCATTAATTCAGTTCATGGGAAAAGACAGTTAGAGAGGGAGGAAAAGGGAGTCTATAGGAAAGGAGAGCATTTTGGGAATTCCTGGGAAGTCCTTTCCTTGGCTGGCTGTTTCAGACCCTCTGCACTTTCCAGACTGCCCTCTTGGCTGCAGCTCCTGTTGCGGTGCCAGCACAAGACCTCCCCTGCTTGTGCACTTTGGAGACTCGCCTTCTTCTGGTGGGACGGGGTAGGGAACTCATTGGGAATGGTAGGTGTAAGGGGGAAAAACGCAACAGAGATGTATGGTGTGTTGGTAAGAGAAGGGCTGTGGCTCCTACACAGATTTAAGCTGAAAGCTACTTTGTCACCTGGTTGTGCAAGAATGTCTGTGGCAGAGGGGATTTGTGCGATGGACAGGAAGGGGGCCGTGCCTGCATGTGTGCATAAGGAAGTACATGCAGCAGCTGTTGTAAATGTTTTAACAAAAGAATATTTCCCTGAATTTCTTCTTTGGCACCTGAGGGCCCTTCCCAGGATGCTCTTTCTAAAGCTGCTGTTTGATTTCCAGGGCAGATGCAGTGTACGCAGGCACACATACACACACAGACACACATATAGTTGGCCCCATCTTCTTCATGCAAAACCCACAATCCCATCAGTACATGGCTCCTTTCCCCTTTGCTGACAGGGAAGGGGGGGGATGCGGGGGTTGAAATAATGACAGAGCTGACTATAATTAATATTTTTTTATGTCTGAAGAGTGAAAGTCCTGCCCAAGTCCCCCAGCCGAGCACAAGCCAAAGTGCTAAATCCCTGTAGGGGTGTGTTTTATTACTGACGCTCTGCGTGTTGAGGCTGGTTGCGGGGTCTGATGCTGTGTGTGTGGAATTTTTGTGGCTATTTTCTATTGTGCCAATGAAAAGCAGGATCCCATCCATATAATAAAAAGGAAACTTGAAGGTTTCCACGCCTACATGAAGGTGAATGTTTGCAGTATTAGTGTTTTAATTAAGTGTTTTACCTTCATGTGACTTCCCTGTATGAGCCCATTGCAAATGATGGAGCAGATGTTACAGGAGACGGAAGACGATGGGATTCCCAACACCCCTTCCCCAAGCATTTTTGACTACTCCTTAGTTAGGTTGGTCTGTAGCTGGGTTGTTCTACAGTCTCATAATGTTTCATTGGGTGGAATTTTCTGGATTTGATTCATCCCTGACTGTTCCTCTTTCAGGAGCAGGGCTCTGCTGGGAGAATGGGGACTGAGGGACGCTGATTGCTTCTTGATCCTCCCTTGATCGGCTGGGTGATCTTTCAGGTTCTTTCAGCTCCTCAGGACTCTGTTTTGTCTGCTTGCGTGGTGTCACACATCAGTTTGAAGGCTGAGCTGGGTATTGAAGCCCCTCTTAGCCAGCCTGTGGCCATAGGGCAATATTGAGGGAGCAGTGGGGCAGCTACCCCTCCCAAATCAGTCCAAAACCATATCCTGCAAGCACTGAGCACTTCAGTGGGCTGAAAGGGAGACCCTCAGCATGCACCAAATTAATGGCAAGAGGAAGTAGTAGTTTCTTATGTGATACCTTAGAGGGACCTTTAACTGGGAATAGTAGCAAAACTGGCTGCAATCCTGTAAGCTTTCCAAGATGGTCCAAGCATTTCAGATGGGAAAACCCAGAGAGCAACCAGGAGTCTTGGGGACCTGAATTGTGTTTGTACCTGTGCAGCCCTTAGTCTCCCAAAGTAAATTTGGGCCAGCAGAGTGTGGCACTCCCCTGGGACAGGGGCTGCCTGGGCACAGACCCTGGGAGTTTCCAGAGTTCCCTCCTCTCTCTGTCCTCCTTGCAAAGGAAGGGTGTTTTGTCTTTGCTGTAGCTCTCTTTCTCTTGCCACCTTAGCGGGTGAGAGCCTGTTGGACACAGGCCTATGGGTGGCAGCTCACAGCTTTCTCAACCGGCTTCCACCTTGTCTCAGGTGAAGAAGAGGATGTGCCTGTACAAGGTGGCTCACTGTTACGTGTCCCCAAGTCTATCGGGACTGTCAGCTGCCCCCCAGAAATACAGCTGAACAAACACCAGCCTTGGTGACTGCTCTCTTCATTTCAGGATGGTTGTCTTTCCATCTCCCACACAGCTGGCCTGTACACTGCTGTTGCTCAACCTCTTCCTTTCTGCCCTCTTGGCAGTGATGTGGACAAAAGCAACCTGTAAAGCTGTTCAGCTTATGAGCTTCAGTGCTTGACCCTGACTCCCCAGCTTGTACTTGCAATACCTGCAGTCCCCAAGTGATCTGTCATCCAAGGGTGAGATGCTTTGGGCTTTGAACTTTGCATCCCAAAAAATACATTCAGCTCTGTTTGACAGAGATCTCGGAGGCTTTCTCTGAAACTCTATTACTGTTTTCACTGAGTTTTTTTGACCTTCTAAATCCTCTTTTTTTTTCCTCACCCCCAGAACAGCATGCTCAGCATCTAAAGGACAAAGCTGGCTGGGGCACACAGGCTCTGAGCAGTGTAGGAGCTGCCGGGAGAGAGGAAGGGCAGCAGGACGGCTGCGACAGAGCACACGTGGCTACTGCCCTCAATTAGCCCATGTGGCCGTCACATTTGAAATGAAAGCACAGCAGGTCTCCAAAGAGTTCCCTCTTGGGTCTTGCTGAACTTATAAGCTGGGACCACAGTATAGCTTAATTTCCTGAAATGTCAAGTGGCTCGTATTGCCTGCTTGCTCTATTGGTGTTTTTCTTATGAACTCATTGTACTCCCATTTCCTGCGAAAAACTCCTATCAGTGCTTGATGATTGCTTAATAAGAGAAATCAGTAAGGACAGGGAAAGTTCACATCCTGCAGATGAATATAATGACTATTAGCTTCCTTCTGGGTTGCCAGAGGCTTTTTTTGGTTGTGGTTTGATTTATTTGTGTTTTTATCCATCCAGCCGAGAACATTGATCTGAAGCTGTATCCTGCAAGTGCTGAGCACACCAGTGAGCTGTAGGAGGCCCTCAGCACCCATCAACCTCACATGAGAAGGAAAGGGTAGAATTTCCTGGATGATAAAGCTGTGAAAAGTCTCAAATTGAGAATAGTAGCAATGTTGAGGGTAAAACTGTCAATCTCATGTTTTTGTTACCTGTCTTGTGATAGCCCGTGTTTTCTGCTTGATTTTGCAAGAGAAGAGGGCTTGTATAATCGTAGAGTGGGTGTGAACTCTTATGAAGGTGACTTTAAGGCTCGCAGGCAAGTCTGAAGGATCCCAAATGGATTTGTTGTTATTCTTTAAATCTGAGTTTCTAGGCAAGCCTTGCTAACATTTTTTAGGTATGATTTCTGAGGCCTGTTGGCTGTTTTATTCAAGATGAGGCTTTTATCATTCTTGTGTGAGCTAATACTCTTTTAGTCCTGGATATACTGGGTTTATAGGGAACCTCGTGGAAAACAAAAAAAGCCTTTTCTTCATGATAGCTTTCATATGACTAAGGCTCCTCTGTCTAGAGCTTTCCTGCTTCAAAGTGCTGTGCAAGCTATTAGCTAACCATACAGCTTAGGTAAATAAAACTGTCTGCCATTTGGAGGGCATTTGAACTCCTCCTAAGTCCTTAGTACTCCTGATCAGCACTGTGTCTCTGAGGAGTCATTCCTGGGATCACAGTATGGAGCTGAGCAGGGAGCCCCTTAGAGCCACCCAATGGGAAATATTTGGCAGAGGGACTGGCTGACTTCTAGACTGTCTGACCATGGGCCTGAAAGTCAAATGTTGTCTTGTGGTGGCTGTTTGCTTTCCGAACATCTCTTGCAGCCTGGGTCCTCTCCTCTCCCAGCTTTGCTTCCTGGCTCTTGTCTCAGTTCCTTGCAGGAGATATTGGGCTCCTAGGGTCTGAGGAAGGAAAGAACTAGCAAGTGGTTGCAACTGAAAGCCTTGCCTGATTAAATGTCAGGAACGTATTGAAGTTAATGCAATTTTAATGCCACTCCCTATATTTTAGAACCTAAGGGCCAATAAGAGAGAAACTCGTCAAGCAAAAATAAAAAACCATAATGAGCATTTTAATACTAAAATGATAGTCAGCCTTGGTCTGCAGCTGAGGAGCGCACCAGCCTTTTTGAGAAGGAGCAAAGCATATTTTCTCATCACACCACAGGCATAAACATATTCCTTAGTTTAGCTCCTTCCCATCTCAGTGCATTACATATGCCATGTGTGGGGGTAATCATCTGGTTACACAATAATGTCTTGGTACCCTAAATATTGGAGTGTATTAAGACACTGGAGTAAGTAAACCTTGATGTAGGCTACTGCCAGTTGCAGAGAGCAGATACATTAATTCTTTGTTGTTGTGTCCTCATATCATCTCTTTCTCTGGATGTGTTTACATAGCCTTGCTATAGAAAGCACTAATGTCTAATCACATTCTGCAGAAGGATTTTTGAGATGATTAAAAAAAAATCTCCTATTTGCTTGCTTTTAAGGAATGTAATTACAAGCAGGTGCTCATAGCATGGCAAAGCTTGGACAAGGTGTTACGAAAGAAAAATATATCAGTCTTGTGGCTTTGGGTACAACAAACCTGCAACTGTCCCAGCATTTGCAGTTACCCTCCGGGCTTTGAGGGCCTTTTTGACCCAAGGGGAAGTGCCTGTTATGGGGCAAAGGATGCAGTGACTGATGGTTTCATGCCTAGCCAGTGCGAAGGCAGTGGGCTGTAAATCCGTGCACTTTCTCACTAATAAGGCCATTACTTTGCATTAATTTTACCACTCTCGCCACCTGACTTTCTGTTATGACTTTAAGAAGGGTTACCTGAATTGAGGAAAGTGAGAATTTTTGCACTTCACAGATAAATAGTCTTTTTGGGGGTCTAGCCCTGCTGGCACCCTCTGCCCCCAAATGAGTTGGAAGCGGTTCTTGGGTGCTCCCGGGGGAGCAGCCAGCTGGGGTCACTGAAGAGCATTGCAAGAGGCTCCCTTGTCTCCTCGCCCCAAGGGGCCGAGATATTTAGACAGCTGCCTCACTGTGAATGGGACTCTCTGGCAAAAGAATTAAGCAAAGATTAAAATCAGTTTTAGCTGTTAAATGTGTGCTTTGCACAGCATTTAGCAACTAAAAGGCTAATTATCTTTGAACTTATGCAAGTGGTTTTAGATGTGATCCACACAAGTTGCTATTTTTTTTATTGTTGTCTGCAAGGAACTGAAAATGAGGATAAAAATGAGATGCTGGTGTCAGTACGGGCACAGCTTTTTGAGTAGGCTGAAGACAGTGCCCAGTCTGCAGGGAAGCAGGGCACTTACTGTATGAGAATAGGTTAAAAAAATTATTTTAACACTTGTCATTTAGACTCTCCTGTTTAATGGGAGTTCAAGCTCTTTAAGGAAATACAAGTGTGCATGAAGATAGGAAAATGAGACTTCTCTGAAAGAAAGCCAAGCTCATACCTAGAGGGAAAACTTACTCTGAATGTTAATGCTTGCTGGATACAGGGAGTGAAATTTGGGAGGTGAAGAGTGCTGCAAGACCTACATAGGTCAGTGCGGAGCAAATCAGATTGAGATTTAGAAAGTTCTGCAGAAAAACAAGGAATAATTTGGTGCTAGGTTGCAATTGAATAGAGAGAGGGCCTCCACGCCCCTGTGCAGCCTGGGTGCTTTGGAAAGCTGCATCAGGCTCAAGATATCCAAGTCAGTAAAACATAGACAATAGGAGGAGGTAACATGTTTGATATAATGTTGGTGCCATTTTAAAACCCTTTAGGGAAGCAAGCATTGCCAAATGGTGATCAAAAATTCTGGATCTTCTCATCCAACATGAGCCAAATCATGACATAAGACAAACTTCTTTCAAGCTTTTTTTTTTTAACTTCAACTTTTTTAACCTTTAGGTTATCTGTAAATTATATTTCAAACTTCTTTCTTAACCATAAAGCATACAATTATTACAGAAATGACAGTAGGAGTCAAAAGTGAAATTATCATAGAGCCACTGAAGGAGGGCTGGTTGGAAGTCCTGATGTCAAACCGATTTCTTGCATGGCTTTTTGCACAGTTGAAGATGTCCATCTTGCTCCCCTTAACCAGCTCTCCCCTTGCCTAAACACCCCAGCTCATGTGGTTGCTGGAGGTCATGTTTCCCAGCCCTCTGCTTTTCTCTGGACTCCGTGGTCCATGTCTTTCTTGAAGGGTGAGTCTGAGGCTAGAGGCAATCCACCAGCTGAGACCTTACCTATGTTGAGCAGGGAGGAAGGATGCCTCTATAGGTGTAGTATCTTGCACTGATTTTTACTGAATTAAACCTTCCACACACACACAATTTTTCCAGATCATCAAGATCATTTTGATTTCTGATCCTCTGCTGTGTATAATGTCAGCTCTTCCTAGCTTTGTTGCCTACAGAAGTAGTATACATATTCTCAATTATTTAATTTGATTTTGTTTGTGAAACTATTGAATGGAACTAATTCCCAGGTACAAGTCTGTGAAGCAGAATGCCCAAGATGATGAGACTTATGAAATGGTCATTAGATGTACCAGTTACATACTTCAGGCAGCAGCACTTTTGCTCTAGCTAGGGGAGGATTAGTAGCTATTTTTCTCCTTTTCTTTCTGTGTTTCATGGTTCTTTGTGTTGCAAAGTGCCTAATGGAAAGTGGTAGGTACTGGTTAAAGAGTTATCTTGGGTCCAGAGTTCAGGTCTGATCTCAGCTCAGAGTCACAACTTGACCTTTCACGAATCTCTGCAGCTTGTCATACCCGTTTTGTCACACCTAAGGTATGGATGAATAAAGTTCCTTCTTTAAGCAGTGGTGAAGGTTTCTGCATTGAGGTCAGAGAACCAATGCTATGAAAAGGCCAGATCCAAGAAAAAGGCAATGAGAACTTTTTGCTTTTGCTTCAGGAGGTGTTGGGCCAGGCCTGAATTGTAGGACAATAAGATTTTATGACTTCTGAAGTGTAAGGTATGGATTATGCATTTGAGAAACCCATTAAGAGTAGTAACATGCTTTAACAAAAGAAAGATCTCTAGCCCAGGCAGATTTGATTTTAAGTTATCAAGGGAAAAAATTTCTCTTAGTGATTTAACAAGGCAAATAGGTTCTGAAGTGATGATCGGAAGATGAATATGCTACTCAGAGCAGAACTGAGCGACAGCAAAGTGTTGATGCAGCAGGGTTCACAAAAGGCAGCCTTTGAATGACAAGCAGCAGCTTGGGTGAGAGGATTTCACTGAGAGTCAGCCAGGAGAGGTTAGAGCTCTGCGCAGCACATGTTCCTGATGACTCTACTGCTCTGTCCTTATTTCCATGGCTCTGATGGTTACCTACCACCTCTGAGAGGTGCTGCAGGCACTTTCCAGTGGGCTTATGTCATTGGTCAGAGATCTTTGTGTATGTAAAATCTGGGAGAGATCCGTACCATTCCTGCACAACTGATGTTTGTAGACGATGGGTGAGGCAGTGATGTCCCAGAGAGCTACAGTGCCTTGGGCTATGATCTCATAAGTTAAGCAGGGTTGGGCCTGTTTGTTTTTGGATGGGGACTTAGAAGGAAAAGTTGATTGCTACAGTCAATTTGACTTGGTAATTCAGAAGGTGGTGCTCTTCCCCCTAGGTAGCACAGGCTGACATGCCAGAATGGCTAGGCTCACCACAACTCCCTAACCTTTTAGAAAAAATGTAAAACCAACATCCTCACCTCTCGAGAGTGAACATCACGGGACTCCTGCTATTACCCCCAAGTCTCAACCAAATTCCATCTCAAGGCAACCGCACCCTGCAGATGGAGATCCACCCTGCCTTTCAGGGGGATGCAGTAAACTTTGCTTTCACTGCTCGGTCACGTTGTACCTCCAGCTGAACCGCTGCAGAGCTCAGTACAGGTGGCAGCAGTATTACTCGGGCGGGCAGCAAATGCCCTTTCAATTAACTTGTGCAAGTGTCCTCACTGGAAACGGACTGTTTAAATGGGAGGTGTTTTCCCCCAGTAGGGATTTTGGAAGCCTTGGTGGGACCTGATTTGGGCAATAGCTTCCTTGTGCTGAATGTGGTGTATTGGAGGACCCTCCCTCCGCTTAGCCCTTGGCTCTTCCTACTGCAACGCATTGTAAGGCTCTCACAGCACAGGCACGCTCTGCTGCCCGCTGCCATCTTAGAGGGACAAAAAACATTTGCTTAGCTGTTTTGTACACTTCTTCATATGCCAGTGTGGCTACTTGGGCCAAATTCTGGAGTGATGTAAGTTATTTAGCAGTATGTAGGTGTAAAGTGCAGCAATTTTCTGTACCGAGTGGGTGGCAAGGTAGGGTTGCAGCAGGAAAAGCAGCCAAGAGGATGGCATTAGATAAAATGCTCTCTGTGAGAAGGGTTGCTGGGAACGGAACTCTGGTTGCTTTGGCCGTGTTTAAAGGCAGATTTTCTCTGTATTTGTTTATTTTCTAAGCTGTGAAAACATTTGTGTGCCTTCTTCTCTTTTAGCTTAAACCTTTCCTAATCCTGTCAGCAGAAATAAACCTCCCTGAACCCCAAGTAAGTGTCTGCACAGGAGTTTGCACCGGGTGAATTAAATCTGTGTGAAATCACGCAGGGTGCCCTTCTGTCAACCTCATGTTGATACCTTCCTTCCAGCGTCCTTGTCTTTCCCTGCTTTTGCTGCTCCTGCTTTCCCCTCTTGGCAGGCGAACAGCAGCAGCTTCCTGGTGGGGAGGTCACATCGTGACTTATTCTTCTCAGTTCCCACAGGAAAATGAGCAACCCCCCGCCCATCACAGTGATTGTGCAGCAAAAGAGTTGAGTGAAATGAAACTAGGTTCTCCATTTAGGGTCCTTCTACCCAAGAAAGGCTCACTAAAAGGAAGGCTGTGTGCCAGCAGGACCAAGTCCCTTCCCTAGTGACATACAGAAGGGGGGATTGCTCCCAGTACCAGCCCCGGCTGATCTCTGCTGTCCTGGCAGAGCACAGTGGGAGAGGCAGGCAGCTGGGCTTAGCTCTGGCTTTTGCATATTCTTTACCATGCGTGTCCTGTCTTGACAGTATTTATGCAAATTTTTAAGTAGGGGAAAAAGCTGTCACGTAAAACCAAAAATTCATCTGAAGGCCAAATATGTAGGTTGGTTGGCTTCTATGTTTTCTTTTTTTTTTTTTTCTAATTAAAAATAAAGTAACCTATAAAATGACGATCTAGTTTAATATCCTCATTATATGTTCCAGGCAGTATCTGAGTCATGCCATTTGCTCTGTGCTTTGTACCCCTGCGGGGGATGTAAAAGTTCCATTTTTGGAATACTTCTTGGTCCACCCAATGAGATATGCCAGGTGAGAGTGCCGGGGTACAGGGTTGCAGGTAGCGTGAGTGAATTCTCTCTGGACAGGAATTGACAGAATTGCTGTCAGGACAGGACCCTCAGGTCACTGTTTCAAGTAATTGGTTCAGTGGTCCCGTCTTTGCAGTCCATGTCATCTTTTTGAGTGGAAACACACCGAAAGTCCAAAGAAGTTCCCAATGGATTGTCTTGTCCTTATTTTATTTTTGGTTAGTGGAGCTCCATTCAATTTAATTCCCAGCCAGTGCTGAGATCCATCACCTTTAATTGTCATCGAAAAAAATTTATAAAGAGCTACAAAAGGAGCTGCTGGATGAAGTCCCTTCTCCAGCACTGGCAGATCTGCTGCATGTTCTCATGTCCTGAGCATCCAATTCATATCAGTGTGGACATTTATCATGCAGGTAGGGGTCTTCTGGCTTGCCTGGGCCATTTCAACTGGGTATTTTTGCAGACATAATTAGCAAGATGCTTGCTGGTTAATGCCAACTGTGATAATGGGTTTTGTGACGCAGATTCCCGTTTGCTAAGAGCCAGAGTAAACCAGACTTGCCTCCTGGGATCTGCATACCACAACAGTCCAGAGATGATAATTATGAAGATTTTTCTTCCTGAGGACTCAAGGTCACAGTTGACGTACAGCAATCTAATAATTTACTGCTGATCAGCTCACAGCCCCTGTTATAAGCCAAGGTGACAAACCTACCCTTCACATAACTAAGAGCGTGTATACGGAGGGTTACCACTGCTTAGCTAATGCACAAGTGTCTACATTTGTGGGACAGCACTTGTGAGCCTTTTCCACCATTGCAGGATCATGAAAAGCAAGGATGAATGAACATTATCTTCACTTTAGAGCACTTTGTACCCAATAGGAAGGGGCTAGAAAAAGGGACACTCCTTTGGGCCACAGACCCCCATCTGCTCTATCTCCATCCCGCTCCCACTGCTGTGAGCTCCGGGGACTTGGCAAGTCTCAGCCGTTTTTCCACTAGAATTGCATTTTTTTCCTTGGGTTGTGTCTAAATTTCCTTGGCATGGAGGGGAGGGATGATGTTACCACCACTCCAGGGAATGCAGTAGCATACAATTATTGCTTTTCAGATATGCTATACAGATACACGTGGAAATCTCCATTCTTTCCTTCCTTTGAAATACATGGCTCTAGTTAGTGCATTTGGAGGCTGTGGGTCTCTGACTCTCTAATGCCTGCTCAGAGGGGTGACAGCCTGCAGTAAATATATCTACACTGCCAGACATCTCAGCCTCCCAACCCATTTTTTGTCTGATGTTGAGGTGAGCCACCTAGACCCCACTGAGAGAAGACCTGCAGGACCAGTCTCAGCAGGCAACACAGCACTGTGCCTGGTTTGGCTTCTCTCTGCCCCTCGCAATCCTTCCATGCCATCTCAGACCTTCTGCTCTTGGCTGTACCTTGCCACCACCACCCCCTTCTGCAGGGCATGCAACACAGCCCTGCAGTGTCAGGCTGTGAAAACATTGCCCTTGTGGGATGCAACACAGCTCTCAAATTATTTTAGGCATGTTGACTTCAAGCACACACACAAGCAACTATTATGTCTTACGGCCACAAGGCCAAGCGCCACGCATTATGGGCATGGCCAGTCTGCTCTAGAGCCAAGCTAGCCCTGGGCAGTGTTGACATGAGATATTCTGTGCTACCTGTCCTGGGAGGCTGGGAGTCGCTCCCTAGGGTGGATAAGATTAGTGATATAGATATAACCTTTAGCTAGTAACTAATGAAATTACTTTTCCCAGTGCAGGGGTATAGCTGCATACTATTAGCATTAGAAATAGCAAGTTCCAGACCTACTGCAGGCTTAGATGAGGCTGTTATAAGATTATCTGAAATACTGTCTTTTTTGCATTTTTTTTCCTGAAAGTTGACAGCCAGAATTTCTTTTCTGTTTAAGGCCTAAACATCTTCCTTTCCCTGATTTGCCCTTTTCCTCCCCAGAACCATAGACACACAAAAAAATTAACTTCTGGAAGTCTGGATACTTTCCTAAAACATTTAATAGCACTGAGGACATGAAATACTGTACTGAGTCCTTTGGGAAACCTACAATTAGTGGGATGAAAATACCTTCTGTAAATGATTGAGGTCCTGAAACAGTGTGAGTAATTAAAATGCTATACAGGACAGAGTTGAAAATCCTTACAGGATTATCAGTGAGGCATTGTTTAAAAGATGTCCTTGGGTTGGACAGTAGCAGCAACATTGTGTGCAGGCATTACTCAGAGTGCCTGCTGGGGGTGGGAGGTGGCAGATAGCATGTGCAGTACCTGGTTAGCGTCTTGGTTTTTTCCATTTTTATCCTCACTGTTCCAGCTCAGAGAAGGTCTTCATAGCATATTTATTTCATCCCAGGATGACTACAGATTGATTGTTTGAGTGTATTGTTGTGGGGTTTTTTGTTTGTTTGTTTTGTTCTGTTTTTTAAACCAGTCTGTAATGATGCTAGGTTGGGAGTGCAGAGCCAGGGAAGGGACAGATTTGAAAAGGTGGTGTGTGGTGGCCTTACCTAGTGCATGTGTGCATCTGATCTTATCCAGGGATAGGCACCAACGAGCTGCCCACAGACCTGGTTAAATGTTTAAAAGCTACTTGCAATTTACAAAGGCATTTTCGTTCCTGAAGATGCATACAGAGCTTTCACAGGGCTTCAGCTCGTTGGATACCCAAACTGCTGTGATTTTGATGGGACTGAATTGTCTAACTTTATCAGGATCCTTTGAAATTCCCACTAGGGATTCGTCTGCCATGCACCTAAAAGCCTTACAAAATACGATCTAGGTGGATAAAGAGATTGTTTGTTTGTTTGGTTTTCTGCCTGTTAGGAAAGGCTTCCTGGAGGTGTACTTCTCAGCATGGCAGTACTGCGTAGCTCCATTGTGGAGCACACATAGAAATAGCTTCAGAAATGGCAGAGGCTGCAAGATACTTATAAATTATCATAACCAATTGGACAGGATTGAAAAGGACAGTGACAGATTATGTAAGTGAGCAGTGGTTAATTTACTTTTGGGAAGATGTTTAAAACTTCACATTGTTTTGGGCTCATGAGTAAAAGTTTATGATGATAAATTTGTTGGAGGGTAAGGTCACATTTTTGTTTCCTGGGTGAAAAGTGAGGCCAGACAAATACATAAATACAGTTACAAGCACAGTTAGCAGATGTCTGCATCCTATCTGATGTGGGGTGGCATTCGTGAGCTGATAGGTGTGGGTTGGAGGTGGGATGTGAAAGGGGACACGCTTTGCACACAGTAGGCCTGGGGTGAATTTAAGAACTTTGTAGGGAAGACAGGAATGAGAGAAAGGGAAGAAGAAAGGAAAAAAGAAATTTTCCTTGGTTGGGTGAAGGTAATGGGATTGGAGGGAGCTGGTGTGAAGGCGTGTGTGAGTGGGCCACACCTAAGCCATGCGCATGGGCAGGGGGGAGCTGACTTGGGTATGAAATGGGTTAAACAAGGACACATGGTAAGAAGATAGGAAAGGGAGGGGAGCTGATGGCTGGAAAGGTAGAAGCTGAGTCCAGCATGACAAGGGAGCTGTGAGATGGCAGGCAGGCCTTTCCTTTTCCAGATGCAGTTGCTTCTGACTACCCATTATGTCTCTCTATCTCTCTACAAGGAAGCTTTCCAAAAGCATGAATAATACCTTATTAGGTAGATGGTAAAGCCCCTCCCTTTCATCCTGCTTTAATTCATGCTTCCTCTGCTTTGGTGGCTGCCTTGTACATAGTGCTGTTAAAAGTGCAATTATCATTCTTCCTGGTTGCGTGGTATTAAGGGCGTATCCTCTCGCAGCATCTCCTGGAGGCTTATTACTCAGAGAGAGGAGTTGTGCACTAGAAGCCAAATTAAACTGAGCAAAGAGTAGGCTGTTTCCACCACAGGGAGGGAACAGATCGTTTTGCTGAAGACTAGGTCAGGAGCTGCTCTATAGGAGAATATGTAGCTGGAAGCATGTGATGTAGGGAATTTGTGCCATGCTGGAAGACACAACCCCAGGGTTCTTTGTAGCTTAGCCCGACTCCCTCCCTTCTGTCCACTGCTGTAGGGACGTGGGTTGGTGAGCATCCCCTGCTTGACAGTGGTATATTGTTCTGCACAGGTTTCAAGGCTAGGAGTTGTAACTCTGACTGTCTCCTCTAATCTTCTGTAGGCTTTTGAGTGTTTCTTCTTACAGAGTTATCCAGACCTAGCTTAAAGGTCCCAAGTGATGGAGAATTCAGTGCATCCCTGAAAGAACCACCTTCTCCCTTTATCTTTTAAAAAGTATCTCTTTTCTCAGCATGAATTCATCTAGTTTTTAGTTGTCTTTTACCCTTGCATGGCCACCATTTTCCCTCTGCTTGTTGGAAAAATTCCTTACACACCACTCACTGGTCGGCTTTGAGGGGTGACTGGAGTTGCCATCTCCTTTTGCCAGGATCCCAGATGTCTCTCAAGCTCCTCAGCTTTCTGAGCACCAGGCAGCAAACAGTTAAGGCAGCTGAGCCACAGGCTTCAGAACATTTTGCTAGGGAGCCAGGTGAGCAAAGAACAGATAAAGGGAGCACCTGCCTATGGGTTTGGAACAGCCTGGGGCCATGTATAGAATGTAAATACACTCTGAAAATCTTATTGTCTGACTCTGTGCCAGCGTCTTCTGGGCTCTTGTCATGGAAAATATTTCAGCTGAGGTCATTCAGTCAGCAAAAAAACAGCATTTAATACCCTCTGAGGTGCCAACTTGCTTCTTTCTTTGTGTCGATAAATAAACAAAGTAGGGTAGCATTTCATGTTGCCAGGATGATCTTTGTTTTATTAGGAAGGGTTTAAAGGTTGTTGATTTTTTTTTTCTTCCCCTTCTCTTTCCTCCTCTTTAAATGCAAAGACTCTGTATGTTCTGCTCCCTTTCTCTGTGTTTGCTCCTTCTGGCTCACGCATACACGCCCAGCCTTTAGAGTGAGAACTAATGTCTGCTTTTTGTAAATCTCTGCTGGCTGCCCCAGGCTATGTTTTTAATTCCTTTATTCAGCTTTGAGATGAGTAGGAGAAAGGTGCAGCTTTTTGAGATGATGGAAGTTGCCATTTCCCTTCTTCAGTCAATTAGGTGCTTTGGTTGTTTTCAGCTAATTCTCAAAACTTTCCATTGATGATAGGTCTGAAGGGGGGAAAAAATGTTGAGGGGAGCTGAGGGATCTGGGAGGGAGAAGAAAGTGGGCTGGTAACTGGATTATCTACTGGTAGAATGACTGATTTGCTGTGTATGCCTCTAGGAGAGAGAAAAAACCTGACTTCAGAGCTGTACTCAGGGCAGCTGAGCTTCTGGTCAGTCAGATTTATGGCTTTTGATTATATTTGTGCAGTGCTTGTCCTTTCTCAAGTGTGATATGAGACATGGTGATCCTGTCAGTGTTCTTGGAGAAACTATTGCTTTTTCTCCCAAATACTTGCAATAGAAAATTTGTTCAAAGTTTGCATGGAGTGTCCCTTAATCATGTGTCTTTGAGCCCACTCCCCACATTCTTCAGCTCCAGACTCTGCTGCTCATTTGGGTAAATCAAGGTTGTGCAGGCAGTACTGGGTGAGGAGGCACCGTTTGTCCAGGGATGATCCCGACCTATGGAAAGCCTTCATCTCATCTATTTTTTGGCCAACAATCTCTCCCTGGCTCCCCTGGGCCTTGCTTACTGGCCTGTAGTACCCATACACTTCGTGGATGGTGACTACCTCATGTAGACGTTGTAGAAAGCGCCACAGGGTCCTGTGAAGTGAAACAATGGTGTTCCCTTTCTTCCACTATGCTTCAGCAATGACGTGAGAGCAAAAGACGGGCTTTGCCCTCTGAAACATAAGCTCTTTCTGCTTTCAGGCAGGGAAGGAATGAGATCAGTCCTTCCACATCAGCACTTTTCTTTATCTAGTTGTTTTCTGCTCTAAGTCTGTCAGGGTCTGCGGCTCATCTGGAAATGACTCTGCAAACCTTGGGGCTGGGAATCATCTCACCTGATTTTAGTTATCTAAAACTTAGCCATAAAGTCTAAGATTGTCATCTAGGCTTTCTGTCTGGTTGGTGAGGAGTGATAAACAGCCCATGCCATTCATCTTACCCATTCTAGACATCTGCCTTAGGTTGGGATGATTCACACTTTGGAAGCTCCTGTGCTTTCCACAAACTGTCAGGGAGGCATAGGTGAGCATTCAGATCTGGACCCCTAACTCTCACAGGGCTCTTCATCTGAGAAATCCAGCAGCTATCTTCTTTTTACCATTTACCATGGATGTTGTCTATGTGCAGGGTAGAATTATACTGCCTCTTGTTTTAAGAAGAGTGATCTGTGCCCATCTGTCTGTTGAGATGACTTTGTGCTGATTTTGGAGATGCTGTTCTGCCTGTGATGGCCCTGAGGAACAGAGGAGGTTTTTAAAGTGAGAAGGTGATAAGTACTTTGTCAAATGCTGTCATTCTGCTATCAATTTTTCAATCAGTTAGGTGGATTTTAAGGTCAAAATTTCAGAGCTGATGAAAGAATATGGACGCCTAGTTTCCATCAAAATTAAAGATCTCATCTTAACTGCTGTATATTTATTCTTGTGTTAATCTGTGATGTGATTGCTTATCCCTGTGTATATCTTTGAAGGAGAAAGACCGCAGGCAGTCCCTACCCCACACAAGATACAGACCTCAAAATATAGAGGAAAGAATAGAGCTTGGAGCTAGGCTAATCTTCTTGGGTTGCTGCTGGGAGCACAATGGTGGTAAATTGCTGTGGCAGGGGTCCCTGCTCTTGAACCGAAGACAGGAACTAGGCTGACAAGACAATAATAGTGTGTTGGCTCAATTGGCAAACACACATCCCTTTTGGATAGACTCAAAATGTTACATTGAGAAGCAGTTAATACACCGTTGTGTAAGATTCCTAATGGACTAGAGCCAGAATGCTCCATTAACCACACACATATAAAATATTCATTGAGCTTGGTTTTTGTTGCCAAGCTGGAGAAAGGGAGAGAAGCTTTGTGTATAGAGATAAAACTGTCAGTAATGAGGGCTGAAGGGACGAGTTGATGATGTGTTCTGAAATCTTTTATTCTTTTTAAGAGGAGAAGGATTTCTTATCTTTGGCAGGGGGCTAAGGGTGCAAAGAGGATTAAATGCAAGCCTTGCTGGGTTTTACATTTCACATTTAGTTGTCCAAAGGGTGAAGGTACCTCCTGTCTCTGTGCCAGACTCCCTGATCTGTTCTATACCACGTGGTCTCTGCAAATTAAACCCAGGGTCAGTCTTTAGAAAATAAAATAAATGTGAAAATCACAATTGCGTTCCCCAAAATATTGGCTTCTAAATGGAAGAAAATTTTCCTAAGCACATGAAGGTGAGGACTATGGTGATAGGAAGTATAAGCACTGGATTTTCTCTCTGGAAAATACATGTTCACCTGTTTTTGTGTTGGTTTTAGATGTGCAGTAAAAGAAGCTTTCTGTATTCTGGCTGCTGAATGTACAATGTACATAGAAGAGATTTGATTGGGAGAATTGGCATGATTTGCTGTTGGTACTTGAATTAGGAGATAATAAGGCAAATCATAAAATTGTGTTTCAGACTGAATGAGTAAACATATGTGCAAAAGATACTGTCCGTGTGACCCCTCTCTCTTGCTGGAAGATGGCTTTATGTGTCCACTTAAGCAAGACACATGGCAAAAGGACGACAGTCCTGCTGGGTAGGACGAGGCAGGCTGTGGTGCTGTGTGGGATTGATAACTGGGATAACGAGGCCAGGAAGGAGCATGTGGTGGTTTGCCTAAACTCTGGAGGCTTTGTATCTTGTGGTGACTGGCCAGCCTTTGAGAGGATATTGAAAAGGAGCTGGTGACCTTCCTTGTGTGTCATGTCTGCTCATGGTCATATGAGCACCAAGAAAATATAAGGGAGAGCTCCAGAAGGCAAAACATAACATTTTGATAGGAAAGGATGGTAAAGACCAAGAACTCTGTTACAGCATTCAAGAAATGTTTGTTCCAGGCAAGCAGAGATTCAATGTATGTCTAAGGAAGTGGTGTGGGAAGAAGGGATTATTCAGACTACTTGGAAACAGGTGAGACACTAAGAATGAATGGGAGGGATGGTGTCCTCTGAAATGGGTGCAACCAGGCACTGGGAATGAAAACAAATACTAGGGGAGTCCTTAAAATTATTTGAAATGAGGACCTGAAGAAGAACACGCTCATCTTGATGACAAGCTCCCGAGCACGCAAAGCTCTGTGCCCTCGTGGCAGGATAGGACAGCCACCAGTGAAGTTCAGGTTGTAAATAAAATAGAGCAGTCTAAACAAATTCATAGTTAAGGCACGTGCAGATAGGCAGCTAGACCAAGACCAAAAGTATCTGTGCTTTTCTATAAATATTAAATGTATATAAAATAAGGATGGGTGAATTGTAATGCACTGGTCTCTCACAAATCTTACTGAATAAAACCGGTCAGTACAAACTTGTACTATTAGGGTACTTATTATGTAGAAATGACAAGAATAGATTTTGCCGTTGGAGGAGTGACTCACAGTCTGTTGGAAATCAGAGTCCAATAAGATAAATCAGTTATCTGTATGATCATTTACCACCTACTCTCTACGGATTGAAAGTTGCCATGCCAAATCAAGAAAAACATTATAATAAGCTTACTCTGTTAAACAGCTGACCATGGCAGTGACAATATCCATGAAATATTAGAAAGATCAGAGGCAATGGAAAGACAGTATACAAGAAGAGAGACTGCAGAAGATTTGTCCTAGTTAACATATAAAGAGCAAATTTTAGTCAACATTTTTAAACAGACCAATAAAAGGGAAAGACGCTCTTGACTGAGACCT
The DNA here is from genome assembly GCF_047370975.1 of Nipponia nippon. Classification (NCBI taxonomy): domain Eukaryota; kingdom Metazoa; phylum Chordata; class Aves; order Pelecaniformes; family Threskiornithidae; genus Nipponia; species Nipponia nippon. The sequence goes on from NW_028262391.1 coordinate 13,381,626, forward strand.
TGTTTAAACAATAGCTGTTTCACTGAAGAGTTGCTTGGCAGTAGTGACCATTGCATGGTCAAATTCAATACTTCTGTAGGAATAATAACGTTAAGGAAAACGCCAAAGACCATGACAATATTTTTCTTTCAAAAGCAGTTTAAATAACATTAAAGGAGCAGGTAAATGCGATAAGAGTGTAAGTAGCATCCCTGTAAATTAGAGAAAATATATTTCATCAGTTCCTAAAATAAACCTAACCCCCCCAAAAAGTTACTACAGTTAAACAATGGAGAAAGGGGGACTATTAGAAATAAAAAGGTGTCCTTTAAAGAGCAGAAATCATGCCTAAACAAAGAAAACAGAGAGGAATATAATTTCTTACAAGTTAAATGTAAAACTATAACAACACAAAGTAAAATAGTTTGAGGAGTGACTCACAAAACTCATGAAAAGTAATAACAAAAGCTCGTCCAAATACAACAGGAGCTGGCAGTCTGCCTGCAAATGGTGGGCTCAGCAAATGACCAAGGTGTGAAAGGAGCAACCGACCACTTACTGTATCTGCTATACAGTAAGACCACTGTATAGCAGATAGCAGAACGGAATGGCAAATAGGAAGTCCTCTAAGGTTTGAGCCCAAGGAATGGCCTCTAATTGAATTGTTAATAGAAGGGCTTTTAAAACAGATCAATTAAATGAACAATAACAAATTACCAGGACAAATTATATTCACTCAAATGTTTTAAAATACTTTGGTATGAAACTTTTGGGTTCAGTTAGCCTTGATCCCAGAGGAGGTAAATAATGTGACGCCAATCTTAAAAAGGATTCCAGCAGGGATTAAAAAAAACTACAGACTACTCAAGTCTGGCTTCTGTACCAGGAAAAATTGAGAGGAAATTATAACAGATTTAGTGGCAGCATACATAAATACGATGTATTGAGGATGTGTTAACATGGCCTTTGTAATTTAAAGGCGTGCATCACAAACCCTGGAGTTCTTCAAAGGAATGAATAAGCATCTGGAGACGCATGTGACACTTAATATAGTGTACTTGGGGTTTTGAATGGATTTTGAAAAGGTCTCACCAGGGTAAGAAGAAAGGGATAGCTATAATTAGCCAATTTTCACAATAGAAAATTTTCATGTTCCTTACAGTGATCCTTTTGGGGGGCAGTCCTTGTAGAGTTCCTGGGGCAGGGGGAGCTGTGTTCTTCAACAGTCCTATCTGGAAAAAAGAATTAATAGCGAGGAGAGGGAGTTTGTTCATGCCAGAAAATCACTATGACAGTGATAACTAAAGCTTTTTGGTCCTTTGCAGGAAGATCTTGAGAGACTGGGCAGTACAGTGGCAGATGAAATGTCAATGAAATGTCAATATACATAAATAATACAGCGGAAAATAATCTTGACCATTCATGCCTCTAGGTAGCTATTTTTTCTATGGTTTCCATGTTCAGTAAAATGATTAATAAAATAATTGTTGCTGATTTTCCAGAAATATCAGACCAGTACTAGAAGACCTATAAATAACAAAGAGAAATTTTTGGAGTTATTTGGAAAAATGGAGAACAAACCAAACAGCTTTTGCCACTGCAGTATATACAGGAGAGAGACAGAGATGTTGATCTTTCTGTAGTGTTCCTGTGTCTTGGCTGCTGCATGCAGGACTGCACGCTCAGTTTCAAGAAGGATGTATTAGAAGTAGAAAAGACATAGAAAAGAGCAGTAAGAACAGCTAGAGGTGTGAAATGTCTCTTTTTTTATGGAGAAGTCTAAATAAAGTAGTGCTCCTCAGCCTTGAAAACTGAAAAAGCATTTGACAGAGGCTTATAAAATCATGAGTCATGTGGAAGAGGTGAATGGGAACTGATTATTCCCTCCTCCTTGTAACACAAGAACGAGGTGTGCTAAAGAAGCTAAAAGGGCAGTAGCATAGAATAAAAGGAGTACTTTTTCATTATTATATTGTGGAAGTGATAATGAATATTGGAACTGGCAAAATGAAATAAATTTAAGATGGGATCGACCGAAATCCTGTAGGGTCCATTTATCAGAGGCTACTAAACACAATGGCCTGTGTGGGCTTGGAGGTTGACTCAAGTCCCTAAATTGTTGATGGCCAGAAACTGGAAGACGGTGACCATTCTGTTCATGGCTTGTATTTTGTGTCTGATAAGTATATGATTTTGGACAGTGTTGCAGGTAAACTGCTGGGCTAGATAAAGCTTGGCTTTACCTGCACCACCATTTTTGTATCCCTTTTCTACCAAGGTTGAACCTGCTTAACTCCAAATTTTGTTTCCTGCTTTGTGTCATTTTGCAGTTCTCTTTGAAGTATTCTTTTGGCTTTCTCTGGGTTTGTGTGAGCTTTTGGCCCAACTGCAAGTGCTCAGCTTTTCCTGCTTGATATGCAAGTTTCTGCATCCTGAGCCTATGGATCCCTTTTCATGTGTGGAGATCAGCAGTGTGTGCTTTCTTTTAAAAATAGCAAAATTTCAGCCAGATTCACAAAATCAGTTGATTTATAAGCCCTGACTTAACAATGCATGTAAACACAGGACTAACTTTAAGCATATGCTTAAGTTCTGTGGCTCTCAAGCACATGTTTAAGTTCTTTACCAGATAAAAATAGAAGCATGATTTAACAGTAGGCCTGACTTTCCATTGTGCTATTTTAGTTTTATGCTGATTTAACTCCAGCTAACTCAGCCAGGATACAGGCCTTAGTTTGGAGAAGACAGCTTTGGTCTGAAAACAAGATATTCCAAACCCTAGAGCTGGAAGAAGTTCTCTAGGACTGAAGATTTACAAGAAAGGGTGCGATGGCAGAGTGTTAGGCTGCTTCTTCTGGATTCATGGTGTGAGTTTGAGTTTCATGCTGGAATTGCACAACACCCAGATACAAGTGGGTGTCTGGCCATGCTGACAATGTTAAAAGCATCCAGATGTGAATGTTTTTGGCTATGGAAACTTTTGTGCTTTAAGTGTGCTAGCCCAATTTTCTTGGGAGAATGTTTGGACTTCTTCCTCTGGTGAGATTTTTTTTTTTCAGCATCATTTAAAACGTTGAGGGAAGTAGTGATTTGCCTATAGTATAATCTATAGATCTGCCCCTTGAAAGCTAATTACAGGCCATTTCACCTGGATTTCCCTAAATAATAAACAGAAATTAGGAGGGAGAAAGAAAAAGTACTGCCCCTGTTTTGAACTGAATTGAAAATCAAGGAACTTCAGCAGTGTTTGACAGAGGAATAGCAGAGTGTTGTAAATATTATGCTAGAAAGATGAGATGCTGCACCCCAGGTTTGATAGCAGTCCAGAGGCCTGTAAATGAGATAGGAGACTGGATTCTCTGATTTCTAATGTTGAATGCTCTTAAATCATAAAATCACTGGCCTGATTTTGCTTGTACTACAGTTCACCCAGCAGTTTGTAAAGGAGACATCAAACAGACTCTTCATAGAATAATCTGAATTTGTACTGATTGCGTTCAGCTGTACATGAATAGCTGCCCTAGAATCTGAAAGGCTACTGACTTGAAATGGTTGAGAACTCTTAGTTTTGAGTCATCTTACTGAACATATTTCTTTGTTCTGAACTGGTTATTTAGTAGGGGAAAGGAGAAGGCACGAGAAGTCCCTTGAAACATTTGAAGGAAGGATTGGTCCTGCTCCATTGATACTCTTGGTCTACAGATGTCCCCTATGAGACCTTCATTGAGCACCAGGCAAAGAATTGCAGTGGAAGTTTCAGCGCACTCTGTCAGGTAAGGGAAATTATGAATCAGAACAGCAGGTGAAACCCATAGGTTCCTAAAGGGTAATGGTCCTGTTTTGAATCTGAGTTGCTGAACTGCCTCATGTGTAAAAAAAATCTTGTGTCTTGTGATAGAAAGACCAACTGAGACAGCTTCCTTGTGAACCTTGCAGTCATGTGACAATGATCAAAAGTCATGTCAAAAACAGAGAAGAATTGACAGGGAACACAGAGTAATATTCAAAACGCTATACAAGTGGCTGTTTATTTGGAAATTTTTGCCTCTAACTCTAACGTAGCCTACAAAGGTCACTGATGACTAACTCTTGTGTATTCCTCTAAAATAAAAATAGATATGTGATGTTACAGAAAAATTAAAGGAATTTCTATATCTTTGAGTTGCATGTGTGGCTTACCCACTCACATTTGTACTGAAGTCTTTCAGGACTGGTAAGATTAGTTTCGTTTTTGGACTGGGGAAATGAAAACTAATGCCAAATTGTGTGGGCAGCTCTGGACTGATGTGAGTGAAACATCAAAACTCATCAATATCTGCAGATATTTTCTTGACAGCAGTAGAAAATGACATGGCTAAAGCCCCAGGGTGCTGGGATAAACATTTTTGCCAGCCCGTATGGGAAGGGAGGTAGATCCCAGGACGTGTTAGGTCCAGAGGCAGGAACAGCCACCTGCATGGAGATGTGTGGAAGCTTTGTTTTTCAATTCTGACGTAGGAATACTGAAATAGTGTGTTTCACTGTGATAATAAAGCCAGTCTAGTTTTGAAATGAGTGTCTGGTATCTTCTGCGAATAAGATTGCAGCAGATGGTTGCATTGCCTCCCAGTCCCAATCAGAAATACGAATTCTTCTTAGAACACTGAGGGAAATCTTATGAAAAAGCAGTGCAGACTCTGCATACCAATATGAAATGGGTGGAGAGATACAATGACTAAAAGCAGAGGTGTAGGACTTGCCTTTAATGGGTACCTTGCCTGGGTATATTACATAAACTTTAGAAATATAGGCTTATCTTGCAGTTCCATGCACAAATAGGCATGTGTACTGCCTCTGAATGCGGCAGAGACACAGCCTGCGTCAAGGAAGCAGAGCAAGTCTTGTTCACTGGGACCCCAAGTTGGGTTTTAGGAACATGGGGCTCCATTACTCATTTTGTTATAAAGTTCTTACATGGCTTTCAGCCAGTTCTGCCAGTTCATGTTCAGGTACATATGTATAATACTATAAGCTAAAGTATTTGTGCATCTGAAAATATATAGGGAGGTATGGTCTCCCACTCTTGCAGAGAAGCAGTGAAAGGGTTCCTGAATTCAGTTATGCCACCACTCTGGTTTTGGGATTGGGATTGGGATCTCAGCTGATGAAAAGTGCTGTCCTGGAAACAGCAAACAGTGGGTTCTCCCTCTAGCTGCAGACTGCAGAACACCCCCAAGTCCTGGTGCAAGGAAGTGTTTCATGGGAACAGTTGCATCTCCCGGAGCATTTACGTGCATATGCACATGGTCTCTCTGGGTTTTTACCACTTGAGCATAAAACATGAATTCTTTTCAGATGTGAAACCTGTCTATGTCCACATCTGGTTTGCTGTGTACCTCACTAGGAGTGATATGGGTGCACAGATAATGGCTTCTTTCGTAGTGTAGTTGTCCAGCTTCAATTTACTGTTCCTTTTCCCTTGTGCTGAAGTACTTGTTAATGCCGATATAACCTCTGTTTCACTCCCTCTCCATCCCAAATGGAAATCAACTTGCCACAACCTGCTACTCTCTAGAAATTACAAAGCCTCAGAAGATAATTTGTTGCTGGTGCTGATAGCATCTGTTTATTCTAATGCACCAGCCAGTCAGGCCGTGCTCGCCTGCAGATGGGGAGAAAATGACCTTCAGTAAAATCGCAAACTTAACAATTCTGAAACAGCATCTCCCTTGGCAGCTAGCTGCTGGTAATCTGAAGTCTGTGTTTTCAGGGAGGCCGCAGCCAAACCAGTGCAAAGTGACTCTGCCATCAGGCAGAAAGTAACCTACAGCTTTTTGGAGAATAAGGAACACTCACAGTATGGTTGTTGCCTGAAAAAAATGCTGTATGCCAGATCTTTTCAGGATGCTCGGATTCCTTGCTTTCATAAGCATGACAACTGCCTCTGCTCCTTTGCCCAACTCTTTAATTAGAGTTCAATTCTGGTGCCCCACAGAAGGTCTGACTAGAGCACTGTCACTCAGAAAATCAGATAAATGAAGAAAATAATAGAGTTTAAACTAAATAATCCATAGGAGTTTAACTGGTTGACTGGTTGTGATAGAATTGGCAGTAGTGGCACAAAAAAAGCCTGCTTTGTATCTTGTGAATAAACAGAGGATGAATGTTTTCTCTGGATAATGGAATAATTTTCACTTCATTGGTACTTGGAGAGTATGTTAACAATCAGGTTCTAAAGTTACATATGCAAATAATTGGATTTTTCTAATTCTAAATCCTAGAGTTCCAAAACTGAAGAGCTTTCTAGTTCTTTTATTTTGATTTCTAATAACCCTACAACACTGAGGAAGTTCTAGAGACAAAAAAAAAAAATCGAATTTTAGATCAATATTTTAAATAGTGCTATGATCATTAATAATTAACATTATGTCGTGGTTTAACCCCAGCTGGCAACTAAGCACCACACAGCCGCTCGCTCACTCCCCCCGGTGGGATGGGGGAGAGAGCTGGAAGGGTAAAAGTGCAAAAACTCCTGTGTTGAGATAAAGAGAGTTTAACAGGTAAAGCAAAAGCTATGCGTACAAGCAAAGCAAAACAAGGAATTCATTCACTGCTTCCCATCGGCAGGCAGGTGTTCAGCCATCTTCAGGAAAACAGGGCTCCATCACGTGTAATGGTTACTTTGGAAGACAAACTGCAAATGCCCCCCCCCCCCCTTCTTCTTCCCCTAGCTTTATATGCTCAGCATGACATCATATAGTGTGGAATATCCCTTTGGTCAGCTGGGGTCAGCTGTCCCAGCTGTGTCCCCTCCCAGCTTCTTGTGCACCCCAATCCTACTCTCTGGTGGGGTGGGGTGAGAAGCAGAAGAGGTCTTGACTCTGTGTCAGCACTGCTCAGCAATAACGAAAACATCCCTGTGTTATCAACATTGTTTTCAGCACAAATGCAAAACATATCCCCATACTAGCTACTATGAAGAAAATTAACTCTATCCCAGCCAAAACGAGCACACATTAATATTAATTAATTCAAGGAAATTTGAGGAGAATCATACAATGAATGACATACTAAAGAAATGTAACACATGAAGAGTCATCTAGTATTGATTTTTTGGAAAATAACTTTGGTGAACCTCAGTTGGATTTAAAAAAACCATATCTGGTTGATTATTATATTAATGTTCATGTAAGAATTTCCTATAAGCCTTTAACTTGCTCCTATACATATTCATTCATGAACTCAAATGGTACAGTATCAAATAGCAATCGGCACATGGATTCCGACTGTTTCAGTTACAGATCTCAAAGTGGGATTTGTAAATAGGTTTGAAGTGTAAACACATCAAATAGCTATGTTCCTAGTGGGATCTTGCCAGTCATCCAGTCATTGTGTTAGCTGTTTAATGGTGTGGCAGTGACTGGAAAGAGGCATTAACTCCACACTGCTGATGTTAGCAGATGACAGAAAGACTGGCTTAGCATAGTTTGGATCCCTTGATAGAGTGGAAATAGCAAATAATTTTTCTTTTCAGGATGCTACAGGTAAAGGAAATTAAAACTCTGAGATTTATGTACCAGATTGAACGGACTGTGTCGAGAAACAGGAATCTGGAAAAGGATTGAGGGTTTGAATGGATAATTGGCTGAATGTCATTTCTCACTCCAGTGCTGTAGCCAAAGGGGCTAAAACAATCCTTGGATCCTTTCTAACGCTTACTTGATATTCCCTGCTTATGTACCCAGGGATCACTTTACTGCTGTGTTTGGCATTGGTGCAACTGCTTCGGGAACACTCCATCCAGCTGTGGTACCCACAATTAAAGAAGGATGTTGAAAAACTGGAGATCTTTCAGAGAAGAGCCACAAGAATGACTGAAGGATTGGAAAACATGCTTTACAGTGGAACCCATCTCCTTAGCTTACTAAACAGCAAGTTAAGAAAAGCTCAAGTCTGGTTTTCAAGTATGCTATATAAGGAAGAGAAATTCAGAAACAGAAGATCCTCTAGGCAATAGTATAATAAGAATTGGTAGTCAGAAGTTGGATGAGTTCATACCGTACATAAGTCTTCAACTTTTAACAGCGGAAACCATTCTTGGAGCAAAACTCAGGGCTGTGATTTATTCTGTCATTGGTAAGCAGAGATTGGATGCTTTTTCCATCAGTTACACTCTGGTTCATGCAGGTATTCATTCAGAGCAGCCTTGTTGCTGGTGTTCTTTCAGAAGTCAAACCTAGCTGACCATGACTGCCCTTTCTGGCTTTGTTAATTTATAAATGAGAGTTCTCACTCCAAATTGTTCATAATCTATATACCCAAAATCCTTCAGATACAAATTCTGCTGTCTGATCTAAATCCTAAACTCTATTCTCCAGCTTCACCATAGGATTGGATAGGAAAAGCAAGAATTTGTGGAAGTATTTGTATGCAAGATTTTGTTTGATCATATTAAAAGCTTAGGGACTAGATGTTAATTTTAAATACCATTTTTCCAATTCCCATATCAGCACACAGCCTTTGGCAGGGGGCAGGGCAGGAGGTTTTGAATGAACAGGTAGAGTCAGGCTCCTTTTCTCAAAGGCTTGAAGTCATAGTATGGCAGAAGGATTTACCAACATTTTTGAAATGGACCACAGAGAGCAGGGAAGAGAAGAACCACATGCATGGTTCCAGGTCCTACCCCTGACGTTCCCTCTAGCAAAGCCTGAAATTGCAATTTGAACTACTGGGCAGTCTGTGCAGTGACCTGTGGCCTTGGCCATTATCCTGCCTTCCTCTCTAAGGAGAGGTTTTCTCCCGGGCAGCACAAAAGCATGTTAGCAATGGCACAGTGAGGAAGTCTGCCTTTCTGCTGCCCACACTCTGTATGCCCTGCAAGAAGGAAGTCTGCCTGCGGTCTTCCCCAGCCCTTAAAAATAGAAATGGGCATGGTACATCTCACTGTTCATTGAATTGGGATTGAATCCAAATATTCTTTGAATGTGATCAAACCTCAAGTTTGGAGGATGTCTAAGCCTTAGGTATGGGTTCTTTCCATTTTAGAAACACTACTTTCTGGTGTGCTTCTCTAGGACCACTTAAAAGTCTTCAAATCAAACCAGATCTGTGGCTTTCCCCACTTCCCTACTGGGCTGCTTTGATTTCTGAACCTTTGAGTTTAGCAAAGAGAGGCCACTTTGCTTCCTTCTACAGAAAGGTATTGTCACCACGATGATTTCGAGCAAGGAAATTTTGTTGAAGCCTTGATCTGAAATGTTTTATTTCAAGGTTTTTTGCTTACTTTCATGTCAATGTGCTTTCTCCAGAAGCTCCTTTATAAGACTCAGACTCTGCTATGATTGAAGTAGACTCAGTACTCTTCCTTTTCCCCATCTTTATTAGACAAACTATCTTCCTTTCCTTTTCTCCACCCAGGCTGTGGAGAGAGCCAGAACAAGGACCCAGCACCTAGCTGTGCTGGTTGTGGTCCTGCACCAGCCCTCCATGCTGACACCTACACAGGACTCTTGACCTATTTTGGGAATGAGAACAATTGTGGTTATTCAATTGCCTGTGCAAACCTGGGCTTTTGAAATCTCACCCCAGGGAACTGTAAGGGCTACTTCTTGTTCATTTTTTCTCTTTAAATCCCAAATGTAGTAACATTTCTATGAATGCTTAAGGAGGCAATACACCCCTTTTCAAAGGAGCACACAGCTTTTTCATCACAGAGGTCACAACTGTGTCTGTATTGGGAAGCATCCATATAACAGCAGTGGTGAGCTCTCTTTGCTGGCTCTCTGGCCAGGGTTGAATTTCACTCTTGAGCACATTTTTTCATGGGACTTTCATCCCTAGTGCATGTAAGTATTGGTCAGCTGTAAGCACTCCATCCTCTTCATAGAAATTAGTCCAAACCAGGACCCCAGACTGATGGGGAAGCTGTCCAGGGCACATGCTGTGCCAAAGTTTTGGAGGGGTTCAGCTGTGATCTTGGTGTTTGCAGTTTCTGCGCTTGTGCTAAGTGGTCTAGACCACTGTCAGCTGTCCATGCCATTGCTATAACAACATTATAAAAGCATTTGCTCTTGGATTGCAAAAACTGGGCTGCACACTAAATTATCTATGTCCTCTTCCATGTCCTTTTTGTTTTGAAATCTATTTTAAAGTCAAAATCCAGCAGCTTTGCAATGTGGTAAGAAATGCCCTTTACCAACCTAAGGTGCTATATGAATGTGGTAGATAGAGATGTAGTTCCCTAGTTCATCTGAAGGAATTTACTATTATGACTGTAAACTGATACTAGTATTTCAGTTATCAGCAGTTTATATTCAAGATAGATTGTGTGATGATTACATTTAGTACATTTGTGGATCAATGGTAGAAATATCATTAATGATATCTTTTAAGGCATCTTCTGTTCTTTAAAGAAGTGCCTTTGGTTTGGACCAGCTGGAGACCTCAGGACACCTCAATGATAAAACTGGAAAGAAATTTTCCCTTCTCCAATATACTGTCAATATTGGGTCTCCTTAGCCAAGGAAAAGATTGCTGTTGAAATTAACTTTGTAAGGATCCAATCAAAGCAAAAAATAATACTGAAATATGTTGTACTAGATCTTTCAAGGCAAACATTCTTTCTGGAGATATTCTGGAAGGGCATATCACCTGAAACAAAAAGATGAGGTGGGTAAGAATAAAATAAAATTGTTTCTGTTTTCTGGATGTTGTAAATTTTTTTGTAAGATAAATGTATTGTATCATTAGATTGAAGAAGGCTTTGTTTTTATAAGGATCAAAGTAAAGTTATGTGTTAACTTAGGATTTCCAGGCTTTCAAAACCCAATATCTTCCATACTTGTATTTACCTATGTTTCCAGAAAAAAACAGATGAATGACTGTGCTTGTTCTCTGGGATAATGTGTCTTTCAGGAACCCTATATTCTCCCTCAAAAGAGGCCCTCCATTGTAAATTTTACCTCTTCACCCAAACTCTCTTTGCCAGTAAGCTTTCCAGCTCCAAGCTATTCTGTTTGTGTTGAGAGAGCAAAGGGTGAATCACCATCTTAATTAAGGTCAGTGTGTGATGTTTTTGCTATTCTTCCCATTATTCTTGGCTGGTGAATAAAGAGTTAAAAATAGGGCATAGACTGTCCTCTCCTGTAGTCTTTGGTGATTGCCCAGTTTACAGGAAGGTCCTAAAAATTCTCAGTGATAGTGTGTTTTGATTAATATTCACATTTCCATCCAGGTTTTTCTTCAAAAGGCTGAGTAAGTTGAGTGCACACCACAAAATCAGTTGAATTTTTGTGTTTGCCCAGCACATCATTAAGAATAGAAGAGAAGTTAGGCCATTCGTCGCACTGGAATTTTTTTCAGTCTAACTCTATGAGTTGATAGATCTTCATATTTTTAGTGCCCCTTGGTACGTTTGTTTGAGTCTAAAATACTTAAGTAGAAATATCTCAAATCAAATCAATTTCTTGGACTCTATCTGGAACAGCAGTTGAAAGTCAGGGTCAGGAACTTAAAAAAAAAAAATGGGGACAGAGGAAAGAGGGAAGTGGGTTCTACATCATTACAGCATTTTCTCCCAATAACTTATAGGAGTTTCATTGCAGGCCCCAAGGCAAAGAATTTTCTACTCAGGCTGCAGGAGGGAGTGTTGAAGTGTTGGGAGAGGCAGGATGAGAAACCAGCTACGTTGCTTAGGTGGTTGTTCTTAGAAAAGCATCGTTGGCAAACTAGCACAATAATTTTGCAAAAGAAAAAAAATCTTGCCCAGGAAGGAGAATTTTGCTGACAAGGTGTTAAGAAATATCTGCTTTTCTTTCATTCCGTTCTCTAAAGGGATTTAGCATTTTGCTGCGTAGCTCTTTCATACCAAACTAACTTTCAAAGTAAACCCAGTTCCTCTGCCAACATACTTTTTAAAGGTGCAACACAACTCTATTTTCAGATCTCCATCTTGTTTTAAATATATTGAATTTGTTGTTTTTTCTGGCTTAAAGTGAGAGGCTGAGCTTCGGGGGCTGTAAAAATAGTGGTAACATGGTTGAATCCTACAGGAGTCAACCGTGGACAGAAATTGCTAACATTAGGTTGTATGTGGCTTCCCCCAGGATCAGAAGAGAGATCTCACACGGGTTCCTTAATACTGCTTGGAGGCTGATCACTGTGCTTATCCCTCTATGCCAGAGGCACAGCCAGTGGGGCAGCGTTGGGGAGTGTGTACTCTCCCTGCTAGTGCTCCAACTGGATCATTGGCATCAGGTTTTTAAGACATATTATGGCAGTGCTAAAAAATATTTTCATCGGATTACCAAAGAGCTTGGATTCAGCTTGTTGGTGTGGCATTTCAGTACGTTTGGAATGGGAATAGAAAAGCAGAAAATAGTTTTGGCCCGTCTTTCTCCTGAATTGTCTGTCACCATTCAGAGACTGTCCCACAGATGTGAGCATCTCTCTCACGGGGAAGGAGAAGGGTGGGTTTTGTATTTAGCTTGTATTGACATCAGAGCACTTGCAGTTATTCCCCCATCAAGGCACACTAAGTAGGGATGCCTCACAAGATAATATAAGCGCTGTATTTTATGACCTGAATGTAAAACCTGTATTAGTTTCAACCTGCTTCTGGTAACATGTGTCTAATGCTAAATTACCTCTTTTATGTGGTTTGTGTATTACACGCTAACCTCAGATTGCTTTCATGTGTTCAACTTTCAGGAGTTCAAGAGTTTTGCAGGAAGAGCAGCAAAATGTGTTTTTGTCAATCTCTTTAGTTTTTGGGCCAAGCTGGGTTTCTAATGGGCAATTTGAACAACAATGCCTGGAAGAGCAGGTGTAAGCAGCTTGCATGGTGCAGACATGTGTGAGTCCATGTGCATGGGAGGTGATTACCAGGGGAACCCATTTGGGAAGAACTGTAATGGTGTGGGTCAAAGGCTAGAACAACACAGTGACAAGCAGACCAGGATGGATTGGGAAGTAGCATTACAGAGTCCTTATTTTCTTAAGCAGCCATTCTTCTACAGGGGTAGATGTGAGTGTATAAATGACAGATCTAGCAAGGGTTCATGCTGAGCAATGCTGTGCCACAGTGGGGGACTGGACTGACAGCTCTAGAGCTGCTGTGCCCATTTCTTGCTGAGCTGCCTGAGCCTGAATCAGATTTTTTAGAATAAAACTAGTGCTTTCTAAATTAGTTTTAGATGCCTTGGGAAATGTTTTGGACAAGTGACCCCACGGCTGGTTATTGAGCTAGGCTTAGTACCAGCATGGCAATAGTCATGAAGACTTAGTGCTTCTCATGGTGCCATGTGGATTTCCTAATCCTCCTGCCTTTGAAGCCATATATCCACAGTCCCTTGCTCTACCTCAGCCTATAGTGGTCTTCCAGAGACTACCCATGTGAAGGATGAAGCCAGCAGTTACAAGGGGTTGTATTAATGCACATAGTAAGGCAGGAGAAAGGAGACTGCATTATGGTGGGGCAGCACAGTGGTTACAGCAAGGCTTGGGGAGAGGAGCGGAGGCATGCCAGCATGCTGGGGCCGCGTGCAGGGGGTGCTCCTCCCAGGCTGCCCATGGCCAAGGGCTGTCACTGTGATGGATGCCATAGCGTGGGCTGGCAGACAGCATGTTCCCCATGGCCTGTCTCCCTCTCCCCTGCACAAAACAGGGATCCAAGGAGTGAGGCAGCGGGAAGCCCCAAACCTCCCTGTTTGCAGCACTTGCTTTGCTCCTCCATGCCGCGAGCCCTCCCTGGAGGAAGAGGTGGAACCGTTCCTTCTGTCTCTTCCTGAGTGTGATGACCTCAGCATGAGTCACTTGCGGCACGATATGGACCCTGTTTCTTTGGAAACGGCACCCAACTAGCAGCTGCACAGCTCAGCACATCTCTGACGCAGCTTCTGGAATAGGGCAGGGCACCTTCCTAACTGAAGCATTCAAGGGCAAGGCTTGATCGTGCTCTAATTTTGCGAATGGTTATCGCCTGAGAGCAGGATGCAATGAGCAGAAGAGGGTGGGGATGCTGCGGATCCATTTCCCTCATTCTTGGTGTCCACTTAGTGCCCCTAAAGTGTTCCCTTCTGAGCCTACAGGGAAAGCCACAGGAGCAGTGAGCTCTCTGCTGGAGATATTAGCTGTAACACAAAGGGAGATCTTGGTTTATTGGTCACTGGTGTCCCAGTAGGGTTTCAACAGCTGAGGATTATTCTCAAAATCTCCACTTGAGTCCCAGCTTTTTTGCTGTGGGAAGCTGCCTTGCTCCTGCTTGAGTCTTCTTCTCTGGTCTTCATTTTTAATGTATCTCATGAGATTCTCAAGTATCTCCTACACCAACACCTTCCTTTCCTCACAGAGGTCTACCCTTCCCTCAAGTTGTTGGAAAACACTACCCTAAAGCCATTTGCTTCAGCTGAGTGACATGCTGGGCAGTTAATGAACCAGCACAGCTGTGTTGAAGCATCTCAGTAATGAATACAGGCTAAAATAGAAGCCACAAGCGGGAAACATGCAAACCCTTCCTGTGCCAGAGATGAAATCCAGGGAATGCTGGGCCGGATTGCTGGCTTTTCATGCCTCTCACTCACTAAATCCTAGTCTGTAGTCCACTTGTCCACTTCGTCTGAGTTGGTGTCTTCTTAAAATCTTTATGGAGGCATTTCCATTGGGGCATCTTCCAGTAACAACAGAAACCCTCATGCATCACCTTTAAGGCAGACACATGTAATTATGTTGGTTTTTGGAAGGTTGGTTTGCTACAGGCAAGTGGCCCATCACAGAGTTTAAATGGCCAGCTTGTCCAATTTTTAACCTCACAAAGATTTTGTTACAGTTAATCCTTTCCTGATGGTCCCTGCACCCTGTTCCAAGTGACTTTTAAATGATACAGCTTATGTCTATTTAAAAGGAGGGGTGGAGTACTTGTTCCACTCATTCTAGCAAAGAAACAAACCCAGGCCAGTCAAAAGGTTTCAAGTAAGATTGGGTGATACTTGAAATACGAAGATATTTGGGTTATTTAACAATCCAAATGTGGTGAGTGGCAGAAAGCTGTCTAGTTTTTAATCGACTCAACATTCGTGCAATGCTGCATGCAGAAGTGGGAGTAGTAGTTAGTATGTAGCCAGCTCTCATAATTTTATCCTGAATTTTGCAATGTGATGCTTCTGGAAAAAATAATCTGTTATTATCTAAGAAATTAAGTTCTCACTAAAAAAAAAAACCCAACATACAAAATGTGTTTCTAACCCTTACACTTATGTAGAATGTGACCCAAGTACACCCCAAAGTAAAACAAAACCAAAAAACCTCACCAAACCTTATGGTTTCAGAGTCAACCCCTGTACACTCATGTTCCATTTTGCATTTGACTTTTTTGTTGTTGGCATTTGTGCAGTTATAAGTCAATGAATGGCCTGAAGCAAAGATTTGATCTTTCTTGCCTGAGCTTGCCCCACAAAAGACTATCAGTAATAAATATTATCCCAAGTGACGGTGGTGTAAGTAATGGCATTCCTTACCCAAAGATCACCCAAAAAAAAAAATAAAATCACTCTCTGTTCACATTGGGAAAGAACTGCTGGGAAGAAAGGTGCAAATGACTCTTGTCTCTGCTCTTTATGTCAGATATAGCTCACCTGTGCACTAAGAATCATATTGACCCAGAAGGATCTGAGCAATTTCTAGTTCCTGATCTCTTCCTCTGTTTTGCTGGTGAAGCCCACATCTGAGGCTGTGCTCAAACTACCTTCTCCTTCCTTTCTATAAGCAAGTACTGAAAAGGCAGCCCCCTTCCCAAAGGGGAACACATGGTGCCTTCCCCTCATTTGGCCTGGCAGCTCAGGCCAGCTGTGCACAGTTGTGCATCATCCCAGCAGCAGAAAGTCCAAGCTCACTCTTCCTAAGCAAGGACCAATACCTTGGGCCTGAGTCTGGCCAGCAGCCACCAATACGGAGAGGCATGGAGGACACCAGACCCTGTATTTAAGCCCACCTTTGGTCCCATGCTTTCATCACAACCATTACTCCAGCATTGAACTGGAGAGGCTTCCATGCAGACAAAACTGTAAGGTAAGCACAGGCACTCCCTTCCTTTACTGCCTACAAAAGGTGAGTGTCGCTGGTGATCCTATGAGGAAAGAATGAATCTCCTCTTTTAGTATTCTTTTTCTTTTTTCCTTTGTTTTCAAATATATGTGGTAGAGGGTGGGAGGACTTGGAGATACACTGGTTTCTCTGTATTTTTAACTAAGTGCTTTGCATTTTAGGCTTCCCTGTAAAATATAATGATAGATTTCTTCAATAATAATTACAGTGGGGAAAAAAGCTTCATCCAAGTTGCATGAGACTGGGCTTTATCTGGGCATGTGGTTTTATGAGAGTTTAATTGTTGATTATCTAGGAAAGACCACAAGCTTTTGTTTAGTGATAAGAAGGGTCAAAAAAATTAAAGGAAACCCAAACCATAAACCCCTCTTTGAAGGTTTTTTTTTTTTTGTTCCACCACAGTACACTAGTGATTCTCACTGGAATCAGTGTGTGGTTCTCTTATTTTGTGGTGGGAAGATAGATAGTCCCTGGGGAAAGCAGTAAGCTGCCTGAGTCTTTGAGTCAAGTGATGGAAAACATGGAGTGTGATTTTCAGAATATCTGTCCATAATACATCCTTAAATCCATCCCATAGTTCTGTGCAGTTTGAATTCACTTCATTGTGTGATGGATTTACAGTTGAACATTTCAGATATAATTACCTCTATTATCGAAAACAAAGGAGACACGTGCCAGTCTGAAAGAGTAAAGATATAGCCTCAAGGAAAGGGATTAGTTCATCTTGTCTCTTCCCCTCACACATGCACATGCAGATATTTCTGCACAAATCCCTGTCTACCTACTTGTCAGTGCATTCATCGTCCCTTGACTTACAGGGCTGCCCTTTCTTCCTGCCTCTGGGAAGGCTCCTAGTGGTTGAAAAGTCCTTTGATTAAGTTCATGGTCATCATCATACCCCCGGTTACCAAAAGAGGTGCAGCTATTTGAATTTTGATATATGTGGCAAGAGCAAAATAAGCTGTTTAACAGTGCTTCCCAAGGTTTGGAGAACTGGCAACCTACAGGCCATCAGACAAGAGCACCAGGGCACTCTTGTGAAATCACTGTATCTGGTTAATAGAGAATAGAGTTCATCACATGAATGCCCAGTGTCTGAGGCAGTAAATCTCATTCATTAGATCCTCTCTTTGGAGTCCTTGTTGCATTTGGGACAGGCAAGTTGTCTGCAGGACCTTCCAGACCTCACTTGTTCTCTCACTGGGGGTATCTCCAGAGTTACTATTGGGACCTGTCTGCTCAAGGAATTGGCTACAAATGAAAGCAGGACTGGACTCCAAATTTTGTTTGCATTTAGACTTTTTTATGAAAACTATTCACTTACCACTATTCAGTCCCGGGCTATTTGAGCCCACTCCCAAAGACAAACATGATGATTATTGCCCTTTGCTACAGACGGCCATCATTAGGATTGGACCATGAGTAGTGACAATGAGCAACAACAAAAAAAAGAGATATTATGGTGTCTTGGAATGTGTTAGATATAGATTTTGGGCTTTCTTAACTTCTTTTAAGGTAAGCGGCGCTGGTACAACTGAGTGGTATTGTGACAAAGGGCAGTGAGGTGTGTCTGTATATATATGTACGTAGACACATAGTCAGCTTTTGAGAATGACACTGGAGAATTAGACACATTATAGCAGGGTGGTGTCATTTTTCATATCAGCCTCATTCATCTCTCTGTGCCCCGTGCCAGGAATAAAAGGTTGTGATGATGTTCAGTGGCACACAAGCAGCTACCTGATGGTCCTGTTGTGTACACACCGGTGGATGTTGCCCTGGAGACTAAGCGGCAGCAAGGGCAGTGTGCCTGTTTGCATCCAGATGCTGAGGGTTGCTTGGAGAAACCCATCCATCAGGCAGGTTAATTAGGAGCTTCGTCAATGCCTGCCTCCCTCACTGCACCGCTCCTTGATGTCTCTGCAGAGCTCCAAGAAGGGAGCAGCAGAGTTGCCAAAACACACTGGGAGCAAAGGGGAGCTGGGGTTTGGGCACTGGTTTTTGCATGCAGCCCACACATGGCTGTGTAAGGCAACCAGGAGTGAGGCCACTAAATCTGTGTGGGGGACAAGACCTCCCTTCCCTGTTTGTAGCACTCTGCCCGGCTTACCGAGGTGGTGTCAGAGGGCCTCCTTGGCACAGCACGTCGTTCTCCGAGGGGGATTCATCCCACTGAATGTGGACACAGCAATGCCTACACCTGAGCTCCCTAGACACCCCTTCTAATGAGCAAAGAGCAAGAGATGTGTCTAGGGGCTGAGTCACCTTAACCTGAAAGCCCTCATTAGCCCTGGCTAATCTCCCCTAAAAATTTGCTTATTTTTCTCCAGCAGCTATGACAGTGCTCAGGTCGGATGGCGATACCTGCACTGTAAGGCAAGCTCAATTCCTTTTCCTCTTCTTGGGTTGGCTGTGGCTATGTAAGCATTAACAGATGAGAAACCTGATTTGTTCTGCCCTTGTCCTTGTCTTTCAGGTCTGCTGCTGTCTCTGGGGATGAAAATGGAACAGCTAGGTATTAGCCAGTGCCCCATCTTGAATTTTTATATCTCCTTCTTCGCCTTGTAGTGAACTAGACACCTGGAGGTGTGCCTCAATGGTTAGTGCAACCAGTTGGGCACAGTGCTGAGCAATGATTGTCTTTCCTCTTTCTAGGACGTCAGACTCTACTGAGAGCTACCATCAGTTACACACAAAGTCCCCAGATCTCTTGGTATCTCCTTTGCCCAAGCATGAGACCATGCTACAGCCTATTGTGCTGGGGGGATGTTGGGTCCCATGGTGAAGAAAAGCCCATAGCATCAGGCTTCGGTCACAGAGGGGGATTTTTAAGTGATTTTAAGTGTTTGGCCAGGCGCCTGCTAGCCGTTCTCCAGCTCTGTGCTGGTTGCAGACCCTGGTGACAGATACGGGCGTTCAGAAGAGGCTGCACGCATCTAAAACCTGTCTACGGCCTGTGATGTTAAGCCATTTTCTGAGCTTCTCTTCATTGTGTTGTGCTCTTTCTGGCCATCATGTTTGTATAAAGCTTAAGCCTTTGGGGCAGGACTTTTCTTCCTTTGACACTCCTAACTCATTCTTGCAAGCTTACATTTGTTGTTGTTATTGTTGTTGCTGTTGTTGTTGAGTAACCAGTAATAAATAATGCTTTGGTCAAGGCTCTTAAAATGTGTAGCTGAACCTCAAAGCGTGTCTGAGTTGTCTGTATCATGAGTACCATTGCTCCAGATTTACGATTAGGGGAAGCATGGTGCAGACAGGTCACCTTAGAGTGAGACAAAAAATAAAAATCTGTGCTGTGTTGTATTTAGGAGGATGACACATTCCCTACCAGAAATCCTTCACACCTGGATGTAGACAAATGAAGAGAGGCCTGAACAGACTAAAAGAAAATACCTCCTTCATCTAGAAAATGTGTTTAGGAAAGGAGATTTTTACCTTGTGCCCCGTGTTTCAGGTTACAGTTGAACAAGCATCTTCCTTCCAGAGACACGGGGTTCCTGTAAGTGGCAGAACAAAAAATATTGCAGGGAAAAAAACCCAACCCTTGAATTCCAAAAATACCATTTCCTTTCAAAGAAAGATTTATATGCAAGAAGACAATCTCTCTTACAGCATTTTTCCTGTTGCTCAGAGTCCACTCACTGGAAACAAGCACACGATTTAAAAAGATATTGGAAGAACAGTTTGGACGCAGAGAAAGGAATGACCTGGAGTCTTAAAAAACAGACAAGCTTTTCAGTAGCTTGAAGCTTGGAACAAGAAGCTAAAAGTCATGTAAGGCCAGCAAAGTTTGGGGCATTCTTGTTACCTAAAAAATAACCATTCTTGGCTTCTCTCATTAGTATCTCTGCTCAGGGATTAAGTTAACTGTTTTGTGGGGAAGCTGGATGCAAATCTGCAGCTGTGGTGGTGAGTTTTCTTGAACGTGTAAAGGGTCGGGATGAGCAAGTGGTTAGGTTATTTGAGGGCTAGTGTTCATGAGTGCTCTTTGTCTGGGATCCAGACAAGCCTTCCTGTTGAGAAACACTGGCCTACTTCTTCAGTGCAAGACAAACAACATACCAGCTCCTACTCTAGCAGGACAGTGGAAGTAGTGAGCTATTTCTATTTAATGCTACAAGCATGTAATGGCTTCTGGAGCTATCTAAGTAGAAGTAGCACAGCTCCTCTCTCTCTCTCCCTCTCATTCCTTGGTTTTATTAAGGCAGTTTTGTCTCTTGCAAAATTTTAGGAGATGATGTGTGGGCTTCTTGCAAGGAAAAGGTTTGGTTTTGCTCTCAGACTCTGGCTCCTGAGGGTTAAGTATGCCCTGGTCAGAGCTGAGGATGCCCATGTGGGAACCTGTGCAGCTCCAGGGTGGAAACAATGGGGTGAGCAGAAAGTATGTGGGAATGCTTAGTAGCATTTCCTAAAAAAACCCAAAAAACAACAATGAACCAACCAACCAAAAAAACCCCTGCCCTCCCCGCCCCCCCCCAAAAAAAAACCAAAACCCAGAGGCATATGTGCTTCATTTAAAACAAACAAGCCCAGATAAACAAAATATATCTTTGGAACAGAATAGAGCAAAGACTTGTTTGTCATGCAATATGGCATCACAGCAATGCATGGAAATGACTCTGCTGCTTCGGCGTGCTGGTAAGGGTCTAAGCTGTGCTCTGAGGAGCACTTTCTTTGCTGTGTCCCTTAGGAGGCACTGTCTAGGAAATGGGGAAAGGGATACAGAAGATGTTTTGTGACACCTTTGAAACTGGTAATTTGTGGCTGTAAGTTGGGCTGTTTGTTGCAACTTGGTCCATGTTGTCATGGGGCTGTTTAAGAAACCCCGAAGTCCCTTAGTACCTACTACTACAATGGCTCTCCCTCTGTTCCGCCACAGATGCGCTCCACAGGGGTAAAAGCAGATGGAGAGACTGCCTTCAGCAGGTTTTTTTTTTATTATTCTTTATTTTGGTTTGTCTTCTTTATGGTTTTTGGGTGGGATAGTCCTTTCATCTCCTGCCCCTTATCTACCCTTGCAACAGTTTAAAGGGGTCAACAAACTGCCTGTATAAGAACATGTGTGTACACAGAGCCCGTATATGCTATTGATGACTGTATAGGCTATTACATATACATTTAATAATCGTATCACATGTCTCGTTTTCTGTGTGTGAAAAGCATAGAGGTACCTATCAACAGATATAAATGCATGCTAAAATGCTATGATGTGGTAGAAGGGCTCTTAGCAGGAGATGTGTGGGAAGTGCTCTTTGTTATGGCTGCACCAACCTTGACTAGCCCAACTGTGATGAACTCAAGCTGAAGAAACCTTTGTACCACACAGTATTTTCCAGTTAATTATATATATTTCTACATCTGGGCGTGTGTGTGTGGACAAGTGAGATCATCCATTCCTTTGGGACTTTTTTTATCCTATCCAGAACATTTTTCCTCTCCCTAGCTCCTTTCCAGGAGCTCAACAACAACAAGAGAGCCAAGAGCCTTCCCTCTCATGCGGTGTCTGCAGTCCAGTGTCTGCTCTGGGGTGTGGGCTCCAGGCACTCCCATGGTGTCAACTCCAAGGACTGGTCGAGCTTAAGACTGCTGCATTTCCAAGCTCAGATAACATGGGATGTTTTCAGGCCAGCTGGGCTGCTGGCCGGGTTCTTGCCAGAACCAGGAAATGGGAACCACGGAAACAAAAATGTTTTTAAGTTTTTAATTTTTTTTTCTTTGTATATGTCTGAATCTGAGAGAAACATGACAAAGAAAAACTCAAGGTTTTGAGCCATCCGGCATCCCTTAGTGGTGTGCATTCAAGAGTCTAGCTCACCTTTAATTCAAACAGATTTTCTCTATAGTTGTATTTGAAAAATTCTATTTTAGTACTTGCTTAGAAGTTTTGGGGTTAGTTTTGGTTGCTTTTTATAGAGGTGGTGGGTTGGTTTGTGGAGTTGGATTTGTTTTTTGTTTTTTTTTTAAAATGGCATTATTATTTTTTCCTTCCCGTATTTTCTTGGATGAGAAGGTTCACTGAGATGCCAAACTATGGCTGGCTACAGCTTCGGTACATCTTGTAACAATGCAGGCCATGACATGCCAGAGTGATGGAGCGTGATATGTACAGTCCAGGAAAGATGTGACAGATTAACACTACTGATAATGTTTGCCGCTGCAGATCTTCCACTAAAATCCCCTTCTTCCAGGTAGTTTAACTCTTGAGACACTGATAGTGAGTACCTGAAGAAAACAGATGCCTACAGAAAACCACAGCAGTGGTGGACAGTTGGAGTATTTTGTTGCTCCATCAGAACAATATTTCTTTGTTGTAGAACTGGGAAACAGTAGAAATGTGGGTTACTCTTTACTAGAAAGGGAACCATAACTTATGCTTAATTTCTGTGTAATTTCAGGCAGTGTCCTGGCTGGGATCTGCATCCTACTCCCTGCTTCCATGAGGAGTATGAGGAATGCTAAGCAGCACCCACCACAGCATGTTCCTCTGCAGCGTAAGGTGTGACATCTCCAAAAAACATTCCTCTTCCCTTGGTCAGAAAGGTCGGGGCAGGAGGAGGGTCGGAGGAGTATGAGGAAAGAAAACAACTGATGTGGGGAAAAAAACCCTTTTCTTCCTATTCCCTTTCATCTTCTCCCACTTTCCCCACCTAGAAAGAACAAAGTGGTGTGCAACACCTGCAAAACTTATGTAGCATAGGCCAGGCTTTGCAAAGGTACTGTAGTTGTGTCTTGTTTTTTGGGATATAAGCAGGTTATATTTACAGTTTTGCTTTGGGTAAGGTGCTCGTGAACCAGTGAGAGTCCTACAGCCCTGATCTACAGGCTAGCCCACAAGGGAAGGAGGCAAGCCTGGATTATGGGATAATTAGTTCTTAACCAGAAACAAGAGGGATGTGCAGGATGAATAGGTGTCATTGCTGAGTAAAATGCACCTTTCCAAAGGAAGTTGCACTCTCATCTGATGAAGTCTTAACTTTGTGGGAGGCAATGAAAATTGATTGCTGTACTGACCGGGCTCATGGTTTCCTTTGTAGTCTCTTTCTTTCTAAAGGTTTACAACATCTGCCTGAATGGAAGAAGAGACTGTAGAGATGGTCTGAATATCAGGATTGCTCACTTGCCCCTGAGGGCAGGTCTGGAGGACTCAGAAGCTTCCTCCTGCTCACCTGAGCAGTAGCAGGGGTCTCTTGGTGAAGCTCCATTCCCTTGTTTACAACAGGAGCTATAAGCAGTTTCCAAAAGTTGGAGAGGAAATACACTTACAGCTCTCTCTTCATTACAATAACTAGTGGGAGGAAAAAAAGAAAAGTCCTGCAATGATCATTATTGAGTTGAAAAGAAAAACTTCTAGGCTGCAGGATTCCCTAGTCACTGGGGTTAGAAAGACAGTGATTTTCCACCTAGCATTGCACAGGCTCAGGGCAGGCTCTGGGATGAATCCTTGATTTGGGATAGGAGCCCTGTTGTCCTGGTTTTAAATGATTTATCAGGAACACGCTCCTCAACAACTACATCCAGAAATTCTGGTCTTATTAAAGTCACAAGTGGAACTTGATGAATTTTGCTTGGCAGGATCCAGAGATGGAAAAGAAAGGGCAGATGACCAGAAGCAGTCTTACTTCAAATAGTTGTGTTTTTCTGGAAGAGAAAGGAGAGAAGGAAACTCTTGGTAGTTAGTAATTTTTCCCTGCCTCTTCAACAGAGCCACTGGTATAGGGTAGCTAGATCCCTGATTATTATTTGCAAGCATTTATTAATATATGTATTTATTGTTTTCATGAAGCAGAATCTCCACATTAGGTTCTATCCCTTTCCATTTAGCTTCTTGATTATCTGTGTCCATTTCTATGGCATTGGCTGCTGCATATAGTCCATCCATCCTTAAGTCTATGCTAGAGAGCAAAGTTACTAAAAGATCAGTTACTGCACAGATTTATTGCACCTTGGCTGTTCTGTTGTACCTAGCCACATGCATGCCCTCAGCCAGCAGCCCTCAAAGGGAAGCCTGTGCCACATTCAGCAAGGATTTAGCTGCCTCTCCTAGTCCCAGGACAAGAGCTGGCAAATGGGAAGTTACCTTATTGTAAGTGGTGTGCTCTAAAATTACACCCTAGCTTACCTTGCGGTAACTTGCTCGTGTAGTCATGGCCTTAAGGTTTTTCTTTAGTATCCATGGCCACAACATCTAAGCATTTTATGGTACAGCATACACTAAACATTAATTTCAAATTATTGAGAATATTTTCATGACTCAACAACTTTCTAATGACTGTGTACCTTATTAAAGTCTTGCAGCCCTTTAATAACAAAGTTTTCCCTGATACCTTGGCATTTAAACACCCTGTATAACTGAAATGAAATGCATAGCTGAAGTGTTTTTTTAGGACACTTGATTTAAAGTGAGCCCAAAGCAGCAAAGGACTCTTTGAACATCTCTAGACTGGACGTTCCCAGAGCTGTCTGTATACAGTTTGAATTAATTATTCCCTTCATGGAAATTGTACAAGATGTCCCCCAGGCTCTTTTTGACTGCCTTGCTGCCCTTTTGTGATAATCCCTTGCTATCCTCTGGGCTTTCTGTGGTCCTAAACTTAACATATAAAGCTATTTTTATCTAGGGGCTAGGGTGTGAATAAATGCAGAGAATGTCTCTCAACATGACTTTGTGTTTGTGAGCCTTCCTTCAACTTGATTAAAAATGCTCAAACTTTCTTGCAAGCTGCCTTTGAGCATCCTCCAGTGAAATAGCTGTAGTTAAGAAGAATTTCTTCTCCCGTGGGTCACACAAAGCAGCAATCAGCCAGGAGCAAAAGGGAAGCTTGGAGGCAGACCGGAGGCTTAGGAGGTGGAGCCTCTGGTCTCTATTCTTCAGTGCACCGCAGCTGCATGAAATGACCTTGGACAAATCTTCTCGCCACTCTTGGGTAACATAGGTGTGACGCAGGCATTCATCCCACAGCTACGCCAGAGCTGCACTGTATGCCTTTGCTAGGCTCAGCTCAACTCATTTAGCTGGGGTTTCAACAGCACCTTAAGGAGATGGGTTCCCAACCCTCCATTAATTTTAAATGGGGCCACAGGTGCCTCTAGGGTTCTTGAAGAAAACAACCCTTAATGTTCTATGGAAAAAGTATAACGTTCCAGGAGAAAAGAAGGATTTTGTTCATGTCATTAGTTGTGATGAGTCTTTAGGATGGAGGCAATTCATGAAGCATTGCAAAGATCCCCTGCAACAAGCCCCACAGCCTCTTATCTTTAGTGACCATCAGCAGAGAGAGCACACAGCACAACTGCTTGGTACCAAAATGCCAGTTCAGTTGGCCAGCAGCTACCAGTAGGTTACCTGCCCCGCAAGA
Organism: Nipponia nippon; assembly: GCF_047370975.1. Classification (NCBI taxonomy): domain Eukaryota; kingdom Metazoa; phylum Chordata; class Aves; order Pelecaniformes; family Threskiornithidae; genus Nipponia; species Nipponia nippon. Next base: position 13,407,041 of record NW_028262391.1, read on the forward strand.
GCCTCACTGAGCTCCTCCTGGCAGTAGGGCCACTTCCGAGAATTAAAAAGGTGTGCAACTCCAGTTGTTTCATCATTTAAACATCAGTTGAGAAATAGCTTCTGCTAGACTTAAAAAAAAAAAAACAAAAGCAAAACCACCAGACCACTGTACCAAGCCTGGGACCCAGCCATGGCAGGGCTGCTGTTCGGGGTCAGCCAGATGGGTGTCCTCAGGCACTGCCAGCTGTGTTCTGGCTGTGTTGGGGACCACACTGGCAGGTTTGCTGGCTCAGGCAAGCCTGGTCTTGATACTGCCTCGTACCTGCCTGGCCCAAGGCTTGCACAGTGGTACTACAGAGACCTGGTAAAGCCTTAGACTGGGATAAAGGCTGGCTTAGAGCCAATGTCAGCTTGCTTGTGAGAGGGACAAAACACCTACAAGCTCCACAGAGCACTGGACACCAACAGCACCAGGCAGGACCCTGCATGCATTCAGAGAAAGGTAGTCTGAGATGTTCTGGGCCCACGAGAGTTGCGGTCGGTCAGTTTGGGTCACAGGTAACGTGACCAGCGTTCTTTCAGGCCATCGTCCTTCTTATTTCAATGTAAACACTTCCCACCTGTCCCAAATATGCGTGCCATTCTCCAAGACTTTCCAGCATTGCTTACATTTGCAGAACTTTATTCCCTGCTCCCGCTCCCTGTGCCGCATCTGTTCCCATCACAGCTGTGGCCACCCTGTTCTGTCTGGCTGACACCCCCGGCCCCCCCCTTCCCCTCTAAACCACCTCCCCCTCCAAGATCAAAATACTCTGTTTTTATTTATTTACCTTGCAGCTGTCAGTGTTGTGTCTGGGTCAGTGCACTGCAACGTGGATGGACACGCGATACATGGAAAATCCTTAAAACTGCCAATCCTGGTAGTAACCAACATACACACCATCAACAAATATATCCCTTGGCCCTTTGCTCCTTTGAAAACAACAGGTCCGGGTGATGGAAGAAATGACATTGTTGGAGGCTGGTACAGACATCCTGGCCTGAACCAGCACCAGGTTTGCACGTGGTCAGGGAGAAGAGGCAGGGCTGAAGATAGGGGCTATCCTAGGGCTGCCCACCCCGATGTTTTTCGGCACTGTGCAGAAATGCACAAGGCAGAGACACGTCTGTGAGACACTGGGCAACAGCTTTGCTGTCTCTCTGCCCCACACACTGCTTTTTAAGATGAAGGGCAACACTGTAAGTGTCGCAAAGTGGAAGATGCTGTTGAGGACCAGGAAGCATCCAGGGTGGTACATGGTGGCAAAGAAAGGCATAGCCAGGAATGAGTCTGATTTTCTTCAGTTTTTCTGCTGATTTCACGCTCAGTATCCAGACACCAGCTTTGGTGGAGGTGAGGCCTCAGCCCTGTCCAGCTACAGCATCCTATAAAGACAGGCTGGTACATGGGCTCATCAGTGGACCTCTCATTCCTACATCAGTGCAAACCTTAACCTGGTGTAAAGACAAAAGTCTTTACCTGAGTAAAGCAATGAGTATGACTATGCTTTAAGGTTGGAGAAAAATAGGAAGAGCTTTTAAGTAGCCAGTGGCTTGCTGCTGACCGATGTTGACTGATACAACACACTTTCTGTGTTTTCAGGAGGGCTTGCACAGTGGCTGGATGAATAGACTTGGTCAAAATTCCCTGCTGTGCTGGTGATACAAAAGTGCAGTGACTCTTCTTCATGTTGCCCACCCTGTGTGGCCCAGCAGCCATGTTGAAAGCACATTGTGCAGGTGCTTGTGCTGCTGCATGAACAGACCTGCAGTACCAGATGCTGGTGGACGTGCAGGATGCCCAGTCCCCTCTGCTCTGGGTGTGTGATATGGAGTTGCTCTGCATGCAGAGCAATGAGTTCAAATTGTCCATCTCGCCTGTAAGGGGGTATTCAGAGGCTCTGCTCTCTTTAAGCAGCCTTTTGTTTCTGCACAGATGCTCAAGGAAGCTAAGTTAACTTTTCAGCAAACTCCAGATGTTGTGTGGTACCCAGCACCTTGCTGCACTGCATGCAGAACATTTAGTTGATTGGCTTGGGAGGCTGTTGTGGCTGCATGGCCACTGGGAGCCAGGGATGGATTGACTGGCTCAGGGCTACTGTGTGTCAGCAGCAATCTTTTTTTTTCAGTATGCTAGACCCTGGGTTTTAGGCAATCACTTCGTAACCTCTACCCCACCAAAATGCAAATATTTTCTAAAAAATAGCTGTAGTCTGCCCACTGTGAGTGTGCTTAAAGACGCTCACCCATGTTACAGCTACACCGCTAAACCAGGGCTGTGGTTTCCTGAACACAAAGAGCTGGGTGCAGCTGAAAGCAGCGTTCCCCTGCAAACCCGGGTGTTTGCTCCCACCAGCAGCTGTGATTCAGGCTTAGTTAGGATGCACACCGCAGCAGCTGGATGTGTGGCTAGAAACAAGGTCTTCTTCAGCTGCCAGCCACTGCCCCAGGCAGTGCTCAGGGCCACAAGAACTGCTCTTTCCTCTGTACCTTCTCAGGGTGTGGGAGAAAGGGGCATCACTCTCCCCTCTTTAGCTCCAGGTTGACATTAAGAAAGGCCAGCATGGAGAAAGGGATTTTTTTTCTCTCTTTCTCCTTCCCTAAGAATAGCCGGTTTGTAGGTCAGCCAAAAATCAGAACAGGAAGTAAACTAAAACCCAATTGAGGAAGGAGTTGGGAGCAGCATTATGACCAGGTCACAGGTGCCCTTGGTCAATCTTCTATCTGCTAAGCATCGTCTGCCTTGTCACTGGTGTCATCCCAAGTGCTGCAAGTCAACTAGCAGGTACCTCAACAAGAACCTTGCTGAAACCTCACCTTAACCTCCCTCCTTGCAGCTCTGCCTTTGCCTTCCCAATCTGCAGACTTACCTCCTTCTCGCATTGCTGCCTCTTCTGCCAGCTGCAGCCCCACATTTTGAGGCAGAGAGGAGAAGAGAAACCTGCAGGTGATGAGAGGTGGGAGAGAGAAGATGACTTTTTTCTGGCAATTTGACTCCTTTCCCAACTGGTGTTGGATTCTTTCTCAAAGGCATTCTTTGAGAAGGCATTACCCCTTCCAGAAGGCACAGAAGGTTGTGATCTACATTGATATTTATCTATTACTGGTCTGTAGTGTATCTAAGTGATGAAAACAGCTACCGACAGCCTAGCAAGTTAAGCAGAAATAGACTGCCTGGAACTACAGGTTCACATCCCAGCAGTAATATTTCCAGTCCTTCAGATGCAGCTAAACTTGTAGCTAGCAGCTTGCTGGGTGTTTGGAGATTGACATTAATGACATGTTATGCAAAAGTATCTCTTCCGGGACAGAATATTATTCCTCCTAGTGCAGCACATGCAGTTATAGCTGCCTTCCACCCCAGAAGTGGCCACATGTCTGATTCTGGCTACGTATACAGCAGCTTGTGAAACATGCCAAGACTCTCCAGCATGCAAGGCATTAGAGAAATGTAAGACAGGATTTGAGCTATGACAAGCAGAGTGCATGGCATCATATTCCATTGTGCAGCAGGGGAAATAGGGATGCAAAATATGTTCTTGAGCTGAATAAACCATTTGGACAAAATAAGCACTGAGGTGGACTTTAGTCTCCAAATTTAAACCAGAACTGGATCACAAGCCTTCTCACATTGGTGTGTCAGGGTTACCTCATGAAATTACCCCACCTCCATTGCCACCAGGTGTTTTCTAGTGTAGGAGTTTAATTCATAGTTCCAGTCGCTGAAAAACACCCAAAGATTGGGGCAGAGCAAACAGGAAATCTGGTAGCTCAACTATGGCAGGGTGAGTCATTTCAATACTCTGTGCATTGTAGAACCTCAAACCCCGATGATTGCTTTTCATTTCTCTTTTGACCTCATGGGACTTTTTATTTTTTGGACCTGCTTTGTGAGAAAGCATTTCAGATGTGAACATTTTTTTAGGTCTTCTTGGTGCTTCATGATTTGTGGTTAACATGGTGCTGGAGAAACCCAGCAAAAATCCCTCTGGTTAGCCCAGTCTAACCTAATCTAGTCCAGCTGCAGCCCCTGAGCACCAAATTGCAACACCTAAAGATTTTTCAGGCCAAGTAACACCTCATCACATCCAGTCACCACCTCCACTTGGAGCAAAGGGAAGAAGGGAGCCCCAGCAATGGGTGGATGATTTGTTTGGGCTTAGTTTGCATCCATGGGGAAAAGACCCTGATTGAAAAGTAGAGGAAGTAACTCTCTGTGCTCTTAAACAGGAGTTGTAGCAGTGTTAGCCAGGTAACCTGAACTCTCCATCCCATACTGGTTATAGTGGTGAATCTGTAGAGCCTCATGCTTGCAGCTACTGTTCAGCAGCATGTATCTGCAATCTGTGTTTCTCTTTGCCATGGGGAAGGCCTGGTGGGTGGAGCGCTGGTCACGTGGAAGAGCATGCAGAAGGTGATGGCTTTACTGTACTCTATAGCATGGATGTGATTCCTTAAAACCACGCAGGTAGCAGCACTGGTCTGCACCAGGGTTTCAAATTGCACAGGCTGGAGCTATCATCAGACTGACCAGCATAGGTAGCACTGGATATGCAGATGGGACAGCTGGCTTCATGTGTAGTAGTAACCCAAGAGTTCACCCAGCTTCTCAGGAAGGATTTGCTGAGCTCTCTGTTATGTGGCTGTGTGGCTAGACAGTTCAAAGCTGCTTTGGCTACCCGTGCATCAGCTGTGCTTGATGCCTAGAGTCACTTGGGATGTTTGTTTGATTGTCAAAACATTTTGGTGTTAAGGGCCTCTCCACACCCTCTGGTGCGATGTGATCCCTGATCAGTAGACTGAGCTTGACTGTCTGGGAGCCCATCCCAGTGCTATTTAGACCTGCACAGAGAAAGGGTAAGATACCACTGTGTCAGAATGGTAGCTAGTGTGATGGTACCTGCTGGAGCGAGTGGGGTGCTGGGTATGCAAGGTCTGAAGTAACGAGCAAGTATCTGAGGTCATTCGTCTGCTGTGGCAAGTGATTGAACAGAAGATAGCAGAGCCCAGACCCACCTGTCCCACCAGGGCCTGGTGCTCTTGAAGATGACCAGAGTGACTGTTTCTTGTTTTGGGGTTGGTTTTTGGTTTTGTTTTTGTTTTTTTTCCCTCTGCTTTAGTTCTTTTAGAGTCTTGGTCTGGGCTTGCCCAGAAGCTTGGCTACAGGCTTGGTTCTCCAGTGCCTGACCGTGGCTCAGTGAGCAAAGTTCAACTGTTGCCCACACTGGGGTTGGGCACAGTTCCGTTCCTCATGTGCGCCCTGGAGGAGGAGCTCACAGTGGGGCAAAACCTGCTTCCTCACCCGATTCCTGGTGGAGGAACAGCTGCACCATGTGCAGGGTGCAGCCCATGCAAGTAATGAGTGGCAAAAGCTGGCAGGTCTTGGGCCCTGGTGTTCTATCCTTCCCACCATCTGGTGCTGCAAAGGGGCACAGGCAGCAGCTGCTGACCTTCGAGGGTGCCCAGCTCCATAACTAACCTGGCGATCTCCCTGCCGGTCCCCACTCTGCACTCATTGGGATATCACAGCCATCAGCAGCCCCAGCGACTGGCAGCAGCAGCACAGTGACTCACCTGGCCTGGCCCTCCCTGCACTAAATCCTGCTATCAAGCTGATGATCTGCTGGTAATTTAGCTCCAGCTGAGTGCTGTAGACCTGCTCTCACGCATCCTGCTCTCCCTGTAGGCAGAAAGCTTCCCCCCAAATTACCCCACCCTTGCTCGGTGTACCCACAGCTTCTGGCCACTCTCCAGTGCATTGTCTGTTTTGGAAACCAAAAACCTCTGCCCTAATACCTAATTTCAGGAATTAGGCTCTGGAGGCCAGTGGGGTGCCATGGAGAGATGTGGGCGAGTGCATTTTTGTGGAGGTCGCAACACTGAGGTCATTCCTCATTAAGACAGGGAGGTGATGCCCACACTGGCCTGCTGAGCATGGGCATTATAGTTAATGCTGAGCAGCTTTTCTCTAAAAGCTCCCTCCTGGCCCCATTGTGCACAGGGAAGGACATGGCACACCATGGCACAGCAGCGAGAGAGGGCATTTAGAGCAGCTCCAGGGCACAGCCTATAAGCTGTGAAATGCAGATGTGTATTGCTGCACCAGTACAAGCACAGGGCATGAACTTTCTTTGTTGTGCTGTCTTCTCTATTCCTCCTGTCACCCATGTACCTCCATTTTCTTTTTCCCCTCTGTCTCTCCTTTGTGATGTTATACGCCATATAGGGGCTTTGCTCAAAGAGGATGCTATACTGCAAGGCTGGTCTGAGAACTCGTCAGCTCATTTCATGCAGGACACTGAACAACTGTCAGTCTAGCCTGCTTGGGCACAGCAGAAGTGCAGAGAGATACTTTAATAATTTATTTCCTGGTCTGACTTTGGGGTTTGGGCATTCATATATAGCTCCTATGGCACAATCAGTAGCATTTAAGAAAAAAAGAGTAAGAACTGAAATGGCTCTGTTACTTCTCCTAATTCCTAGGAGGAGCTCCATCTCGAGCACCTGAATGATTTACCAGTTTGGAAAGGGGCACCCTTCATGTCCTTGGAACGGGAGTCCGGATCATCTCCTCTGCTGGCACGGAGTGAAAAGGGAAGTGATCGATGCTGAAGGTAGAAAGCTGTGCCACCGGCCCCAAGCGCTGCAGTCCCACTTCGAGCAGGACGGCAGGAGCCTCGTGGGAAGGCTTTCTGCAGGAGGCAGGCAGAGACTTCTCTGGGCCCAGATAAGAGACATCCCTTATCCAGAGGGATAACAAAGCTATTAGCTAAGCTGAAAGGTCTGGTTGATGTTATAAGAGCATCTTGGGGCTTGTTTAGAAACTTCTGGGGCTTATCTTAGCTGAGATTGTGAGACTCCTTAATAATGTGTTTCTGCTTCACAGCTACTAGTAACACAGGAAAGCAAATATCCCTTTCATATGTGAATCCATGGCCAGGAGTAAAGTTAAGGATGATACGAATGATGTCTTCTTGCATATGCCCTTCCTGTGTCCCCCTTTGATTTAATTTATACTATTATTTATTTCAGGGTGACCAGTGTCCCACCTTTCCAGGGAGGTCAATGGAAGTTTAGCTGCTGACTTCATGAACAGGATTTCAACCCATGTCTGTGATTAGTGATGAAATGAAATCCATGGCTTGAAATCATTTAGCCAGCATATGGGATCAAACACAAACATCCTCTGTGCTTGGAAATAAATGAAGGTTGGAGCCAGCTTGCCCGCTGCAGAGGTTTGCAACATGTGTGATAGATTGATGAGCTGAGAACAAGCTGCCACCCTCCACCCCCGTCGGTGACTTTCCAGCCTGGGGAAGGGGACACTGAGGCCAGAGGTGAAGGATATACTTTCTGATAAGTGTTACAGTGGGAGGTGAGAAATATGAGCTCCCAGAGAAGGAGAAGGAAAAAAAGGCAGGCACTGTACTCTGTTAAGCAGGGTACAGTTTAGACAGAGCAGCTGCTTGACATGCTTCTGGCACGAGGGTCAGGGCAGGAGCAGCCCTGTGCTTGCGGCACCTGTTATTGAATGCTACCCGCAGGTACCAGGGCAGCACAGAGCACGCTTTCTGGCTGATACAGTCTTTTTCCAGTCGCGTGTGAAGCTAAAGGACCTGTGAGATGAAAGGAGAGAGCCGATGAAACGGCTGATGAGGTCTGCCCTCCATGAGATGCAGTGACACTGACAGTAACACAGAAGGACTTGCATCCAAGCGGCTTTTTGGGGTTAAAGCTGAAAATAAAGTCTGACTTTGAGTTCCAGTGTTACCGTTCAGTGATTTTTTTTAATTGGGAAATTCATGTTACTTGCCCTTTCCTTTTTTTCCCCCCCATAGCATGCCAGCTCCAGAAGCATGACAGGGAGTTCAGGCTCTCAGAGTAACACGCTTCCCCTGGTGTAGAGTAACTGCACCATCATCTGAATCAAGCTGTCGTGGTTGAGGTGGGAGAGTGGCAAACCTGTGGTTCAGCTGGGGAACGGTTATGTGTTAAGCCAGTCAGTCACTTGCACTTCGCTGCCCCATCTCAGTGTTCATTAAAGTCAAAGTGATCTGCAAAGGAAAGTTTGAAAGTGTGAAGCATGTGTTGCCTGAAAGTGAAGAAAACAGAAAGCCAAGGAAACCTTTAACTGATGCTTTTGAGTACACATTATTTGTGAGTGATTGATTTTTTTTTTTTTTTTAACTGGGGCAAACCATACTTCAGAGAGAGACTTTGTGATATGAGGCATTTTCTAAATTATGAGCTAATGCTGTAGGTTTTACAACCAAAGAAGGTGAAAGGTACGTCTCAGGAATGAGACCCTGGGTTGAGCTGGGTGCTTAGTGGGTGAGGGACTTTGAATTTGGTGACAAGTGCTGTGTGCTTAAACACAAGAGCACTGTGTTGGTGGACAGCTGGCAGGAGATGCTGCTACCAAATGCAGAGCCAGGGGAGCCCGCCAGGTCTGCACCCTGACAACACTGCATTTCAGGCTGTCTTCTAAAATGTCCTCTATCAGCATGTGCTGGAGAGACACAATCGCAAATGGCAGGGGAAAACACCGTACTGATCTTACTGAAAGGCACAGGTCAGTATCCCCTGCCTGTAGACTCAGATGGAGAAAGATGGATTGAAATTTTCTCTTCCTTGCAAAAGCAGCAGACAAATTATGTTGATTTCATAATTTAAAGCAGCTTCTGGGGTGCTCTAATTATGCATCTTTACTGGCGCTACCTCTGAAACCCCAAACCCACACAGTCTGAGTGATATGAGTAGCTCCTGCCTCCTACCACCTGCCAGATATTGTGTCCTTTCGCATGAGCCCCAGAGTGCTCCTCACATGGAGTGGCTTCGTCCTGGCTGCTGTAAGGTCTCTTCACATCCAGAAAGTGAGAAAGAGGCACCAAGGAACAGAAAAGCATCCTCCACCAGGAGAAGGGCTTATGAGACCCATGGGACTCTCTGCTATGCAGAACTACACAAAACCCCTCTGCTCATTCCTTCAGCAGGAAGCAATGTAGGACAGCATGGCTTTACCTCCCCAGTGCCAAATCAGCTCCACCGGCTGGCTGTACCTAGGGGAATTTTCTGGAAAGTGTCTGAAGCTGCTGTGCCAGCAACTGGCCAGACTCTGGTGGCTGTGGGAACCAGGTGCCTCTCCCGCTCTCTCAGACCAGTCTCTGGAAGCACATCCCTGTGAGATGAAAAGAGCCTCATCGCTGGATCCCAACTGTTGCACAGCAGCATGGAAGCAATGCTGGCTCTCCTAAAGCACTGTCCCATCAGCTCCTTTGCAAGGAAATGTGGAAGACATTTATTTTTAAGCCAAATCTAATTAGAAAAAAAAAAAAAAAAAAGACAGAAAGGAAGTGGTTAAGGTCATATTTTACTGTGCACTAATGAACTGTAAAGGATATAGAGTCTAAATTTTTCAGACGTTTTGAAAGCAGCCCCACAAAAAGCAAAAGCACTTCACAGAAATCTCTTTGATTTCTAGGTTGCTTCCTATGTGTTGGTGCTAAACCAGAGGTCCTCCAGCTGAGGATCTTTCCTTCTCCCCTTCCCCCCACCCCCCACTGCCTTCTAACCACTGACAGTGGGTAAAAATATTCATGTTTCAGTCCAGTACCTTTATGCGTGTAGAGGGTTTTTTCCATTCCCCTGGGGTTGGGCAGGCCACGATTACCACTCTAATAAGAGTTAATTAAGAGCCTTGAGGCCCTGACGTTTTGTTTTCTTTGGGACCAGACCTATGGCTTGGGCCTCTGAGCTACCTGCTCTGCCCCAACCCTTTCCCTGTAAAAACAGCCTGGCAAAATCCAGCAACTGGCTCTTCAGGAGCCGTGTGCACCCTCCTGCCTTAGCGTGTGCAAGGGGAACAGATGTAGATGTCTTCTCCTCAACAGCGTGTAGCTGAGCTCCGTTGGCTGCAGTAAGCTCACTGGAAAGGGGCAATGTGTGCTGATCCTTAACTGTGAATTAGACTATAGCTCAAACACATAAAAATAACCCTAGGAAATGAATCAGCAAGACAAGGCACATCCCCAAGAAGTCTGTCTCCAGGATGGGCTTGATGCTTGGGATGCTGGCAGAGCACTGGTCTGCTCAGGGAGCAGGTGAAGGCCATCAGGTTGGGGCTGTAATCACTTATGATTAGCACCTGGCAGAGCCATCCCCCAAAGTGAGATTTCCCCCTTGCCACAGCCTCACTCAACTCAATGGGAATCTCTGAGATCAGGTAAGGACTTTCCTTTTTAATAAATACAGGAGCATAGGGTCACTCCCACATATGGAATAAAATACTAAAAGGCTTTTATGTGGGAATCTGGCTGTCCTCTGGAGAGTTATAAAGATCAAAGACTTAAAACAGTGGCTAATTGCAGGTGAGGTTACTACTGTGAAACAATTAGCCCATGTGCATGCCTGTGAAAATGGAGCGAGTGCATTGCTAGCAAACTGAAGTGTCTGCTATAAAACTGCCCTCAATTTTAGGGGATGTTAACTATTCTCTTGCTGAGTTATAATTCTTCTAAGTGACCCGTTTGAGTCCATAAAACTTAGCACTCCACTGGATCCTGTCCTCTTGTAAGCTTATAACTGGAATATGAGTCCAAAGAGCAAGCACAGGACTTAAATGATGGGGAGAAAATCCTGAGGACAAACTAGTATGGCATTCTGGAAAGGAAACTATGTTCTTTAGTCTATGAGAGCTGTTAATGTAGCAAAGAGGAAAAAGGAGATTTGAAAGGTGTAATTGAGGGGGGTCTTGAAGCCTTTGTCTCAAACCTTTACAGGGCCATTCAGTAACTTGAGGGATGGCAGTAAACTATTGCTATGATTTGAAACTGTCAAACCTACAAAACCAGGATGAGAACAGACAGTTTTCCATAAAGCTAAAGGCCCCCAAGGAGGTCTCTGAGCTGGGCAGTCAACCCAAATTTGTTTACTAGTGCTGTGGAAACTATGATGAACTGTAGAAAAAAAAATGGCACTAAGAGTAGGGAAGAGGGGTTTCAAAGGGAGGGAGTTGAGCTGGTAATTGAACAACAAAACAGCCTTGGGAATTCATGCCTGAGAAATGTGGATCTGGAAAGGATGAGCAGAGCTGAACAGGCGCAGCCCTTGGATCCAGGGTAGCCGATGTTCAGGAGACAAGGCCTGGGGCTGGCTCTGTGGTGAGCTCTGTCTGGTCAGAGGAACAGACCAAACGAGCAGTGAGGGGTAGAAACAAAGACCTGATGTTTTCACAAGGGTAGTGGCCTGATCTGGGGTCTTGTTTTTCCCCCTCAGATAGAGGAGAGGCTGAAAAAGCCAAGGAGAAGGGATGGGGGCTTGGAGGACAGGGAGTGGTTCTGTGTCAAAGCAGAGCAAAAGGCTCTGCTTATGAGAGTTATTGAGATAGTAAAGAGGATTATGAAAAAGTGATGAAATGGCAAATAACAAGTACTCCTATTTTCCCTTTGCTTTTCTTCCCTATGAGAGGGATGTTTAGTGAAGAGGTGAACAACAAGCAGGTTTTCAACCAACTTGAAAGTAATCAAAGAAAAGTCTTCTATTAGCTTGTTAGGGAGTTGTTTTTTTTTTTCTTTTTCTTTTTTTTTTTTTTTTTTTTGCTAGTATCCATGAACTCTCCAGACTGATAAACTGCAAAAAGGCTACTGACATGCAGCTGGGCCTGGGGGGCATGTAGACTTGTAAGTGTGGCACTAGTCACATTGTGCAGTCAGTTGAGTTCCCTGTTCAGAGACAGGAAGCAAAAACCTTTATCCTTGTTGCCTCCTGGGCTTTTCCATTTCTGCTTCACATCCTTATAATGTCTGAGGTAAGACACCTGTCCTCTGAACTTTGAAACATGGCTGTGGCTGCTACTTTGAAACATGGCTGTGGCTGCTACTTAACCCCTCTTTTCACAACAGGTATCTCCTCTCCTCCTTGCGCCAATGGCCCAATTGCATGTGTGCAGGTTGACACAGGGTGGAAAGAAGAAAGTCTTTAGTTAAGCAATTAGTTGCTGCCATTGCAGGCCCTTCTACAAGATAATTGAGTGCCATTAAGTAATGTTTGGTTCCGAAATGTAGCAATTATCATGGTAATTGCAAGGATGTTCCTTGAATTCTAACCCATTTTTATTGCTCCTGCTCTGCATCTAAGCTGCTGGAGTGGCTGGTGTGAGACAGTGGGGGAAGCAAGCAGGGAGGAGGAAGGAAAAATGTTCTCTTGGAGAGCTTGCCAAGAGCCCAAATTTGGTGGTGGTTTCAAGCACCTTGATACCAAGCTGGATTCACCCTGCTCTTGCCAAGACCTCTCAGCCTGAGCAGGGGGATCTTCGCCCTCCTAAGGCCAAAGCAGAGATGGAGTGGTGGAGTGCACTCTGCCTGCGCTAATGCTTGACCTTGCCAGGTTTCTGCCTCCTTTCAAATGTGCAAGTCATTCTTGCACAGCACCAAGCTGGTTTGTGGTCTTGAAGGTTTGCAGTCCAATGCCTCTCCTCTGCCAGGAGCAATGATCTACGTTTCAAGGGGATGGGATTGGCCACTAGAGGGTAGCACAATTAAAAGCATAAGGAAGTCTCATTTCTTGAAGCTGGACTGGCTGTGCTGGGGGATGCACAGCGGGGACGGTCAGACCTCTGCAGACCCTGTGGATATACAATGCCTCCAGGCTGCCTGCTGCCCGATGGATGGGGCAGTGCAGGAACAGAAGCAAGCTCATGGTGAGGAGAGGACTTGCCACAGTGAAGCAGGAGCATGCGGCAGCAGAAGCAGAGCAGGGCTCCTAGTGCTGCTCCTGCTTTTCCTGGCCACCATCCTCCTTCCTTCCTCCCTCCTCATCAGAGTCCAGGGTCCCAAAGAAGCCTTTTGGCTTAGCTCTACTGTTGGCTTAATGTAATTTCTTGAGCTGTGGCTCTGAACGCAAGCTCAGAGCTGGGATACCACCAGGCCAGATGGACAATACCAAGGTCTTTCTCTGTTTTCTGAGTTAACACATCAATAAAGGACTTCTTGGGTTAAAAATATTAGAGTACGTACTGCTCTTCTCTTAGCCTCTGCTGGCATGTACAGAGTGCCATGCACACTAGCAGACAAGAATGTGACCAGTTCTTAAAATCAGTCTTGTATGAATGGAGAGAAATGAGTGCTGGGTCACACAAGAAGCAAGGTTTTAATTTTAAAGCATGCCTCTGGAGCCAAAGGTCAGAGTGGAGCTATCCTCCCTTGAACAAAATCCCCACCATGACACTGTATTAACATGATACTTAAAAATGCAGCTGTGCTCTCGTGTTAAAGTCCTGGCTCTGCAGAGAGCACACTCTGGCAGGATCAGTTTCGAGGATGGAGAAATGTGATGTCTGACGCACACTAAAATGTCTGTCTCCTGATCTGCTGTGCAGTAATGCATCAAGCACGTCTTGAAACGTGGGCTTTGCCTGTTGCCAGCATGCACCAGGGACAGAGGGTTACTTATGATGTTAATGTAGTTAACTGGGGATATGGAGAAGTCTGTGAAGGAGAAGGCAAATGCTTTTCTTATAGTCGTGTGGCTCATTAGAGCAATTGCATAGCACTGGCAGGGTGAAAGGGCTTTTTCTCTTCAAGGGTATTCGTAGCATGCTAAGAAGCCTCATTGCTTCATGGGGGTCACGATGATGTTTCCTCACCATGTTTTGGGCAGCATCAGGACACGAGCAGGTGCCCTGCAATACCACAGTGCAGTGTTATGACACTGTTGTGAAAGAATCTGAGTGACTCAAGGTAGAAATTTCTTATCGCATAGAAAAGGGCCAGCTTGAAACTGATCCTTACTAGTTGCAGGACATCACCACTGTGGTAGCAAAACACAACAGCACAGAGTGCTTGTTTAGCCGTGAATATGTCCTTGTAACTCATGGGACAAACTGTGGCCTTCGTGCTGCCTCTGCTCATTTTAAACCAAAAGATTTATTCACCACATCGCGACCCATCAGGTTAATGCATCTTCAGAGGTTGTTGCTGGTCAGATGACACCAAGGACAGCTTAATCTGCTTTTCCCAGATTGCCCTAACAGCCAGATGACTCCCTGACCACTCTTGCACACCAGTTGACCTCCAGGAATCCTTGCAATATTTCATCTTTTGAATGGGTTTTATACCATTGCTCCCCTCAGATACATACTCTCCTAGGAGCAGCAGGGGAAGCCATGTATATTTCCCACCTTGTTTTTACAGGCTGCCAGGTGATCTGGGGCTTTTGAGTTTGTGCTTTGGAGAGGAGTGTGTGTGTCTGTGCAGGGTTATAGTCATGTATGCAGTGAGGGTCATTGCCTTCTGGAAGAAAGGTGTCCTTTTGAGAGACATGGCTAAGGAAGCAGTGGCCCTTGAATGTACAAACTCCTTGGGAAGTGAGAAGCACATTCATTTTGTGCCTTCCCTGGCAGCCTCTAGGTCCCCTGTGCCTCCTGCTGCATTGCTCTGGGCTGGTGCTACACATGCAGGACTGCCCAGGGGTGGCAAGCAAAGACCAGGAGGCTCTGGAGTGCCTTGCTGAAAGAAATGACCATTCACCAGCTGGCAGCATGGGTGTGAACCACTCCCCCGGGGCATTGAAAGCATAAGCAAGTACAGTAGTGTTTTGAGTTGTGTGTGGTGGCTTTTTTCTCGTTGCCTTAGGGAACAAACAAGTCTCTCATTAGCCCTCAGGTGGCCTAGTCTGGGCTCTGTATCCAGGGTGGCACACTGCTTCCCTGGCCTGACCCTGACCCTGGAGCGCAGCGGGAGGAAGATGACTGGGAGGGGGAGAGCACGGGGGCTATTTTTGCTCCCGTATCGCTATCTCGTTAGACTCCAAGATGCTGTGCCTCACTGCTGTCTGCCACCTCGCTTGCTCTGTGGCTCTCAAGTGTTTACCATTGACAGGCTGTGAGCAGATGGACTGGCAAGAAGAGATAAATTTGACCCAAGAAGATGTCATTTGAGGAACAGCTGAGGCTAGTGTTTCACCAGATGTCCCAGCTTTAACCCATTAGCAACTTCAAGGAACTCAGCCTTGTCAATGGCTTAAACACACCCTGTTACCACGCAGGCAGGGCACAAAGGCTATTGTTAAAATTTGCACAATAAGCAGATATTCTAGGGTTTTCCAAGGGGCCTGCCATGAGCTCAAGCCCAATAGGGGAGTGCAGTAGCGATGGTTACACAATGGTTACATAGGTGTCCTCCCCAAGCTTGCCTTAAACAACTGGAGTTAGTCAAAATGTTACCCATTTAGTGCTACGTGAATCCGCTGGTGCATGAACCAGCAGATACGGTGTTATGACAATACTGACAAATGCTCTCAAAGGCATCCGCGTGATTGGGGTAGCTGGTTTTCCCCTTAGTGACTGTCTGTATTGAGCGTCCCAAGAGACATTGCTGTTTCTGCTGCCAGATTAAATATGTATGCATGGGCTTGGTGGCAGTGTACCTCAGGCCGTGACAGTGTGGGCTGTTTATCACCGGATTGTGCCTAGAAAATACTGCAGAGCGGCGAATGAGCCCACATGAGTGGGTGGATATGCACACACAGTCACCGAGCGAGAAAGTTATGTATAGTTGTAGAGAGCACTTTCCAGCATCCTCGACTGAGAGCAGGCACAGCACCAGAGCAGTGATGGTTCTGCATCTGCGCCTCTGCCTGTGTGGTCCTCCAGGAAGGGTGGCCACCTGGCATTTAGATAGGTTTAACGAACCACATTCAAACTGGTAAAATGAAGTTGTGGCTGTAAGGTCATCCCGTAGTGTAGAGATGTGGTATTTATAGGTATTTGAGCCAGTGAGATAAGCTAGCTGTGGCCTGAGCATCTCCCACCATGGTAGTATCTCCAACCATCCACTGATGGCTTTATGCTGGTGTTTGTTGGAGGTGACTTTATGACTGGTTTTGTTGGTGTGGCAGCTGCTGCCCTGGGACAGTGTCAGAGGGAGGGACACAGGCAGATGTCTGTGTGTTATTTGCCCAGGCACCCGTTCTTACTGTCAGTGTTGTGAAGAGCTGAGCATCTTGGGGTTGTTTCCTATGTGAAGTCTGAAAAAGACCAAGTTTACAGTGTCTCATGTTAAACCCCAACTTGTCACCTTTAGCTCTGACGGATCCACCCAAGTGCATGCTCCCAACTGACGCAGCCAGAAAGCCCAGGGGAAAATGAGCACCTTCCCATTAGCTGGTGTTTGTTAATGGATGTTTTTTACTCCAGGCAAATTTAAGTCTAATCAAATTGCCCTCTTCAAATTAATTGCCTTGTTCAAGGCTTGACCTGGGAGGTGGAAGAACAACTCCTCTCCCTTTATCTGGGAGAGTGTGAGGGAGTGTTTGGCACTGTTTGAGCCCATTTCAAATGCAGCAGTTCTCTTGCTCAGCCTCTACTGGATGATTTTGGGGAAGTCATAGGTTCAAATTTGCCTCTGTCTTTTCTCTAAAGCCCTGGGATGGAGCATCCCTCTTGGCAGTGGTCTGCACAGTTTTCTACTACATTATGTAAGATATTTAGGGCTAGATTTTCAGCCAGTATAAACCAATGTCCCCAGATCCCCATAAATCTGTCCTTTTCCCACTGAGGGGGTGCCATATATTTCTTGACCTATCCCTGCTCAATTAGGAGGATGTTAACCCTGAAGTCAGGGGCCAAAGTGTACCAGTGAAGTCTTTCCCTTGCAGCCACTTTAATCTGTGCTGGTTTCTGGGTTTTCAGGGAAACCACTCCTGGGCTTGATCATGAAGCTAAGAGCTCCCTACTGCAAAGACTGCACTGCAGACAAATTTTCCACTTGAGCAGGGCTCCAAGTGCTCGACTGCGAAGGCCAGCATTTACACAAGCTGCCCAGCTGCTTTCACATGTGTGTGCTGTTTACATGCAGACTCCAGCTGGTTGCTACAGTAGGATTTAGCCAGGCAGGGTCTGGTGGGGAAAAGCTTCCCTCTGCTACAGAGATGAGGCAGTGTCTGTGTTGCCAGTAGGACAAGCTGGCTGGTTTTATTACCCTGAGACTTGCCTTCTGGACAAGAAAAGCCATGAATGCTGCCCCAGAAAGGAGAAGGAGTTAGTGGTGTTAATCTACACAGGAGATGCCGGCACTCCCAGTGCTAGGGTATTCGATATCTCTGCCCTCCTTGAAGTGGCACCTCTGATGTGATTGGGGGGGGCAAGTAAATATTGAAGTACAGAACGCAAGAAATCCTTCTTTCTGCCCTAGCAATTACATTTGTTTGCCACAAAATGGCCTCTTTTCCTATGAGTTCACCTTCTCCCCACTTGCAGTCCCTTTGTGTGGCAGGATGCGAAGACACAATAATGAGGACAGGCTTTATTGGAAATAGTGCTCAGCTGGGCAAAACCAGAAGCTGTTTTATGCATTGTGCTGGGGAATCCAGCACCACTGCGGGCTGACCTTCCCAGGCTGTCCAAATGTGAGTGAATGTTTTAAATATCAACATTTTAATGGCGTTTACTTCAATGTTTTGTTCAAGAAGGATTTTCTACTCCTCCTGCTCCTCTCCCCCCCCCCCCCAGGGTGCTGGGAAGTTCATCCCAGAAAAAAACAAGACTGGAGAATGTGTGTCTCTTGGGGGGGGGGGGGGTGATAACTGATAAGAACTGTGGAAAGTCCCATAGGTGAGCATTTTCCTTCATTACTCAACGAGACTTGGCGCTAATATTTCTTAGGAACCGGTCTTTGTGTCTCTTTTCACGCAGTTCGATTGTTATGACATGTATAGTAGCTGAAATTTAAAATGCATTGAACTGGGGCCAACATCTTCTAAAATGGCCACTGATTGGGAATTCTGTGATTTTTGAGATACCTGATGCGGATGGTTCAGCCCTGCCTTTCCAGAGGAGCTGAGCATTCATGAGTGCTCTGAAATGGAGCATGCTGTGCTCCTAGGTTAGCAGTTTTAATGAGATCTGTGGAACAGCTCTGCTCTGCAATCTCATTTATTCTACTGCATAGTAATCATTAATGGGAATTTTCTTTGCAGAGAAAGTGAATATTTTGTCAGAATAAAAATTACTGAGGCTTATCAACTTCTTTCTGATTAGCTTCATCAGTCAACGTTTTCTGATTAGAAAAAGAAGAATATATTGGAAATGCAACATTTAGGAAAACTACTCTTGACAAGTGGAATTTTGGGAGTTTGCTGACACCTTTGCTTGACATATTTTTGATCTGAGATGCAAATTTTTTGGTTTAAAATATCGTATGAGAAAATGTGAGTTTGTTTTGTTGGGGATTTTTTATTATTTGTTTTGCATGGGGTTTTTTAATCAAGTGCAAAGCAAGAGGATAAGATGCCTTCCTGCATTGTACTGGACAAAAGTGTTGCCTTTTCAGTATTTTAAATGTATAACCCATGCTAAGCAGTAGAGCAATATTTTCTTCTTGATGGGTAATGGAAGTGAGAAGTCACTGATGCTACAATTAAGGTCAAACTCTGCAAGGACAAAACAATATTAAGCCCCTTGTGGCTGGTTACATCATGCATGCTGTATTTTGGGCAAGGCGCCTCGCCTGCCCTTCAGCCGCTGCTTTCCTTCAACCTACATTGCATGGATGCAAACTGACATGTGGTCTGTGGCTTCAGGTGACCTTCTGAGAGCAGTGGGGAGAGAAATCAGTGCTCTGTGTTGTCCCTTAGCATGCACCATCCTGTAGTGCCTTTGGCACAGGCATGCTTTTTCTAACCCAGTTCGCCGCTGTTCCTTGCAGCAATCCCAGGTGATGACAGAACTGTTCTTAGAAAGGTCCTCAAGTCATAGAGCTGGTGGGGTCAGTGGTGCTCTGAGTTCAAGCCATACCTGAGCTGTGTGGACATCTGCTTGTAGGCTGCCGGTGGCTATGCAGACCCTTGCCTCACTGGGGAGCGCACAGCGTTTGGCCTGGCCTCGAGGGCAGCCCGTGCTGAGAGTGGCAGGTGATTTCCAGAGCAGCCCTTACGGGAGATGCAGCCCAGGGAATCGCTGGGTTCACCTCCGGGACGGCTCTCAGGGGTTCACTGCGGGCCAGGCGGGAGGAAGTCACCACCGCTGCTTGGCTTAGATCTTCCAAAACTGCTGAAGGCAGAAAGGCGAACAAGCAGCAGACAGCAAAGGAAAGATTAATTGGCCAGCTGCCTGAAGGGCTGGTTGGGGTTGTATTTCTTGTTCTTACTCTTGCAAATTTCTACAGGATTGTAAATCTTGAGCTGCTTCCCAAATGGGGAGACTTCAGGTGTGTTTTTCTAAATAAGCAAACCTGAGCATACTTAAGTTCTTTGACTCAACACACAGGAATTCCCATTGGTTTTATTACACACTGACAAGTGTGCTGGGGAAAGCAGGACAGATCAATGGCTGTGTTTGAAGCGGGCCATAAATCACTTGTGACACCAGGCAGCAGATTGACTGACTAGCCTTGTTCCTCCTCCCCTCCCAGCACACCAGCGCTGACCCCGGCTTGCCACTGAGACGTCGGGGAGGGCTGCCTGTGATTAATGCTGCAAATGAAACCCTTGCCTGGTCGGCAGCAGGCACGCTTGAGCTGAAGGTCTCTGGAGGGAAAGGTCAGAGGACAGCGGTACAAGTCAGACAAGGAGTAAATGAAAACTGGTTAAATCCTCCCCAGCTCCCAGCATCATTGCCCCATGCTATATCCGCTCTTTTCTCGGTGCCTCTGTGAAATCCTTGCCTTACGTGAATGTCTATCCCTGCCCCAAACACGTTGTGTGAGTGTTTAACGTCATGAGTTGAGCAACAACGATGTTAAAACTGAAAAATTGACAGGAGGGTTTCTGATGCCAGATGTGGGAATTCAGCGTGTGACGGGTTTTGACTTTTCGGAAGGAGCCAAGATGGGTAGATGGCTTTGAATTTAATATTTTCTTCACTGGAAATTGTAGCCTTGGGGTGATAGAAAAATGAGATGTAGCCCTGGTCTAGACAGGAGAGGGGTGTGAGAACCTCCAGACTGCCAAGCATTCCCCTCCCCTGCCCCCGTGCACCAGGGCTGGCGTGGGAAGGGAGGGGCAATAAGAAAAACTGCTGAAAAAATCGTACCATTCTCGTTTGAAGCTTTCAGGCTGCTCTTTTGTTTTTACTGGTAGGTTGAGATAAAAAAATAGGGAAATTATAATTCAAAAATGAAAGCAATAGAAAGCATAGCCATTCATCCAGTTTGGTTGAAACCCATCTTTTTGGTGGGAGGAAAGAATGAGGAAGATCTAGGTTTTTCATCCAAATTGAAAAATAAAGCCTCCTCTAATTCCAACAGTGGCTTGTCACATTGCTTTGGAGCTGTCTCTCTGGAGGAAACAGTTAAGCAACTAAAGAAACCCATCCCTGCATGCACAGAGCTTGCTCCTTCCATGGGAGCACAGGATACTGAGAGTGCCTTGTGCTGGTAGACAAGAATGGAGATGCCAGGCCTGTGGGTCTGCCCACAGGCAAGATCTTAATTAAAATTTATCTATATTGTATCAAATATTTTTCTGAAAATTTTCAAAGTTGTTTCCATGTCTTGTGCTAAAAAGAAATCAAGGGCATATTTTGCAGGATACTGCAAAAAAAAACCTGTATTTTTTTCATCTGAATTACATTTTTTTCATCTAAAAAGGTCCAAGCTCTATGTTGACACAGTGTTTGACAAATAAGAAATCTTGGTAATATTGACAGAAAATTCTTTTTCTTTTATTTGGGGGTTGTTTTTTTTAAGTCAGTAAGAATTGTATATGAAGCAGGAAATGCCATTAATGATAGCATCTTCAAGGTTTTCCTCTTGAAAAAGCAGACCTGTAATGGACACCCAAGGGCCCTGCCCTTTCTGTGCAAATAACCTCAAAATTCAGCAAACTGCAGTAGAAATCAGCCAATGTCAGGATGGGGCCCTTCTACCTTCGCAAGCAGTGCAGTTGTGCAGTGTTAACACATGCCAGAGGACTTCTGCTGAATGGAGAAGAGGGAGTTTGATGTTTGTAGGCACTTTGGTTCCTGTGCTCTGGGAGCAGGCAGGCCTGGCCAGGTTGCTTTCATTTGAGTTTTTTCCGGGCAAAGTGAAGCTTTCAGAAATGGAAACTGTTGGTGAGGAGGTAGCTTTTCTTTCCCTACCATCGTGCTCCTCAAGCACAGCTCAGTTTTACTTTACAGGGTTTTCCTTTCATCTGAAACCTTCCAATTTCAGGCAGGTTAACTTGCCAAGGTGCACCTTCCCTTTCATAAATATTGCAGTAGCTACAGGCTATGGAGAGTTAGCCAAGCAAGTTCTCTTCATCTATCATGATCTCACCCCTCCCTTAACCCCCTCCTCTCCCGCCCTCTCATTAAATAAGAACAAAAGGTAAACCGTAACCCTCTCACATGCCGCATTAATATATGGTATAATTTTCCAGTTCTGCCCAGTTCTGGTATGGCAGCTGTGTGGTTGTGTAGAAAATGGGGCATCCCTCATGTTGAGAACACTTGCAATCTCCTGTCTAAACTTGCTCCAAGCTGGAACATCCTGGGCTGCCCAAACGCTGCTGAAATAACTTTTTATGCCCCTGGGCATCAGGGGTTGAAGGACACGTCCCTACTCTCTGGTACCTAAGCAGCAGCTTCCCAAACTCCTGTTTCCTTGACCTTCAGCTCATCGAGGGTTAGCAGAGCTGCTGTCTCTGATGTTTTGCAGGCCTTTGGGGAACTGGCACATGCTCTGTCCTTGCCTGCTGTGGAGGTTTCCTCCTCTCCAGCCTGGCTGGGTTGCAAGCTGCCCTCTGCATGTGTGGGGGCTACGGGGAGCTCTGCAGCTGGCATCCCTGCTGGGAGCGAGGGCTGCTCTGCCTCCCACCTGGGTCACAGGGGAGTTCAGCTTAGTTCTGCAAACAGAAATGACTTGAAATACAGGTTCCCAGCACTCAGCTAAGTAGAGAATGCTTTTCTTTCCCTGTGGCCTTCTGGCACTGCTAACACACTGGAGAATGGGATTTGTGTGCATCCTCACTGCAGTTCTGTTTGAGGCTCTATACGCATGCACGCGTGTGCGTACGTGAGTGCATAGAGACACACTTTAAATCAATGTTCTTTCACCATCCTTCAAGGATACAATTGTTTCTGTTAAAGAAGCCAAAGATAAATAACTAATGTAGTAGCTCATGGAGCCATTCCTTTGCTCTAATGTCCTGAACAGAGGATACCCCAGATGCTGAACTGCACATAGTCCTATTAGCGGCTGCATTACAGCAGTGCCAGAACCCAAGACAATGTGACCGTGCTCACTGCTGTGTGTAGTGAAGCTTACACATGTATGCAAGCCTGAGAACATAAGATGATGAAATGGGTGAAGGAGGAGAGCAGCATCTGTAAAATGATATGAAAATGTTCTTCCTTTCAGTAATTTCAGGCACATGAGGAAGCATAACAAGGAAACAAATTTTCCTGTCTATTTCAAATTTTCAGGGAAAATCGCTAAATCCAAACATTTTTTTTCTTGGAAAGCACAAACAATTCTTAACAAAAATGAAAACTGCCATTAAATCTTAAAATTTCACCAGAAAGTAGCTCAGATCTTGCAGCTTACATGAGAAATACATTCCATGGAGGACAGGGGTGATTGTGTGACAGCTTTGTCACGAACGTGGTCCAAAAAACATATTTCTCTTATGTTTTCTTAGAAACTTTTTAGCAAGCTCTTATCATCCCTAGACTAAGCAGATTACATGGAAGCTGATTTTGCATGGTAATACACTTTGCCATTAGTACCACTGCTCACTGCTCCCAGAGCAGAGATGCACCACTCTGCATTTTCTCCGGCCCCTAATTCCCTTTTACTCCAAGTAGCTTCAATTTTTGTTCAGTGTTGAACCTTTCATCAGGGGGCTCTGCCGGACCCTTCGTTGCCGCTGAGAGCGGTTTTGCCTTCTTCCCTATTTCTAAAATGCCTCCCCTCACATGCTCACACTTACGTCTGTCAAGGACACCAACAGGTGACACCTTCCTCCTCCCCATCGCGTCAAGGCTAGAAAAGGCTGTGGCAAGGGGAGCACTTACAAATAAGGCCAGATTTGGTGACCGAGGTTCATGATGCATTTTTTTATTTATACCCATGCACGCACGCTTGTGTGTATGTTACAATGACTTCAGGGGACTGAAGGGGACTTTCCGCAAGGATTAGCTGAGTGTGCCTTCAACAAGGTAATACAACGAACTTGCCTCGGCTGCCATGTGCTTAATTAGGGCCTTCCGTCATATAGAAACTGTTTTTTTAAAAGAGCTTAGTGTGGTTAACAAAAGATATGCCGTATCTGGAGTGGATCCTGCAGTCCTAATTTGGTGAAACTCTCACTGGAAAACTAAGCAGGTTTGTAATGGGTCTTCATTTAAAATTGCTGCTGTATTCTGTTACTGATAGCGCAGTACTACAGGGATGATGTCTGCTAGTTGCCATACGTATGTGAGCAATGAGTCTCTGCTCCAAAGAGTACACAGATCCAGATGTTGGATGCAATCTGATGGAGGGTGGAGAAGATCCAGAGACTGAAAAACAATGCAGAATTTGTGCCAAGTACATTTCTCTCCCTAAAGTCCAAAGTAACAAGCATTATGGCTGAACTGGGTCCTGAAAATAAATTAGGAGGGAAGACTGAGGGCTTTCCTTTTGCGCTACCCTTCCCTCTGCAAACACTCAATTCGCTAGGTGGATCTGTGCAAGAAGGTGACCAAGCAGTGGCCACAGAAAATGCTGCTGGTGGGGTGGGGAGGTGAAGGACTCAATGGTCCCTCTCTCAGACACTGAGAAGAGTTATGTGCCATTTTTTTTAATGTCCATGGTGCTCTCTTGCTATATTTAAACTTCAGTACAGCATCTTCTGATGAAGCATTTCTAGCCCATAGTAACTTCAAAGCATCCAGATTCTGCTCAGTACCTGCATTATCTATAAGCTACAGAGAGCTGTAGGCATCACTTATTGATGGTAAAGGCCACTTCTGAGGCAGAGACTGAAATGAAACAGATGAGTTAGAAAGCTGTGAATAGCACCCATATATGCAGCAAAACATATGCTCTCCCACATAACTAGCATTCACCGATGGAAGATGCAGTAAGTGCCCCTTGGACATTTGGTGTGTAACAGGGGTATTGAGCCTCTGAGACAGAGGTTTTCCGCAGTGGGTGATACACTTACATTTGAAGGCTTAGGGCTTGGGGAACCTTTATGAAGCATGAGAATAGTGCCACTGACATAATGGGGCCAAACTTCACTTTGATCCTATATGCAGGCCTTTGAGTCTGAGCCATATGTTATGAAAAAAGGCAGTTTCTAAACCAGAGGTTTGGTGCTGACCTATCCCTGAAACTGTCACAGATGTGGGCTAAAAAGCTTGCTGGTTAATAGTTTTGAGTGCAAGAAGAGGAGCCGGTTGTGTTGGTGCCCTAAATTGAGTTAAAAATGCTGTGAGAGCAGACTTTCTGAAAAAATGAAACCCAAACACTTAACTGGTTCTCTGGAGGTTATGCTACAGTGCTGAAGGACAGGGCTGGTGCATGTAGGAATCAAGAGAATTAGAGAGAGTGAACTTAAACTTTTCCAAAGCACAGTTTCATGTACTGAAGGGAGCAATAAGGGTTGCTTTTATTCCATCCCAGTCCACTCACTGATCCTTGACCCCATGTCTTTTGAGAGGTTGCCAGCTGTAAGGTAGGGAACCATCCAGCAGAAGTAGGATGCCCGATGTGAATTTTCTGCTTTGCTCTGAGCATCAGTGCAGGAGTTGCTCCCCAATAAAGGACTTGCCGTGGTGCCTGCTAGACTAGCCACACTGCAATCATGGGGAGCATGAACCCCATCCTCTCCTTCACCTGCTCTTGCCGCAGCTCCTTTCATGAGTTATGCACAAACTGCACTCTTGAGCACGAGCACAGACAGACAGTGAAAAATAATTTAATAGGGTTACTTTGCACATCCTGACCCCAGCATGTTTCTGCTCATCCCAGGAGCCAGCTGGTATTGGTAAATTATGACTTGGACTAACCACATTCAGTTTAGTGTCTGCAGAAGCACTTGAGGCTCTTCAACACTCATACTTGCAAAAAACACCTGCGTAGGGTGCCCAGGAAAGGTGAGCGGAGAGAGCCTTATCCTGCCCTAAAACCCCAACGTGCTGGAGAGAACAGGAGTGACTCAGCAGAGTGGCTGCTGACTGCACCTACTCTGCAACACTCAGGGGCTGTTTGCTTTCCTTCCCCCACTTTCCCTGACTGATGTTTAGGCTGTAGGACAGATGGGTAACATTTTCAAAGGCACATGGTCTCAATGGGGACACATGGGTTTTTTTGGCTGAAGGACAGTCTTCATGGAGCAGTGCAGAGTTTTAGGGAGGCTGAACCAGCTGCCACGGCGTTGGGCTCAGGTTCCAGTACTGGCATAGCCTGGTCAGGCCACTTCCAGTTGGTTATTTCATGAGCACTGAGATTTCTGTGCTGAGTTTTATCAAGCAGCATCAACGTTCTTCACTTCTCAGAGGGAGATCAATGGAAATTGGGCTCCTAAGGCTCCAAGGTAGCAGGGCTCAGCTCACTCCTGGCTTTCCTGTCCAACATCAGCCTCATCTCCAAAGCTTGGGATGGCTGAGAGTGATGGCTCCTGGTGACTGGGAACTTAATTGTACCTCTCCTGACTGAGTAGTGACGGGTGAACTCAAAAAGGCCTGGCTAGATATCTTGCATCAAGGAAGTATCCAGCATTTGTAAAATTAGCCTGCTTGTCAGTTTGGTCTTTTGATATTTCTATGAACAGGATTAAATTGAAAGGGTCTTCTTGCTGTTTTTTTATTTTCTTCTTCTGGTATTCCCTACAGATGAGAAGAGGTAGAAATGAAATCTAGCCATGTGCTTTACAAGGTTCGATTCAACGTTGGTAGGGCTGAGCCACATGCCTGTTCTGACTGATGCCATCACACCCGTGAGACACACAACATGTTATTCCTCAGTGGCTTAGCAACATGCACTATGGCTTGCCTTCTGCGAGCTTCTCACCTTTGCCTTCCCTTTCAGGGCCAGTATTTAGCAAACAGAATTTGCAGTGCCATGGTTACCAGCAAGGAGGGCTTGGGACCTTTGAGTCATTTGCCGGTGTCTTAGGTGATATCATCAGCCTATAATATTGTAGCACCTTTTGCAAATTCAGCTTTTCATGGAATTGGAGTGCTGGAGGGGAATCAAATCTGGGGGGAGTTCTCAAGATTGTGTCATTTGGTCTCTCACTGCAATGACAGCTGAAGCTTTCACATGCTGAAACCCAAGAGAGAATCAGAGAACTTGTGTTTAAGCTTTCCATACTATCTGCGAGCCCCGACCAGTGGATTATAACATCCAATGTGTGTACATTACTCCAATGAACATTTACGGACTTATATGGAAGTGAAGCAGTTCCAAGAGGAGAACTCCAGAAGGAGCCCACAGAGCTGCTAAGAAATGTCCATACTGGCTAAGGATATGTGTAGCCCAAACCCTGTCTCTGGCTGTACCCATTTATGGCTTGGAATAAGTCTGAAAACAGGACAAGTAGTGGTGCTTGCCCCAGGTGCTTTCCTAGACCATCCCGATACTCTCTTCATACTGAATAGCTGCAAATTCCATGAATATGTTCAGTCAGCTCTTCCACTCATGTGAGCTTTTAGTGACCTAACTGGTCTTTCCTTGAGCTGATCCCAGCCCTGGGTTTCCAGCTTTGCACATGATCATGGTGCCATTGTGCAGCAGGAGCTTGCTTGCCTTTTTCTTAATCTCCTTCCTCCTTTAGTTATCAGAAATCACACTCTGGATGTTAGAAACTTGTCCAACCCAAGGAGTTTCACAAAAGTTGGATTTTAA
This sequence comes from Nipponia nippon, assembly GCF_047370975.1. Classification (NCBI taxonomy): domain Eukaryota; kingdom Metazoa; phylum Chordata; class Aves; order Pelecaniformes; family Threskiornithidae; genus Nipponia; species Nipponia nippon. Next base: position 13,433,871 of record NW_028262391.1, read on the forward strand.
TTGTGTGTCACATTTGGTGAAAAATGCTGGTATTTTGAAAAACAGACAATCTTATGGAAAAATCCTGCCCTGTTCTGGCCCCAGCAAGGTGCCCCAGTGCCCTCCTATGTTTTTGATCGCTGTTCCATGATTGAGCAGAGCTGTGCCCAATGATGTGGGTCGATCACCACTTAAAGCATGAAAATCATAGAATCATAGAATAGTTTGGGTTGGAAGGGACTTTTAAAGGTCATCTAGTCCAACCCCCCTGCAAGGAGGAGGAACATCTTCAACTAGATCAGGTTGCTCAGAGCCCTGTCCAACCTGACCTTGAATGTTTCCAGAGATGGGGCATCTGCCACCTCTCTGGGCAACCTGTTCCAGTGTTTCACCACCCTCATTGTAAAACATTTCTTCCTTATATCTAGTCTAAATCTACCTTCTTTTAGTTTAAAACCATTACCCCTTGTCCTGTCACAACAGGCCCTGCTAAAGAGTTTGTCACCATCTTTCTTATAAGCCGCCTTTAAGTACTGAAAGGCTGCAATAAGGTCTTCCTGGATCCTTCTCTTCTCCAGGCTGAACAACCTCAGCTCTTTCAGCCTTTCCTCATAGCAGAGGTGTTCCATCCCTCTGATCATTTTTGTGGCCCTCCTCTGGAACCTGCTCCAATAGGTCCATGTCCTTCCTGTGCTGAGGGCTCCAGAGCTGGACACAGTACTCCAGGTGGGATCAAAATGGGGAACCCACTGGTTTTATGTGAATAAGATGGGGATAAGACCAGCCTGGCTGAACAGAGAGCTTTGGGTGGAACTCAGGAAAAAAAGGAGAGCTTAACCACCTTTGGAAGAAAGGGCAGGCAACTCGGGAGGACTACAAGAATGTAAGTTTGTGGACGACACCAAGTTGAGTGGAAGTGTCGATCTGCCTGAAGGTAGGAAGGCCCTACAGAGGGATCTGGACAGACTGGATCGTTGGGCCGGGGCCAACTGTATGAGGTTCAACAAGGCTCAGTGCCAGGTCCTGCACTTGGGTCACAACCACCCCATGCAACGCTACAGGCTTGGGCAAGAGTGGCTGGAGAGCTGCCTGGCAGAAAAGGACCTGTGGGTATTGGTTGACAGCCGCCTGAACATGAGCCAGCAGTGTGCTCAGGTGGCCAAGAGGGCCAATGGCATCCTGGTTTGTATCAGGAATAGTGTGGCCAGCAGGACCAGGGAGGTGATACTGCCCCTGTACTCGGCACTGGTGAGGCCACACCTCAAGTAGTGTGTTCAGTTTTGGGCCCCTCACTACAAGAAGGACATCGAGGTGCTGGAGCGTGTCCAAAGAAGGGCAACGAAGCTGGTGAAAGGTCTGGAGCACAAGTCTTATGAGGAGTGGCTGAGGGAACTGGGGTTGTTTAGTTTGGAGAAGAGGAGGCTGAGGGGAGACCTTATTGCTCTCTACAGCTACCTGAAAGGAGGTTGTAGCGAGGTGGGGGTCAGTCTCTTCTCCCAGGTAACAAGCGATAGGACAAGAGGAAACAGCCTCAAGCTGCACCAGGGGAAGTTTAGGTTGGATATTAGGAAAAAGTTCTTCACCGAGAGGGTAGTCAGGTGCTGGAACAGGCTGCCCAGGGAAGTGGTTGAGTCTCCATCCCTGGAGGTATTTAAAAGACAGGTAGATGCGGTGCTTGAGGACATGGTTTAGTGGTGGACTTGGCAGTGCTAGGTTAACGGTTGGACTCGATGATCTTAAGGGTCTTTTCCAGCCTTCACGGTTCTATGATTCTACGAAATTCAGGTCAGTGTCTGCTTGAAAGGTTTACATACATGCTTGTGTGACAGAGGTGGCCCTCATATATGATGTAGGATTGTAAAGCACATCTAAGTGGGCTTTCTGCAGAAATAAGTGTTTGGCGAACACTAAACCTGCCCAGGCTGGCTGTGAGCCTCACCCTGACAGTTTTGGGTGTAAGGGACAGATATGTGCCGTTTTCTGCACTGAACTTACCTACATATCCGGGGTGTCAGGACTGGACCCAAATTTTGAGGGTAGATTGGGAGCCTTAGAGTCCCGTGGGAGCTGGCCAGCTCTTAGCACAGGTCAGGGCCTCTGCGGGGCGAAAGGATTTTCTCCTCCTGGGCATGCCAACTCCTGTGCCCTCAGGCCCTGCCACTCAGGCTCAGAGGCTCTCTTTTGTAGCTGCATTGCCATGGTAAGTGCCCCAAATCAGTCACCCTGAGGAGCATGGAGGGGGACGGCTGCATCCTGTAGGAATGGGTGCTGGATAAGCACATCATGGATGAGAGGACATGGCAATACAGGACTATGACAGCCTGTGCAGGGAATGTGGTGAAAGCAAAACAAACGGGTTACCCAAGTCCCTTTCCCTTTACGCTCAGGGGTCCAGCAGCTGCTTGCCTTGACTGATGGATGGCAGCGTTGCCCAGGCACCTCTGCGTACCCTCCTCTCCTTCCCTCTCATCTTTCACACCGTGCTGTCATTCCCTCTGCTCCCTGGATGACCCTTTGCAGAAGCAGCCTTGGCAAAAAAGCTAATGAAGGCACTTACAGTCCCTCGGGGTGTTAACAGGCTTGCTGGCCCTCGGAGGCCTGCCGCCCTCACGATTCATGCTTGCTTGTGGGTTTGGGGTTTTTTTACAAGCTCAATAAAGGGTCTGGGAAACTGATCAGCGGGAAAGTGCACTGATGTGCTTGGCGCAGAGCTGTGAGAAAAGCATGGCATTCGTGTCTCCTGCTGCCTTGCTCTTCCAGCTGCCCCTCAGTGGCAATGTGTTTCCCTGACAGTGGGACGGAGGATTAATGAGTTTTCCCTGCATGTGAATTTGCAGCTTGTCATTCTCTGTGCATCTATGAAGATGCAAGGAGAGCTCGTCTGCAAGGCTTCCACATTACCTGGTCAAAAGTACTATGGTTTAGTAATGTTGGTAGCCTTCACCATGGTAGAAAGCCAGCCATGATGTCCCTAATGCATGCCACTACCCTTGCTCTACATGTTTAGATGTGTTTACATAGAGTCCACGGAACTCCTTTCCTCTCCTGTAGTGGCCAGTTTTTCTGGAAGGCAACCTGCTGCTACAGCTGACAAATGGAAATGTGTTCACATACTCACACTGGAGACACTATGTACTTTCTCTCCGTGCTGCTTGTGCTTTTGAGCAAGTGATAACTTCCATTTGTATCTCCTTTGACACACATCAGAGGAGGAGTTTTTAATGAGCTTTCTTGTGTTTCTGTACATCTTTTTTTTTTTTTTTTCTCGAAGGCTAACTTTTTCTTTATTTTGGACAAGAAGAAGGTTATTTTTTCTAAGGTGATAGTGAATTCTTTTCATACTGGGGAAGAAATCAATCTAATAACTGCTCAGCAGGCAGTTTTTAAGAAATTTGCAACTAGTATCCAGTCACAGGAAAGGAGTAACATCTGCCTCTCATGAGTTCACAAAGTATGTGACAAGGAGGGAAAAAATGGTATGGTCTTCTGTAGTCCCACAGTCAGACAGACGGAGAAGAGGCATCACTGGAGATCAGAGCAGCAGTTTCCCCAAGTGCAGAATTCAAAGCTGTCGCTACCTACCTGCTCTTCTGGAGGGGAGATTAAGGAAATCTCTCTTTTGCATGTGCACGTGCTCTTTTTCAATCTGATAGAAAGGACAAAACAAGGGAGGGAGGAGATCCTCCTTCCTGCTTACACATTTTGCTTTAAAAGCATTGAATCTGGTATGAAGACTTTCACTTCTTCGTGCAGAAGTCTTTGCTGTCTGCCTCTTCTCCGCACTGGCTGCCTGCGGCCACTCGTTGCTTCTCTTGCAACTTAGATGAGTTTGTAAGCAGTTACTTTTTTTCCTCTACTTATTTACTGTCTAGCATAGTCCAAGTCTCTATAACAGCTAATCACCTAAATTTGGCTACCAAGTTTGCATTGTGTATGTGGTTTTTGACTTTGTCCTTTCTAAGACAAGAATGATCTGTGATCTTTGGTTGAAGGTCCAAAATTTCCATGTAGCTCACAGCTCTCTCAGTCTAGTTGGGATGAATTCCCCATGTATTGCTTAGGCTATTTAAAGTGTGCTTTGTCCTGTTGTGACACTGAGGTAGTCCCCTGCAGTAGTCAGTATGCTCAGGACCTGCTGCACTCAGTTTGCCCCGGGATATGGCTCTTACCTGGCAGACCATGGCCCTTTCCATCCCAACAGCCGTCAGAACTGTGCTGAGGTCGAGGTATGTCAGGTAGGGACTCAGCAGAGGAAAACGAGGCCCTCGAATAGAAAAGTTACTCTTACAAAATGTCTCCGTTTGTCTCTGAAATCCTGTGCAGCCATCACTTCTCACTTCAACAGGCAAAATTTATCACCAAATTTTGTCTTTAAGTATGAGCTCATGTTGTGCAGACAGTTTTACAAAATTGTTTGCGTGAAATTATTCACCTAGAGTTTGTTGGCCATGTACCCACCCTGCTGGTTATTCAGAGGCTCTTCACCGCAACAATTGTTCTGACTATGCACTAGTCATCAGCTGCTGTGAGGAGTGTCTTATCAGTCACCTGCCTGAAGAGCACAGCTTCCGCTCCCCAGCTAGCTGAAGCCCACAACATTTTCATGATGCCCACACAAACACTTTCAGAGTGAATATACCTCTCTGAAGAGTGTTTGTGACCTTCCTTGTCTTTCTCCAATGACCTTCACAAATTAAAAGAGACCCCCTGCCCCTTTATTTTTGGTAAGGAAAAATGTTCTCCACGGTACATAAAGTGAATGCACTTGAAGCAAGACTTTAATGAAATTTAGTATTTATCCAAGTAAATGCACTTGAAGCAAAATCATTCCATGAAATTTAGTATTTATTCAAGACCACAGATGCAGGTATTTAAGCACCTCAGGCTTCACAGGAGCACCCAGAGGCACCAACCTTCAAACATTTCTTGTTCTGCAATAGCAGGAGTTTGTCAGTCAGGCTCAGAGAGGTGAGATGGAATCTGGAAGACAGCCCAGTTCTGAAATACTATTTAGTCCATATTGTTCTCTGTAGCTAAAGTATTTTACAAACAAAAAGCTAAGAGTTTATGAGTTTAATGCCGCTGGGCAATTGCAGCTCAATCTTCTGTCCTGCTTTGTGCATCTGGTTTTCCATGGAGACTTTTGCCTATGCTTTGCAGGATTGCATTTCTTTGATCGAAATCATGAAGGATTGGCTCAGCTGGGATTAACAATGATGCATGAGCCTGGCTCCCAGTGCTGAGTTTTAGACATTAAGCACACAACCCCATGATTGAGTTGCAGAGAGACAGAGGTGTCTAACTTAAAAAGATTCTCAATATACAAGCAGTTATCAGGAGATCTCTAGCTGATTGCTTTTTGGATTTTCAGGACCTTTCCTTCCCCAAGTTGTGCAAGTGATCTTTGCTTTTTTCAAGCGTTATTTTTCCCATAAAGTTGACTGTTTTTTTTTCCCAAATTAATCCTGTTTTACAAGCCACACCATTTTACAGAGTTTTCATTCAAGTGATCCATTTCTCACTCACTGTGTCAAATGCAGTTCCCTAGGAAAGCAAGAAATATTTTTCAGCCAGTTTACCTCTTTACCCAATATAAATAGGAAGAAGAGAAAGAAAAGAGAAACATAAGAATAAGCTATGCTACCTCCAGAACTTGAAGTTATTTACAAACTACACAGTACATAAGGCTTGTGCCTCACAGTGAGTTGATCGTCAGGCAGTATTTCTCATAAAGCTTACCTGGCCCAGTGAAATGCAGGTGCTAGCACCTTTCATGTTCATGCCCTTGGCACAGGGACCCAGCTCCAGCAAAGCATGTGGCCACAAAAGCAGTTCTGTTGACTTCAGCTGGCCAGCTTGTATGTCAGCCAGCGTGTGCTTACGTGCTCTGTGAGGTCAAACCTGCCTTTCTTTGTGCCAGGAAGGGCATAGGCACTGTTCACATTACAGCAGCTCAACAATATCCATTGCTGTATGATAACAGCACACACATGGACACCTGCTTTGCAGCAAATTACATTTAACGTGCGAGGAAAGAGAGCCAAGCTTCATTTGCTGCAGGCAAAGACCAGGACATAATCACTTGCACCATGTCAGATGATGTGCAATAGTTCATTAGGCAATAGCAACTTCATCATGCACCGGAGCCTCACGTCCTGACCAGTGTGGGAGGAGGATGGGAAGTAGACCATCTGATTTCCTGGCATCCTTGTGTGGTTGTGTCACCACAGTAGCTGAAAATCTATCTTGAAGGTATTTTTCCTCAAAACTTTTCACTCTAGCACAAAACCAATGTACATGCCCCTGGTTTGAAAAGAAGCCTGTCTCAAAGCAGGGAGCTGATCTCAGGTCTCCCAGAGTGACAATTAATGTTCTCTAAACACCAGCACCCCTATCCAGAAAGCCAAATGCTGTCATACTGCCCTTGGTGGCACCGACCTGCACTTTGGTTTTAACTTAGCATCCTCGTAAGGCGAGGCAGATCTCCACCTGTGCTCTTGCGTGCTCTTTGTGCTGGGATCACAGCACGGGATATTTTTGTAAATTATCTAATGACCAAACTGAAAAGATAGTCTTTCTAGGGTTACCACTGAAGGCAGGACATGACTCCAGAGCACAGTATCCAAGCATCTTTGCTTACTATGGGAGAGTGATTGGCTGCAGTGTTTTTGCTCTGCACCCAATGAGAAGGGCTGCAGGGCTTGAGTTAGCAGTATCTTGGTGATATGAGCCTCCATAGGGTTTATGTCATACCTATATTTCAGAAGTTACAGAATGTGAAAGATATTATTACCTAAGAAGCATGTTGCAGAGCCAGCTCCTCTGGCCTAACGACACCTTCTTTTTAAAGGTTTCTATGTAATGCAAATTTAAAATAAGGGTTGTGGAGTGTTCTTTATTAGAAGTAAAATGAATTCCCCTTGCCGCATTACATGGAGAATGGGATGGTTGTGCAGCAGTGAATTGACCTCAGGAGGAGTCCGATGTACAAAGCTGAGATCTGCACAATGTTAGTGAGGACTGGTCTTGTGTTGACAATTACACTCATGATCTCCCTTCTGTAATTGAAGTGAAACAGAAATTATTTCAAGACATGAATACTGTTCTATTGATCCTACTGATGCATCTGTTAGCTAAACACCCTGTTCAGATACAGCAGTGCTGGAAGCCAGATTTTTTTTTTTAATGATTGAGAAACCAGGCAAAATGTTTGCCCCTGTTTTTTAATGAAAAATTGTAGATTCTTTAGGTTGTGATATTTAATTCTACTGAATTATTTTGTTTGTTTGTTTTTAATTCTGTAAAATCAATAAGCTTGGAGTACATCTAAATAAGGGGTTTAAAATTGGGGGAGTTGGCTAAAAGAACATCTAATCTAACAATTTTCTTCTCACTTTAGTTTACACTGTAGAGTTTGAATTTTTGTATTCTTTTAAGCAATCTCTTGCTCGTTAACCAAAGCATTTCAATCAGAAGCAAAGTGTTTGCTTTCCATACCTGCTGTTCAATGAAAGCAGTGTGCTTCTGTCTGCATCCCAGCACAGCAGAAATCTTTTTTTGACTATCAAAATTCCCGGTGACTGGAAAGCAGTGGTTTTAGTAGTTCTGGGCCTTGGGCTCAGCGAGTGCTGCTGCCCTCTCCTGGAAGGAATGTCAGATCTCTGGTCATGCCTAATAGCATCTGTTCCTGAATCTGGGACCAAGCCCTTGACCATGGCTGGAGCATTTAGGACTAGGGCACGTAACATGACAAATGTGGTCCGAGATAGTGGGGCTGCAAGCAGCAAATTGCAACCAAATATGGACTGTGCACTGAAAACTAAGATAAGGAAATTCTGTGACTACCTCTAATGGCACAGCAACTCTATTCCTACTTTTTCTGTTACTAAATGTGCCCAAGTGGCAGTGTCTTCTATTTTGGGGAGTGGAGAAATCTGGAGGTGTATCTCATCTCCCAAGTGCAATGCCAAGAAATTGTTGCAGAATGATTCAGAAAGCCTATTATTGCCTGTCCATGGGCTAGTCCTCATTGTTCCTCCGGCCTTGGGAAGCCAGTGGAATGACTCACCATATCACCTCTTCATAAAAAATTGGCTGCTGCAAAAGGTGACCCCAAAACAAAGTAAAGCAGAGAATGAAATGAGGGCAAAGTTCTCAGTCACGGGTCTGAATTAGCAGAAATTTTCACTGTGCAAAGTAAGCAAGGCAAACAAGCCATAAGACTCATAGGCATATGTGAACACTTGCCCCTAAAGCACCATAGAATTGTTTAGTTTTAAAGGTAGGATACCCAGGAGATCAGGTCATAAGCTAAGAGGCAAAGTTGGGGCATTATGAAGGGTTCACCTGAAGTTCATTTGGGAAATTGTTCTCTTTTTTGAGAGAGAGGAGCCTTTCCTTTGTAGGGACAGGGATGTCCTCCTGCAGGAGATATAAAACCTCTCTGGATGCTTAAGGTTCCTTATCTGGCTTTGGGAAAGGAAAGGTGCTAAAGCTTTTTTCAAGGGACAGAAAATGGGGCAATATTGGACTTAGTCCATTTCTAGTCCTAATGCTCTCTGCAGGTCTTTGCTTTTTGACATTTTTCTAGCCATTTTCTTTTCTCCACACCATCTGTAAAATAGGTTGGCCTATATCCCATCTAAATGCCTGACTTTCTGTACCTGACAGGCAATTCTACTTCCCTCTCCTCCCAAGAGTCATCATGCCCAAGGGGATGGCGGGCAGGAGTGACTGACTGTTTGCAGGATGACACGAACTGGAAGGTCCTGTAAGGGTCACCAGGTGTGATCTAAGGCTTGTGAAGCTTTGTAGGTTTTGAGGAACAAAACAGTAGAAGCCCAAAGTGTGTTTTTGCTTTCTCTCTCCCAGCTTCATTTACTTGCTCATTAAATTCAGAAGCATGTAGCTACACCCATAGAAAATTACTGCATTTCGTAACCTTTAATTGATTTGCGTATTTATGGGGAAACTGGTATTTCGGGACTATCCAACTGTGCCATCGCTATCACCTTTTCATGGGTCTCTGTCTGTTTGGTTGCTGCAGAGAAGCCCTGATATATGTCTGCCTGGCATAGACCTGGCAGCTCTGTAGGCTGAATTCTTCACTGCAGGTTACTAATACCGAAATCAGGAGAGCTTTTATTTGTAGATGGGGCAGATATTTGTTGCAGCATGCTCTGCTCTGTTTGTTTGGCTGGGTGTTGGTATTCCAGCAAAGATTTTGAAACACATCAGTGTGCTGCATGCTGCTAATTATGTTCCTTGTCTATGCCATTAGGAAAGATAGGGACACTGCTGGCATGGACAGGTACAGAGCACTTCAGCCCACAGTTACTGACGTGGGTGTAATTGCTCCCCACATCACCTCTCTCAGTCTCCTGGGATTTTCAGCCGTTGTAAATTCAGGGATGCAGTAGAGATGTCCGTGTGAGCTGGGAAGGAGGTGAGGGTCCTCCCAACTCCTCATCTGTCTCAAGGGCACTATTGCTGACAATGCGGTTCAGTGGCCCCAGACTTTGCTTTACTGGTCACAACTGTGAGAAGGAAGTGTGTGGCAAGAAAATGCAGCTTCACTTGCTCTTTTGACCTCAGTTTTAACTCTTGTTTCTAACTTCTGAGGCTGGAAAGCCATACATTGGCCATGAAGACTGATAACTCGGTGCCCTTTCTATATCTAATGCCCCTGGTTTTGGAGTTGGTTATACTGCTAACCCTGCTGGTGTGAAAGGTGTTGCTTCAGGCTTGGATGTTACAAGAGTCTTGCCCTGAATAAATAATGATTGAGCTGCCCAAAATAGCCCAGGACAAGCACCATCCAACCCACAGCACATGTATAATATGTCAGAACCAATAAGGTCAGCTCCAGCCCTGGCTGAAGGGTTTGCAGCCACTCAAAGGTAGTGGTGGGCACTTCACCCAGTAAAGACCTTCTCAACTAGCCTGGTGGCCCTAGGGAGAACACAGTCGCAGCATCCTCTGCTCTATCTCCAGAATGTATTTGGAAGATATTACCAGTGTGGAGACTTGCTGTTGGGATGTATAGACCTTCTTGGTGAAGCTGCAGCCAGCATGGGGCAAGCACACGGTGGGCTGGGTGGTAACAGTGTGATGGTGGCAGGCCAGGGCATGGCTTCTGCTGTCAGCCTTGGGAACTGATGTCCAGCCATGTTGCAGCATTGGCAGGAGGACAACCACAGCAGGCAGGAGGCTCTCCAGGGAGCTGAGGCCGCGTGACACAGTAGTGAGGAGAACCAGCTGCAGCCCAGAGGCACCTGAGGTCATTCTGTGGCCACTGAGATTTACTGAGGCTTTCAAACTAGGCTGGTTCAAAGCAAGCTAAGGGCACTGCATGACCGTAACGTGACCTGCCCTTCTTCTTAACCCAAGAGTGCGAATACTTATTAAATTTTCTATGTCTGGTGGGAAACACCGCTCTTCAGGAGCTAGAGCTGATGCAAGGATGCTTTGCAGAAGGTCATTGCACAAAGAGCGTTCATCTGTAAAACACCCTGCCCATGCAGTGGGACCCTGTAAAAATGTTAGTCCAGGGTTGCTTTGTAGCAGCAAACTGGAGCTCTCAGATGAGGATGTGCTCACAAATGCAAACCCAACAAAACAAACCAGAGAGGAGCAAGAGACTGTTTTCTTGAAAGCATTTCCGATGCTTCAGTCTTCATGTTTTTTTGTTCTTTTTTTCTTCTCCTTTGTTCCTCTCTTATCACTGCATGTCTTCTCTTCCATTTCTCAATCTCTCTCTCTCTCTTTCCCTGCTTTTTGAATGCAGAGCCATGCATATTTGTCCAAGCATCTTTGCAAGCCACAGTCTGAAATTAGGCACATTGTGCAAGAGCCTCATTTCACTCCATCCAAACTATGGTCCTCAGAGCAGCCACACCGAATGAGGCCAGAGGAGCTGAGTCCTCCTTTGTTGCACCTGACCCAATGTCTGGAGCTTATTGCTACATCAGAAGCCACCACACACCCTCTCCCTTGAGAAAAATGACCTCAGGCCAAGGCACCATCTCCATGTTATCGCCTGCTAATTGCAGGACATCCTGGGGAAAATGGCGTTTGCACCTTTGATCCCAATGCTGCAAGGTTGGGTTCTCTCTTCTGCAGGCTGTAGAGAGAGTGTAGGTGTTTGCTTTAGGCTACGATGACATGAGAAATACCTTAGTGAGGCGAGGCGTGGGTGTATTGGGGCGTGACTCAGAGGAAGTCAATGTACAGGGATTTGTTTTGTGTGCAAGAGATCTATTCACTTTAGTTACCAGCATGGGTGTAATTAACTTTTCTTTTTACATTTTATTATTTTGATTATTAATCATGGCTTAAGAATGGCTGAGCCAATGAAGATTTCATACGCAATTTCAAAAAGTCCAAGATTTATAATACCAGGCTTGAGGGAGCCAGGGAATTTGATGACAGTTCATTAGATTCTGATGAGGGACCAGTACAAATCAAAGAGGCTGGTAGCCTGAGGCAGGGTATCTTGCTTTAGAAAGAGAGAATAGTGAAGGACATACTTAAAATTGGCCTTGGAGAAGTCTTGCCAAGACAACTTAGGAGAGGATCAGTATGGATACAGCAAGATGCAAAGAAAATGAAGTTGCTGTGTTGCACTAGTCCAGATTTCCTTGGCTTTGGAGGTGGACCTCTTTTTCTCTTATTTGTTTTAATTGACAATAGATGAGATTAGCTCCAGTTCTTACACAGGGCAAGGATCACTCTGAGGTTATTCAAGTTTGCAGTGCCTTTAGCCTTGACTTAAGACATCCAGAGTCAACATTTCTACAGTAGCAAGGCTGCATAGGTTAAAAGCTTGCCACAGTTTGGGGTCCTATTCTGATTCTGCTCATGTGCCAGTAGCATTACTGTGGTATGTATAAAGCAAATTTAACTGAGTTGAATGCACAAGGACCGCATGGCCCTGCTGCAGGAAGGCTCTTCTTGTTACCATCCTGCTGCATTCTGCAGCAAGATCGCCACAGTAATAGAACAATTTATGCCAAAAAACCTCAGTGAGCAGGTTGCAATTCCTATAAAAGTTAACTTGACAGAAATATAACTTCAAAGCAAATGACAGTTCATTTTCCAAGAAGAAGAGGATGGATTGAAGTGAGAGGCACATGAATCATGCTGCCTGTATTTGACTTCTGCCCTGATTTGAGACTAAAATTGATATGTTAGGAGGTGAGTCAAGGGAAGCAGCTGGGGCATCTTGTGCTAATCAAAACCAGAAAAGGTTCATACAAATTCTGCAAGCCTGTGATGTTCTAATAGTCAGGTTCAGAGCATTTATTTATATAGGACATTGACTGGATTCCTCTGTTCTCATCCCAGACTGTCTTGTTGCTATTTTTAATGAGAAGCACCTTTTAAAAAAGAGGTCCACTTTCCCAGTAAATAGTCAACTCCAGGCCCCAATATGCAGCCAACATATAGAGGTGGCTAACAGAGCAGAACTGGAGAGGAAAGAACATTTCTGTCCTTTGGGAAACTCTAAGATGTGTTGGCATTCATCCTAGAAGGGAGAAACAGTGTCAAGGTATTCAGGAAATAATGAGGGGTTTTTTTGCAACCAAACACAGGACATTGACCTAGAAATATTGAATAAAACTTCTTTATACATTTGATTGAAATTAAATATTTTTCTATATCCGCAGGTATTAGGTATTCAGAAGCAGTTCTCAAAAGTTGGTTTAAAATGAAAATTTTTGGCTTGCTTAAAAATTTCAATTCAAATTATGTTTGAGCCAAGACAGGCAAAAGAAAGAGACAGGAGAGGGGGACCAGGTGTTTTTGCCATGGTAAAGCACAAAATAGGGATCTGCCAACTGGAGATATGAGCCAGTAAGTAAGTTCAGGCTAGAAAAGTGCCATTTCAGCATGTTACTCCTGTCCAGAAACAAAGTGACAGGGTTTGCACAATGGTGCCTGGAAATGTGACCATGTCATTTTCAGATTCAAGTTGGTTTGCATGCCATCAGCGCAGAAGTATCTGTGCTGCCCTTATTGATCCTGGTAATCCAACGCTGCCATGTGCAGAGCCTGCTTGGGCATCTCTGCACCTATTACACTGACACATCTCTGTACCTATTGTGTTTTGGGGGGATGACAGTCTCATTGCAGCCTGGATGGTTGTAGGTCTCCTCCTAGAGAATCAGTTAATCTTCTTTCCTCTTCCATTTCCAATGTTTTCTCAAATGAGGTGCCAACATTTTCCTTTTTGTTAGTGAATGAGTACATGTCACTGCTGGTGTTGGATGTATTCCTGCAGAGGTATTCTCAGCCTGTAATACAGAAGAGGGAGAAATGGCAAAACTCTCTTATCAAGGGCAGAAAAGGGAAAGAGACTGAAAGAGGCCAGTGGTGGTGAGTGTGAGGCACAGTGAAGACCAGGAAAACTTCCAAGCTCTTTCTTGCAGTTTGTCAAATCCCTGGTTGACTTTTCCACAACTCATTCCTTGTACCTTATAAATAATACTTAAGTCAACACAGACAATTGTGGCTACTGGTAAAAACCACAGAGAGCAGCTAAACACAATGGAAATGACTTATTCCACCATTTGTTTTTACTTTGGAACAAGCAAAAAACTTTTGAAAAGAAGTGAGTCATTTTTTTTTCCTCCATCTTGGCTTTTGTCTGCTCAACAACGTGTCCTTTTTGTGATTAGTTGTGGTCTTAATGATTTTGTTTTTTATTTATTTACTTTTTTTCTGCTTTGCTTTCTTGGTTTAGGATTGTCTCCCAGTGACAACTGCTAGCACCACAGGGCTAGAACCTGGTAAAAGACAAAGCAAAACCACCGTGCCTTTGGGGAAATGACTCTGCTATCTTGCCAAGAAACATGTTTAGCAGGTTTATAAGCCAAGGTGGAGTTGGAGTTCTCTGAGCCCTTCTGCCCTCCTTGAAAGATGTCAGGTGGGAACCTCAGCAAAGCTAATATCTTGAGTAGCATCTCCAAGGTTGGGCAAACTGGTTCAGGTAGAAGAAATTGCAGCTCAGACTGAACCTTTGCCCATTTCTTGATGGGCTGAGCCTAAATTTTGTCGTCTTCCACCTCACAAACCTAAACCTGGAACATGCCTGTCCTCAGAGCTGAACCTTCATTGACATTGTGAAAAGTATGGCTGATATCTTAAAATCTTACTCCTGCACGTCTGCACCTCTACCCTCCCTTGACGTTAATTATTTGAACATCAGCCAGTATTTACTCCATGCACATTAATCCCAGACTGGTGTGGGCTTCAGGCCTCCATTAGAGAGATTTACTCCCCACAGGACCACAAACCAATGTGTCCCTTTGGCTTTGCCAAGAGTGTGTTAGAAAGTAGGGGCTGTGGGGATGCATGTGGTTAGCCTAAGCAGCCACTCGTCATTGTTGGAGAGTCTGTGTGGTTTTTATGAGGAAAGGGATTGAATAGTCTTCCTTCTGAGCTGACTCAGAAAAATAGAGCAAGAGGCTGAGTGTAGAGATGGGGGGGGGGGGGGGGGGTTGCCCTTATGGCAATCTTGGTAAATATACCTCCATAAAGAATAGGTCTTTGCACGACAAAAGAGCTCTGCCATTTTCAGTTATATCAGCCATAACTCATTGCTGAAAGGGTTACCAGCTGCTCACCTTGTCCCAGCTGCTCTAGGAGGAAGAACAATTAGCCTGATTTTGTAAAAGGACATTTGGCATTTTAGGGAAAGACCTTCCAGGAGGTGCTTCCACAGGAGTAACTTGTTAAAGCATTAGTCCCTCCCAGGTCATGTGGCATGGGGAGCAGATGATGGCCTACCTATATATAAAGAGCTATGCCCACAGAAAGGACCCTCTGGGGAAGTAGCTAAAGGAGGGCTTCTAAACACATAGAGGGAATTGCAACAGAAGACAGAGCAATGGGGCAAGGAGTAGAAAAGATGCTTCAGACAGGATAATCTGAGGCATTTGCTGGACCAGCATCTTCTGTTGTTTATCTCCCTTGGGTGAAAATGGTGAGTGATGAAGAGCAGGGATATGTACTATATCCCTGAAATCTGGGATGGGCTTTAGACTGGGAATACCTGTGTCTGTTTTGTCAGTAAGCCACAATGAGCAGGACAACATCAAGACTTCCTTTAAATCAAATTAGGGATTTTGATTTAAAGTGGCTCAAAATCCAGGCTGCTCTAGTTCTGCTGGGTTATCAGGCAACTGCAGCTGAATCTGTAAACTCCTGCTGCCTCTGTCAAAGGGGACAGAGGCACCACTTTCCAGTTGCTTAAGCCCATAATATTAGCAGCTCTTCTGAACAGAAAAATCCTTAAGGTAACAAAATAAGGCTCCTCTGGCCTTAAACTCAGCTCAGAATATGCTTCCAGGGCTCCTCATGTAATTGCTGCCCTGTTGCAAATCTTTGCAAAGCAGAGAGCCTTCTGTTTATATTTTTTTGCTTGCAATCGGCAGGGGTTGGCACGTTATCTGAATACTCTATCTCTGTCTATATTTGCCTACTTCTAGATCTGTTGACAGTATAAGAGTGTCAATATTTTTTTCCTTGTAAGGTGATATAAGCAACTGCCTAACTGTTGACTCAACTGAGAATTACTAATTTCAGTAGCTAGTTAACAAATCAGCCTACACTCCAGGTAGAAGTGCAGTGCCTGCTACTTCTGAAAGGATCCTGGGAAGCTAACAGTGATCAGCTCACTGGAGCCCAGGGCTAAGCCAGGGTGGAGAGCAGTGATGCTCCCTTTGGGCAGGTGGTTCACCTGCCCAACAGATAAGATGGACTGAGGGAGGACGTTCCATGAGATACTCTATTTCAGGATGTCTCTTCCTCTGGTTCTTCTGACAGTGGCTTCCTGAAATTTACTTTGCATTTAAATTGTGGCAGGTAACTGCTGGATTTCCTTTCCTCCTCTTAGCTTGATTTTATAAAACTTACATAAACTTATATAAAAACTAGCTAACCTGGATCTCTTTACTCAGAGAGAATGGTAGGGCAGGCTGTAGTGAAGGTTTGTGAAAGCCCACATCCCACTTAACCAAGTAATAACTGGGATTTTTTTGCCATGTGGCAGCTGTGGAGTGCATTTAAGAAACAGGTTGGTTCCATCTTGTGCTGAGCTATGCCTTGCTCCAAGCATACAGGTGTTGACACCGAATGTGCCCAGTGTATGCAAGACCTGTACCTACTTGGTAGTGCTTCTACTCTAATTTTTATTTTTAGTCATCTTTGAGATACCAGGAAATGGGTCAATAGAAATCTATCTACTCCATTTCTCTTTGCCTTAAAATGCTCTTGAGATGGTCCTGAGAATGTAGTGTGGGCTGTCTGTGTTTATCTGGCTCTGCTCTGCTTTCTATTTGTTCTGCAATTATCTTGTGAAATACTGTGTATGCTTTTAGGCATGATTTTTTTTTTTCCAGCTTTGCTCATCCTTTTCTTTTGCACACATGCGTTTACAGTTCATTTTTTCTAATGGAAATAATGTCCTGCAAAGGTTTGGTGTTGAGGGAAAGGGAGGAGCTGCGTGTGTGCTCTTTTCATTACATTAAAAATGAGTGTTGATCAAGTTTTGCTGGAGTGAATTTACTTGTATTTCCACGTAACAATAGCCTAGAAAAGACTTTTTGTCTTTTTCATACTTCTACCATATGCATGGATAAAATGAGCTCAGAATCTAAATAAAAGATGTTGTGGTGCGGGGAAATGTCCAACTTAGTAGTTTGTGTATATGTCCACATTGCTGTGTTGTGATTCAGCCTGCTATACAGTGTCTATAGTTTAATTAATGTTTTTGTCAGCTTCTGTGGAAAATAACCCGAACTCATCAAACCTATTCTTATTCTCCATCAACGCCAAGGGGCATCCATTGTGCCTACGAAGCTTCTGTTTCAGCACCTAATTTACTCTTCTGAATGCACAGTGATAAGTGAAAAGCAGCTGGCAGTACTGCAGCACCAATGCCATAGTTTAGTTACTTGTACATTATCAAAAATTGGCTGCCTTGTTGTTTCACAGCGTCTTTTAAATGTAAAAGGACTTATTATCTAGCTAGACAAGACAAAGAGTGGGAGAAAGGAAATCTTGTCCCTCTTTTTCTGGTGAGGAAACTATTGCCCAGACAGTTTCAGCAATGCATCTGAGGTGGTGTGGGGAGTCTGTTGCCAGCTCTGAACTGCAGTGCAGTAAGTGTGAGAACATCCCCCCTCTCCCTTCTCTGCAGCTGAGGACAGCCATGGCGTTGATGTGACAGGAAGAGCTGTGCACCAACTCCACGGTCAGCCCTTGAAGGATGAAGCTTCTCTGTGCCCTCTAGGTCTGTCCAGAGACAAGAACCAGCACCTCCTGCTGACTTGCCCTAGGGCTATTTCGAGCACCGAAGACCTTGGAAGTTTGGACCCATAATTTCTCTTTCAGTGATTAAAACGTTCCTTTCTAAGGCTGGCTCGGGAGAGCGCGTGCTCTGTACCTTCCTGACAAGAGTAAGAATCTCCTGCTTATCTTGCTTGAAATCATCTATTCAACATTCATCATCTGAATTCAATTAAAAATAACCTGCAGCTGTAATTGTTAAGGGCTGTTTTTAACCGAACTCCCTTCATCCCAGAGTGTGTGGGATTTCCCCCTGCAGTTTCAAGAGCAGGTGGTCAGTGGGAAATTCCTACAAGCTCCTCAGTGTAGGGTTGCTCTTGGGGGCTAGTCACGGCATATCAGATGTGACTTTGCATTCATCTCTACAAAACAGAAGGCTGATTACTCCCTCCTGCCCCATTAATACCTGACACTACCTATGTGAAAAGGGGGACTATGGGATGCAGATCTGTTCTTAGGTTTTTGCAGTGCATGTGTAGGCTGTTTGTAATAGCCAGCCAGAGCATCATCTCAAGATTGTCTGCAAATAAGTTTGTGCAGTGTGCAGGGACAAGATATGCCACAGAACCATTTTGGTTCATTTTGAACATAGGGAATACAAGTTTCCTGAAACACTTATGTGACTAGCATGGTTTATATCATAAAACAATTAGAAGTGAATGGGTTTGGAGAGTGTTTAAGCATTCATTCGTCATCCTTCTCTTATTGTTAATGGGAAGCTTCCTGTTAAGAACTGGGTGAGGCACTGCCTTGCAGAAATGTTCACAAGCAGCATGAAAGATTCTTGCTTTTGTTTCTACTGTGTGAGAACTTCGCGAAGTCTGCAGCTTAGACTGAACTTCTGCAAAATCCACACCTCAGCCACAGAGACATAACTTACAGTAGGAGAGAAGAGGACCCTGATTTGGCTCAAGTTGTCTTAGCTTTTCTATCCTCTCTCCCTCATTTCAGGCACCCTGGTAAAATTTCCTATGCATTTTTTTCTTTTTAATTAGACTGAATTTTTGTGGAAAACTTAAGCCTCAGTGGTTTAACACTCCTCTGTGACTAATAGCAGAGGAAAATGTTAAAACCTGTTACTCTTTCTTTTTACTCAGTTTGGCACGTGAGGAGTAAGAGTTTACCCAGAGAAAATTTGGCAAAGAAACTATCTTGATTTCACACAAAGCCTTTGAGTGTTGTGGTGAAAATGGCTTTTGATTAGATGAAGTCAAAAGCCCTTGAAGTCCTCATATGTACAATGTAAGAAGTGGAATCCATCTCTTGCAACTTGTCATCGCTGCATAAATGTGAGCTCTGGGTGCTTCTTTCAGTGGCTTTGAAAAGGCTTTGGATCCAAGAGCTGCTCTTAGGGAAAAGGCTTCTGCTGTGTGCTGATTGACTTGGCAACGTGGTCTTTCTCTGACTCATGGGCCAAGACAGACGTCCACTGTACATCTCCCACCCCACTCAAATAGAAGCCTTCAGTGTGGAGTAATGCTCCCCCCCAACCCACTCTGAATTTGGGATCTGCTCACTGCACACTCTTTCATCTTGCAGCTTGAGAAGCTCTATTTCTACTTCAGCTGGGGAATTCAGTCTCCTCCTTCCCCTGCCTCCTCTTCCCTTAACGCAACACTAAGAAATGATACTAACTTAAAAAGATAATTGGCATCCAAAATAACACACCCATACTGTAGCTCATCCAAATTTACATCTCCAAAGCAACTAATCCTACAGCCTACTGATGACTTTTTTCAGTGACAGAGTGGGTGTCCCTGGGTCCCCGAGGTACATGTTTGTGGCCATTCCCTGGACTACAGTGCGATGTTCAGCTCCTGTTCAGGTGTGTGTTCCTCCAAAAGCCCGGCACTGGAAGGTAGTTTCAGTGCAGTGCTGTGGAAGTGGTTGCAATCAGTGCTGCAGAGCAGCTAAAAAACACCTTGTCACTTGGGTTTTGCAGGGCTTCCCCTGCATGCACACATCTGCTTTGTGTGTCACCAGGCCAGCTCTTTCCTTGCAGCATGGACGCTGGGGTATAAGCCCAGAGTTGCTTCCTTCTGCAGCAAAACCACCATCACTATTTCCTTCTCATGCAAGTGGGAAAGAAAAGCTTGTAAAATGAGTGCATTCCCAGGCTCTCTTCCTTCCCTGCTCGGACAGACAATGAAATTTTTCAATTTTAACAACAGACAAGTGGGTTCTGTGACTGGCAGACAGTGAAGTCAGATTTCCTAGGGCTTTGGTGCTTAATGTAGGGGCTTCTTTTTTTTTTTGTTTTGCCAGCAGTTTCTTTCCCCTACTGCTTTATATTGAGGCTGCAATGCAATAATAAGCATTAGAAATCCACAGCAGAGAGATCCCCTGATGGAGGAATCGATTCCCTGCTGTCTAATAAAATAGTCTCCCCCATTGGTACTTTTCTTACATCCTAGTTTCATAAATGTTCTCATTAAGATACTCTTAAATCTGGTAAAAGCTGGACCACTTCTTGAAGTCTTCCCTTCAAAGAGCACAGGGCACCTGTGTCTTCTATTTACCTGGGCACCAGACAGCATAAAATGTGTAGGAATTGAGTATTTTTATGAGCATTTGTCAGCAGTGGTGGGAACTGGCCAGTACCAAAAACAAGGAAAGTATGGGTGTTGCAGAGGGGGAGGAGGAAAAGCACATTATCAAAATCTTCTTAAAAGCTTTCTTGCAAAGACAGTACCTTCTGCTGAAACCTTTGTAAGAAGAGATGGGAACACAGCATTCAGACGTAGTTACAGTGAACCAGACCCCAAAGAAAGGCATCTTAACAGCTCTCTGGAAGTTTCTGTACGTGTGCTAAAGGATGCAAGTGGGAACATATACTTCTTTTTACTTATGCTTGAGAAAATGGTTGAGTCCTTGCAACTTTGTCTCTCTTTAGCAGCTT
Source organism: Nipponia nippon (assembly GCF_047370975.1). Taxonomy (NCBI): domain Eukaryota; kingdom Metazoa; phylum Chordata; class Aves; order Pelecaniformes; family Threskiornithidae; genus Nipponia; species Nipponia nippon. The sequence goes on from NW_028262391.1 coordinate 13,454,101, forward strand.
ACATTTCCTGTCTTGTTCCTCATGTTCTTGCATTCTTAACTAGCACCACCACATATATATCTTATACAGAATGGTTTCTGTTCACTGAATCCCAGGTCTTATCAAGTAAGAAGAGCTGCAGCATCTGGGTGTGGTTGGCATACAGACCTTACCTGAGCCAAGGAGTCCCTCCTTACTACAGCTATTCTTTGCCCCTTTCCATCTCCATGTCATGCTTCTTAAGGGATGTGTGTACATCTCCTAGTGCCGCTTGAATCCCAAGCTACAAGGTTTTACAGAACCATCCAAAGCAGTCCAGTAATGTCCCTTTACTCTGTGCTGATCACATGGCAATTTCAAATGACTTGAACATTTCACATTTTTGTGTAATCTCCCAAAGTGCCCGCACATTAAGGAGCTCTCAAATTGCAGGGAGTTCAGTGTAATTTTAACTTGTTGGAACACAAGTTTCCACAGATCTGAGCAAGGAGGTTTGGTGGGGTTTGGATCTACAATACTTGTCTAGGAAATGGGGGGGGGGAAGTGGCACAGCAGGTTCATTTGCCTTTCTTCTGGAGCAGGCATTCACCAAATGAATAAGGACGTTGCTTGGCACCTAATAGCTGCCTTGGAGAAATAAAGGTGCAAGTGTGCCAGGGATATGGGCATGTGCTTGTTTGCAAGGGTGACATTTGAAATTGGACTGACTAGTGACATTGTCTGTGAAAGTTGATGTAGTTATTTGCTGGACAGTTGGACTTCATTTTACAAGGTTACAATTCAGTCGTTTTATTGGCAGCGCATTGACACACAGATTATTATGCAAACTCTCTGAAATGCTTATCTGTGGCTTGACACTGCTGATAGTGGATGAGGGGAAGGCTGTGGATGTTGTCTACTTGGACTTTAGTAAGGCCTTTGACACTGTCTCCCACAGCATTCTCCTGGAGAAGCTGGCTGCTCATGGCTTGGATGGGTGCACTCTCCGCTGGATTAAAAACTGGCTGAAGGGCCGAGCCCAGAGAGTGGTGGTGAATGGAGTCAAATCCAGTTGGTGGCCGGTCACGAGTGGTGCTCCTCAGGGCTCAATGTTGGAGCTGGTCCTGTTCAACATCTTCATTGACGATCTGGATGAGGGGATCGAGTGTACCCTCAGTAAGTTTGCAGATGACACCAAGTTGGGTGGAAGTGTCGATCTGCCTGAAGGTAGGAAGGCCCTACAGAGGGATCTGGACAGACTGGATCGTTGGGCCGGGGCCAACTGTATGAGGTTCAACAAGGCTCAGTGCCAGGTCTTGCACTTGGGTCACAACCACCCCATGCAATGCTACAGCCTGGGGGAGAAGTGGCTGGAGAGCTGCCTGGCAGAAAAGGACCTGTGGGTGTTGGTTGACAGCCGCCTGAACATGAGCCAGCAGTGTGCCCAGGTGGCCAAGAGGGCCAATGGCATCCTGGTTTGTATCAGGAATAGTGTGGCCAGCAGGACCAGGGAGGTGATAGTGCCCCTGTACTCGGCACTGGTGAGGCCACACCTCAAGTAGTGTGTTCAGTTTTGGACCCCTCACTACAAGAAGGACATCGAGGTGCTGGAGCGTGTCCAAAGAAGGGCAACGAAGCTGGTGAAGGGTCTGGAGCACAAGTCTTATGAGGAGTGGCTGAGGGAACTGGGGTTGTTTAGTTTGGAGAAGAGGAGGCTGAGGGGAGACCTTATTGCTCTCTACAGCTACCTGAAAGGAGGTTGTAGCGAGGTGGGGGTCAGTCTCTTCTCCCAGGTAACAAGCGATAGGACAAGAGGAAACAGCCTCAAGCTGCGCCAGGGGAAGATTAGGTTGGATATTAGGAAAAAGTTCTTCACCGAGAGGGTAGTCAGGTGCTGGAACAGGCTGCCCAGGGAAGTGGTTGAGTCTCCATCCCCGGAGGTATTTAAAAGACAGGTAGATGCGGTGCTTGAGGACATGGTTTAGTGGTGGACTTGGCAGTGCTAAGTTAACGGTTGGACTCGATGATCTTAAGGGTCTTTTCGAACCTTGACAATTCTATGATTCTATCTACAAATATTTATAATCTCCTTGCCTCTGTATCTTTTCTTTCTCTTGGGATTTGTAAAATGTTACAGGAGAAAAATCTATTTTGGTGTGGCTGTTCCCCACCCTGAGTTCCTTGCGCATTGTATTTCCCAGTGATTTTCTGGGAAGTGTTTGGGTCTCTGGTAATCTGGTCAAACTTCAAAAGAATCAATTGATGAGTAAAGACATGAAGCAGTTTCCATAAAAGAAACAGCTAAGCAGGTGAGGACTCCAGCCTCGAAAAAGTGAGTGAGAGGGGAAGTATGTTAGGAATCAACTAACTAGTGAGTGGCATGGAGAAGGTTATCTAGAGACTTCATGCTTGCTTACTCTCAGGAGCTGGTGGATAAAACTAGACTGGTGGCTGCCAAGTGCAGACCAACCCATAGCAGACTGTGTCTAAAACTTGCAGATGTGTGTGTTCTTTTCACTTGTCTGAGTTGCTCTTCTTGGCACACTGAGCAGTTACGCTGTGTAACTTGTTACCAGAGGAAGCTATGGGTACAAAAAATTTCTTCCAGTTTAAAATTAGATAACTAATGAAAGACAAGCGACTGGGCTACTAAATGCAACATTAACATCTCTGGCTTGGGGTCTCCCAGAGCTGGAAAACATGGAAGCCTGTCGAAGTGCTGCAGGCACGGACCTGGTGAGCCTGGTGTGCTATAACCCACTCCCTTAACCCAAGGGTGTGCTTGGTCCCTCTCCCATAAGCTTCTGTTCAGGGTCAGATGGAAGAGCAGAAAATGTGCGAGGTGAGTTGTCCTGTTTCAGCTACAGCATAATGAGACTTTTAAAGGACCAGCTCAGCAAGAAAGATATTGCTGTGATTGCGATCTCACCATCCGTGGGCGGTCATGCAGAAGGGAACCTCTGTTGAAGGCTGGCTTGAGCCCCCACAGGGCAGATTTATTGGGCCAGCATCAGTGATGACAGAGTCATGTAGCAAACTTCTTCCCCCCTCCTTTTTTTTAAAGAAACTGTAAGTTACTGGCAGAACCTCCACGTCCTTAGTCTTCTAGCCCAAGCCCGGAATATGAGGTTTTTTTGACACTGCCAGCATCCCTGCCTCTGCTGACGCCTGGGAGAGATGAAGGGAAAAGGAGCTAGTTACCTTCAATAGCTAGACTGCAGCTGATTGTCAAAGACAGCCTAATTTAATTAGGGCTGAACTGGATCATTATTTAATGAGAACTGAGACTAATTAATTTTTGGAGTCACAGTACGAAAGATGCTTTGTTCCTTTTGAATAGGTAATTAAGTGAGGCGTACACAGACACCCTATGCTCTGCTACATTTACAAAGGGTTTGTTCTTTTTCTTATCTCCATCTTATTTGTATAAACACTTTGGAATTAGGGATTAATTGTTTTGTTGCTAATGATGTTGGGTATAATTATCTTGCTTTAGAAAGGCAGACTGTCCGTGTACCAGGGTTTTGTCTACCAGAGGACACTGACCAGATCAGAATCACTCTGCAATGTGGTCACGGGTACAAAACAGAAGACGAGCTGCCCAGGGATGATGAGTTGTCTTTGAACTGCCCTGAACTAAAGCTACTTCTGCTCAGGAACAGAGGGGTCAAGTGGGAGCACTGCAGAGTGGCAGGTGACAGCATTTCATAATACCAGCTCCAGCTGGTTTTCCAGTGTAGACAAGTTAGCTTTCATGTGGCTTATCCTCATCTTGTTCTGCCAGAGCAGTACTGTGTCACTACAATGTTTAGCTGCCTGTCTCTGGCAAGAGGAGATTTGGTCTGTTCTTATTTCATTTGTAGTGGCCCTGTGTGCACCAGTGCGCTGCGCTGGATCAGAACAGCTTGGCTGTTTTGTTCCTCACTCCCATAAAAGCCTCAGGGGCTCCAACGTTTGCAAACACAAGTCAGCATCTCATTAATTGAAGTGACATTCATTTGCAAGCCATGGATTAATATTTTGAGTTCTGATGCTTCTGGAGTAGTCTTGTGTGACTCGTTCCTCATTGGCACCAGTAATTAACCCACAACGTTCAATATCTAACAGGTCATTTCCATTAGAAAGCAAACTTGATGTTTGAGCCCAGCATTTCTTGGGACGTTCTTGATGAATGGTTTTCATTTGCGAAGTTCAATACAGAGAGCTGCATGGTTCCCGGCATCTGAGTTAGCACACAGCCGAGAAGAACTTTCTCTATGATTTTTCTCAGGACCTTCCTTGTTTTGCATATTTTGTGAGGGAGCAAAGAGAACCCACTGCACACTTAGGTACATCATGTATACCTGTGTGTGCGTCTGTGTGAGTCTCTAAGGAAACCATGTGACATTTACAAGGCTTTTAATCCATGTGCACGTGCTTTCTGTGGTGAAACCTGCTGCAAAAGCTCATTCTTTGAAGGTCATGGGTTGATACAAGGCCATGGTTATATGCTCAGTTTAAGTCATTGATATAGCACATATACCAAAACTTTCAACATGACAGCAGTTGCCCTACCTCAGCTTGGCCATTTAAAAGAATTAAAATTGTAACTTCTTGTTGGAAGTCTTATTGGAAATAAAAGGAATAGTTTATACTGACAATAGATAGAAACTAGGGCAATGATAGTGTGTCCCTGTCAAGATGCTTCCCTTCCATATACCTAGATCGATTTTTCTTTTTTTTTTCTTTTCCTCTTCTCTTCCCATCCATATCTTTGAAGATCCATTCTCATGTTGCAGTGTCTTTCTAGGATGATAGCAAAAACCTCTTTCAGAGGGCTATTGCAGAATGATGTGTGTTTTCAGACCTGTTACACAAACAGGGAATGCACTGTTGATCCATTTCTGCCAACCCCATTTTCTACACCTACTTTGGAGGAGACCTTTGCTGAAACATGTCTTCAGAGAGTCCCTACAGCCTTAACTCTGGGACTCCAGCCTATCCTCTCTGCTGGGGTCTGTGCTGGATGCAATCTCTGCTATAATCATGCTTTCCTACTTTTCATTGCTTCAGGGCTGCTTTCCTATTCTCTGACAGAGTCATTAATTTTTTCCTGCTCTTGCACATCTTTTTCTACACCTTTCAGATGGTCCAAACCCCTTTGATTTTCTTCAGAAACTCCTAGCAAGAGGCTAGCTGCTTCTGCCCAGAGGTGTTTTTACCTCTAGGGCGCTCTCTAACCACAGGCAGTTGCATGTGTTAGCTGGCTGCCAAAATGGCAAGGCAGTCCTGGCAAGATTTGCTCTCTGTTTCATTGTGACTGGAGCCTTGGAAAGCCATGCTGGTGGCCACACCAGTTGTGTGCTGCTGGGGGGAAATCTTGGCCCATGTGGCTCTTGCTGAGCAGGAGATGTTTTCAGAAAGGGGCTGTTGCTCCCTTTGATCCTTTCCATGTGGCAACAGAAGGAGCAACTGCAGGACTCTTTGCCCTTTCTCTTACCCTTCCCAGCTCTGCCCCTTTCCCTGCTCATGCTCCGGCACCACTGGGAATTCTTGAGCCGCCTCAGGCACAGAGAGGTGCTTTGTGCTTGCCTTGATGTGGCAGCACAGGGAAGGTGAGGTGAGGGTGCTGAGGGCTGGAGCAAGAGAGCCTGAGAGCAGGTGCACCGTGGGTTAGGGCAGATGACTCTACCCAGTTACTCACCTCAGAGCAGGTCTCCACTTATTCCTCCCTCTCCTTTTCTGGAAAGTTACTGTAACTTGCATATTTGTGATGCTTTCTGCCCCTGCAGGCAGGATGACTTGTTTACTACTATCCAATCACCTCCAAATCACTTGCTTTAGGTCAGCTGCATCATCTAAGGACAGCCTGAATCTGCTGAATGTCATCCCCAGCCTGGCTTGCACAGTTCTTGGCCACTGTGAAATGCAAGTAGTTCTCCTACAGTTTATGGATGGTCTGACCTAAGATGATGCTGGATGCATCATGAGGAATGAGGCACACCCTGAGCACAGAGTCTTGCAGGATCAGACCTTGCTGGATGGAGAGGATGGCAAGCCAGTGTTTGCGGACAGATGTGAGCCCCTGTCTGGTCTGGACAAAAGCCAGCACTGATCTGAGCCATGCGGCCGTGGCTATGTTGGTGCTGGGTATATTGGTCTGGGCTTTCAGCCAGGCTTGCATAACTGCACGGCTTTTTGTCCTGAGCTGAATCTTATCTGGTTAGAGCAGAGCTCGCTATGTGTCTGCTTAGAAGAGCAGGGCAGAGCAACTCAACACACATATTCCATAGACATGCCAAATGTGTCTACAGAAACTAGTAATCGATCCCATCTAGATTCCTCACCATTAATCTTCATCTAGCACCACACGTCTTGAGGTCAACAGTGTTGCGATCAGCCAAAAATCAATAAAATTCTACATTGTTAGTGTATCCTCAGTGCAGTGCAGCTGTCCTTGCTATGCAGGGAGCATAACTTAATCTCCCAGTGCAACGTGTTGAATTTATTGCTTGGCGACGTTCAGTGAATACAGAGTGGTGGGTGGGGAAAATCCTGGCTTTTGATTCAGAATTTGCACTACGTCTGCGAGTAAAAACACACATCTGATGCGCTGACTTGAAGCAAACAGCTCCTATGTGGACTGCAGCCTTTCACTGTGCTGCTTTCTTCCTTTCTCTGTGCTTACAATATTGATCTGGCTGGTTCTGGGTGGATGCAGAAACTGACTGGGTGGCAAAAAGGTACATCAGAAACAGAAATCATATTGAATAAAATTGATCATTGGCGGGAAAAACAGTAAGGAAGTTTTTACCCTTTTATGTAAGGGTGGGGGGATCATTCAAATGAAGAGATTTTTTTCCCTTTTTATTTAGCTCTTGAAAAATGCCACAGTGAATTATTTAATCTCCTTAAGTGGATCCCCTAATTTGGCTTCCTTGCAGGCGTTTTTTCACAGTATCTATGTCAGCCTCTTAGCACAGGATAAGCTACGCACAACACTGACTCTTGTGCTAAGAGGGATTTCTGAATACCTGTTCCCTAGGCTGCTTGCTTGCTGAGTACTCCTCAGGGTGTGAAAAGCAGGGAAGTACCAAAAGAGGAAAGATATAGCTGTAGTCCGTTAATTAAACTGCAAATAATATCCCAGTGGCAAAAACCCTAAGTCGGTGAGAATTATGTTGTGATGTGAATAAGGACAGAGTTTCAGGCCAAATCTGGATCCCATGTGTCCCGTTAATAATGCTTTTTGAAGTGCCATATGAACCTCTGCTTATATTTGAGTTTTGAACTTAAGGCTGCACTCTCGCCCATGGGCTGCCCTTGTGGGAGTTGGCTCTGGTCACTTCTCAGATGGTTACTGAATTCAACATCAAAGTCTAAACCAAACAGGCATCTGTGGTGGAAAGAGAAGCCACCAGTTTCCAGGACCTTTGCAGAGGTAAGACTGTCTCTCACCTGAGGGCAAAGGGAACTCCGCATATGGCTCTGGAAAGCTTTAGGAGATCTTTGGACAATGCTAGGCTTTGGTCTGCTTCTTCCTTGAGGTGGAAGCAACTCTGCTGTTGCTTTTCTTATGGGTTAAAGTTGAACTAGAATGGCAGAGCAGGACTTTCTGGCTTTAGCTCTGAGACTAACTTCAAGGAAATAATAGAGAGTTGCTTCTTTCCATGCATGGTGTCTCCTGCAGAGTTATTCTCAGTGTGCATGTTATCACCTTGTGTGATATATAATCACCCAGAGGCTAGGACATGCAAGCACATGGTTATGAGTGCCCACAGAAACACTGTGATCCCTTGCCCTGATGCCAGAGATATAAATGCTTTAACTCTGGACTCTCTTATATTCTCAGAACCAAACCACTCAGCAAACCTGCCTCGTGATTCCACTCAACCCTGTCATAATGATTTTAGAAGAAAACCACAAGAAACGTGGTGGTTTTGGGTCCTTGTCAAAGCACAGCAGAAAAGTGTTGGTTGATTACTTTTTTTTAAATTCATTTTAACATTACATTCAGAGTGAAAGTCTGGGCATATACCTAAATGAACTGAAATGTAAAGAGGGTCTTACATATGATTGTGGTGAGAAACCACTGCATTTCATCTGAAAACTCACCGTGGATGCAGGAGATGAGATAATTTAAAATATAACTATGTGAAATCCCACCATGAAAACTGTATGTGCTTCTGGGTTACTCTGCCCTTTCTTAGCTTTCTTTTTTGTCTACAAAGCTGTATCTTTCCTGGTACACTAACAAATGTAAACATTCAGCCTCTCAAAGCTCTGTGAATCCAACATTTTCTTCTCCTGACCACTTTCTTCATGCTTTTCCCAGACACACAAACCCAAAAAGTAGCCCGTGGCATGTACCTGAAAAGGAGGTACCTTCCTCTCCGCACCTGGGTATGAACACAGTTGCAGACAGCCACTGTGAAACAAAATATTTTTGTGATGAATAACTGCTCTGGAGCTTGCTGGGCATCTAACTATTTATTGTTGGTCAAGGGATTGCCTAGGTCAGTGGTGGTGTGCGTAGTCACAAAACACTGGGCAGTTGCCCAGGTGGTTTGTGTAGGCACAAGCTAGCTATAAGCGTGCTTGAAGCTCCGGACTGGGCAGTGCTGCAGACAGGGGAGGGAGGAGGTGGTGGTGGTGGCACAGTCAGGCAGCTGCAGCTGTGTCTCATGACAGTGGTCAGAGCTGTTGGAAAGGTGACTGAGGGATTCCAGAGTCTGCAGCAAGTTTCTCCTCCTGGGCTATCCACTAGCCTATGGGCAAGAGCAGCCAGCCTTGGCTCTGCAGGGAGAGTTGGTAACAGTGCCCACACTAAGCAACCTGTGCTGTGTCATAGCTCTGGCTGGTTAGGGTGCTATCACACCTTCCTCCAACCCTTCTCCCTGCCTGGCCATCATGCTGAGATGATGCAGCAGGCACGAAGGGGACAGGATGGGGGCTTTGTCTTCAGCTGCTGCTGTTCACAATATGATGTCTAAAGACAGTCACAGCTTTCTTGGCGTTGAGGAGACACTGCTCTATGAAGTGATACAGCTGAAACACTCGCAGGGGTTCATCCTAGTAGGGTGTACATAGCATGATAACAACCACAGCAAGAGGAGCCAGGTGGGCAGCTAGGGGTGGAAGCACCTTTAGCCTCCACAGCAAACAAAGCTCAGAGCTTATCTGCCAGAGTCCTTTCCAAATGCTGTAACTGCTGATGCTCCAGGGTATGAGCCTTTAGGAGGTGATCCGAATTCCTCATCCCTCTCTCAAGCTCTTATGGTACCAGCAACATCTGGGTTAGAGGCCACCAGCAGGTAGAATGAGTTTGGCCTTCTGTGCCCTGGTGAAGGGTAGTTTGCAGTCCTTCCAAGAGGTGTGAAAGCTGATGTAGCAAAGGTTTCCTGGGATTAATAGTGACAGCAGACTTCATGTGCAGAGTATTCTTTCCTCTTCCCCAGCACCTTAAACAAGAGTGTGAAGGGTTCTAATGAAGCCAACCTTGCATACTATGAACCGAGCTCTCTTAGATCTCTTTAACAGTTGAAATTGTGAAATATTTGTTGCATCTATAATTAGGGAGTAGAACAGATGGCTAGAGCTTAGTTATAATTAAAGTCTAATGCACAGTAAAATAACCCAATGCAGCCAGTGATTCAGCAGCAACCAAAGAATTTTAATTCTTTCTTTGCTGGGCTTAAGCTTCAATTGCAGGAATTGGGACTTCAGGGAAAGTCTGTTGCATCACTTATTACATAGGGACATGGCTCTGTATTAAAGGATTGTGTGGAAATTTTTGATTGCTGTGTGTTAAATTATATTGTGTGGTCTCGCTTACCTTATAACTTGAAATCATGTGTGAAAAAGGCATGTGAATTGTTTAAACAGCACAGAATCTGCATGTTGCAATCTGTTTTAGAAGAGACTTTCTTAAAGCCTGTCTGCCTAGTAATTGATCACTAATGCTTTAGGATAAGTTATTTGGAAAGAGGCATTAATTAGGTGCTCTTAGACAGGTATACATTTCATTTATAAAGCTGTTTTAAATGGTGTTATCAGTAATAATAATTTAATGCATATTTAACACCACTTTCAAGTATGGACTGTTAGAGATCTCGGGACGTTAGAACTGGAAGCAAGTGAATAAGTTTCTCATTTCTTGGGAGACAAGTCTAGGAGCTAGCATCAGGCAAAAAAACATGAAGAGCAGTATTACTGTGAGCTTTGCAGACTGTGGAAATGTTTTTTTGTGGGTGTTGTGTTTGGTTTGGTGTTTTGGTGGGTTTTTTTTGTTTGTTTTGTTTTTTTTTTTTACTTATTTATTTAGGGCAGAGGGATGGCTGTAATACAAACTGCCAAGGGTATGAGAGACCAGCTCTCCCACAAGGAGAATAAGCACAGTTCTGGACCATTCCTGGAGACTGAGAAGACACAAGAGAAAATGCTTTTATGAGCAGACTATATTAATTTTCCCTTCCCTATCTTCTCAGATGACTTACTGCAAAGATTCACCTCTGTCTACTTGGGATATTGGGTTATTCATCAGTAGATTAGCGATGCACTTGCCAGGGGTGCAGCTGCTTGAGAGGTTTTGGATGTGTCCCCTCCTTCCCTTCCAGCAGGCTAGAAAGAGCTGTGCTAAGTGACAGGTTTTTCTCAAAGCTGAGATCAGCCTCGGGTGGCCCCTGCTCTTCCAGGACCTGTCCCAGGAGGACTTGGGAGGCACCTCTTGCGTAGTGAGCACGAAGGAAATGCCAATTACCTGATGTTTGTTGTGGATTATAGGCACGTGGGCAGCCCCTAACTGAGCAGTGCTTAATGGTGACAGCATGCCACACATTTTGGTTGTCCCTTTGGTGCTGTCTTAAGCTGCAGCAGATTTAGGTGCAGGAGCTGTGTGTATGGTAGGTGGGCTCCACAGGACTTGCAAAAGCTGCTCCTTTTAGCAGAGTTAATGCAGGTTGTGGATGCTGCCTGAAAATCCTTGAGCAGGAGGCAAGCAGTGTTAAGGTTTTATGAACTGATGCTGTTTGAGCAACTCGTACTGTGCTTTGGAGCCCTACGCCTAAGAAGGGTGACAAGAAAAAAAGAAAAAAAGCAGGAATGCTTCCCAGCTCTGCATTTGTCTCAAATGTGGGCCTAGGGGCTAAAATACCCTGTTCTCCAGGGCTAGTGCACCTCTGCAAGGCAGAGATGACCTGTGCTTTCACACCCACAGAGACCATGGTCTCTAAGTGACTCTGGAACAGCCCCTGGAAAAGGGTATGGAAAGTGAGGGGGCTGCAGAGATACCGCAAAAGGCAGGATTTAGCTTGCTCAGCCTTTCAATGGATAGTAATAGGATGGGGAATGGAGACCTAGCTCAGCTTCACTAAAACTCATGCTTGCAGGACTTTTCAGGAAAGCTGGTAGGCAGGAAGAAGGGGAAAAAAAACAAAAACAAACCCCAAAGAACTAAAACCCCCACCCTTATCCCTACTCCCAGATTGAGTATTTCTGACCTGCCACCTCATGAAATGACAGCAGCAGCGCTCAGCAGTGGGACTTTCTTTGCAAAGAGGTGTCCATTGAGCATCTCGGAGCTGGTCCCACGAGTACCGGGAGGTTTGGGTGGCTGCCTGTGACTGCACGGCCGTCAATAACGTGATGGCAGGGATCACCAGATGGCACTGTTACGTGACCTCCCAATAACTCGTTTTCCTGTACGGCAGATGCATGCTGCCTCTAAACATGTTATATCGCTGAGGTTTTTAACAGGTTGATTCTTGGAAATCAGCTGCCTGCTGTGTGCCTCATACCAGCATTGCTGCTTGGAGGAGGTTTGATCCCCCAGAAGGAGGGACTGGGTTTCTAAAAATGTTGGATCACCCGTGTGCTATGTACTTCTTGTTTAGCTGGCATTACCCAGCTGGTCTGTTGCTTCTGGCAGGTGTGCTTCCTGGTGAAGAGCAATGCTGGCTTCTGCTGTCCCGTGGCAATGGGGAAATTACCCTGGTTTGAAAAGCTGAAGGCTGAGTTGAGACCTTGGGACAGAGGGTTAATATTTTGCCTACTTCAAGAGTGCAATGAATGATGTGCTTAGGCTGAGTCACAGCAGAAATTGTTTCACTTTGGAAAAAGTGAGGTGTGAAGTTTTGATGATATTCCATATGAGTTGGTTTTTGGTGGGGTTTTTTTTTTGGTGTTTTTTTTTTTTTTTTTTCAAAGTGCAAAGATGGGGGTAATGCAAGAGACTCTCCTTAAGTCATTATCTTCTCCATAAAAACATGAAACACTGGCTCTTCAGCTTTCCTGAGCTTTAGTCTGAGAGGAGAAAAAAAGGTTTTAACAACTTTCATATGTTACTTAAGTGGCATCAAGCCTTTACTTTATGCCCATATACTTTACTGTCACTGATTAAGTGGATTTTGAACTCCATCCTGAGGAGGATGGACTGAGTAGCAGAGCTGAGCGTGTCCTGTCCTTACTGTTTTTCAAGCTGCAAGCCTGGAAAAGGACCCCTATGCTCCTAAATGTAGGTGTTCTCGGGCTGTATCTCCAGCACAGTCAGGAGGGCAATTTTTACCTGTGTGAGCACACCCACATTAATGCTAATCTGGGTGAGCTGGGTGCTGCTGGCTGGGGAGGTGTGGAAGTATAGGCTTCAGCAGAGGATGTGCAGGTTTGCAACCAGGGCATCCATCACTAGTGGTTAATGCTTTGGGGATTTTTTTTAATTGTTACTGGTTCTTGAACTGGCTTTAATCCCATTAGTTCAGGTATGCCTGCAGGAGCTGTGCTTGCATCTTGGATTGCAAGACAGACGTAGCCTTAATGCTGGGAACTACAGCCCTGCCAGCCAAGCAGTGAGTTTTTATTGTATCCTGTTTGGAAATGAGAAATTCTTTTGAGACCGATGCTTTTGCATGGAGGATATATTTTCTGAAGCTGCCAAAAGGATGGAGAGGTTTCTGCTTGTGTGGAGTATGCAGGAGATGGAAAACAGCAGATATTGCTAGGATTCAGCTCAGCTCTGACTTACAAGGAAAAGTTAGAGGAAGTGAAAGATGGGTGATGCAGCAATATTCAGTCTACTGCATTTCTGTGTCCTCTGTCGATGTTGACAGTAAATGCCATCCTTGCTACTGACTTTCTCTCTGAGTGAATCTCTCTACGCAGACAACTTGCTGAATGTGGAGCAAACCTCTTCTTTCATTTGCTTCTGGTCTGATGCTGCTGGCTGTCACCAGCACTTCAGAAGCCGATACGCTTGATGCCCATGCGTCAGCCTCTGTGGCTTCTGGTGTGAAAGCCTGGGAGATGAGAGCAGAGCGTGAGAAAACTCTGGGATGGTTCTGGGGTGAGAGGATGAGTGTGAGCCTCTGCTAGAAAACTGAAGGGAAACTGCAAGGAGCTCCTGGTTCTGCCTTCCTCTGCCACCCACCCCACTGCACAGCAGAGCCAGGGCAGGTGCTCCCCATAAGGATGTGGTCACCAGGGTTTCTGTCCCCAGCTTGGGCTTGACCCCACAGGGTGCAATGACGCCGTGCGTATTTGTGGCGTGGTTCTCGCCAGAATGCCAGACATGTTGTGTGGCAGCTGTATGGGGAGGCCAAGCCTTCCACCTACACAGCTCCTGCGACCCCTTTGATATGCAATCCCAACCCCACGGCGGGGTGTTGCCACCTGTCCCGAGGCACTCCGACATCCAGCCCAGCTTTAGCCCAGGCTGTGGCCCCGCTATGTCTCGGGAACGCCCGGAGATGGTGATGCAGCTGCACTGATGTCAGGGAGGGAAATTCCCTCTGCCCAGCAGGTCTGTTAATGCCTCCCTGCCTCAGGCGGCAGGAGTTTCCTGGAGGAGTTGCGCAGTGTCCTGCAGCTCTTGAGGACAGGGCAGGCTCTCTTGGGACCAGAGCACTGCTGGGGAGCTGACTGCAGGAGGGGAGTCTGCTTTTGGCCTTGTTTCTGATTTATCACTACAGTCACTGCCCTCTGTGCCTCACTTTCTTCCCTCATGCATGAATACCACAGGACTTGGGTTTTTCTTTTCCATGGCATGCCAGGGAGATGGAGCAAAGAGGAGCACCAATTCTAGTTTGGGGTGTTCGTGTCCTGATGTTGGTCTCTGAGATGGTTCCTTGTGCTCCCTCTTCATAGAGAGAAGAGCCCTGGTGTTCAGGAATAGCTAAAAGAAGCCCCTCCAGTGTTCATACCTGCTCTTCACTGATGGCATTGCCCTTACAGTTACAGTTTTGTTTGACTCCTTCTTCTCAATGGTGAGAAAATTGAGACTGCGGCTTCCAAAATGGATGTTCAGCTTCAAGCCTGCTTTCATACCATTTCCTTCCTGCTAGGTGAAAACAAGGGGCAAAACTTCCCACTGCCCCTACTTCCGGAAAAAAAAGACCCAATGTGGCCCTCAGTGGTGGGAATGTCTCCAGAAAAGGGGACATCCATAGCTATACTGAGGTTTTACCATCAGACTGTGATGCAGAAAACTATGTCTCCGAGGATCCTGGTTTGGGGGATCAGTGAGATATAAAGCCTGGTGCGTTAGAAGTGAAGCCAGCCTCAGGGCAGGCTCTTTGGCTCCAAGTGATCCCAAGGAAACATGCAGAGCTGGCATTTGTGGGGGGCCCAGAGCACAGTCTCAATTAGCCTGCTGAGATGGGTCCTCTGGGCTTGTTCCTAGCACCAGTCTCTGCCCTGGGATCTGGGAGACAGGAAAACCTGGAGCAAACAAGGAAAGCCATTAACTGTCTTGTGTGAGCTGGGAGTCTCCATAAACATGTGGGATAAGTGGAGAAGAGTAAAAAGTGATTTGCTGGAAGCTGTGGGGCTAGAGTAGAAAGGGAAGCTGTTGGAAGTTCCTGCTGTAGCTGTTCTGGGTCACTTGGAAGTATTAATGGTTTCAGGGTTGCTCAAGCAGAGGACTATAGCATGCCCTGACAGAAGAAGACTACAAAGTAGATGACGGTGAGGAGGGAGAACATAGAAGACTTCAGCTTTTGCACTGTGGGTTAGTCAGTCTTGTAGGCCCTGTCATCTGAGTCCCTGCTGAGGCAATAGCCTGGGGACAAATGCTCAAGAATTGGTTTGTGCCTCATGAAACCATTTGCTATCCCTGCAAAGGAAAACATCAAACTACACACTGCACTGCTAGTGGAAGCAGGGACAGGTATCCTGGGAAGAGTATAGGGATGCTGCCTGGTTGTGTAGGTATGGGGTCAGGAAGGCCAAGGCACAGCTGGAGCTGAACTTGGCAAGGGATGCAAAGAATAACAAGAAGGGCTTCTACAGGTATGTCAGCCAGAAAAGGAAGGCCAAAGAAAGCTTACCCAACCTGATGAGCAAGACTGGCAAACTGGTAATCACAGACGAGGAGAAGGCTGAGGTACTCAACAACTTCTTTGCCTCAGTCTTCAATGGAAACCTCTCTTCCCACACCTCTCGAGCAGATGGACTGCAAGTTGGGGACTGGGTGAGCAAAGTCTCTCCCACTGTAAGAGAAGATCAGGTTTGTGACCACCTGAGGAACCTGAACATACATAAGTCTATGAGACCTGATGAGATGCGTCCCAGAGTCCTGAGGGAACTGGCTGATGTAGTTGCCAAGCCACTCTCTATGATATTTGAAAAGTCATGGCAGTCAGGTGAAGTCCCTGGGGACTGGAAAAAGAGAAACATTGCAACCATTTTTAAAAAGGGTAGAAAGGAGGACCCTGGGAACTACTGACTTGTCAGCCTCACCTCTATGCCTGGGAAGATCATGGAATAGATCCTTCTAGAAGCTATACTAAAGCACATGGAGGACAGGGAGGTGATTTGAGACAGCTGGCATGGCTTCACCAAGGGCAAGTCCTGCCTCACCGACCTAATGCCCTTCTATGATGGAGTGACTGCATCAGTGGACAAGGGAAGAGCTACGGATGTCATCTATCTGGACTTCTGTAAGGCCTTTGACATGGTCCCCCATAATATCCTTCTCTCTAAATTGGAGAGATATGGGTTTGATGGGTGGACTGTTCGGTGGATAAGGAATTGGCTGGATGGTCATTTCCAGAGGGTAGTGGTCGACGGCTTGACGTCCAGATGGAGACTGATGACAAGTGGTGTCCCTCAGGGGTCCATATTGGGACCAGTACTGTTTAATATCTTCTTCAATGACAGACAGTGGGATCAAGTGCACCCTTAGTAAGTTTGCAGACAATAGCAAGCTGAGTGGTGCAGTTGACACACGTGAGGGACAGGAAGCCATCCAGAGGGACTTGGATAAGCTCAAGAAGTGGGCCTGTGTGAACCTCATGGGATTCAACAAGGACAAGTGCAAGGTCTTGCACCTGGGTCAGGGCAACCCCTGGTATCAATACAGGCTGGGGGATGAAGGGATTGAGAGCAGCCCTGAGAAGAAGGACATGGGGGTACTGGTGGATGAAAAGCTGGACATGAGCCGGCAATGTGCACTCGTAGCCCAGAAGGTCAACCGTATCCTGGGCTTCATCAAAAGAAGTGTGGCCAGCAGGTCGAGGGAGGTGATTCTGCCCCTCTACTCTGCTCTGGTGAGACCCCACCTGCAGTACTGTGTCCAGCTCCCGGGTCCTCAGCACAGGAAGGACATGGACCTGTTGGAGTGGGTTCCAGAGGTGGGCCACAAAAATGACCAGAGGGGTGGAACACCTCTCCTATGAAGACTGAGAGAGTTGGGGTTATTCAGCCTGGAGAAGAGAAGGCTGCGGGGAGACCTTATTGCAGCCTTTCAGTACTTAAAGGCAGCATATAAGAAAGATGGGGACAAACTGTTTAGCAGGGCCTGTTGTGACAGGACAAGGGTAATGGTTTTAAACTAAAGGAGGGTAGATTCAGACTGGATATAAGGAAGAATTTTTTTACAATGAGGGTGGTGAAACACTGGAACAGGTTGATGCCTCATCTCTGGAAACATTCAAGGTCAGGTTGGATAGGGCTCTGAGCAACTCGATCCAGTTGAAGATGTCCCTGCTCATTGCAGGGGGGTTGGACTAGATTACCTTCAAAGGTCCCTTCCATCCCAAAGCATTCTATGATTCTATACTGTCCTTTACTGTGAGTAGATGATGCTCTCATGCTATGGATGTGACAGAGGAGACACCAAAGGCAACCAGACAGTTCTGAAAGTGGTTCATGTTGTCCTGCTGAGCAGGGCTGTAACAGTGCCATCTACTTTGTTAACTTCTAGCTCTACATAACAGTTGATGGCCAACATGAGGATAGTGCAGAGCTCCAGGTGCATGGCATCACATGCAGGTAGCACCTTGAAGCTGCTGTGTATTTTGAAGTCCACAGTTGTTAGCACTGATATGTTTAGATTTAGCAGGAGGAGGAGGATGTGGGGAGTGGTACATTAAGACACCTTTGTCAGCTTCTTTTTGGATGTGCCTAGGGTTGTACTGGACTGCTCACTTACTGAGTTGTCGCCAGTCCTGGGCCCCGACTTGGCCATCGGTGACCAAGCCTGCCTTGGACTGCAGATGTTGCAGCTGCATCCACACAGCACTGTCCCAGAGCTGCTGCCTGGGCTCAGCCCCTTGCGTCCCTGCCAGCAGCTCTGTGGTCCCCATGCAGGGCAGTGCCACCATGGAGGGGCTGGGGTTTGAGTACCCTTTTTTTAGTGGTTTATATTTGCACTGGGGACAAAAGGTGCTGGGGGAATGGGGAAAATTGTATGTAGAATTGCGGTATTTTTATTTATTAGTTTATTTTTTAAGTTTGTTATTCTCTCTGTCCCTTGTCTTTCAGTATGGAGGGTCTGGGGGAAGGCTTCCATGAGCCAAAAGCCAGAAATCTGACACTCCTGGAGCAGTGGGATCAGAGATCCCTGTTGGCTGGAGGCAAAACGTGAATTGTTATGGAAGCTTTTCGCACCATTGCAGCATTCAGGTGGACCCTCCAAAGTCTGTGAGGGTCATACTCCTGTTGCCTCTTTCTCTTCACTGGAAGTACTGAAAAGTTGTCTCTCTTCTGCTTGCTTCTGTTCACAAAACTCTTAAAACCTTAATATCTTTGAGACCTTTAAACATCTGTAATATTTAGTTGAAATTGGAAAATGTGCTCAAAAGGGCCACTGACGTGCATCCCTGTTTGCTTGGATAGCCAAGCTAAAGACATTTTATTGCTGGTGGGAGGCAATTGTTTCCCTCTCTTCAACTTTTTCTAACAAAAAATCCCCAACTATTCCACAGACTTCTTGCTCTTAAAAGAAATTCATTTTAACTTAGAAAAACCCAAAACAACCGCAACCACTCCCCTGGAAACCCCGAGCTGCGAATGAAATATTTCATCCCCTGGTCTAAAGGGTGGGGCTGATTCCAGGCAAATCCTGAAGCCAGCAGTTGCAAAGGTGGCTCAGAACAAAGCTAGCATCCCCCCTCTGTGTCTTCCTTAGCTCCAAGTTGTTCAGAGATTTTCATACCCATAGATCAGGACTGGAGCTGCAGAGATGTCAGGAAACTCTCTCCCTTTCAAGACTGGGGCTAGCACACGGGCATTCTGGCACTGAGTTTGGGTGATGGTGGGGATACCATTATAAATCCCCAGCAGTCTCCTCCTGAGGATATAAAAGTTGGCCTCTGCTAAAACATTATCTTGTGGTTGTTTCAATGACAGCTTAAATCGAAGACGTAGAAAGGGTGCACAGAAGGGTAACGGGAGAGTAGTCCACAGCTGTTTCTCTGGCTGTTTTTCTCTCCCAGACGTGAAAGCAGCAGTGGCAGAGCAATGCCCTGCATTCTTGCCCACCTACACACATGCTTCCTCCGCATATCCCTGTGCCGCCTGCTTACTGCAAGCGCTAGAGGCTTGGCTGTAAATCCGCTAGCCAGACAGATCCCTGACACCCTGGCTTCCGCCCTGCTTCTGCAGGACACGTGCCTGCTGCCATTAGACTAGCATCACCCTCGTTACTAGCAAGGAAACCTCCTAGGAAGAGTAGTGAACACTGAGGATATCACAAGCCCCTTTTCCTCTTGAGTTGACTACCTTTGAGGTCTGCTATTGCAAGAAGCTCCCCCTTGCCTGTGCTCCCAGGCTGCTGTGATGAAGCTTTCAAGTCCTCGTGTACCCACTCAGACCCCCTCCAAAATCTTCAGCTCTCAAGTGTCTTGGGCTCCATCTCCCAGTAGATTTTTTTTATTTTTTTTTTTTAAGGCAGTGCAAATGGGGTTGGCCAAATACCACTGAGCTTTAACAGCCTCCCAGCTATGCATGGGGTACTGGCAATACGCTCACGCACACACCCTGTGGCTTGTGTTTCCACTGCGGACTGTGCTATGCAAAGGAGCGCCTTGCAGCTGAGAAGAGTTTGACACAGTCTAACTGCAATGGTAGATATCTCTGCCGAAATTCATGGTGAATCAACCTACAGCTAAATGTTGGCTATGAGCAGGGGGGAGGAAGGAAGCTGGGGTTGGGGGAGAGAAATTGGGAGACTTGCTGGCTTTTGTAGGTGGTTTTTGTGTACTGTCGCCAGTGGGTTTCCATGGCTCCGTTTTCCAGCTGGGAAAAGCAAAAATGGACTTTCTGAGCTACTTCAAAACATGTCCAGATCTCTGTGGGAGGCTGAAAATGTCCAGCTCTCTGGGAAAAGTAGCCAGGTGCTTTGTGCATTGCTAAAATGAGCTAAACTGTGAGCCATTTGCATTTGCCCAGCCCCAGGCACAAGGGCTGGTAAGGACCTTGGGCAGTTGGTGGCCCCTTTTGAAGTTTTTATGGAAATAACCTTGCTAGACACCCCCTCCCATCAGTTCCTTGTGAGTGAGAAGAGAGCCCTGCTCCAAGCTACTACTACTTATTACAATTATGTGGTGCTTCTTTTTTAAATTAATTATGGTTTTTCAGGAGAATTTATTCTTTTAGTGTGAATTGCGAGCTGGAGACTAAGTGCCTCTTCTTGACTGCAGTGCTGCTAGACGTGTTTGGCACTAAAAGCAGGAATCACAGGCTTGGTAGTTTGGGCTGTAGCAGACTGGTACTTAATGTGTCTGAGAGGTACTCTGCTGTGCAGAGTTAAGGTAGTGCAAAACCAGGGGTCAGGTTCATCCTCGGAGGCAGAGGCAGCCCAGCAACATCAATTCCAGGAGCTGCCTGTTGTACTTCACAAAGCCTTTGGGATGTGTGATCTGGGCACACAGCATTATCTGTGCATGTGCCAGTTGAGGAGACTCGCCAAAACCAAGACAGCAGGTCTGAGTCTCCGGGTAGGAATTGTCCAGCCTTCCCCTGCTCCCAGTGCATTGGCCCTGGCGCCCAAGCCATGCTGGGAAAGACTCTTCTCCAGCTTCCATGGAGAAGTAGGTAGAGCAGGATTTCATGAGAACAGCTGTTTTCACATGGCATTTCTTTTGCATGAGGTTTATTCCTTTTAGGCTGAAATCTATCAGGAAAGACAAATTCTTGCAGGCTGTTGGGAGACCTCACAATGCATGGCTGCTCTCAGCTAGTCCCACCACGGGCATGGTAGAAGAAATCCAACAAGCTTGTGGCATGTCTCTAGGACCAAGCACAATGTCTCAGGAGTGTACCCACAGCACAGCCTGGTGCCTGCATGCACATCCCCAGCCAGGTGGGTTATCCATACTCACACCCACAGGTGCAGATTGAAACTAGGTCCTGGAGCAAGAGAACATGAACACAAGCTCTTGCTCAAACGGTTTGTGCAGGGAGAGGACTTGCCTGCTGTGTCTTTGGTTGAGGGTGGATGCTCAAAGCCTAGACCAGAGCCAGGCTAGCAGTGCGGACTACAAGTTTGCATTGGCCCCTGGCCCTCCTTGCCCATTCCCTGGAGGTATTTGCTGCCTTGGGAGGAGGGGTGGCTGCACAGCGGTGAGCACAACCCTGACCTCAGCAGCAGAAGGGGATGCAGCCACTATGCAGCCATGCTCCCTGGGCCGCATCGTCTGTACACAAGCCCTGGTGCGATTTCCTGCTCTCACCTCCCCAGCAGAGCCTGGTTTGGACATTTCCACACTTCATCCCCAGTGATGCAGGCTATGAGGCTTTGTGTTTACTCCAGGGCTCAGCCTAAGAGAAGAAAGGTGTTTCATTTACTGCTCCTCCACAGGACAGGCAGAGGAAGCAGTGTCCAGCAGCAAGGGAGCCCTTAACTTTAGTTAATAAATGCATCCTTCATTTCCAGCCTCTCTTCCTTGGTGAATGCTGCTTATTGTAACGAAAGCTGCTTGGACTTGGCCAGGGATCAGCCCTGCGAGTTTACAGGATTCACAATTCACAGATGTTAGGAACTATCAGGCTGAGCGTGGGTGGAGAATGTCAAGGCTGAAATAGCTCCCCTGCCACCCTGGCACAGGCAGCAAAGAAAATGTTTCCACATGACATTCTTCAAACCAAAATTTCTTACAAGGAAAAAACAGAGGGGAAAAATAAGAGGCAATCGCTGCTCTCTCAGAGGGCTCCTGACTTTCACTTGGGAAGTTGACATTTTTGCTGATATCAGCACAAAAGCTGCACTGTAGGTGAGCTATAGTCCAGCCCCTTCCCCTCTCTTCGTATACCCAAACATATACGTCTGCTTCAAGATGCAATCCCACTGGTGCATAGATACATGGACGCTATTTTTTCCTGCTGGAATCCATTTTAATTTAGCTCCTGATTCATATTTCACTCATTTTCCAAAACCACAAAACCAGGATAGGTTTACAGCCTGTACTATTTGGATGAGCCATGGAGGGGGAAAAACAGGGGAACAAACCAGATTGCTTTCCTGAATGATTTTCTGTGTGAATTAAAAAAAAAAAAAAAAAAAAAAAAAAGGAAGGGGGGAATTAAACTCTTCCTTCCTGATTTTTATTCTCCTTCAGGAAAACCAAATCTGCTTTTCATCTTTGGTAGTTTGTTTTGGTGGACTTCACTCTTGTTTCTTTAGGTTTTAGTGGCCTGAAAAATATGACTCCTATTTTCTTTTTTCCTTACTTTCCTCCTCAAGATATTTGAAACTGTTGTTTTTCATGTGGAAAATGTATATGTTATTCGCAGAACACTAAAACAATGAAAGATTTTTATACCATCTCAATTCTCTTTGAAAAAAAAGGTCAAAAGACATAGAGGGGAAACATTGACAACTACGTCTGATAGTTTTCTTGGGGGGAGGAGGGCAGGAAGGGGAAGCAGAGGAGCAAAAGTTCAGAGTTAATTTTAATTGAGGAATTTCCCCATATTTTGTCATTCAGCTTTTGAAACTGTGACCACAACAGACTGTTTGAACTGTGGCACGAGAGAGACTGAAAATTTCCCCAGGCAACTTTACGCAGGTATTAGCCACAGAGTTGACAAGGAAACCTTTTAAAATACGATGAAATTCAGCACGGGCGCTGCACCTAGCAGAGGAAACTCCGGCCATCTGGAGACGAGGATGACCAGCAGCCACAGCAGTCTGCGAAATCGTAAGAGCTGCCAAAATTAAACTGTGAAGTCAGACAGGAAGGCAACCAATGACTGGTGAGATCAGAAGTTCAGAGATGCCCCAGATGAGCTTCCAACAACAAGTGTGGCCGACATACACCAAGGTTTATTAAGGATGTTGAGAGGAGGGGAAAATATCTGTGCAGAAGATGCCCAGCTGGCGAGGAGGGACTGGTGGTGATGCTCAGGTCACTTGATGAATCCCATTGGCCAAGTCCCTGGGAGATCCCACCCATTCGCACGTGTAAAATAAATCTCTAAAGTTGTACCTCGTGTACCACTTGACCTTATTGCTTTTAGCCTGCTGGCTTTATATCTATTTATTTATTTTATTTTGGTCTGTACCCAAAGAGGGGCTTGAAGGAAATGAATTTTGAACCGGCGCCTTTCACCACCTTGCAGTACTACCCTGATCCCTGCATCCAGCGGTGAGTCTCTGAGCATGACGTAACTCTCTCCTATCGCAGGTTTGATCTGAGCGTCTTGTGTAATTGTTAACTTTTCTGCTATCGTCCGGCGGCAGCTGGGCTGCACGCGGAAAAAATGTGCCGCTCTCTTCATGCTCAGTGGAGCTTATTATTATTTTTGGCTTTCTAACAGGTTACTGTTTAATTATAGGCATCCGTATAAGATATCTCCCTTTTCCTCTTTGGCATTAGAGAAAAAAAAAAATGTATGATAAATAACATGAAAGCTGATAGTATCTTTTCCCTGTGTTTTGGAGCAGAAGGTTACTCTGTGCTTTGGGTAGTGCAGGAATTGCTTTAGCTTTCTACAGTGTGTTATTTCTTCCTTTAAATGAAAAAGCTCCTGGAAAGAATATCAGCTTAACTATTAAGCTCTGAGATTTTGGAATTTAAAGGATAAATAAATCATTTAAAAGACCCAAAGAAGAAAAAATTGCCTTCTAAGAGGGAGACCTTTTCCAAGAATATTCTTTCATTCTGTTTAACAGCCAACATCAGAGCCTGACAACCACTCTTATTTTAGCTTTGTTGTTATGCTGAGTTTTATAACTTTCCAGTAGATAAAAGAGCATGTCCGAACGAGGTATCACGGTATCACATTGTCAGTTTGTTTGTTTCTCCCAATAGAAGATACTATATTTAAGCATGTAAATGACATGTAGATGGTATTTTGCCAGTCGTAAGGTTCGGAGAGGTGAAATCCTCTGAGCACAGTCACTTGTTGAGCTGCTTTAAAGCTAGATTCTGGTTGCATTTTGAAAAAGCCCTGTCTGGTGTCTCACTAAGGCATTCAATCCCCAGAAGGGTTAACTATTAACTCTGCATCCTCTGCAGGGTGCTGGGGAAGGCTGCCTGTGTTTCATAGCTGTCTGCTGAAGAAAGGGCTTGGCCACCGTCACCCAGCCCACGGCATTACAGGCAGCTTTGTGATCTCTTCTTTTTTTCCCCACTATCATCATTTGTTGCAATGTTTTTTTTGTGGGATGTCTTTCCCCCGTTAATCCGCTGGGTGAACAGTGCCACTGCTGTGTGATGGTCCTGGGGAGGAGTGTGGAGACCTGGCAGCGAGGAGGGGATGCATTTGGGGCCAGCGGAGGGGAAGGAGAGGAGGGGAGCTGGGAAATAGCGCACAGTCCTTGGCCATGCTGCCGTAGCAGAGGAATGTGGAACGAAGCCGGGGGTATTGGTTTCCCTGGCGAGACCTTCCACAACACGAGCCCCAGGGCTGGCCGGGCACACGCAGCTCCACTCTGATCTCCTGCAAACCCACCCAGTACTGCTGGCACTGGCAGGGATGTGCCTGTGTCCAGGAGAAGAGCAATATGAGAGTCATGCCCATCTAGGAAGGTGGATTCAGGCTGGCAGCAGTGGGGTCTTTAGCAGATGAAGAAATTTCAGTGGCTGGAAGCCACAGCCAGGCAAATTCCCAAATAGAAAATTTAAAAAATAAAATAAATAAATACAATTGGAAAGTGTAAAGATGCACTGGGAAGTGTACCTGAGCTCTGGGACAGCTTCCCAGCTCCTGTGAACTCGTGCCAGTCACATCCCATCTTATGTCAAAGACCAGGTTCATAAAATTGGTGCTGTGGCTCAAGCAAAAAAAACCAGCTGGAGCAGGAATTGAAGACAAAAAATTCCCTTGGCTGTATTCTGTAGGACTTTTTAAATGGGCCTTTCTCACCTTCAAATCTGCATCCTCCAGCAAGTCAGACCTTTCACTAGAAATGCTATTCCTCGCTGGATGCCTTAGTGGCGTGATGAGTTTTTAACTGACCATTGTGGTATGGGAAGCCTCAGGACAGCTTGGGACAGATAAAGTTTGTGACACCCCTGTCATAAAACCTGATCGAGATGTAGCCTGGAGTAATAACACGTCTCAGCTGTTATGCATGTCTGTTTACATGAGCCGATAGTGGCATTTGTCCAGTTATTAGTGGCTGTGCTCTGCCACAGGTCAAAATCAGCTGTAAGTCAGTCTCAGAGATACTTTTCTCAGTCTGAACGCATAGATGGTCTTCAGCTTTAAGCTCCATTGGCTGGATATTCATGATGTGCTGGGTGACATTCGTCTGACTGATTTAACAAAATTGAATAGTTTCATAATTGCATTTATTTTACACAGTTTGAAACACTTCTGCTTTGATGTGGTCAGAGTGCTTTATTTAGCTAACACCAGTGTGCTTCTTTGCAACTTTAAAATTACATCTAGTAATAATCTAAACAGCAAATTGATAACGTTGAGCTGAGGCATGCTGGCAAAATAACAATAGCGAAACGTGTTTGAAAACCTGTTAAAATGGGCAGGGAGGTCACACAGATTTCCCTGTAGGTCTGTGTGCAGGGGGAAGCAGTTATAAATCCCAGTTAGCTCTAAGATTTGTGGCTTACGTTTACCCTCTGCCGTTGCTTCATCTATTAATCTCTTTACTTTGGGGGTGTCCAGCAGGCAGACAGCGTGGGAGCCAGCTAAAACATTTCCTCTGTCAAGAGGTGAACACAGATCATGCTTAGGAGCGTTAACTAATGTGCCATTATAATGCTTTATACTTACACAGCAGTGAAACTATGTACTGCTGCTATGGTGTATCTAAACAACACAGTAATTCATTGCCACAGATGAGGAAAAAAAAGCTGGGTGCCCAGACTCCTAGTGCTGTGTGTTATTGTTCAGGCCATTCCAGCCTCTGTCTCCTCAGCCCAGCTCTCTCGTTTAGGCTATTTATTTCTTTGGAAATGTGGGCATTAAAACAAAAGCAACTCCATCACACAAAAGTACAGACAACTCAGCTGGCACACGGGACAGCAGCATCCTCCTCCACAAGCCCCACTTGTTGCTGCGGGCAGTGGGGTTTAGCCCTGGAGCTGCAGCCCAGCTGAGAGAGGGGCAGAGGGGCACCGGGCACTGACGGGGAGGTACATCCCGGTGCGGAAGTGAAGGATGCAAATGTAGTGCATGAACATCTGAAGTGAGCTTGGAAAGGTATATCTTGAGTGGACTCATCTTTTTTTCTTCTACACAGAAAGAGCTAAGAGATGCTGAAATTCAGCAACAATGGAGTTGAACAAAAACCTCACTTTTTCTACTTCTGCTTCCCTTATAAAGGGATTTTCAGGAAATGCTCAAAATCAGTGATAAAGCAGGCTCAGTGTTCTGGCTCCTGGGCCTGGGAAGGTGCTGCTGTAAGGACAGAAGCACCTGCGTTGAAGCACCAAGTCGCTGACCCCAATGAATTACTTGTTTGGGTGGTACCGTGGGAGCTCATGCTGTGCTGCAGAAAACCCAGGCTAGCTCTGAGTCATAAAATAAGCTAACTGAAACAGGCGGGATTTCCTCCTTCCAAGAAGTGCCCACCTAGCTGCAGTTGAAAGCCACTAATGTAAGATGAAGAAGGCACTGTAATTATGATCAAAGTCCAGCTGTTGAGAACTATGTAATTAGTCTCTCTCTCCAAAGCTGCTTTTTTTCTCAGCTAATGCCTGGTTGGAGGAGTGATGTTTACAGATAAGTTACTTGTGTTCTTGGAAATAATGGTCATTAGGTTGCATTTTACCCAGGAGCTCTCTTCATTTTGGGACTGTTGCGAATGCACCTGCTGGTGCACTGAACTACGGTCCTGCCTGCTCTGCTCGCCCCTCTCCCCGCACCCAGGCTAATTGGTGGCCTCAGGATTTCACATGGCTGATGTGTTGAAGGCATTTGCTGTGTCTCACTCCTCTGTTTTGAATGAAAGGCCTCTCATGCAAGCTGCTCTTTCCTCTTTAATTTCTGGCTTTGTATTCTCAGCACAATGTGATACAGCCCAGCCTCCCAAATCTCGCTAATAATAGAGGCTTGAGGAACAACTCTGAAATCCTCTGGTCCCTGCAGCATCCATGCTGGAGACCTGGCTTCTCAGACATGGTTCTGTGGGTTTTTTTGGTTTTTTGGGGTTTTTTTTTGGGGGGGGGGGGGAGTGTGCCAAAAAGAAAAATCAATCAATCAAAAAAAAAAAAAACCAACCAGGTATGTAGAAAAAAAATTCTATTTTTAGAAGAGGATGAGGGAAACTGTCAGAAGTTAGTTGGGGCATGGAATAGAGTGGAGGGCATGGGCCATGGCAGCATCATCTCCTGGGTACTGTATCTGGATGGATTTTGGTGAGCAGGGTCTAGTTCCAGCCAGCCAGAACTCCTGGATTCAGAGGGATCTTTCATTGGGAGCATTGCATGTGTCGCTTCACCTTTCTTCACTGGCTTCCACACGTATCAAACAGGGCTGGTAAATGGACTGCAATTATCAGATAGGAGTCTTGCTGATGTTAAGGCCTGCAATGCAGCACAAAGGTGAAAAACTCACTGTACCCAGTGCTCATCATTGCTAATAGGCAGTAATGAAATAGTAGGTTTCCTCCCTTTGGGTTGGGAGGGGGCACGTTCAGGCAAAATGTGCTGGCTAACCCTCCTGATCACAGGCAGCAGCGTGGTGTGTCCCTTCACGGTTGTGAATCAATGCTGGCATAAGCAGCTCTCCTTTCACTCGGGTATTAGCTGGGTGACACTGTGACAGAGCTTTGCTTAAGTGGTAACGGGGTAATGTCTTGCAGGAGTGTTTCATCCCACGTGCAGCTCTGCAGAATCCTTGCATTTGGGCAACTGCATGCTTTTTGTCTTTCCTCGTGCTACACTTTGCTGAAGAATAACTGAACTCCTGCTATGACAGGGTTGACAAATCTCATCTGCCTTCACCTTTGAGATGGGAGCCCAAATTTTCTGTGTTGGCAGAAAGACCTGAAGCCAAGTAAGGAAAGCCACGTGACTTGGTATAGATCTATTTGCAGAAACAGCCAGTGATACAGCAGGTACTTTCCAAAGACTCGGAGAGTGGCCAGAAGTTGTTCTGAGCAGCTTGTGGCGTGCTCAGAGCAGCCGGTGACTTCTAGAGGAGCAGAATTCGCTCTACACAGGAAGGAAAAGTGGAGGAGAGCCGGGGAGGTGCTTATTTTATTGGCCTTGGTGAGCTCTCCTCTGAGATGGTGGTCACCTTCATGGCTGTGCTGTCACCCCTGATAGAAATCCCATGGGGGAGGGAGGGTCCCCGGCTGGAGCCAGACACATGCAAGGGGACAGCATGCAGTGTGTCGAGACATAGCTATCGTAGGGTGGCCTCATGGGTGGGAGGGCTTTGCAGAGCAGCTCTGCATGGAGGACATGCTGCCAGCATGGGACCTCTCCGCTGCCCCCCGGCACCTTGCTAAGGACATACACTGCTGGTGGTGAGGAGGGGACGGTATTTATGTCGTCTTTGAGGTCTGTTCTTTGGTTGCTCTCCTGTTCTTATACTGCAGTCTCATCAGAAGGTGGGATTAGAAGATAGGATCTTTGCAAAACACTTCTCAAGAGCAGCACGTTAAGCCGTCTTCAGTTCTTTTTCAGTTCTTTCTTCCTGGCAGAGCCCTGCAGTCTGCTTGTCCCTGCTGCCCTCCTCTGTTTTGTCCCTGCTGGACCTCTTTGCTCTGTGTCAGAGAGAGGTCACAACCCTTTCACAGTCATTGCCGAGGATAGCACTTTTCTCTTTTCCTCTTCAAAACATATAGGCCCCTCAGAGTGTCATAAGAAGATATTTGTCTGCTTGGAGCTCCTTTTAGTGCTACTTAAAGGATTAAAGTGGAATCAAATCGACCGTTTTCTGTTTTTCCTAGATCTCAAAGGACTGGAAGGATAATATGTGAAGTCTTTCATGTGGTCCTTTCTACTATGAGGATAGAATACCTAATTCATAGGATCTTGCTAAACTTCAACTTCCAAAAACACTGAAGAAATTAAAGAAGCAAGTTCTCAACAGTTCATCTGTTCAGAGGTGTTTAGGGTGTTCATGGTACATGTTATAAGTATCATCCCCTGCTGATTTGCGTGATACCTTCTGCTACAAGCTAACTTGCAATGGCTCCTCTCAACAAACACAAGGATTTCTGGCCTGATACGGAGCAGAAGGGCTCAGCTTCAGTTTTGGGAAAAATAAAACCTTTTGATGTCCAACAAGTGGCCAAAGGACTATTGAACCCTTATAAAAAAATGTCCACAGGTGTCACAAAGCATGGGGGAGGAAGGAGGGTCTTAGAAAGAAGAAATCGAGGAAACCTGGTACTTAATTTGGTGCCTGGCTCTAAGCTAATTATGCACTTAAGTGAAAACCTTCATGGGAATTTGGGCATTGTGGTGGGAGCCAATGGTTACACTGCCATTCAAGTTTTGATTTCCATTTAATTTAAAATTTTGTAGCCCATGATCAAAACTGAAATAATCAGAAGGAAAATGTTTCACTAGAATAGATTTCTGAGGTCTGTTTGACTAGGTCTGCTGATAATAGATAGATAATATCCTTCCATCTGCTTAGATAACTTTGTGAAAACATCTGTATCTGTTCCTAGGGCTTACTTGCGAGTTTTTGGTGCCTGTTTGTAATCACTTACTACTGTGTAGCAGACTATCTCCCCACAGGATTTTGCTGCTGAGTCATCTCTAATCAGGTGTTTGAATGCCACAGGTGGCCTGATGTGATAAATACTGATGCATGTAAGCAAGGCGAATTTGGTTAGTGCATGGAGCTATAAAGAGAACAGCCACCTCCAAGAGTGAGAAGGGGGAAAACCTGCAGTAAGAGACTGGAGGTTCAATAGGCTCTTTGCAACATAAAAATAAGTCTGCTTACAAAACCTTGCCCTGGGAGGTTCAATGCCTGTCTAGTTTAGTAATGTTGATATGCACCTAAGTCAATGCATGCTGAAAAAATGCATGGAAAGTAGTTTGCAGTGTGCTGGTGAGCTGGATGCTGCAAGCAGCAGCTGCTCAGCTGTGTATTGCCAGCAGTGTCTGCCTCTAACGTCAGAAGTAGGAGCCAGAGCTGGTGGGGCAAAATGGTGGGATTGCTGTGCTTGCTGTCAATGGGGTCTCTGAGGTGGCTGTGACAGCTGTGAAATCGTAGTTCAGCTGGCTCTGAGAGTTAACATGGACATTAGGTGGTCAACTATTCCAGGATTAAAAATCTTAACGTTAAACAACAAAATTCCTTTACACTGTCTTCCAAGTTTGGTTGTTCATATTTGTGAATTTTCCTCTTAAAATATACAGGCTGAAAACATCATTCTTGTTTTTGATGGAATGGGAGACTGATGTATTCATAGCACTCCAGGAGCTACTGCTTTAAGATAATCACAAGCAAAAATTATAAATCACATTAGGTGTGGCAATGTATTGATAAAATCATGGGGAGACAACCCTGTAATTTCTTAGCACTAGGCAGTTGCAAAAGTGAAGGTCCTGTGAGCACTCCAGGTAGCGTTCCCTTACACACCAGCAGTGTTTCTGATAAACAGTTCACTTGTTCCTGTCTTCCAGGACTACAATCTTCTTTTAATTCTTTGTCCTTCATCTGCCCTGTCTTGCAGCTATTTGTGACAGAGAAAGGCTTTTGCAAGTGCTTTTATTTTTGAGAGGAGGATTCGCTGCCCTTTGGCTTAGCAATAGCTGGCCTGCCACAGAGTTACTATGTGCTGAAAAATGCAGCCAGCATGGCATTTAGCAGAAGACTTCATTTTCCCATAGGAGTATCACTGGTGGCAGGGGTGGGGAATGGAAGTTATTGTTTATCATCCAAAACACATCAGATTTAGCAGGGTGGCTGTGGGGGTAACAAGCGGGAGCTTCAACCAAATTCATATTACAGGAATCTGCACCTAACATCTGCTTCGCTGGCGTTTCTGTTTTGCATTTTAATTATTTACTGAAACACAGGATGTTGCTGTTTACAGTTTCCTGCTTCTAAAGAGTTCTGGGGACTTTCTTCATTATCATGATGATTTATTTTATATTTTTGTAAAATTCAGCCTGCTCGAGAGAGTTTGAGAGAGGGACTTTGTAAGTCCCCTGAGCAGTTCATAGAGAAAAGAATTTGTGTAACTGAAGACTGAAGCAGCTTTCGTAAGAGTAGGTGCCTTAGGGAGCCAAGAGTCTTACCTGGCTCAACTCAAAATGTCACGAGTCTTTTGCAGTAGACAGTCTGAGACCTTCCTGTCCCAAAAAAGAATCACGTATTTCATGGTCTCTGTCTGGGGAAGCTGTCCCTCTCCTCTGACTATATTTATATGACTAAATGCCCTGCCATGCATAGTATCCCAGGGCTGAAAGTGAGTGCAGGCTGCATGATTTCTCTTGCTTTGCTTCCTCCTGGTGAGGGGCCATGTTGAGACCCATGTGGGATGTCCCCTCACCAGCCTCTCCCTGCCACCTCCTCACAGCAGCTGAATTTGGGGAATGCCTGCCCCGTATGAACTTGGACAGCAGGAACTTGGTGCCTGCTGCTCAGTGTGCAGGGGTGCCCAGTGCCTTCCCTGGGGTTATAGCTGCAGCACACCAAGCACTTGGGCAAACAAACCCCAGGAGCTGCTGGGAAGACCCTCGCAGAGAGAGGATCTGATTCCTTCACGCATCAAAATGGCTCAAATATCAGCAAATTTAAAAGAAACTCTGTTCTTGGCAGAGCATGTGAGTGTCCTGGGGAACATATGCCCTTAAAGCTACTGATGGTGACATGGTGCAAGCAGGGAAAAGGCTGCTTGCAAGAAACCTGTGCCAGGCTTTAAATAGAGCTCACAGCATGCTGCAGGGCTGCAAGCCCAGCATGAGCAATCAGGGCTGCAAGCACAGCCAGAAAAGCCCCTGCTGTGTGCACCTCTGCCATGCCATGGAGCCTGGGTATTCCTGCTAGTTTGGGCCAGAAAAGCACACTCAGTTCAGTGGATGCAGTTGTAGCAGAGGTGGGAGGGAGCCGAATCCTGCATCTCTCATTTTGTTTGTCTCTGGAGGAGACAAACATCTCTTGGATGGCATCAGTGCTCAGAAAAGGTTAGGAGGGGACTGAAACTTCCTTACCAGGGAGAAGAGAGGCAGAAGCTCCTTACTCTGTCTCCTGCTGACTGGAAACACCCCAAAAATGGTGTTTGGTGCAGGAGGGTGAGGACAGGCGCTCAATTTAGCCCATTATCAAGACCAGATGTGAGAGCACAGCCCCCTGAGCACCTTGGTCCTGACCCACAAATCTACACCCAG
The DNA here is from genome assembly GCF_047370975.1 of Nipponia nippon. NCBI lineage: Eukaryota > Metazoa > Chordata > Aves > Pelecaniformes > Threskiornithidae > Nipponia > Nipponia nippon. The sequence goes on from NW_028262391.1 coordinate 13,486,023, forward strand.
CATCTTCATCCCAGGGATGTGGAGGGCAGTCAGACACCTGGAGATTTGAGCTTACCTGGTTTTCCAAAGTCCATAGTCACATGCTGCCAAAGTCTCCTCTTTCTTCACTAAGCCTCACGGTAATGGGCTGAATGAGGCACAGACATCTCGTGGTCAGGAGTGGCTGCATGCTGCACTGAGTGTTCACAGCCTCTGTGGAGCTGCCTTGGAAGGACTCCACATAAATGCACCATATCTAATAGTAGAGTCGCTCTGTCAGTTCCCATACACATAGAGGTATAGCGTATCTGCCACTAAACAGAGAACACTCTGTTTAGTGGCAGATACGCTATACCTCTATGTGTGGGTTTTTTTCTGTTTTAACCCTGTTACTCTTTAGGTGAAATACTGCTCTGTCCACTGACAGAGTGGCTGTGAGGTTTTCTTGGTGATGTGCTGCCTGTAGCTGGCACTTGCTCTGATCGCGCACAGTCCTTAGGGAGGGATGAGCTCAGGACATTTGGTGGTGGACTGGACTGTAGGAAGCTCAGCCTAGACCATGCCTAACTTGTCTACACTACATAAAATGAGAGGTTGGGCTCAACAGAGCTCACAGTCATTTCCTTTCCAGACAGCCCAGAGCTCAGGCCAGGGCCACATCTGAAAAACGTGTTTGCATGTAGATAAGGGATAATACACAAACCAGGCCTTGAACCCAGGCCAGACCAGCGGTGTGGATGTAGCCGAGGTCTTTCCTTGCTGCTATACCCTGTCTGCAAGTGGAACTTTTCTGTTGGTGCCTTTTTTCCTCTCCCTGCCAGCTCTGGCCTCTTTCAGGGCCTTGTAGTATCTGATGAGAGCCAGCTCCTGACACCCCCCACTGCCTTTCTGAAGCTCTGATGTGCTTGGCTGATTATTTTACCATCTGTAATAAATAAAGTAATTTCTCATTCTGTGTTGTGGTCTCTGTATTGGTGTGATGGACGTAGACTAGTGAAACTTGAGAGATGCTGGTTGCATTCAACACTGCAAAATTTCAGCAGACAATAGTTAAAAGGAGGAAAACCCAGGCCTCTTCATTTCCTGTGGGAAATACTGAAAGCAAGCTCCTTGTAAAAAATGAACAGCAATGAACTGCTGTAGATATTGTTATTGGGTAAATGCTGTGCTTACAGGAAAAATACTGATGAGCAAAGCTCAAAATGGGGAATTTGATTCAGCAAGCCTCAGGAAGGTCAGATTTCTGGCCATCACCTCTTCAGAACTTTTCGATTTTCCTTACTACATACCTAAAATCACTACAGAACAGTAGTGATGATAGTGATGAAGGCCTGTAATAGCTGTATTTTGTCATGACTGTCATCTCTTGAAAGTTACCTCGCCTGCTGTCATTTCTGGGGTTGTTGCTTTCTTTTCTTTTACTATTCCCTGATGCTGCAGAGATCTGGATAATTGGAAAGGACGTGATTAGCTGTTTTAGGCTGCTCTGGGCTTTTAACACCTGCCTTTTCTCCCATCCTCCACCAGAAAAGATGAGGGGTCTCCCCATACTGCGCAGCAGAATGCAACAGCAGAGATCTCCGAGTCTCCTTATTCCCTGGCAGCTTGTGGATGTGCCCCCAGGCACCTGCTGCAAAGCATTACTGATGGTGGATGAGTGGGTCATGGGGTGATTTTGGGTTAGGCAGTCCCCCCGGGAGGCACAAAAGATGGCCCCTGTTGTCTTTAATTGTAGCTGCAGCCAGGCAGCAGAGGTTGGCATGTGGCAGCGGGGCTGGAGGCAGCACCAACCCAGCAGGAGACCTCTCAGTAGGCATTTGTGCTCATCGTTACCTGCACAGAGGGGAGGAGGCATCACTCCGTTTGCCCTGCTGTAAAACTATCAGGGCTGGCTAGCTGACTGCAGAAAGTCTTGTGTTGCGGTAACCTTTGAAAGGTAGACCCAAATGAACGTTCAGCTGGGTATCTAAAACTGAGCAAATGATGTCTATTGTTTGGACCAAAGGCAATTTTTTTTAAAATGGACTTGAAAATGTTTTGTGGCTTTTGAACAGTTTGCCTGTATTCTTGCGATACTTATTTTTGGACTTGACTTAAAAATACCTCAGAATTTTGAGGGCTGGGCCTGGATTTTCCACTCATGTTGCTTTTGAGAAGACTTTCTCACTTACTGCGGTAAAAGCTCTAACCTCTGCGCAGCAGCTCTGACTCCTCCCTCCCCAGATGGGCACTGCTTTTAACCATCGCTGCAAATGTGTTTGAGGAAGGGATTGACTGGAAAAGTGAGTTACAAAATAATACAATTGCAACTGCTTTTTAATTGGTTTTGGTTTTAATGCTTTTTAAAAATGGATGGAGATTCACATTTTCTTTTGTTACTTAAATTTGGAAGGTCTCAGGACCATGTTTCCCTGGAGGTGTACTGACGGTCAACATGTCTCTGTGTGCTTTACAAATTTGGTGGCATTGCTATACCGGAGGAATGGAAGGGCAAAGATGGACAGGCCACCCATGGCGCAGGGATTGAGCTGGGTGTCCTGAGGCCCAGGCTTTCACTCTAACTCTGGGCTTCCCAACATGGATTGCTCAGGCTCCTGGGTGGTTTTGTGGAGGTCATGAGGGCTCTGTACCCCAGACTAGAAATCACCAACTGCAGTGGGCAGTTGGAGGAATTGCTGTGGCAGTGCTTTCACCTCGACCAGAGCTTCATCTCTCTTGGCCCCTGCTGAGAAAGGGAGTGGGTGTCAGGGCTGAGCAGAAGGGGAGGGGATGTCCGTGGCCGGGTGAGGAGGTAGTTTCCAAGGATGGGTGAGAAGGGGAGGGTGGAGAAGGGGGTGTCCAAGGTTGAGCGGGAGATGAGAGAGGTGTCTGGGAAAGTTCACAAGACACTGAAGGAATCTTTGGAAGGAGAAAAGAAATTAGGGGTGACTTTGCTCCAACAATTAGGAGACAGTTCCTCTAGTGCTGGTGGAGTGATTAGCTGCCTGAAGCCCTGAGGACAAAGAAATGCCTGTATTATGTAGAAGTGGTCACTGCTGTTGGACTGATAACGATGACATGTAGACAGCAAATGTGATGAGATGTAATAGGAGATGCAGTGGGTTCCCAGGCTGTGAGGGTCGCTGATAGCAATCTGAACCAATTCTACTTCCAGAAGTTGTTCCCAATGGTTTGCAGGGAGCAGGCCATGCAGTGCCCAATCTGGGAACCTCTTGGCACAGTAGCACTGGGAATGCAGAGGGAGCCTTTTTCTCCCAAAGGAGCTCTGCTGCTAGCGCTGGAGCAGGGCACTGGCATGCAGCCCAGGGCTGCGGTGATATAACGTGCTTTGAGGGGCCGCCGCAAAGCTGCAAATGTTGCATCCACTGTGGGCATAGTCTTACTCAAGATGACTCTAACTGAAAGAAGATGATTAATGGAAAAAAATACCCCTTGTGTTTTTCAGCATAGTGAATTAGGAGGATCATTCTGTGCAGCCAGTTTCACTTTCTTTGATATAGGTCAGTCTTGCCTGCGCACTGAAGGCTCAAGTAAAGAGCAACCAGAAAGCTGAACCATCCCTTCCTACCCCTTTCCATTCTGCTCACACACATGTGGCTTCCAAAAGAGAAATTTAAATCACAAGGAGATCAGGATGCACTGTTACAGTAGACTCTAGCAGAACACAGAGTTTTTATAAGCCATGCAATCAGCATTCCTCTGAGAGAGAATTGCTTTAATTCCTCTAAATATCATATATCTCACAGCTGAAACAGGGCATGCACAATACGAGTGTCATTTGCCTAGAGAATATGAAGAAGATAATAGTCCTCCCTAGGTTGTCCTCAATGGATGCTGTAGGACACCAGCAGTGTCACAGAGCCCTTTGCCACTGTCCCTCCCGGTTCCTTCTTGTGTTCCCCCATCTCCTTGGTTGGTGCCTACTTCCAAGATCAGGGTTCACCCGTTGGGCAGTTAGCTTCTTTTGTTTTCTAATGCACATCTCTGTGCCACTGGACCACTTTTCTCTCAGCTTCCCTTCCCCATAACTCATGCTGCTGTCCATGTGTTTTTCAGTGAGATTGCAGATCAGATCTGGGAAACATCTGAAAAATGCAGGATCTGGGAAAAAAGAATGGACAGTTGAACCATGGGTGAAAGTTATGTTCTGTATCAAAAAAATCCTGTGTTGGTGTTTGTTATTCCTTACATTTGCTGTTCCAAACCCATGCATCCATCACTCTTCTTCCAGAGATATTTTATAGGACTAACACAAAGGAGCAGTGTTAGATGGGAGGAAAATCTGAAGGATTTAAAGAAGTTGCTGGAAGTCTAGATTTTAAAAAGCTAAATCTGAAAGCTGGGCTGGAAATCTAAAGGATAATAAATACTTGTGAGTGCAGTTCAGCAGGACCTGCCTCTGCTGGGATGCGAGTCAGTCTCTCTTGGGTGATCATGAACCAAGACCTTGGAATATAGCATGAGGCAGAGAAAGAAATGGGAAAATGTGTAGTACAGTGCAATTCTTGCTGAGAAGGGGTGCTGCTTGTTGATGAATTGAACACAGAAAGAGACATAGATAGAGGTGCAATACAGATCCCTGAAATTCAACAGCAATCTCCTCTTTGAGGGGGGTGAAAGCCTGCCTGTCTACCCATGGGCTTTCATTTTGCCCCCACTGTTTACAGCAATGAACCTGTTTGGTTACCAAAGGTCTCTAACAGGTGCTTCTAGGCTGTGCTTTGCCGGCTGAGGGTGGCTGATGCGGCCGTGGGGGACAAGCGTGCCCCATGCTTCGGGGAATTCCAGATGACACTGCCTGCCAGGCACACGCTTGTCCCGTGCTGCCAGACCCTGCTTCCTTCTCCTCTTGCACAGCTGTGAGCTTCATTAGGTAGCGATGTCTACAAATCACTGCAGTGTTAAAATGCAGAGCAGGGGGAATTCCAGCAGGACGAGGGCTGCCAAGTTCCTTGAGTTTTAACAGTGCAGTTTGAAAAGGAGCCCCCTCCCCACTCAAGAACTAAAAATACAACTAACACCAAAATTCAGGCAATTAAGCATAATGTTCATGAACTTTAAATCGTTTGTTTACTATTACTTTTGATGCACTTCAAGGTGTAACTGGAGAAGGCAGGGACCAGGATTGGGATTGCTGGAGCTGAGGCTGCCGACTTCTCTGCTCTGTGATTTACTTCTCTACCTGGCCAACCCCCTGTGATGGCTGAGGGCTAATATATTAATCTATGTATGAATTAAGGGCTGTTAAGTGGTTAACTGCTGTAAGCATTCAGGGAGAAAGATTAGTTTTCAGTCTGGGCATCTGGGTTTGAATTCTACTTCCACCCTGAACTCTGAGTGTGGCTTAAAGCCGGTCATAGCCTTTCTGCAGCCTTGATTTGCATTCCTGGACATCAGCATTTTGGTGCCTGAAGAGAAATTAAGTTTGGGGGTTTCTTGCTCTAAAAACTGCAGTGCATACTCTACCTGAAGAAATTAAGGCCTTTTTGAATTTCTCTATCTAGACACCCAAAATCACTAATTCCTCTTTGAGCAGCAGCAGACTGGGATTCAGGTGACCAAGGCTGTATTTTGGGCTGTGCAACTGGCTTGCTGAGTAACAATGAGTAATCCTGTGACCTCCTGGTGCCTTAGTTTTCCCACAGGTAAGATGGGAGTAATTACACTGTCTTCCTTTGTAGAGCACTTTGAGAGCTATGAATAAAATGAGACATATTAGATATCATTATTTAGACATTATTAATTATTCTTTTGGTTCATTTGTATAATGTGGAAGTGCTTTCCTCATAAGAGTAGGTGTTCTTCTCTTTGCATCAAAGTTTCCTAAGTACTCCACTAGCAGGTCCTTTAGAGAAATATATCTCATGAAAAAACAGTACGATCTGTAGCTTACAGAGAAAGACTTCGCTGGCCCCATCTGATTGCCCACTGCCTGAGGACTACAGACCCAGTGATAGAAAATTGTACACCTTTGATAGACATTTGGTGGGGAGAAGCAGAAAGCAACATCCTGTAACTTTGGCAACAAGCAGAAAAAAAAAAAAAGCTCTGAATCATTTTGCTGATCCCTACTGTGAAAGGTTTCTTCTCACAAGAATTTACACTCTGGCTTTACACCAATAAGCCATGAAGTTCCACATCTATAAAGCACACTGATAGTTTATGAGAGCCTGCACACCGTGCTGGAGAAACACAAGCCACCCCAGAGCTCCAGCTTCCAAGGGAAGCTAAGGAGAACTGGAGGTGCTTGGATCTCTTAAAACCCAACATAGCAGCTTCACTGAGATACCTTATTCATTTCTGGTTTCCCCATAAACTCTAATACTAACCCAGGGCTGTTCAGAGTGTTGAAGCTCCAAGCCTGTTTTGGATGAAAAAACAAAGAAAACCATACTATCTCTTGGTTGTGACAATCTTTCTTGCTTTTGGAAGGAGGTTGCTGGACTCAGGCATGCACCCCAGCAGTGCTTGAGCTGCACCCTGCATCAGATCTGACCCTATATCAGTGAAAGCAGGTGGCATCTGCCTTTAAGGTTAAAGCTACAGAGGAGGGGCTGTGCATGCTCTGTATCAAACCTAGGTCTTGCTTTCCTCAGGAGCTTGTGCCTTTTCCCCAGCAGTAAGTCAAGCCTTTGTGTTTTGGGTTTAGCCCTTTCTGAGAAAGGTTATTTGTAGTGAAAGGTGGCTTTTGGGGTGAGAAGTGTTGCTGCGTTGCAATAGTTGAGTTTAATAGTGTTCTGTCATTGTTTTCTGGGGTGGAAAGTGGTTCGGGTTTTCTTGTTTTATTTTGTCTTGTTGTTTTTCTTTAATGTCTTTGATGTGAAGATAGGAAGGGGGAAAATGTGGTGAAGAGTGGAAGCAAGTGCTTAGAGTGAGGTAGTGGGAACAGAAATATCTTGTCTTCTCTCCAGTTTGCCACCAGTTTATGTCATGCTGGGCCAAGCAGTCAGGGCTTTGTTTCCACCTATGTCGGGACCCTCAGCTCCAGGGAAAGGCAATAGCAGTGCAGATGGGCTAAGGCTTATGAAAGGCAAATGCTGTGCTTGCTAGGGCTTTTTTGTTTGGTTGTTGGTTTTTGATGGGGTGGGGTTTGGTTTTGGGGGGGTTTTTTGTGAAGTTTAACATTCCCAGCCTTCTGGGAGACTCTGAAATTGAGTGCTGTGTGGGTACAGCTAGAGGGGCATGTCGCTCTCATTGCTATGTTTTGCAGAGATCTTACTTGTCAGTCTGATGGCAAACTGAATCAGCTGGGATGCAGTCCCACTCCGGTGGGCTGTAACACAGCACTTCTGGGGAAATAATCAGGAGGCAGCAGAACAATCAGTGTGCACAAAGCTTCAGCCCACAGAGTGAACTTGGAAAAGTGCTTTCACCTGGGCTCTGGGCTGCTCTTGCTTTGGCAAAATAAATAGGATGGAACTGAGCTACCCCTCAGTGGGAGTGAATTGCTGGCTGAAACTGTCCTGGGATTCAGTGGTTCAGGAGCAGTGTCCCAGCACTGTGCTAGGAAACCCTGTGCTGTTGGTGAGGTGCTGCTTCTCAGAAAAGATTTAACCTGCTATTTCTGTTAATTAATAATACCCTGGTGGTTTTTAAAGGAGGGGCTTGCATGTGCAGTGTCCTATTCAGCTTGCAGTTTGATGGGGACTGTAAATCCCTCTGCAGTTCCAAACTGGTGCAGTTAGTGCTCTCTGCTTGTGGCAAGCTGCCTGCCAACTATTTCAGCAGTTAATGCAGGGAATTAGCTTGTAGACTTAAAGCAGAGTGCACGCTAGACAAGACTTACTACCATGCTTTGTCCTGTCATAATCAGTAGTTTGGTGTAACAGGCTGTGTTATCTCCTACGACGCACTTTGAGATGAGTAGTTGCGAGTAAAAGGGATGTTTAAATATCTGTTAATAAAAAAAGCAGCTGGTAGGAACAATTTGAACAATGCAAACTCCTGCTATTAACTTTAGGCACTCGGGGATTATTTTACTGAAGCTAGAGCATTTGCTGATGTGGGAAAAGACAATTAACTAGAGTAGTGAAATTTATGCATAGATCTTGCATAAGCTTTAGGTGTTATTTTCTTGTGGAAGAGCAAATTTGGGCACTTAGGTATGCTGTTCGGTAGACAGAGACTGCTCCTCTGTTTTGAAGGCTGTTTGTTAAGGAAAATGGCACTAGGTTTAGATTTTATTAAGATTACAGGGAAGGAGACAATTTAGCTTGCATGCAGGTTTGTGCTGAACTGAAGTCGGTTTTCCTGAGGCTTGAGAGCTCTTTCCCACCTTGAGAGAAGGATGCACCAAACTAAGTAAAATCAATGCTCACTACCTCTGTAATGCTGTAGCCTTCTCACAGGTGCCTTGCCAAGGTTGGCTACCTAATCCTGCAGCCTCCTTTGGAAACAGTGCTGTATGGGCAGTAAAGGTGTTGCAGAGAGTGTTGGAGTCTCTCAAAATTTTGCTTCCATGAAAGCATTAACCAGGAACTTCTTTTGCTTGGTGTTGGGAAATGTGCCTTTTTTGGCCATCAGGTAAAATTTGATAATGCTTTTCTTAGAAACAGTAAGCCAGGTGCTTGGTTGGGTACAGGGATAAAGATGACACAGCTGGAAAAAGCCCCTCTCCAGAGAAATTTGGAGTTGTGTTTAGCACAGGGATGCACCGGTTGTGTGCTTAACTGGTGTGACTCTTTCCAACAGCTCTGTCAGCTTCAGAGGCGTAGAATAACAAACCTGACTTTATCAGTCCGTGCAGCTATATCTCCTTTCTCTCCTGTGCTGCAGGCTGTGGGCACTGTGAAGAGTGCTTGGTTGGGGTAGGCTTATGAGAAGCAACTTCTGCTTTGCTGCTGAATGGGACCACAAGGGCCAGAGCAGGCAGGGCTGAACTGGTTGCTTTGTCTTCTTGAGACCTAGGACTCTGTGCAGCTGTGAACCAAAGCTGGGGCGTGTCATGGCACGCAGAAACCTCATTGCGCGGAGACTTTTTTGAAGGAAAGAAGATCTCTGCGGAAAGTCTGTCTTGTAATAACTCTTTTTGGTAAAGTTGGTTCCTGTATAGGTAGTAATGAGCTGGTGTGGATGGTTGTTGTCACTACCTTTGCGCTGAACTCCTAAAAAGTGGGTTTTAGTGTTTAAGTCAAGGGCAGTCATGATAAGTGGCAAATAACTGTTAAAAGTGAGCACTTCAGTGGTTTGGGAGAACCCACTGTGGGGTTTCTCTGCCCGTTCCTGGGAGGTCAGGACCGGGTGTTAGGGTATTGAGCAGAGTGGGTTGGGAGCATGCACTCCCCATTGCTCTCTTCCAAAGCTTGTAGTAGCACTGGTTCCCAGCGTATATAGCAGGCTTCAGGCCAGATCTGTTGTTCTGGGTTTCAGTGCAGCACTCTTGAAAGTGCCTTACCAAACTGAAAGCTTGAAAGGAGTAATTTCTGGTACTTTGTGGGATAACTGCTGTTCTCGGAGGATTTGTAATTATTTATTCACATGTAGTGTGGGTACGTGCTCACATCTGTGAGACAGAGCTATTAGCTATGACACCTCTGAATTTTATTTTTGTCTCTGGCTGTTCATGAACTTCTAAAGGATGTTGGGGTTTTTTGTTAATCACAAAAAGGATGAGCAACTGAAGTGATACTTTCACCTATTTTGAGGTGTGCTCAGCTATGGCTCTGGGGGCCAAAACTGCTTTGACTTCTGTTAGCTTAGGAAACCTGTCTGCTCTTTTCAAAGGCAGTTCTGTGGGCAGCAGAGGTGAGGAAAGCCCTGCTTTCTGCAGACCAGAGTCATCCTCAAAACAGGAGAGGCCATACAAATTCAGTAAAGAGAGCTAGATCCCTCTCTGAGAGCAACCAGAAATAGATGCTTCAGGAAAAGGCAGAGGAAAAGAACAACTGTAGTGTGATCCTCCCTCTAAAACACTCTTTCTTAATTTTGGCAGCTTAATAAATTAGGATCTTCCATGCAATTTTTTTAGATCATTGTGTTAAACAGCACCAAAATGTGCCAAACCAAATGTTCGTCCAATTCTTTTTGGAATCCATTTATAGCCCTGGCAGGGAGCACAGCCATTCACTTGCATTGTGCCGAAACAATTCTTTCATAGGAAAATTTTGCAGGGTGCCCCCATCCTTCTAGCAGGAAAGGCAGTCACCTGCCTCATACTCTAATTAAGTTGAGTTTTTGTCAACTGCAAATATACTCAAGAAATTCCTCCCACCCCCGCGTTTACATCCCTGCAGCCTTTGAGTATTTTGACACGGGTGTAAAAGCTGCTGCGTTTGAATTTAGAAATTGGCCAGTGGGATGAGAATGTGCAGCTGTGGAAGGCGCGAGTGCTCCGGCTTCGTCACTGCTCCTCTTGGGCCCACCTATTTCTGTGAGGCTCGTGGGAGCTTAAGGGGATAAAAATGGCCAAGGTAATTAGCAGATCTGGTGGAAATCAGTCGCTCAGGCTCCGAAATGATTGGAGGTGAGAAGGCGGTAGACAAGCAAATATAATCTGATGTGATGGAACTTATTTCCATAGAAAATAAAGTGAAAAGAAGATTTTTTTTTTTAAAAATTATTATTCAAATTTAAAAAAAAAAATAGTTCAAGACCTCAGCTGCAGTGGCTGAGTGTAGGAGAAGTCACCTGAATCATCCAAGGCCTTGCAATCTAGAGAGGCAACTAGCCAGGGAGAGTGGAATCACACACCACTTAGGTGCTTCACCTGCTGCAAAGACTACTTGCTTTATACGGAAAGTTGATTATGTGGGGGTAAAATGGAAGGTGGCTTTTTTTTTTTTGTCCTCTGGGATTCTTATGACGCAGCATCCCAGTGGGCTCTGAGGGGTATTTAGCTTATTGGGAAGGGTGGCCAAATTCTCTCCTGTCTAAATACAGCATCTGCAGCAGTGTGGAATGTGTGTTGTACAGCTGTTAATGTTCCAGGAATTCAGCATGTCTCCTTTTTCACACAATAGCTTCTATTTATGGGTTTTCATCAAGTTGGGCTTGTGCATTCAACATATCTTTGTGTGTGTGTTTTTCTTTTTCTTTTCTTTTTTTTTTTTTTTTTTTTTTTGCTTTTGTTTTTTAAGGTTTGTAGAAACTCCGAGCCACTTCTCTTGGAAGGAGAGTTACTACAGATCAGCCATGTCCCACGGCTCACAGCCCAGGGAATTCCTCAGCCCAGAGGTGCTCCAGCATATCTGGGACTTCCTGGAACAGTAAGTAGTCCTTATGTGGAGCCTGCGGAAGAAGGCATTTTGGGACAGGATGCCTCTGTAATTAGGTTGCTCAGGGGACTGATGCTGGAGGTTTTGGAGTCTTCTGTACCTGTTGATTAGAAGATACAGGTATGAGTCTGTGATGACTGACAGGTTTTGAGCTCTCAAGAGGTTCTTCATCCAGGCTATGGGGAACAGATGCAGAGGTGACCAGTGACACTGACTCTCTTTAAGACCTTTGGTTGCTGAGCTGACTGCTTTCCACCACATGGTCACTTAAGGTGGATGGTTGGCATTTTCCCCTAAGAAAATGGGGTCATTACTCTGCATCCAGGCTGCATGTCTTCCTCTTTCGCTGATGCCAGGGAGAGAGAGGCCATGGAGATGGTGCAGAGTTCACTCTGTCAGGTCCATTGAATGAAATAAAACTGACTCTGTTCCCATTCCGGACTTGCCATGACTGATGCTGGGACAGTTACTGCTATAAATCCTCCATGAATTCTGTCTTTGTGATTTAACTCCTGCAGTCTTATCTCATTTTTCTGGTCAGGCCAGTGAAATGTCGCTCCAGGCCCTGCCCTGTTCAGGGGCTGCTGTTAGCATAGCAGGTGATGAGGTAGTTGTTCACTAGTAATTACCTACTTTGTCCTGAGACTAGTTTGTGGTAATGCCTAAGTCTGGGTGACACCCTAGCACGTGGGGAGGGTGGGGAAACAAAATCTGGCCAACTTTAACCGCGTTACTCTGTTCTTTTCAGGCCAATATGCTCGGTTCAGCCAATCGATCTGAACTTCATCGATGGCCCATCTGAAAATGGCCCTACAAACAAAATAGAGATTAGCATGGACTGCGTCCGGGTGCAGGACACGGAGCTGAATGACCCAATGTGGGTGAGTAGTGAGAAGAACTTCCTTAACCTTTGGGGACAGATGAGGAGCTTTTGCAGGAGCTATTGCTGCATTGCCCAGGGGCCATCTTCCCCTTCTTGGTGGAGGAGCTGTGGCCACTGCCTCTGACCAAGGCAGTTTCTTCTCACTTGGCCTGTTGTGTCCCACCCACAGAAGCTGGTTGGGAGCATGGCTCTGCCAAGTGACTCTGGTGGTGGCGAACAGTGGCGTCTGTACATGTGGCTAAACTGGATGGTACGTGACCTGTGGGAAGGCATCGTTCCTCTGTGCCTCCCCGCGACTGCGAGGGGGAGCAGGCTGACTCCTTACCTGCTCCTCCTCTCCTGCTGCAGCGATGGCAGGAGAGAGGTATGAGGCAGCTAAACAGGCAGAAGAGCTGAGGAGTCTCTTGCACTTGGCTGGCTGCTCAACTGTATCTGCTCTCTCCCTGCTTAGAACTAGTTTATGTGTCCTCAGTGTGAAAATAGTTGATATTCTGGGTACAGATGACCAAGGGCTGGGGCTTGAGGATGTTCTTCACTGGTTTTTCTTTTCTTGAAGGTCAAGTATGAATGAAAACTTGGTTTCAGACCATGGTTGTAGCTTTTTGTTTGTTTTGTTTTTTCTCTCCTGTGTCTCTATGTAGGCAAAGCCAGAGAGTGTTTGTAACAAGTCTTGGTCATGGGTGTCTCACCAGTGTGCCTTGAGACTGGAATGCAGATGAGGCACTGGTGGTTGCTGGTTCACTGTCTTTGGCACAAGATGACCAGCCCTTTCTTAGCAGTAGCTCTGGTGAAAAAGGCAGGTGCTATTGCAGGCTGGAGCAGGAGGTATTTCAGGAGTTTGAACTGTTCGTGTCCTGTTTCTGTTCTTCCTGGGTTTTGTATACTTTGGGGTCAAATTCATGCGTGGTTTGAAATTTGTGTTGGTATCTCTAAATTTTCTTGTTCCTCTGTATTTCAATCCTGAGAAACTGTGTCGGTTAATTCCCTGGCTAATCAACCACGATTTTTAATTTGCTCAACCAAGTGTTGGCCATCTGCATCCCAGCAGCGTTTGTAACCTGGAAGATTGCATATGCAAGGAAAGAGCTCCCGGTCATGCAGATTGCAGTCCCTGGTGCCAGAAGGTTTGACCTGTTACTGCCGCTGGTCTGACTGCTGGGGAGACTGCAGTGCTCTCCTCTCTCCTTGCAAGACCACAAAGGTTAATAAAGGCCACTTTGAGGTTGGGTATCTGCTCAGCTAATGTGGTGAAGATACTCCGAGTGCACAAGGAGAGGTGACTGATATCAGGTCTGGTTATCCTTTGATTCTGCATTCAGGTTGGGCACAGGGGAGTGGCATGCAAGCCTTCAATCAGCATCTGGGTCTGAAAGACCACTTCCCAGATTTTTCCAACACTGTAGCATAGCTCTAGTAAAATGATGTCTCTTCAATACCTAGTCCAAAAAATTCTCCATATTTAGAGGGGCTCCTACTTTTCAAAATAGGTGGTAATGTTCTGTTTGAACTATGTCCTCTTAAAAAAAACCAATCCCCAACAGTTTAAAGGCCATCAGCAGAAACTTTGCTCTTTCCGTGCGCAAACCTGGACTTGCTGCACTGAATGCTAGCAAAACCTCCCCATCTCTAGTTCCTCTGAGCTGTCTGCACGGCACTGTGGTAGCTGATAGGCTCACCTGAGGCCCTTGTTCAGAGTCTCCCTCTCCTGTCTGTGGTGTCGTGAAACACCAGTGGAAAATCCCTTCCTCTTGTCTTCTCTGACCACTGCTGAAGTGAGCACTGGAGTAGGAGAGGAGGGCAGGCAGCTTTTGCTGTGCAGTTACTTCTTGCTTACGATGGGTTTGATCCCAGCCTTGCAAGATGCGTTTCTGAACAGGCTGAGCTGCACGGTGACTTCTTAAGAAGTGTTTTTCACAGATATGACAAGCCGAAGGGGGAGCAGGGAAATTCCATCCCATCCTCACCCTTACATTAATGTACTCTGAGCCGCTGCCTTACAGTATGTACATTAATAAATGTTCCAGTTTGTCTTCAGTGGAAGACAGTACCTTCGCTCAGTTGAGTGCTGCACAAAAGCCTTTACAAAGCAAAATATGCATCGCAAACCTGTGCAAACAGCCTGTCCTTTTAAAAAAGGAGGAAAGCTCTTTTTACTCCCCTTACCACCACCTCCCTATAAATTTGCAAACATCCCTGACAGGTGACAACTCCCCCTTGCAGAGAAGGCCGTGTTTGCTTTGCTGTTTCTGGGGCTCGCAGCCGCTGCAGCTTGCATTGGCAGAGAATGTGTAGCCTGGGGCAAGGTGTTTGCTGTTTGTCGGCTTTAATCTGAAATACCTTACAACCCTCTTCCCCTCCAGCTTCTCTTTTCCTTTGGATAGCTTCGGGGCAAGAGCTCCCCTTGCACCTGTCTCTCCTGTAACCTCAGCCATGTCACTTCTAGACACGAGGTGCCGCACGCAGCTGATTGCAGCACAGAGTTGAAGAGGGCAGATAAACACAAAGGAATGCAGCAGTAATAGAGGGGCCCTGGGAGATGAACAGGAAGATCAAGGCAGAGTGCTTTTTATTATTACATTTGTCTTAGAAAAAGAGCAAGCCCAGCTTTTCTCCAAAATGTACCACCATGTGAGATTTAAATAGGTGCAAAGTAATTAAGACGGGCTTATTTAAAGCAACTGTCCTTCCATGGACTTTAAGGCAATCCCAATCAGCCTTTAAAACAAGCTCTGTGCCTTCTTGCAACTTAAGGCTGAGAAGTGAAACTTTCAGCCCTAAAAGATGTTCACCCTTGATCCCAAGACTTGTGTTGGTGAGAGGTGTGGGGTTTTTTATTATTTAATTTTTTGGGGGTATGGTTGCTTGTTCACAACACAGCTGGCAGTGGGGAAGGAACTAGTGTTCAGAGCAGTGCCTGAAGAAACTCCCACCAGTGAGCTGGAAAATGAGCATGAGTCCTGCTCTGCTGAACACCCATCAGTTGTGTTTGTTGCCTTGAAAATGCAGCTACCTGGGGAGAGAGCTGGCGGAGAAGGTTGGGTGACAAAGGAACCCCTCTCATCTGAGCTACAGCTCTGACTCTTGCCGAGCCAAGACCTTGCAGTTCTCATGCTCTTGTTTTTAAGGAAGAAATATTCTTCCTGTGTCACATGTAGGAAAGGGGTAAGAGAAACTGGTGATCGGCACTACCTTGGGATGAAAAGAGCTGGAGGGGACAGGAAGAGGGTTTGTGGGTCTGGTGTAACGTTAGACAGTCAGCAGCCTTCTCCAGTCGTGTGCCTTGTGACCAGCTCTTTCACAATGTCCTGGGTTGGCCCATCTGTGAGGCGGCCGGCTGTGCCCCTTCCTTTCCCATGGCATTAACCACAGACAGGCTGGGAAATCCCAGCAGAGATCTGCCTTTTTGCATAGGCGGCGTGAGGGGCTGGTGGTCCCTGTGGGTGCAGAGAACATTTAGTCTCTGCCATGGCCCTGGTGTGGGAAGGAGCTGCGGATGGCCAGGAAGGTAAGCTGAATGTGTCTCCTTATGTGCCACCTGCCATTTGTTAGGCTTCACCAAAGAAGGTGGTCCCCAGCCTCTTCTCTGACCAAGGACGTAGCCAGCAACCGTGGGGTCTTTGGTGGGGTGGTGGCCAGCTCCCTGCATTCAAGAGGAATGCTTGTCTCAAAAGCTGTCCCCTGCAGTGCTAGAAACCGGGTGATGTTATAGGATTTTTTTTTTTTTTTTTTTTTTTTCTGACTGACTAAATGCCCTGGAGCTATGGCGAGGAGCGATCTGGGGACCTCTCTCGAGGAACAAGCATGTGGCAGTGCAATAACCCCTGCATTGCCCTGGAGCCCTCGCAGCATGCTGTCAGCCTGCTGTACCAGGTGCAAAATTGCTTTCCTTCACCATCCCTCAGAAGTCCTTTAAACTGCTCACCTAAGATGCTAAGAGGTACTGGTCTGGACCAACGAAGCTGCTTTGGACTAAGGACTTCGGTGGGCAGCATCCTGATAAAAGTGTTATTTGAGGGCCTTGCAGAGTCTGGAAGTCTCCTGTCACCATCCCGGCAGTGTGTCCAGGGCTCCGGGGACCTCAGTGGCGGGAGCAGGAGTGCTGTCCCGACTGATGGAGCAGCTCATCCCCCTCCCCCTGTACATACCTTCCTTTCATGCCCCTGAGCGGGCCATCCTCCCACAGCCCCTTGCCTAACCAGTTCAGTGGAATGCCTTTCCACAGATAGTCGCTGTGGTCAGAGTTTTCTTAACCTGGATCCATCCCTCCCCACAAAAGGGAGAGATAATTCCTTGCTTTTTATTTTTTTTATTATTATTATTTGTTCTTTCTCATCTTCTGCAAATCATCATGGGAATTTGCTGTGTGTGGCTTGGTTAGGTACCGCTGAGCACCCTGTGGGGTGGGTTTCTGCCCTGGGGATGGTGGTGTGGGTGCTTCAGACAGGGCTGTGTCATTTTGGGTTTGGGTCCTCAGTTCATTGGGTTGTGGGTGTCCGAAGCTTGGTGGCTATAGAAATTTTGGAGGTGCAACATGTGTTTCATAATTTTAAAAGTGACATCTTGGCTCTGTAACTTTGCTGTTCTCCTTTGTACACAGAGGTAGAGGAAAAACTAGGGTGTAAGAGAGACTGGATGGAGCCCATGTAGGACATGGAGGTGTTGAGGCTCTCAGCTTCAGCCCTTGTGCCAATGACACATCTCAGACTTCGTATTTGATGCTTCCCAATGGGAACAAGAAAGCTTTCCCAGGTTTGACCTGCTGTAGGCTCATGGAGGAGCCACCCCAGCCACCTTGTGCAGGGTACCTTCCCATGCCGCAGCCCAGCAAGCTGGAGAGGAGTGAGGCTGAGGCCCCTGCAGAGCTACCTTGGCCTGAGGTGGCCAGGGTAGCTGGTAGATCTCTTCTGTATGCCCTTAGCCTTAGCACTATGTAAATCAGTTCAGTAATTCATATTTGGTGGCCATGCACTGAATTCCTGGGTCCATAGGAGCCCATCACCTGTGGAAGCTGGGAGCTGTGGTCAGGATCAAGTGAGCAAGAATATGATGGACAGACAAAAAAACCCAGCCCACTGTCCAGAAGGACGTCTGTTGCATCCTATCCAACACTTTAATATTAAAAGTGCAGGATCTGATTTCTGTTAACTTTTAATTGCTTGCTTAAAAGTTTTGCTGGGTCAGGAGAAGAGAACTCCACTTGCTGCAAGGTAATGGCTGAGGAAGCAGATGAAAGCTGGTTAAGGGGTGGTGGGACTGCAGTACATCCCTGTGTACCGACAGCAGGGCAGGGAGCTGGCATGGCATGCGCGGTGTGGCTGAGAGGTGCAGGAAGAGTGTCTCGGTGCAGGGGCTGACTAACGTGTGGTGTGTGCTTCCCAGGGCTCTGGCAGGTGCCACAGCCCTGCATTTTGTTGGGAAATGGTTTTGCACCTGGAGAACAAGGTTGATTTGATAAGTAGATGCAGCAAAGTGGGTTGTGTGGCCATCTGTTTCCATGCCTAAGTATTCCCAGATTGACCATAGAAAGGAAGGAAGGACTTTGTACAGCACAGGGATGCGATCAAAGCTTTTATTACTGTCTGGTTTGTGCTTGAGAGAGTTTAAGGCTTGCCAAGTTTCTCTTCTTTGTGGGTATTTGTTCATTCCATAGCAGTACAAAGAAAGTTGAGATTATGCAAAGGCATTTCCATAATGAGCAAATGCATTATTCTGTTGGAAGTTTCCCTCCAGCACCTCTCTTGTTTGCAGTTGAAGTCATAAGCTCTGCTAATTTAGGCTTGTCTCTGTAATCCTGCTGAATGTTTAATCTTCTGCAGTATAGGTCCCTCCAAATGATCTAATAGTCACATTTAGGACTGCAGATCCAAATCCGGAAATGGTCAAATCTTTTTGTAGGAATGCAGCCAGTTGATGAGTATCATTGCACCACATATTTAATTTTTAAGGCCATTTCCCTGAATTCGTAATGGTATTGAAGAAAACCAATAGGTGATGTGTCTGCTGTGCTATAGATCATCTTGGAAGCGTACTTAAAATTCCTTTAAGTATTTCTGCTCTTTTAGTATCTTGCTTTACGTTAATCTTGCGAGGGAATAAACTAATTTTAAGCTGAAAAGCACAAACCTACTGCAAAAGAGCCCTGTGTGATGGGGTGTTTTGCGTTTGTTCTGGCCTGCCTCTTCTGGAGGGCTGGCTCTAAATCCCTGGCTCATATTGCTATAAGCACTTGAGGTGGAAGAGTGTTGCAATTGTGAGTCCTGTCATCTGCCTACATGCAAATACCTCCAAACAAAAGCAGCAGTTGGTTCAGAAATCATCTTCCCCAAGCAGCTAGGCCTGCCTCCAAAGGTTTCCATGGTGCTGCACATGCTCCTTGCTTAAGTATGGAGCAATAATGTGTTAGCACTTATTTTATATCTTTAAAAGGTCTGCACAAACACGTAATTAAAAGGCATCTTGATCTTGGAGCAACGGACTGCAGGCACTTTTGCCTCCGGTACAAGTTTAAGGCTTATGCTGTCTTGCTGGGAACTTCACTGTATGTATCTAGTTGATAAGATACCCTTCTTTTCTTTCCTTTTTTTTTTTTTTCTTAAACTATAAACATACTTCACATATTATTTGTTGGGAACACTTTGATTGGGTTAGAGCCCATAAGCTATAAACCCCTTGGGCAGCTGGCATTTCAGCAAACCACAGTTTGAACACCAACAGAAGTGGAGTGGCCATCCCCAAAGTTCACATTCCTCTGGACTTTTTTATTTTTTATTTTTAAACCAAATGGATGGCAGGAGGGAAATGAGGCCCTTCTCTCTTGTTAGCTGGACGTAGGGTGATGAATTGAGCTGTCCATATCCAGCCAAATTAAAACCTTGCTGATCTCTGTGGTTCCCAGCTTTGTGGGGTGGGTAGAGAGCACCTCCCAGCCCTGTTGCAAGCTGCAGTGCTGGCTGTGCCTGGGACGGGTGGCCAGGCTCATGGGATGCTCCTTTCAGGCTAAGACAAACCTGGAGCACAGCCCTGGGAGTGTCCCGCTCCCCTTCCTTGTCCAACATGGCCAAAGTGTCTGCGCCGCAGTGAGCTGTGGGGTGTAGCTTTTGTTTTTTAAAGTCTTCTCTTGCATTAATTCGGATTCTTGCTTTGAAGAAAGTCTCGTGCATTCAAAGTCTCACTATATATGTTGCTTTGTGGTTCTGCAGGTCCTGCCCACAGTCTTGTTAATAACCATTAATTTTTCCTCCAATATTTTAGGAAGACAGTTTTGGACTAGGTAATGTTTTCCTCTGAATGTCTCTACCATCTGCTTTCCACCTCACTGTCGCTGATTTGATAGCATTTAAATTAATGAGGGAGTGAATTGTCAGGCAGTCACAGAAAATTAAATCAATCTCTGCAAAGCGTAGATTGAGTGATTTGTGGCCTGGGTTAGTTTGCTCACTGCTGAACAAACCCTTTGCTAATCAGCATCTGAATTTGCAGAGATTAATGAATGATCAAAGGAGTTTTCAGTAGCGAGTGTAACTGTTGGCTCTAAAAAACAAGGATTTTTATCTCCAGCCTGCTTAAACACAAGGAAAAGGTACCCTGAAGCACTCTTCTTTCTCTTTGAGGCCATGGATGGGTATGGTGGACCTCATGGTAATGTCCAGACTGGATTAAAATTAGACAAGTAGGAAACCAAAGTGATCAGTCTTCTGGTGAAGGTCTCTGGCCAAATAACTGAACCCAATGGCTGTTGCCATATCAGTGGTGGATGTGGCACGTGAGAGCAGGCAGAGGGTACCCGGACAAAGACCAGCACTGAGAAATTCAATGTTTCTGCATAGAAAACAAGGAACAAACAGGCTCCCCGTCTGCCTCGGGGTGTATGTTGTGGCCCAAGACACCAGGGCAATATAGGATAACGGTGAAGCACCTGCATGAGAAGCATGAACAGCCATCAGTTGCAGGGTCAAGGTTTAACCAGAGGTTTGGGAGACTGTTCTCAAATTATTGCAAACTGAAAATTTTTGTTTAATATTGGATTATTGTACAAGGGCTTGGGTGGGAGGGAGTTGGCAGTGCAGTAAAGGCTGGCTGGAAAGAGCTGCTGTGATTGTGCATTTATGAACAGTTGTGTGTTTCCCGAGAGCAATCTGTAGTTTATACAAGATAAGGGAAGAACGACACTTTCCCCTCAGCTGCTTGTGCAAGAACAAACTTGGTCTGTCAACAGTTGCTCCTCTCTTGTAATCAAAAACAAAGCCTCTCTAATCTGTCACTATCTCCTGCTTTTCCCTTTCCCTGGCCGGAGCCCTCTGTCTCGTGCCAGCATGCACCTCCAGCTGGAGGGATGGGGCTGTTCATGCTGCTCAGGAACAATTCTCATTCATTTTTTTGTGTAATTTTCTCTTACTTTTGCAAAATATTTTACAAACGTCTTGGGGGAAGGTCAAGCATGCAGTGTTGAGCATCCAAAGGTCCTCATCAGGCAAAAATGCAGTTTGGATGTTGAGGGTTTTTACTGCAACAAGAGAGCTGCTGATGGCTGAGGCTTGAACCTCCAAAGTCCCCTGGTCATGTCTCCATGCTCAACTGTCGGCTGATTTGTGGTTTTGCAGTCATCAGTGCAAAAGTGTCTGCCGGCCAGTGGTTTTGCAGGCTGATCAGCTGCCTTGCAAAGATCTCTGTGTCCAGATGGTTGTTTCCTTTTATTTCTAAGCATTTTTAGTGAAATCAATTGCTCTTTAAAGAGAGTTACTAGGGTACAAAAAAAGTGGAAAAGTTAGATAAAAAGAACACCAGGAATAAATAGACAACACTTTTTGATGATAAATCATCTGTATGCTCCGTATCCATCGTGTGTCATACCCCAGCTGTGGGAAGTGAGTTCCTGCTGGCACTTTGGTGGGAATGATCTCCCTTGATGGGGTTGGAGGGGTTTTGGTTGTGTATACAGTAAGGAAGGTGTGGGGACCTTGCATCATCTTGGCTGGAGAACTGAATCTCTCCAGAGGACTGTCTTGTTCTCTTATTAAATGGAGCTCAGCAAGCCAGAGGGAAGAGTCCCCGGGGGCTGCGTGCGCCCTTCCTAAACCAATATTGCACTGTGGTTGTGAAGGGAACTGGTTTTGTTTCACAACTCCTTTCCACCTTCCCTCTCCCTGCTCCCTCCACATAGCGTTATCTCCTGACATGATGCCATTAACTCTCTAATTAGCCCTAGGGGTGTTCTGGGGGAGATAACGAGGCTATAGGAGCTCAAATAAGCAGCGTGTGCAGATGTTTACCCAGGGTCGGAGGGCAAGGCTGTTGTGACAGCCGATTGCCTTGGGGAGGGCATGCTCCTTGGGGGAAGGAGACGCCCGACCTGTGCCGT
Organism: Nipponia nippon; assembly: GCF_047370975.1. Classification (NCBI taxonomy): domain Eukaryota; kingdom Metazoa; phylum Chordata; class Aves; order Pelecaniformes; family Threskiornithidae; genus Nipponia; species Nipponia nippon. The sequence goes on from NW_028262391.1 coordinate 13,507,456, forward strand.
GTCCCTGTCTTTGCCTCGCACTTTTAAAATGGGGAAAAATGCAGTTTGAAGTCCTTGGAAGAAAGGATTGATCCTCAGTACTAAGCACTTGCAGCCAGGGTGTGTTTCTAGCTTGAAGGCTCATACACTTGAGTGCTTTCCAAAGGAAGTTCTTGGGCATCAGACCCATCCCTGGGTCAGTGGTGGGGAAGCCAGAAGGGCATTGAATTTTTGCTCGTGGGTACAGCAGAGCGGTTAACCCTCTGAGAGTCAGGGGTGCCCATCCCTCTTCTGCATAGGGATGAGCTGCACCTCCCCTGGAGTGCTCTGGAGCAGCCTGCCCAGGAAGCCCACGAGGCTATATCCACGCAGCAGCAGGCAGGATGCTGCCTTTCAGCAGGATCTCTATTTTTTTTTTTCCTATTTGTTTTGCCTTACCATAGATGACTTTTTTTATTTTGAAAGGGGAAAGCCCCTGTTTCAGTATGTGCTGGGTTCTTTTTGCCGTCTTCCTTGTGGTTTGAGCAATGAAGACCAACTCTGCATGATTTTTTTTTTTTTTCAGGAAGGGAGGATGACTTTTACGTTTTTTTGAAAGTATTTTCTTCTTGCTTTTTAACTTGGCTGCCTGCTATTGTGGTCTATCTCTTCTGTGCCTGTAAAGTCTTCACTGGAAAGACTCCCAAAGCCAATCGACAGAGGCTCATTTTTTGAGCATTCAGCAGTTATTCAGATGTAACAAACAAAAAAACCCCCAAACCCCATGTTTTATTTTTTCCTCTCCTCCTTCTGTTATCTCAGTCCTAATTTGTAAACATTTCTGAGTTGAGTGAATGTCACAGTCCGTGGTGACGCGGTTGATCCAGATGCTATTTTTATAAGAGTGGAGAGGTCTGAGCAGATTTTTTTTTTCCTTTGATCTGCAGGAAATTCTGCATGAACCACCTAATGCGCAGGCAGGTGTGCACACACACCCCTTCTACAAGAAATTACACAATCTCCAATTAACACTACAATTGCGGCAATGACATTTTTAATTGTCGTGATTTAGCGCACTTACCTTGCATCCAGGAAGGGTTATTGAGAACTTACGAGTGGTACTGGTGAGAGAGGCTGGGATGAACCATATAACAGCATGGTGAAAATGCAGTCAAAGAAAGAACCTGAATCAGCAATTTGATTTGGCTGATGGCTCATTTTGGAAACTTAGGGGTCTTGTTTGTGTATTATTTTGTTTTTCAACATACCAGCAGGAGCCATAAAGCATTGCCAGAAGCTCTCTAGAATATCTGAGTCAGATCTGGGAGGGCTGCAGCTGAAACTTTCAAACCTAGCTAGCAATTATTATTTTTAGTTTCCTGAAGTATTGGAGGTAACTTGCTTTAAAGAGATTTCCTTTCCTGAGGCTGAGCTGCTTTGCCTTTAAGTTCAATCCAAGTGAGCATCCAAAGTGTCAAGTGCCAGGCTTTGCACAACTCCTGATGCTTTGGGTTGATTTCTGTATTTTCTAGTTTGTTCTTTTCCTGTTCGGGGTGGGGGAGAGCTTGCTGGACTAGAAGAATAGAGTTAAACCTTGTTCATCTGGCTTTAATATGAAGTAATCCTTTTTAACATGTGAAAGGAGGGTCTTTGCCTGAATCTGCTTTTTCTGACTAGGCTAATTGCTATAAGGCATAATCTCTATCTAGAAAGATTGTCTTGCCATGACTTTCAACCATCACAGCTGCAACAGGACTGATGTTGGTGTTTCACTTGGAGACCTGTCCAGAAGGCTCAGATAAATGATAGCTATTGCTGTCCCATTGCTGAGAAGTGAGTGTGCAGTCTGAGGAGGTGGGGGGTGTCCCTTTGGTTTTGTGACTCAGCCATTTAAGCATACGCTATTTCAGGGAGTCGAGTTTCCCTCTGAGAGCCCCTAAGAGATGCTGCCTCACTGCTATTAGGTTGTTGGAGACTCATGTATGTAAAATGCATCTGCAAAAGGAGAGACTCAAATGAGACTCCAGGAGCTTTTCTTTCTCATGGTAAGGTAGGCAGGCAAGTGATCAAGACTTTACTCTTCCCTTGCGCCATCAGTGCCTGTATGAATATTCAAGGCATGACACCAGCCTGTGGGACGGGGAAAGCATCTTATGAGGGGGGGGTACGCTTAGGTCTGAAGCCAGTGAAACAAAGTTCGGAGCCCTGGGATGATGAAAGGGGTACACCTGTGCCTGGGCTGCATCAGTGTTGGTGGGCGCAGTGTCTGGTGCATGCTCTGTTACCTCCTGCTACCCCTGTCAGGGTGGTGGTGGCCTCCTTTGTGTCACTCATGGATGACTGATTTGCAAAAAGCTACTTGTCCAGCATCCACTTCAAGGCGACCGCACAGGTTAATGCATCTGAGACACTGAGCCACGTCGGGGCTGTTTGTACAGAGGGCAGGGATTTGTGCTGACATGTCAATTTATTCATGCTATATACACTTCTCCTCGTGTTTGACATGCAGATCTCTTTGGATAAACTTCCACATATCTCTGTGTAGCGCATCTGGGTGTTGCTTCACCCACAACCACCTCCAGCCACCTGTGGGACAGAAGATAGCAGATACCCAACACAACAGTGCTGCATTAATGACTTGGAAAAGGAGGATCTTCTGAATTTAATAGCACAACTAGCAAAAGAGGTTTTTGTAATGACTTGCTGAGGTTGGGAGATCTATGTATGTACCTTCTCCTCCTCTTTTCTTCCCCTCCATAGCTTTTGAACTCATCGGCCAGTATCAAAAACCTGACAGTATTCAGGGGGCAAAATGATCCTTTAAGCACAATATAAATTTTCCTCCCTATTAGCAGAAAATCCATAGGTGACATCCAGTTTGATGTCCAGCTCCGTGCAAGCTTTGCAGTGGTGCTGTGAAGTGACCCATTTGGCTAGCGGTGCTGTGGCTGCTCCCTGCAAACCTTGCCTGTATCTCCAGATTAGCGCTTGTGTGGTTTATTGGCTTGTACCCATCTCTGGTGAGATCAGGTAAGCGCACCAGGCGGAGCCCCTGGTGTTAGGTGGTGCCGGAGGGGGGGAAAGCAGCTGTGGTGGTGGTCTGTTGAGTTGTTCCTGTGACGTAGGAAACCTGCTGTGTGCTCAGCAGGCTCTTGCTGGTAGTTCAGGAGTGCTGGAGGTGCTTGTGGCCCCAACCTGAGCTGGGATGTTGCTGTTGGTGGTAGGTACAGCTCTCCCTTGGCTGGGAAGGGCTCTGTGCTCCTCCCTGCAGCCCATTCCTGGAAGCACCTCCTTGCATTGTGCTCAGTAAGGAGGAATTGGGAAGGTGCACTGGAAACGCTTGCAACTTTTCGCTCTGTGCCCAGCTGTACTCGCAGGGTTAGAGTTAAATGAGACACCTACACTGCTTCTCATGGCAAGGAGCCATTGCAGGGTAGGGAGGGCACTGCGATCCTCCTCTCTGTGTTTGCTCTGGTGTCGGTTCCTGCATGAAGATATTTTTTGTGCCATTTTATTAGTGGCAGTTTTGTGAACGCTCTGCTTGTCTACAGCCTGGAGAGAGGCTGGTGTGAGCTTGCAGTGTCCTTGTCTGGAAGTCAGTGGTGGCTCCTTCTGCTGCCATGTGCTGCAGAAGGCAGCCTAGAGAGCCGTTAGCTCCTTAAGCAGCACAGCCTGCTTACTTTCATCTCCCTGTGAACCTGGAGTCCCCTCCCCGTGCGCTCAGAGAAGTTGGGGTTAGATGATGCCCAAAGGCGAGGGAGTCGGGCGGCCGGGAGCAGCAGCAGCAGCTCCTGGGCAGAGGCTCGGGCGCACGGAGGTGCTGGGGCCGCGGGTGGGTTTCAGCCCTGCGGGGTCCCCTCTGCCCCTTGCCAAGCGCCGGCGGGTCGGTCGCTCCCCACCCGCGGCGGGCGGTTCAGCGCTCGCAGATCGTACGGGCACCCAGCAATTGGGCACCGCTCTGCTTCACCGCAGGTCCTCAAATACAAGTCCGAATCGCTGTTACCAGGCTGGGAGGGCAGGTGGCCGCGCTCTGATCTGGATGTTTGGTTTCCTTTCTCCCCCCTCTCCCCACCCCTTGGAAAAGGTGTTGTGTTTCCCCTCGCTGGACGGCGCTTACCCCGCTCCTCGGGAGGAGCCGGCTTTTGTCCCGGCCGCGCAGCGCGGCGGGGCGGCGGCGGCGGCCCCGGCAGCGGGCCCTGTCCCAGCGGCTGGGGTGGCCGGCGCCGGTGCCCTGCGCTCGGGACAGCGGGGCGGGACGGGACGGGGGACTTCGTCTGCTCCTTCAGAGCAAAATCACAGCGGGGGCTTTCTGACCCGCCTGTCTGCTCGCTTGGTTCGCCCGCAGGTCGAGTCTGAGCGGGCTAAGGAGCCCGTGCTTTTCCTATCTGTCTTTTCAAGACCTTTCAGTTTGCTGTGGGCACAGCGTCCAGGCGGTTTTTACTGAGCAGTACCCCACAACTTCTCCATGTATTAATTCACAATCATGAGTCCCTTTGGACGAGTTGTTTGTTTTTAATTATTTTTTAACATTTCCTGTTTGTAAGTGAGATTATTCTAAGTCTTATTACCGTGGCGTGAGTTAGAAGCAATTGCAAAGGAGGGGGGAAAAAATGTAGCTGGAGTGATGTCCTGCAAACACAGGACCTGTTGTCTGTGAGCGTGGATGAGAGCACGCAGATGATAGAGCACGTAGCTGGATTACAGCGCATGAAACAGTGATTGCTTCTCAGAAAGTTCCTTGTGGGTTTTGTCCAAAACCTGCGTGCTGCAGCAGCCAGAGGCTTGGCTGTGTTACTGCACCGCCGGTCTCGAGCGTTGCATCTTGATCCGTTCCTGAGTGTCTTGGGCTTTGGTAGCAGCAAAGCCTGTACCTGAAAAAAAAAAAACCCAGAGTCTTCTCAGAAAATAAATAAATAAGAGAAGTTTCTTGGAGCAGCTCCTTTGGAGCAACTGCATGGCTGTCTTTTGAGTTCCCAAACTTGTAGAAAAGTGACAGGGGAAAGTTATAGTTTCCTTTCTTTTTTTCTCTCTCTCCTTTTTTTTTTTTTTTTTTTTTGTCATTTCCCCCCCTTCCCTTCCCTTTGCTTTTTAGAGATTGGTGATAAGGAATTCTAACTACTTAATGAGCTGGGAGAGGCCTCTCTCCATTGGAGTGGAGGACTCCAGGTGGCACTTTGACAGATTGGACAGGTAAGGCAGGAGAGCCCCACCTCCTCCTCCTTGCCTATAGTTAGGTATATAAGGGAAACTTCAATTATGCAGAGAGGCACACTCTGAGTCCTGTTATCTTCCAAGTAGCATCACATATTTTTAGGGTCTTCTAGGGGGTGGGAGGTGTTTGTCAAAATCCTGGAGCCAGAAGAAAGAACAGCAGCATTGATCAATTTGACTGCTAACATGTTGTACCTGGAAAACAATGCCCAGTCCCAGTATAGCGAGGTAAGGATTCTAGGTTTGAGCTATCATATCTTTAATATATTTTTATTTTACGCGTGTGATTTCTCCACCCCTGTAGTCCTGAAGTTAGGTGTGGAATATACGTTTGGTTTTTTGAAACTTTTGCACTTTACAATGGGAAGCAGAGTCTGCTGGACTAGATACTGGAATGAAAATGAAGTTTGAATCTTTACATTTGGGACAGCAAATTTATTTTGGGAACCTTGATCAGCCAAACATAACTTTCTTTCATTGGAGAAGCAAGTCAAAGCAGTCGCTTACTGTGGGCAATGCATACGGATTGCGTTCCTGTAGCAGTCTGAACAGTATCTGTGTTGACTGCATTATAACTCATTTACTAGTCTCTTATTGCAAAAATTGCTGCTCATTGTTAAAAGTGGGTGGTATCTAGGAATAACCAGAAAATGCATTATAAACCCCTTCTTAGGTTACCTGTTTAAGTAAAATAATATGCAAACAAAGGTTCTCCGCTGTAAATGTTGCATTAGCGTCCACACCGATAACTCTTTTACTCAGTGCTGTTAATACCTTGCCTCAGGACTTGCAGCAGCAGCAAGATATTTTATACAGGATGTATGTCTAAACATATGAGGATGAATGCGTGTACAATGGATGCATTTTGCTTTCTACAGCCCTTTGCACCACATGGGCACGAGTGAAATGCAAACTTCAGATGCAGCTTTGACTTTTTTTATTTAATTGCTTTAAACCAACTGGGTCAATGCTTTGTAGGGTGGAAGTGAAGAGAATTGCCACATGCTGTGCAAATCTTCAAGGAAGTTACCTGGGGTAGAGGGAGATCTAACAACAATATTGGTTTACATTCCAGCGGAGACAGCAGCTGTGTTGACACTCATCAGAATGGCAATGCAGCAAAAGCTTCTGTGTGTGTGTGTGAGTGTGTGCGCGTGTGTGTGTGTTCCTGGTGAAAATGCTTCAAGCGGAGTGCACAGGGTATGATACCTGAAGCAGAGAGAAGCTCAGCCACTTGCAGAAGAAAATAAAATAAGAATTGCAAGGCCAAGAGCGCAGCTAGGAGATGCGATAGCTGGCAAGGAAAAGTCTGTTAAAAGTACATTTGGGGCTTGCACACCTGGGATGGCAGGTTTGGGACTCAGGGAGAGCGAGCGGTAAACTGAAACCGGTGTGCTTTCCCTGTCCCCTCTTCTGCAGGGAGTGCAAACATCTAGTGTGCGCTCGGTTCCTAGCTGCTGCCGCCACACAGAAGACCCAAATTGGTGACTTTTTTTTTTCCTAGGTTAATTATAAACTCTTAAATGTGGAGAGAGCACTTCTTGGAGTGTTTGCTTGGCGTTATTTGTCTGCTGCTATCTGATCAACTTTCGCTGAATAGCAGCGATGGGGCTGTGGAGTCCCTATGGTTGACTTGCTGGGCTCATCTGTCAGAAGCGATGCGCTCAGGAGTGTTCTCGCTCTGTTTAAATGCCGCTCACCACTGTTGCTGTCAGGGGAGGGTTTTTTAAAAGGCTGAAGCTCTGATTTTTTTTGTTGTTGTTGTTTTTCTTTCCCCTACCCTGCACCCCCCTTTCTGCTTCTTGGATTTGAACATGGTGCACTGACTTTGTTCATCCGGCGAAGCGTTGTATGCTGGGGAAAGAAAATCCAATTAGTATTGACTTGGCTTTATTTCTGAGAAAGAGCAGACTTTCTAACGACTTGTCTTGAGAGATGGAGACTTGTTAATGCTCAATTAAAATATATTGGTGATGATGAACCTCACCCATCCTAAGCTTGAAAACAAGATCTGGGCTTTGGCATGGTTTCCCTAAAAAAGAAGAAAGGGGGAAAAAAAAGCTCTCAGTGTGGAAATAGAAGTGGTAATTTGTTGGAACCGGTGCTTGCTGGAGTTCAGATTTTAGAGGTGTTGCTGGATTGGGCAGAAGGCGGCCATATCAACTCATTAAAAGCTTGGTATAGACTATAGTTTGGGTTTAAAAACAGATGAAAGTGGGGTAAGTCAATTTTTCCCCTCCCCCCCCATTGAAATAAAATTTTAAAATGGAGACTGGGGAGTCCTCTCCCACCTAAAGCCCATTTCTTGGGGTGCTTTGCCCAGGCACCCCAGGATGTTCGCTGCCTGCTTGCAGATGCTGAGCTCTGCCCTCGGCACCCGCCGGTGGCGCGGTGCGCTCCTCCCTGTAGCCTGGGAACTGGCCCTTGCGCAAGCCCTGGCGCGGGCTGCATGGTCAGGGCGGCAAGCTCGCACCATCGCCCACGGCCCTACAGCGCCCATGCCCGCAAGCGTGGTGCCAAATGCCGCGGTGAGATGAGGAGTTCCTCCCAAACGGGCAAAATCTGCTTGAGAAAAGCTGAGAGAGGGGAGAAGGGTGTTGAAGTGAATCACAGCCCTGAAAAGCTGGGGGTGGAACCTGCACCAACCACTTTTCCAGCTTAATCTAACCCAGTATTTGATCTGGGTTGACTATAAGAATGATTAAGCTCTTTGTTGGCAGAGCACTGGACTTGATGACCCTGGAGATCTGTTTCTGTGTGTTTATGAGTAGGAGATGGGAAAAAGAGGGAGACGTTGGGGCGATTATAATGGGGTGATGAGGTGCTGATGAACAGGGGCCCTTTGGATCTCATTGTCTCTTCCTACCTCATCTCCACATCTGGAATTTTAGGTGTTGTGCACAAACGTTTGCGGGGGAGCATGCACAAAATGGGGTGTACAGAGGGTATCTGCAAGTTTGTCCAGTTTTGTCCAAGTTTCCTGGGTGCTGGAAGGGGAGGATGAGAGTGTTAGAGATTCCCTTTGGGGACTCTGGATTCTTCTGCAGTTTGGCTGAGATGATGATGCAGAATTTGGAGTGTTTGCTAAAATCAAATTAAAGCATTGCCAAAAGAATAAACACATCTTGTTCAAACACTGATAAGAAATATGTGCCATGACTCTTGATTATATCCTTCAGCCTTCCCAAAGATCTTCCTGTTCTTTGTGGGAGAGAGACAAATTAAAGAATCTCTTTCCGTTAAGATTTTTATCATAGTTTTGGGAGGGGAGTGGGGGAAACTAGTTTTATACTAAAACATCTTGTGCTCTGCTTTACGGCTTTTTGGCAGCATTCCTTCACACTGGAAATTAAGAAAAACTGTATACAGATTGCTGCAAATATCTCTGAGGGTTAGGATAGCCTGTTCAGAAGGTGCATTTTTAGTTTTGTTTTTCTTTTTCCTCTTAGCTTTTTAAATAATAATTCAGATGCATGTGTTTGAGCTGTAGTGCCTTGGATGCGAGTCCTTCCTCTTTGCAGGAGCAGACATGTGGGTCTCTGGGGTGGCCTGGAAGGATGTCCTGAGGGAGCTGGACCTCCTCGGTGAGAGGAACGTTTCTTGCACCTATCTGGGACATTGGTTCAGCAAAAATTAGTTTAAGGTTAAAGAATGTGGGAATTGAGCTGTAGCTCATTTTTGAGCATCGGCTTCATTGGTGTGCAGTAAAAGTGTACCTAGGATTTATTATCCTTGCTGTCAGCCTGGATTTGGCTGCAAACCACCAAAGAGGACAAAGCCATGGCCCCTCTGATGCTGCTTTCCTTGGCTGCTTTTGCCATATGGCAGGGGTCACCCCAACTGCATTTGGCAAAGGCTCTTCCCCTCCTGCCACCCCTTTTCTGTGACCCTTGGCCAAGTCCAGGGTGAAGGAAGTGGTCTCTGAGGGACACTGCCTGGTCACTCCCCAGGAGAGCAGCCCACCTTCTCCCTTCCTCCAGCCTGGAGGTACCAGGGAGAAAGGCTCATCTGTGCAGTACCCTCTGCACCCCACATCTCGACCTACCCCAAGATGAAAGCACTTGGATAGATGCTATATGAAGCCTAATGAGTTTCTCAAGAAAGGTTTTGGCTAAGCCTGGCCCTCTCTCCTGTTCTTTCCTCCTCCTATTTGTGACGATGTCTTGGGGTTCTGCTGGCTCCGAGGAGGCAGACAACTCCCAGTCCCCAGGAGGAAACCTCTCCCTGAGCTGTGCAGGGTTCAGGTACGAGAGCCATGCCTTTCAGCGGCCTCTGTTTATTGAAATGGTATCAACACCCCACATGTTTGGACTCGGTCTCTCATGAGGAGCAAGAAATAGGGAGATGCATTGGGGGTTGTGTTCCTTGACGGTGTCCAGCTGCAATTCCAGCTACATTTCTTGCGTATCCATCCTTTGGTTTTTTTGTAATTGCATTTAAAAGACTAAAGTTTTTGTCATGTGACTTCATCTGTGCAGGCTTGTGAGGCATGTGTCTTATCCTTGGGCTGCAAAGGTCTTCTGCAAGGATGTAGAGGCCCTGTATAACCAGGTACCTTTTCCTCTGAGAGGTTTTAAAACTGCAATCCAGTTGTAGAGATTTACCCTGAGGTAGAAAAGCTAAGGTAGACTTTTATATGCCTATATCTTTTGTTTGGAGAGACTAAGTGGATGGTACTGCTCTGTTTGGGTCTGCCAATGAAGACATTGAAGTTGTCTAGAGAGATGGATAGTGGGAAGCTGAGACCTGCCTCTTGCCATGTGCTCCCATCTCCCTCCCAGCTGAAAGAAGAGGACCACTTTGGGGGAGAAACACAGGGAAGGACAAGAGTTGAGTGTGTTTCCAGCAAGGCTCCAACCACTTGTACTGGAGCAGGTTTGTCATGCTATAGATGGTCTTTTCTGTTTTGTATTAGGGTACCGAAAAGCTTTGGTGATATCAGTCTTGATAGTAGAAGTAATGTGACCCCACATTGAGCAGTGAATCAGAGGTGTTACCTGGAGAAATTCTTTCCTTGCTTTAGATGGAAGGACTGGACCTCACCAGCCTAATGCTGTGCGAGTAGCCCAGAAATAAGTGATTGTAACCTGCATGTGGGTGGAAAGAATGAATGAGTGTGTCCTTTAATAGACAAAAATGAAACCTGATGACGTTCTGTCCGTCTGCACAGCTTTAACTTCTCAGTGTGTGGTGTGCAATACTTCTGCAGAAATCAGGATAGTTTGGCTGTGTGTAAAGTGTCATTGCTGCTCAGTAACACACATATTTTGTGGTTTGCACAGTAATGCAATTACACTGAACATCAGATTGGAAATTGCATCTCTGTTTTACAGTTTTCTCTGCTCAAAATGAGGGTTAATAGTAGCCTGAAATTAGGGACAGGGTATCCTTCTCAGTTGCTGGCAAATTGTTAGCTTGCTTCATTTGGCAAGAAACTAGTACTAGGTATTTTCTAGAATGAAAACGTTTTCACTGTGAGAGATAGAAAAGGGCTGCCATTGCAGTGCAGTGATGACATTTTACATCTTGAACCAGTGGTTGTAACTGATGACTCATTTTTGTTTGCTGTAAGTTGGCCTCAGTTGAGACAGGACAAAATTATCCATATACTTTCTCTTCAGGATTACTCTTTAGGGAATACAAGAACAGCTGTTTTGACTGGTTATTTTTACCAGTCTGATGGCTTCAATCTTCCACAACGTCACCAACACCTGAATTCTCTGATTTCTTCTGACACAAGCCCAGCTATGTTATTGCCTAGCTCCCTCAGGAGCTGTTTTTCTTTCTTTTCACTTTGTCTTTTTTACTAATGAAGTCACAGTTTTAAGTCAAGTAAAATTGCTTTTCTTTTCTCCCTGTCCCTGAGTGTAGAGAAACAACAGAAGGAAGCTTTGTCTGCCTTGTGTGTGTTTCAACCCATCTGGTGGTGACCTTTTGGGTTGTGTCTGCCAAGTTATGCCTAGCGGAAGGGTTTATTTCCAACTGCAGCTCTTTTCTGCGAGTTCTGTCTCACAGAAAAGAGCTGTGACTGGAAATAAAGCTTTGCTAGCTTTATTAGCTTTGCTAGTTCCATGAGGAAGACATGGTATCTGTAACAGAAAAGCTGTGGATGCGGGATGTGAGAGGGTGTAAACCACGCGCTTTGCACTTGCTTTCCTCTGGAAGACGTTGGGTATAACTAGTGAAGAAACTACTTATTTCATTATCGTGAAGTGCTGAATAAAAGCGGGTGTTGCCTGGCTCAAGGCAAATTTTAAATTCTATTTACAACATGTTCCCACTGAAAAAAAAAAATCTGGAAACGCTTTAGAAAGGAGCTCTTGCACCGATGGATTTCTGCTAGACACTGTTAAGCCCTGTTTTTTTTTGTTTTTTTTTTTTTTCTGGCACTGCCTCCAACGCCTCTTGAGAATGTGCAGAGTAGGCAATAAAATGAATGCAACTCTTAAAATGAGGTTGCATAAATCATCAGAAAGGAGAGGAGCTTCTCGTATACCAACAGCAACACTCTACTCCATCCTCTCCAGCAGAGAAGTCAGCTCAAGCTCTTTATTTGTGCCACTTGGCCTGGATTAGTGTCAAGTCACTTTTGGTATCAAGTGGAATTAAAGAGGAAAATAATTTCTCTCCAAGGATGTTGAGGTTCAACTTTTTTTCACTTGCACGTGTTTTCTAGATTCTCTGCTGTCTTAGTGCCATGATCGCCTTGCAATTGCCTCGTCCCTTCACGACTAACTGAGGTCATGATCTTAGAGTGATACATGGGCTCAGCCATGGTTAGGCATGTGGGTGGGTCTTTCCAAGTGAATAAACTTGCTGTTCTTCAAAAATTTTCTGTTTTGTTTTGGTTCCTTCAGTTATAGTATTAAATGATTTTTGAGAAATCTTCCAGTCTTTAGTCTCCTAAACGGAGCTTCCCATCAGAGCTTTGCTGTGCTGGGAGAAGATGCTGTAGCTGTTGGAAGGATTAGAGAGCTACTTTCCAGTTGGAGCAAACCATGGTATAAAGCCTTAGTAGAACAGCCCAGGACAGACAGAATTTACAGGTTATGATTTGGCCGTGAGCTACTGAGAAGGAAGTACAGTGAAACATAGAGGTGAACCTATTCCTTATAAACAGACTGGCTCCTGGGAGAGAGTCCTAACTCTCTTCTAAGGAAGAACCTATAAGAGGCTTTCCAGGTTTAGCTGAGCTGCTTGCAATTACCTTGTGCAAGGAGGAAACAGAGCAGGATGAGATTTAAGACAATTGGGGTTTTATTTCTGTAAAGCTTCTAATATAAGGAGCAAAATCAGTAAGAAATGACTGTTCAGGAAGTCTCAGATAAGACATGTGAAAGCTTTAGTTCCTTGGTATTGGCAAAGTAAACTTGAATCCTCTTTGGGAACTTGAATTTAAACTTGAGGATTTTGTTTGAAATTACTGACCATTGTTATGACCTCCACATACAAGCAAGCAACAAAAACATGGGATATGTGTATTTTGGGTTTGGTGTTTGGGGTTTTTTTGTCTTTTTTTTTTTTTTAATAATTTGTACTAGGTTTGAGTTTTATTTGAGAGTTGATCCAAGAGTACTCAATGATATCTTATATTTTTGCCAATTCCCTGCAGCTGCTGTTTCACCTGGAGTCTTAACGGTACAACTAAAGGAGCAGTGTTTTAACCAGGATGTGTGTATTAGTATCTAGAATAGATGGCTCGAGGTGTGATGTATTTCTGGGCTTGTGCTCGGTCGTCCGCTCTGTTTGGAAGTGGACCCAAGTGGCAAGGCTGAGCATGCTTGAAAATTAATGCATTGACTGGAGCCCAGCAGCCTCTTGGGATTGATTCCAGAGTTTGGATCCGGATTAAACTTCCCCCCAAGGACTTTGGGAAGTGGTATACAAGGGGACCTGGTGAAATTTGAGATGAGTCCAACTTCCTCAAGATGGCAAGAAGATGAATGTTTTTACCAAGGGCAAGAGAGTGGGAGGAAACGCCCAGTTTAGGGAGGGAAGGGGAAATATTTTATGGTGGGGTAGTGTCTGGGAATGAAAGGGATGGATTGTGTCTCGGCAGATATGAATCTTTCAGTTTTAATCCACATGTAGCAAGGAAATAAAAAGAACCTTGCCGACTTCTGGGAACGGGGAGAGGGGAGGAGGTGCAGTGCTGGGCTTCTCGGCTGTGCTGTTGAGGCAGAAATCCCTGTGCTGCAGAGTCGCAGTCCAGCTGCGTAAGGGATCTGATGCACAGTGCTGGTGCGCGATGCCTCAGGAGCGGAGGTGAACAGAACAATAGGAATAGGTGGATGTGCTCTCTCAGTCTGTAGCTTTATAGGACTTAAGCATGCTGCCAACAAAAGTGTCAAGTCAGCAAGAGGATCTCTGCTGCATGGGAAATGACTTAAAGTATTTCATCATTTTGCTTGAGTGTTTTTTTTTAGGTAACATTGTGATGTCTTGGTTGTGCATCGCAAAATACCTTTTGGGGTGGTGATTGCTCAAAGGAAAGAATAAAATTCTGACTCATCTGTAAAATTTGGATTCTACAAAGTTTTAAGATGTATGTCTAAGATCCTCAATAGCCTCTGCAAGCGTTTACTGTGATTTCTCACTGCTGCAGTTTGTTTGCTCTGCCTTTTATCCATAGCATAAGAATTGACTCCCTGAGGAGCAGTGGTGGTGATTGATTAGAGATAAGTAGATGAGTGAATTTCCCTCCACTCTCTTTCAGCAGCAGATAAGCGTGCAAGAAGTTCTTAAAAAGGAAACTAGAACATACACTGGCTAGGTGTGATCTAATATTTTGCAAACAGGAAATTACTACTTGAATATTAAGGTGGGAAAACTGTTGAGACCAACCTTTGTCAGTCCACTGTGCTGCATGTCTGAAAGGAACTGGGAATGTTCAAGTTGGAGGGGTAGAGAGCTAAATGTTGTATTGGATGGAAATTAGTAGGTATGTTGTTACTCTGAAATCGGGAAGAAACCCTTTCTGTCTTTGGCTACCAAAATCACATGCAGTCAGGGTAACTGTGGAGGCAAATGACTAGAAACGCCTTGCAGTTAGCTTAGCTAACTTGCTTATTGTAAGAAGCAGCCACTAAAATTATGGAAGCTCTGTTTGAGCAGAAAATGTTCCTGTCTTTCTGCTAATGTGAGTGATACCATACCAAACAACGAATCCATTGATCACCAGTTTGGATAGTGAAAAGTCTGTCCAGTTGAGTGCCGCAAATGTAGATCTGCAAAGCTGTGCCTTGCATTAAATGACCATGGCACGTGCGTCTTAATGTTTGCTGAAGTCAGCGGTATTGGACAGGGAGGGAAGTACTGAAAAGTGGATTTGATTGTGTTAGACATTGGAGGGCCCATACTAGGGAGCCTAATGGAAATGGTGGGTGTGCAGAATATGCAATAATGTGATTTAAATAGTTGGGGAAAATATACTTGATGGTTGTAAGGCTGATGGATTGAAGTCGCTGTGGAAGAAGCACTGCCTTTGCATGTACATTGTGTCCATATACACACACACCCTTCTCAAAGCCCAGCTCTTGGGTTTGGTGTACGCGCAGCCTGGCATCTTTGGAAAACAGCATACAAAACTGTTGCTCATCTCAAAAGTAGGTTGCAGCAGTGATGTGAAGCTGTCCTTCTGCTGTGTACCGCAGAGGGAGGGTAGTTAGGGTTGTCCCTGGCTTTGTGCACGCTGCTGTACTGAACCCCAACATATCCTTGGGTGCAGGCAGTGCCAGCTTGGTGCAGGTCAGGAGCTGCTTTAATATACAAAATAAAGTGTTGGGAGGCAAATCCCTGCCTCCTTTTGTTCTCTGTAGTTGGGGCATAATTGTGATTTGGCAGCCAGTCCTCTTGACTCCCCACTCAATCTTGAAAGGTTCTCAGTTGATGGTGCTGCTTGGGTCTGCTGTCTGGTGTCTCAGGCTTTTGAGAACGTCACCCAGGAGTTTTCTCGCCTGATCTGGACGGATGAAATGGCCAAATACAATAGAAAATCCAGTAGATCTTCCTTTTAATCTTTAGGGACTCTTGTGCTGCAGTGTAACCCTCTTCCTTTGCTTGCTCTAACTTGTTTTAATTTGCCCTTTGCCCTCCTATACCTCTTCTTATGAATTCTTATATTCCGTAGTTGCACGACACTTCAAAGAGTTGTTGTGGGGGGTTTATATGTGTGGCTTTTTTTTTCTTCTTTTTTTCTTTTGTGTGTGTGCTTAACTGCTTGACTTACTTAACTTGCAGATGATCTGAATTTCTCATTCTAACTAAAATGTTACCTAACTGGAGTATTTTACCTTGGTATCTGAAAGCTGGTGTATTCTGGTTTTACTGAGCATAATGATGAGTTTGGGAGCTAACTTCAACTCCTGGTGCTATTCTGACCCTGATTATTCATTGTCCTTGTGCCCTATGGCCATACTTTGGTGGTTACAGTGTCTGCAGCCTTTCACTGGGGATGACAGAGAGATATCCTGTCCAGCCTAATGCTGCCCTCTCGACACAACAAAATGCTGCATGTTTGAAATGACTGATAACCATCGATGGTTACCGTCCAGTAAAGAGTTCAAGAAACAAGGCAGCTTTAATCAGCTACTGGAGTTTTCCTTTCCAGTCCCCACTTCTCCTCCCCACCTCCCCCTTTGTATTTTAATTGGTTCCTCTTATATTTAAAGGTGTTTTGTTTTGTTTGCTTTTTAAATCCAACTTTTCAACATTGCTCTACAAACTCAGCACGTAGGATTTCTGGACACACTGCCAAGCTACGATCCTACAGCTCTTCTTAGCCGCTGAAATCAGGCAAAAATGCCTTGCTGAATTCTTGCAGTCTTTTCCTGTTTTTCCTGATGTAGGTCTTTGTCTTCAGTTATGTTTACATCTCTTGGGAGCGTGAAGGGGTGCCTTTCCAAATCGTCTGTACTTTATAGCTCTTCAGATCTTTGTTGACATTGTGCTGTCCAGCTGGTAACAGGAGAACATAGGAAGCTCTTGGCCTCTGTTTTAGTTTTAGGAAGCTGAGTGTTTGCGTTATTAATCAATTTGCTTTAAGATCATGGAGTTCTGATGTCTCATGATTTCTGGCATCTCATAGAGATGATATTGTATGATTTTCTTCTCCCTCCCGCTTTGTTTATATGTTTTCCAATTGCATGTCAAATAGCTGTGCGCAAGCCCAGAGTAAAGAAATGACTGTCTGTGTGCAGGGGGGTGGATCTTGGTCTTTTTCCTGTTTTAAACTGTCTGAATTTTCAAAATAACTAAGCATAGCCTAATGAAATGACACTCTAATGAAAGCCTGCATAAAATGGTCTGGCTTTCAGAAATGAAGTTGTTTTCTACACAAGGAGAACTTTTTTTCCAAGAGCCCAATTCAGAATCTTTTTTTTAATTAAAAGCATAAAATACAGCTCTAGGGAAGTCAGTGATATCGTCTTTTCTACGCATTGGAAAATACTTCAGAAATGCTTATAGAATGTAGGATGTCCAGACTTAATATTTGTGTGAAGTGGGATGCACTGTCATTCTGATAATCCTCGAATTAGACAAGCTCTTTTACGTGAACCTGTGGCAGGTGGTAAGAGTCAGGAATTACAGGCATTCCTGCTTTGGGCTGTGCTTGTTTTAAAAGGCACCCTGCTTCTGGCTGAAAAATACTTCTTGCTGAATTAAAGTAAATGAATTAACCAAGGGGCAAAACTCAAAGTTTAGCTAAAAAGGAAAACAATTACAGCTGGGGGGAGCAACACTACTCTAAAGCTTACGGCCTTTATGGGTGGACAGAAACTTGCCCTCATGTTGCTTTTCACAAATTTGTCTTATTCTGCAAGCCTACAAATACCTGCATACGTGGACTTTTACTTGGACAAGAAGTTCTGCTGAGTTCAACAGAACTGTGTCTGAGTGGAAACACGTGGGCTGCAGCCTTACTGGGTATGGCTCTTAAAATTGTGCTGCTTGTGTTAACCTAAAGGGTGTAGAGGTGGCATGACATGCAGACTGGAATACCTAATCCCAGTGAAAATCACCCAGACTTTCCTCCCCCCCCCAGTGTACAAACTATAGCGTTTTTCATGTGTGATGGTATGTGTTTGCAAATTACTAACATGCACTGATTTCTCCTGTGTACCACAGGTAGTGTGTTGTTTACTAAGGTGGCCATGGTCAAAGGGCTGATTAGCAACTGCTGAAGGGAAGGGATGCTGTGTTACGTAGGTAGAGCAGGCAATTTTTTAAGCTTGCATATCTGAACTTTAAACATGGTGGCGTGATTTCAGTTGGTCACTTGAGTTTGGGGTTTTTGAGGTTTTTCTGGTTTGTTTCAGGTTTTTGTCTTTTTTTTTTTTCTTGGCTTTTTTTTGTTTTTTTCTTTCCAGCTGGGTAAAATGAAGGACTCTGCTTTCTTTAGGTTGTGCTTTTTGTGTTTAGGTGGTGTTGGAAGCTGTTCAGGTGACCTGCTGGGGTTATCTTAATATTTCACATGAAATACCTGTGCAGGACTAGATATATATAGTCCAAGACTGTAATACATATAAACACACTTTTTTCCCTTTGAAAGGAGAATATCTTTTTTTCTTTAATATTCTTGAATTTAGTTTC
Organism: Nipponia nippon; assembly: GCF_047370975.1. NCBI lineage: Eukaryota > Metazoa > Chordata > Aves > Pelecaniformes > Threskiornithidae > Nipponia > Nipponia nippon. The sequence goes on from NW_028262391.1 coordinate 13,525,216, forward strand.
TTAAAATTGCTGTGGTCATGCTTATTGCATAGCCCAATAGATCCCAAATAGATCCCCTGCTAAATAATACAGGAGACAGTATGCAGAAATATTTGTGCTCCCTGCTTACAGGTGGGATTGAGCTGAGATGTTAAATGCTCGCTTACGATACAGCGGGTCTAATAGTCAGGACAGGAGTTACTGACTCCAGGGCCTCTTCTAGTCCACTGCACTCCATCATGCTGGGAACCTGTAATGCTACTGGGATGTGAAATAGTCTCCTCTTTTCTTGGAAGAAGCAATGACCCAACAGTAAGATTACTCAAAACAGATTGATTTGTTATAGTGCTAAAAGCCATGACACATTGTAATTAGAGCTTAGGAGCTATAGTGTCTGGGAACCTATCTTGATAATTGTTGATATCTTTGGTTGAACCAAAGTTATTTGCTCCCTCACTCTTTACATTGAGTATATGGTGCACGTTATCATTTTATCTGTGGGCTTCCGAGTGTTTGATGCATTTAGTTGAACAGTAGCTCTGAGGAAAAACCTCTTCAAAATAGACGACAGGGATTTGTCTCCATTTTAGAAATGGAGCTGGGGGGAGTGAAGAGAGACCTACCGCCAGCACCCCGGCTCTCCATGGAGATCTGGGCCTGAGCTGGTGTTGAAATGACGGTACACATCTTCCCCGATGGCTTGGAGGGGACCAGAGCAATGTCCAAACTGAGCTTGTTCCTCCTGAAAGAAGTGCAGTCCAGATGTACGTGAGCTGGGTGGAAAGTCTGACGCATAAAGAAGTTTTTCAGTCTCTCTTTTTTTTTTTTTTTGATGAGAGAAGAGGCTGGAGATGCAAACCAAATCACACCTTTCATTGCGATGAGTGAGTTAGATATCTCTTTCAGCTTCAGCCCTGATCTTAGCTGAGGGGCATGGGTGGAGCCCTTAATTTCTTGGCACTTCTTTGTAATGGCACAAGCAGTGCGCCTACATCGGGTATTGTATCAGCTGCCTTCTGAGAACTGGCAAAGCTGCACAGTCTTGCAGTCAGCAATATCTTGATTAATAATTATGATAGAAGTACTTCTGTTGAGCTTAAGTGCTTTATTTCTACCTATTAAAATCCTTTGCTAGGAAGGTTTGAAAACCTAAGTTGATTTAAATCTTTCTTGATACATTTGAGGTTGTCTGTCTTCTGATTTGGATAGGCATTGAGCACTCTGGAAAACATCCATCCTGCTGCCTTTAAGAGAGCTGTTCTCCAACAAGAATCTGAATCTTTGCCTGGTCCAGCACTGAAATATCGTTGTAAGCTGGTTTGTACTAGTCCTGCAACTGTTAGCTCTGGTGCATCAGTTGTGGTGCAGTTAAGGACAAAGCACAGAGTTAGCAAAGTGCCTTGCAAAATCTTATTGCTCACAGCCATGATAGTTTACTGTACTAGTTTCATCATCTCATATCTTTGGAGAATCAGCACCAGTGGTGGTGTTTTGCAAAGTTTTTTGAGTAGCTAGACAATGCTCTTTAGCTGCATAGATCCAGTGGTGAAAATTAAAATTTTCTCAGTATGTGCGCACGACGTAGATGCATGTCCTTTTGGAGATATGGAGAAGGGTTTTGATAGGGTTGGAGGCATCGAGGTGTTCTACACCCGAAGATGGCAACTTTTCCTTTATTTTCTCAAGTGGAGAAACTCTCAAAACTTTCTCTGAAATGTTGATAACTAGGTAGTTAATAGCTGGAGCTGTGTATTTTAGGGGATTTTTGGTGTGGAAGTCCCCTTGAGAACTTTTCTTCCCTTGCGTTACTTCCCTTGTGCCTTCATACAGGGGGTCTCTTTGCAGATCTATCTCATAACCTTATCAATTAACATGATGAGCTTAAAAGCGGGCTGTGGCTGAAGAACCGGGGCTGGGTTCTTGCTGCAGGGCAGGGTGAGAAGAGCCCCAATTTGGGTGGGTTGGGGAATCTTCCCCGGCACATCAGCTCTGCCGTGCGTGGTGGAGCATTTGTATTGCCCTCTTGTGGCAAGTGCCCCGGAGCCGCGGGGGTCAGGAGGCTTTCTGCCTTGTGTTGTTCATGGCGTTCCTTAGGAAGATCTGTCCTCCTGACAGCAGAAACGTGTTAAACCATTCTGCAGTTTTCAGTCTGGTTTTTAATTCAGTAGCCTCTCCAGCGAAACCGTGGCTCTCCTAATCAAGAAGCGTGTTAGCATGAAAACCTGAAAGTGAAGCTGATGGGATGTAGGAAGCGAAACCGATAGTTCAAGATACATTATTGAAAAGATGTTCCAAAATACGTAGTCTAAGATCTAATTGTAGCTCTCTAATTATTTGCAGTTAAACTCGCCTGAAGGTTTTTGTAATGCCTCAGTGATATTAATAATTTCAGAAACTTGATGAAGGGAACAAAATAGAGAACAAAGGCACTGAAAATTAGATAATCTGTTCTTTCAGCTTTGCATGCATTTCTCTTCTTTCCACCAAATAGCATTCTCCTTCTGCCAGGAATCGGCTGTAGGATTAGATCCTGCAGTTGTTCAAAACAACTCTGCAGCAAAACACGAGCACGTGCTAAAATCTGGGCTACCAACCTGGCAAGAATTAATTTCTGAATTAAATACTGTCGTCTTTCTGTCTGTAAATAGTGAAGGGAGGCTGTGTGTGTGCAAACACACACCCTGCAGCCCCCTCCTGGAGGGCGATGCCTTGCAGACATGCCCACAGCCCCTTACTCTCTTTGTTCTTGCCATCCCCAGCATGGCTGGGGCGAAGGGGTTTTATTGTGGCGGCAGCGGGTGAATTCCTGCGTGCGCCTTCCCCGGGCCTGCTGCCTCTCTAATTGTTGTGTTGTCAGAAGGCGTGTGCCTCTGAAAGCCTTATCTGATTCCTCCAAAAGCCTTGCAAGCAAGTCAGATGTTGACCCCTTGAGCGCAAACAACTCTCCGCCTGCCTTGGGGCATAGCTGCGAGACGAGGTTTAGGGCTCCTGTGTGTGCAAACCCGGCCGCACCGGAGCACCTGCCTGGGGAGGGGAGCAAGGGGCCAGGGAAGGTGAAAGGCTGGTGGGACTCAGAGGGGGAGAAGGGGAGTCCAACAGCTGCTTGTGTCAGCACGGGGATAAGTGCAAGGAGATTAATAGTTATTTAAAGAGCAAATGGGGACATGGCATTCGGCTGTGGCATGCGAGTGTATAAATGTGGTGGAATGGCTGCTCCGCTGGTAACATTTAGACAGATGGTCCCTGGACTGAAAGGAATGAAAAGGATCTTTGATTCTCTTAAGGATATCTTAAATTTTAATGGGGCACTTATTTTATTATTTTTTTTTAATGGACTTCCAGGCAGCACCTTCAGTGTTTCCAGACTGTGCTGTCTTGTTAATGCCGACTGCCTATTTGGCCATCTTTTTCCATCATCTTAAGTAGCCTGGGATTAGAGGGAATAGTTTTTAAGTGAAAGCTGAAACACTATTGTTTCGCTGTCTGTATGTCTGAGTTGGTTTAGGAGTCTGTTTTCATCGCAGCCGTCTTCTCATCATTCTGCTGGTTAGGGAGTGTGTCTGATGCTAATCTCCATGAGAAATGAAACAACTGAGTGATACTTCTACATTTTTGAGAAGACTTCAGGTCTTATTAGAGTATTCTGGGGCAGGAGGGCAGGGAGGTTTGTTATTTGATTAAATACAAAATTACTGAGCAGGAAAAAGACCGTTCCTGGTGCAGTACACCAGTATTCTGTCTCTTTCCATACAGAATTAGCCTCAAGGGACAACATGTACCAAATGTCCATTAAATCGGTCTTGGTTGGCTGAATAGCCCGCAGGAGATGAGACATAACTGTCATCTGCATTGCCAAAGCTGCGATCTCCTCCTGGAGAAGAAGAACCAGTCTAGATTGCTTTCTCCTGCGTCAGCTACTTAGCATGCTTTGAGTCCAATCGCAGGTACTTGCTTGCCCATCTAACAGGGGTGCTGGGCATCTATAACATCCCCGTTGTTATAGATGGGGAAACTGAGGCAGGGAGGGCAAATGACTAACCTGAGGCAACACAGACAGTCACTGGTTCACCCAGGATTAGGACTCCATATGTAATTGCTTTTATTATGTGCTGCCTGAAGGCCTCAGACAAAACGGAGGCCCATTAAGTGGAGCACTTTTTACATAGCAAGGAGCAATCCTTGCCCTGCAGACCTTGCTGCCTGAAGTAGGCTGAGGGTGGAGGGAGAGGTGAGGTGGCTTGGCCAAAGACACAGCACATCGCTGGCAGAGCAAGGGAGGGAACCAGCTCTCCCTTCTCTCTGTAGACCATCCCAGCTCCCAGAGTGAAGTCCCCTGTGCTGTTCCCCACCACACCTTCTACTTCCCACCACAGCTTGTATTAGCAAGCTGATCTATCTCTGGAAAGTCTGATGTACCTTGCTGAAGACCCAACAGTATCAGGCTCACCTTGGGCTTTTAATTAAGACACCATAAAATATCAGCCTCTTCCAGTGAAACAGAGACATAAACCTAAAGAGCAGCTCTACTTGGTGGCTTAAATTTCTCTACCTGGTCCTCTTCTGGAATGACAGCTGAGAGCACGAAGTGTTTGAGTGTAGGGAGGACACTTCATCCTTGCAAAGGGACCAGTCTGTTTTCCTCCATGGCTGAAATGACTGGGAAAACTGGGTGTGAAATTGGCTTGTCCAAGGTCCCTGGGAAGCTCAGCAGGTAGCTTGTGCCATTCCCTTTCAGGTCCTTGGAAGAGTGATGATGTGCTTGAAGCTTCATTAGGGCTGGTAGGATTTGCAGTATCGGGAAAGCTTTTTGTCATGGGTCTTGCTATTGATGCTCTGACTCGGGGAGACTTTGTCACTTGGCTGATAATATGGAGTTGTCTCTGGAAAAGGAGCAACTGTTGGAAAGAAGAGGGAAGTCTGAAGCAGACTGGCTGAAGTACTGAGAGATACGTGAGCTTGATGGCTCTGGGTGGGATTGAAGATGTAGGATGTGGAGGGGCATGAAGTGCCTGGAGCCTTGAACAAGGGGAGGAGCCTGAGTCCCTTCTGCCACATCAGCTGCTAACTGCAGAACCTGGTGTGTGTATCGCTGCGTGTTCCTGGGTGATCCCAGAGCTGTTGGGGATGGGTAACACAAATCTTTTGGATACTGCTCTCCCTAAGCTGGACACAAACAATGCCCTTTGGACACGCACAAGGATGAGACTACATGTACCTGGTTGAACCCCATGTACTGCTCACCTGCTGCCCTGTCTCCGTAGCCAATGCTGGGTCCTTTGGAGGAATAAAAGATTGGGGTAGTTGTGTAACTCTCTCTCCCCAGAGTACTTTCCCAGCTTCCAACTGTTTGTGGTTCTGAATTTTAAAATCAGATACGCTGCCTTGATGGATTTTTGTTCAGGCATTTAGTATCCACAGCACTTTGTGGCAGAAAATCCATGTTTATTTGTGGGCTTTGTGAAGAACCACTCTGTGTGTGTTTAAACCAAAATTCTGCTCAAGGTGCTTTCTTGTCCCCCAGCTCCTCTATTAAGAGAGTATGAAAATTAATTTCCTATTTGCTTTTCCCCCCCCTCCCCCTATCGTTTAGGAATTTAGCCATTTCTGTCATAGTGCATTCCACCTCTCTCCTCATTGTCTCTTTTCCAGGCTGAAAAGTTGTCATCTACTGCTGCATTGCAGGAAGGCATTGAAAGAGTTTGCTCATTCTTGTCACCCTTCTCTGACATTTGTTCCCCTCTCATCTCTGGGGGACCAGGGCTGCACATAAAATTTAGGGCATTAGGCTTGTGATTTTTTTTCTGCTAACCTCTCCCTGATTTAACCTTTGCCTTTCTCTACTCTGTCCTCCAGCCTTCGTTTCTGGTGTCTTCAATTGTTTCATATGTTGTTTGTACCTGGAGGCTACTTTTGGGGCACAATCACATCTGCTGCTTACGTATGTGGGGAAGCCTTCTATGCTGTGAGCTACTATGCTGCTTGATGAGACCTTCAATTCCTCTCTACTGCTATCTGTGACCGGTCACTGGGAATTGAGTGCCTCGTACAACCTGTTTAAGTGCTGTGAACCTTTTCTCCAGGGTGTCACACTTCAGTGCAGCTACTACCTGAGTTAGAGGTCCTAAATGTCACTGTGCATAGCAGGATCAGATCCACAAGAAGAGTAGCAGTCTTTGTGTAGGGTGCGAGACCATCAGAGACGATGTAGCCTTGTACAAGTTAGAGCCAGTTGCACTGTAACGAACCTGGTGATTTTTATCAGGTTACAGCAGTCTCTTCAAAACGGTCTTGGTCTGGGTGTTGCTAGACATAGGGAGCCTGCCTCCTCATGATGGCTTGCTGCCCTGCAAATCACTTCCCTGTTATGTGCAAGCTCTCTTCCCAGCTCGGCTGTCGATCTCCTGTGTGTCTGTGAGAAGCTTTACTTCTTTCTGTTTCAGTCACCCATATAAAATGGGGTATACCCTTTGCAAATCTCCTTCCTCTTGGTGTGACACATGTTCGATGGTGCTGAGGTCATGCTGTGCATCCTCCATCATGAAGGCCGTGCCATGGCTAGCCAGCCTGTGCTAACGTTGCTTCTGTAATACTCCTGTGCATCTCTTTGCCTCTAGCCGCAGTACACGAACCTGGGGCTCCTGAACAGCATGGACCAGCAGATCCAGAATGGCTCTTCCTCCACCAGCCCCTACAACACGGAGCACGCGCAGAACAGCGTCACGGCCCCCTCACCTTACGCCCAGCCCAGCTCGACTTTTGACGCCCTCTCACCTTCCCCAGCCATCCCTTCCAACACAGACTACCCAGGACCTCACAGCTTCGATGTATCATTTCAACAGTCCAGCACAGCAAAGTCAGCAACGTGGACGGTAAGGACGCAGCGTCTATTCGCTCCTTCTCTAGCCTTGTTCTTGATGCTACTAGTGACATTATTTGTATGACAGATATCCAGTTTGTGCAAGAAAGGGGTGACCTGTGTCCTCCTCAGTGCATGACATGTCACACAGAAGGGAGAGATTTATCTTGGCTGCTCTGGGAGGGTGTGGTGGGAATTTAACCCCCAATAATATCACTAAATCCCAGGTAAATAAAATAACTTGCAAAAAGACAGTCACCTAAAGACCATATGTGATGAAACAGTGGCTCCCCATTTGAGTCTAGCAGGTGTGCTGGACTTAAAACATGGGGTGGGCATAAGCATGGCTTCAGTGCTTCCATGGGTTTGCATAAGTTTTGGCATGTGGGGCTGTGCCAGCAGGATGGAGGTGGTGCCCCCTGCTCCAATTCATGGAGTGTGGGGCTTTCACTTTCTCCTTGTCCTTCTCCTTCCACAGCTGGTGTAGGAACCCCAGTGTCACCAGCTCGGGTCAGCCCTGCGGTATTCGGGTTATTTTTTACTTTTATTTTTTACTTAACAGTCTGCTCTTGCTGTCAGAATAGCCCCTTTCCTATTAAAAGAATGTATGGAGCTTGAAAGTTGAAGCCCAGCTTTTGATTTCTGGTGGAGCTGGCTTGATTGTTCAAGCCCTAGAAACTTTGCAGCTCAGGACGCAGCACTGCTGGAGCTGTACGTCCTGTTGTGGTTTGGGGCTCTAGAGTAGAGATGTTTGCAGTGGAGAATATTGCTGTCTTAAAGGTGTTCAATATTTGCCTTCCTCTCCTTCAGGCACTTGGCATAGGTGCAGTGAATAATGCCCTACCTCATGCTACCTGAATAAAAGCAAAGACTCAATTTTTTTAAAAACTTCTTTTTTTAAAGAAAAAAGGATACACTTTTTACTGGAAGCTAAGAGCATTAAAATAGTGTGGGTTTTTTTTCTTTTTTTAATCTGAGGAACTACTTCAATCTCATATTTAAATAGAATCTAGCAGGAATTGCAACTAACAAACAAACTCCCAGCTGTTGCTGCCAGCAAAGCAGTGGAGCCCGTATGCTCCACTCTGGAAAAAGATGCCAGATAACAATAAATCACTGTTAGTTTGCATCCTTTATATTTTAAAAGCCTTTTCCAGTAAAATTTGTCTAAAACTGGTAACAATAACTTTGTTCAGGAAATGTGTTTCATGGGGTTAAACTGTGATAGGTCTGCTCAAGACCAAATTTTTCATTTGTTTATGTATAAAAGGGTGAAGGATTTTTAAGTGAGGTTGAAATTGCGCCTTTTCCTTATCTGCATTGGGAGTGATGCCCTGTTGTAGTTCATGCTTGTTTTCATGTCCAGATTTCTCCACTTTACGCTATGCACACTGTTTATTTTCACTTCCCTTTAAGTAAGGAAATCATTGGTCAGTTCTACTTTCCATTTCTCAGAGCAAGAAAATGATGCCCTTGGATTTTTGCAGACTGCTCTGGAGAGGCTCCTTTGAAGGAGATATGAAAAGATGTTCTGTTTTGATACATATGGTACAAAGAATTATCTAATGCAGCTGCAGGGAACTAGAGCATTTAATGCTGTTCTTTCAACTGTGAAAAGCGGTCTTTTGAAACGAGGTTTGAACGTATGCAGTAGGCTGTTCCAGCAGAGCTGAAGATGAGCGAGCTACTCGCGAGCTTAAAGTTAAGCAAGCACTTGAGATGTTTCACTGTAGTGATAGTGGCTTTCTGGGGTAGAAGTGGAGGCTGAGTTTTAATGTAAATCTAGGTAGTAGTCAAAGATCAGATTACATGCTGCCTTTAAAAAAATAAATAGAATTGCTCCTTGGTGACTACAGTCACCAAACATGTGCAGCCTGCGGGCAGGCACGTTCAGCTTCCCCTCCTCTTCTTTTGCCCTGATATCGACCACGCTTCAACAGATGAAGATGTGCTCCCTGTACCTGTTGCAGTCTGTCTAGGGATAAGTTCCTGTATTTTACTAAAGGAATGGGGTCCCAAACAGCTGTCTGACCAGGGAGGAGCAAGTGCGGTCCAGGTGCCCCTGCACTGAGCCAAGTGACCTAGATTTAGCTGCTCGTGCCGGAGCTGGTGGTGTGCTGTATGTTCACAGTAGATGACGACAGTCTTGTGGTGGTGGCTGGCGACCTTCAATCAATATGCCTTTCACAGTAGAGCATCTTTCCATCTTCGGAGCTCTGCCCTTCTGCTAATTAATCCACCAACTCGTTTCACATGGGCTCTTGAGCAGTTGGTAATATGAGTTCGACAGCTTTATCAGTGGGGTGGGTGGGGAAGGACGTGAAGGCTCTTTCCTGCTGCCGTCCTGAGAAATGTGGAAACATACGTGAAATGTTGATGAAAGGAGGAGTGATTGCCCCATCCTCTCAGCAAGAGCAAGTTCTCGGAGTTGCTCATTCCCCCCCATGTGACTTCATGCGCTTTGCTTAATGCGTGTCGTCTTTTTTAATGATGGATTAGGAACTTACCCAACTGGAAGAGTTTCTTCCACTGCAGTGACCTATTAAAAATTTAATTACTCGATGGCCCCACCCTTATTAAGAGTCCAAAACTTGAAAGCCTTGTTTCTTAGTTCTTTCTTTTTTTTCCCCTCTTGCCATTCCCCAGGGCAACAGTATTAAGTAAGGAAATCCATTGTATCGCACTTTCCCCTGTTTGGGAGAGGATGAGCCAGGCTGACCCACCTTGCCCTGCTGGGAAGGCTCGGTGGTGACTGGCGGGGGATCTGCTGTCCTGGCTGACAGTGCACTTCCCTGGAGCTCCTCTGAGCTTCTGGGCTGAGTCATGTTAGATTAGGTCATGGGAGTGAAGGTTGTGTGCTTGGTAAGAGGATTGGGTTATTTCTCTAAAAAGCAGGAGCTGCTTTCACGGGAGGATTAGAGACCTGTGAAGATGCTTCACATTTTTTGGCCACGCTGTGCATTTAGCTGCTAATCTGTGTGCTTTGGAGGCAATAATCTGGAATCATGGGTAGATCCCAAGGTTACTTCTTTTGAAGGTGGGGGAAAGGAAAGAGGGTACTTGCTGAGTACCTACATGCTATGTCTCTGAAAACAGCACTGGAATCGTATCTTTTCCTGAAACTTTTTTCTTTTTTTTTTTTTTTTTTCCTCTCCTTCTCCAAGTTCTGCAGACTCTTTCTATGGAGCAGGTTTATTGTCCTAGGACAGTGGGCACCCCTTGCCAAATCAGCAGTATTTGTATAGGATAGGTTTGGAGGGAGATGAGTGTAACATCAGGATTGCTTCTCTGCTCAGGTTTGTGATGGGCTCCTAATTAAGGGGGGGTGGGGGTGGGGGAGGGAAAAAACAAAAACTGGCCAAAAGTTGCAGAGAGAAACACTAGCTGCTGCTAGGTGAGAGCGTGATTTCATATGTATGAGCAGTTCACTTTGAAAATATTATTAAATTTTCTCTCCGAAGTCTTTCATGACCTAAAGTAGGAATTCCAGTAAAACATGTTGTCTAATCAGGTTAGCTCTTCATTTGTATGCAATGTTGAACTAATTAATGATGACAAATTGAGATTGGATTGCAGGGGACTTTATAAGCATCCTTGATTATTTTTCTTAATTAATGACCTGAGAGCACAAGTGAGAATATAAGCAGGTTAATCAGTCTTTTCAGAAGGAAAATCTTTAACAATTGAAACTCCACTGAAGTGTTTAAAAACAAAAGCGTGACTGGTCTGAATTGAATAAAGTTTCTCACATGCATACTCATCATACAATAAAACCTTCCTGAAAACCACGCTGTGAAGGAACAAGCAGTTATCATTTTGTAATGCTGAGATAGAGTAGGTCGTTGAGGCTGAGCGAGAAGCTCTATGAATTGGGTGAAGTAAGAACGTATCCAGAACTGTGTGTCATTTATTGTGGGATATTTCCTCCGTGAGAATTCCCATATTCCCATGCCTTGCGATATCTCCTCACGTTTCTGCAGCAGAAGAAAACAAGGCATTTCAAAAGTGTGCCACCTCAGATTTCTTTTCTTTGTGGAAGTAAGTTGTGTGCCGATCTTCCCCACCCACTCTGAGTGCAAATAAATAAATAAACAACTGCCCTGGCTTTTCCCCCTAAAAAAAGATTTGGCAATCACCTGTCACTAGCAGAACCTGTTACTCAGGGAAGAACATGAATGCAGCAGGAAAGTAAAAATTAAAATTGTATGTTAAGGTAAGTAAAAGTTAACATTACTGCCAAATGCGAGCTATCAAAAAATTAATCAGATCCACCCATACCCATAAGCAAGATACCACCTTATAAGTCATGAGACTCTTTTTTAAAAGACAAACAGGTTCTTCTTATTCTCCCCCAGGTTTTTGAGCCTTTAGGGTGCATCTACTAAATCTTTTAAAGCTTTTATTGGTAGTCAAGAGGGTTAAGGAAAAAGAAGGCAGAAATTGCTTTAAGTTTTTTAAATGAAAACTGAAATTTATTTGCAAATTTTTTAATTCTGCTGAAGACAGACACCCAGCCCTGCAAGACTTGCATAATTCAGGTGTTGGCAATACCTGAGTTTAGCAGTTTATTCTCATGCCCTGCAGTAGGTTGGAGCTTAGCTGGGTTGGTCCTTGCAGGGTTTTGTTATGAAACAGTTCTGCAAAGCTGCAGTCTGTTCCACTCGGGCTCACTTGTTCTCCTGTTTTCAGTAAACTCAGCTGTACCCACAGCTATAAGAAAATGCTCAGATTCTGGACTCTCTTTGCTAGCAAAGCTGGATAACAACCTGTGCAACATGGATGAAAGCAAGTAAATGGATTGTGCTGTCTGGGGTTAGTGCATTTGGAAAAGCTGCATTTTAAGGAAGGTGAAAGGAATGCACTTAAATTAGTCTACACGAGCAATAACAGGTTTCCGTGGTTAAGAGTACAGATTCCTTGGCTGGGCTATCTCAGTCTTTTTATTTTAGATTGATTCATCCCATTTTCATTTTAAATATATTCTGGGTCCTGAACCACCTGGTAAAATTGTGCAATTTTTTCCCAATCTCTATAAAATGGATTAGAGGTCTGTGCTCAAGCACCGTGAATCAGTGAGAGGGCAATTAGATGTGCACATCGCCGTGACTCAACAGTCCTTAATTATGTGTTCATTTTTCTCTTAAATAATCTGTTCAAATAGTGCATTGTTTCAATAACACTGGTAATGTCCAATATTGTCCCAGCTGCTGATTACCTCTCTGCATCATACATGAAAACTTTTTTTGTTTTAAAGGCTGGTGGGTCTCCCAATGAACATGCATGTGGGGCTGTGCTAAGTGTTCATGTGAAATCTTAGCTTTGTTATTCGTTGGTGGTGTGTTGGTCAGTGCAGTCTGAGCTTTCCAATTTCACCTTTTAATATTATTTTTAAAGCTGTCAGGAGAAGGGGAGTGGAAGTGGTCTTGTTAGAGGATTTTGAATTTCCCTGTCATCAAAGGCTCCTAGTCAGCAATGATGTAGGCTTTAGCTGTTTGCACAGGGCAGCTGAGAAGGGTCCTTGTAAAAGAGAGACTCCTTTGTGCAGAGGGTCTGAAGACCTTGCCAAGCACTGAAATAAGTCACCTCCTGGCCAGTCTGCTAATCCTTTTGTGCCTTTAAATGTAGGCTTTCTCTTCAGCTCAGCTGGTCACCCAGCAAAGTTAATTTTGCTACAGCAGGAGTGAGGAAGGGAAACAATGCCTGTAATCTAAAGGGAGAGAAGCAATCTGGAAGGAGAAGGCAGCAGAGGAGGAGATGGGGTTGCAGCCTTCGGATGCGCATGCTGTAGGCTGCGAGAGCTGATGCAATGGTGTGAGCTAAGGGCTTGGCTCCCCACTGATCTCAGCGAAGCAGGAGTGCTTCCATATTTGGGCATTTCTCTCAGGTGAGAAGTGGTTAAGATTTGGCTTCCTCAAGCTCTCTGCAGCCGTGTCTGCCTGAAGAGGCTGTTTCCAGCGCACACTCCTCCTGGCATGGAGCAGGCAGGGAGGCAGGGCGAGCGTTGATTGCCACCATCGTTCTTGTGCATGAAGAGGTTGTGATCACGCTTTCCTGCTTGAAGAGCTTGTGAAGTGTGTTTCCCTCTGTGTGATGTTACAGGGCCTAATACTATGGCTGTTGAGGCATATGTAACTTGTCCTGGGTCATCTACCTGGAAAGAGAGGAGCTGGGCTTGTTGTCTTTGAAGGAGGTGCCTTTCTCACGACAGGGAGGTGTTTTCAAGCTAACAAAGCTGGGAAGAACCAGTTCACCTGTGAGAACCAGCCAGGAGGGGCCTGCTGGCTTCTGTTTGGGTTTTTATGCTTGAGTAGAAGGGATATCTGAGTGCATTAGGTTCCCATTAGAATGTAATTGTGCTTTTTGCCCCTGATCTCTTTGTCATGTATATTTTGTTTTTATTAGCAGTTATCTTCTGTTACTCCTTACAAGCAGCTCTACAGATCTGTATAATAATTTCCAGAAAATGTCTTGTGATGTGAGCTGTCCTGGTTTTTTTCTTTTCCTTTTTGTATCCTTTATTGTTTTCTAAAGCCTTCCAAGGCAATGTAGCCTCCCTATATGAACTGCTGTCACTGTAGTGAGGAGCTTTGCTATATGCTCTCTATTAGACCAGCACCCTCCATGATGACAGAGCTGTGCTGTGGTGTACAAGCATGCTGTAAGGGCCAGTCTGTACCCATGCAGCTAGCGATGCCCAGCAAGGATGAGAAGGGAATTACTCCGTTACTACATGAAGTGGTACCTGTCGGCACTGGGAACAGAAAATTTCGGTCTCCTGACTTGCAATGGTGTGTGCTCTGCTCTTGAAGCAGCACAGTTAGTGTTGGGCCACCAGCATGCCTGACCTGCTGAGAGAAAGCAGGCTTCAGGTGGTGTGAATGTCCTTCTCTTTCAGCTAGGATTTAGCCTCTTGGTCGCTATGTTTGCGGCTGATTCTCTCCCAGTGTAACAGGAGACCAGTTAGAGCTCGCTACAGGTCTCCCAGGATCTGCAAGTGAAAAATACTGAGACATTAGGGTCACCAAGATATGAGGATGGAGAAAGTAGTCGTGGGGAGGGGTTGTGTCCTCCACAGGGGCAGAAGATCCCTCTGCTGTTTTGCACAAGCAATTTCCAGTTGTTGGCATCACGCTTTTTTATTTTCTTTTTTTTTTTTCCCTTCAGAAATTTTGTTTTAAGGTTTTAATTATTTTTGAAGAAAAAGTCAGAGGAAGAGAATTAAGCGCAAGAAACTTTTTTTGGTTCTTAATGAGAATTTTTTTTTTTGTCTATGTGGAGAGGAAAAAGTGTTAATTAAACATAATTTTCATCAATGCAACTTGCACAAAAAAGCCCCACCTACTTTCATGAGAAAGGAATAAAGAGAAGCATAATCCTGGATTAGGTATCTTTCACTACACATATAAAAACAACACCGTGTGAAAAGGGGGAAAATATATATGTATACACACACACACCAAACATACCAATGTGCCTCCAGCAGTATTACCAAAGGAATTAACTTTACAAGAAACAGCCACAGCCTGGAAAGAAGCCATTTTTCAAATAAAAGCTGAATGAGACTTGTGGTTTGTGAGAACTATGAGAAGGAAGGGTTAAAAAAACATTTACAGATAAGAATAGCTGATGTTGGGAGACGAGTGAACATCTTGAAATACGGGAGGGTCACTATTTAAATCACCTTTTCTTTTTTTTTTTTTTTTTTTTCCCCTCCTCTTAGGTAAAAATTGGCTTCTAGTAAGAACAACATGTAGGATTAATGTAGTACTTTAAATCTTCAAAGTGCTGCACAAACATTACTTCCCTAATCAGCAAACACCTTTGCTTGGTAGGCAAATCAGGAGCGTAGTCACCATTTTAGAGAAGGGAAACCAAGGTGCCAGAAGTGCCAAAATTACCAAACTAGTAATTTTTTTTTTGGAGTGGGGTTTTTTGCCTTTTCTTCAAAAGTGTTTTTTGTTGGTGGATTTTTTGGGGTTCTTTTTGGTAGTGCTCAGCATGGGGACTGCCTCTAAGCTGGCTTGTAAAAGCTGCTGAGATCTCCTGGATTTCACAAGTGCTAAGCATGCAAAGCAGCCCGGCAGAGCTCAAGCGAGGCATTGGCAGTTGCCTCCTTACCTTTCCAGAGGCCACAGCAAGCTGGGCCAGAAAGGAGGCAGCCCACTCCAGGGCAAGGAGGGTTTCCTAAAAAGTTGCCGGTTTCCCCCATACCATTGAGCTGTATAACTTAAACTGCATCGACTGAGCACTGTTAGAAGATATTTCAACCCTGCAAAAAACTTTGCACAAAAAAATATTTGCGCGACTGTTTAATAAGTTACTTTTGGGTAAAGGTTTTCAGGTAGGCTGGTGCAAGAGGTATCGCTCACCTTGCAGACAAAGACTGCCCTTGGAGATGATCGTTCCTTTCCTTAGGTCAGCTGAAATATTGCGGTTGTCATAGATATTATTTCCCTGCCAACTTGATAGAGAACACGTATCAAGAACATGTATGCTTCTGTGTGTGTTGCATTGGTTGTGCTCTATACACTGAGGGTTCAGCTCCAGTGTTTGGCAAACCATGCGCTATGAAGAAATGTCCTACTTTGTTTAAAAAAGAAGTGGCCTGGGTAGGGATGGCTTCTGTATAGAAAGAGCGTGAACTTTATTATGCAATGGAAATCTTTTCATGAGGTTTTGCTATGTGCAGGTGTGTCAGATTTGTTATTGTAAACACAATAGAATAGCTACCCAAATAAGAGCTTAGATCCTCTTGCAAATAGACTTGAGTATTGATACAAACTTTGTTTCCCGTTGTTAAAGATAACACTTAAACATTGGAGTAAAACTCACTGCAGCCACAGGAGGAGAGTGCTACTTCTCCCTCGTCTTTTCAGATGTATTCTATGAGAGTGTTTTTTTTTAAGAAGAGCAAAATATTAATTTGTCTGATAAAAAGGAGCATTTTAAGATCTGCTGGTACATGTTAGCTGCTGAAATTTATCTAAATTCAGCTCTACAGAAAACTGAAAAATGTGCTAGGGGAAACACAGGAAAGCAGTACTTGAAGGCTGACCTGAACAAATGAGATGAGACTTTGGTCTAAATTTTCTGGCTCTGTGGTTTTCCCCGTTAACTGCAGTGGTCATGCTGGGGTGGGCAATGCCCTCCCCTGAAAGAAGAGGGGAGCATCCCTGCAGGGGCTGCCACTTGGGGCTCTCCTCCCTGCCTGTTGTGTGTGCCGGGGTGCACCACGTTTTCCTCCTGGGGAGAGAAGTCATGCTGCCCGGAGATGCCCTGCTAGGGACCAGCATTGATGAGCAGCGGATTTGGCTCCGAGCCCAGCCTCGGAGCTGCTCCTGCCCTGTGATTTAGATGTAATCTGGGTAACGTTGTGCAAGTCGTTCCCTCTGCCTCTGTTCTCCCTCTTCCCCCTTTTCACATACCCACCCTCAAATTTGGGACTGTGTAGCCATGATCCCGTGTTGTAAAGCACTTAGACCCCTCATGTGAAATGCCTGGGGGGGACGGCTGGGGACTGCTTCTTGCTGTGCATCCCGTGTCACTAGCCCTAGCTTTCAGGCCTCTTCTTTTGACTTACTTACAGGACACTAAAGTCTTTTTACAAACTAACTTTTGGAGGAACCAAAACGCATGTCCAGGCTAAAGCTTGAAACTGCCTGAGTGCCAGTTGGGTTATTGCTTCCCCTACTTGAGATCTCGAGCTTTACCAGTGCCAGGCCCACCAGGTGTGAAAATTACTGATGCAGAAGCTGTTTGAGGGCTATGGCATGAAGGAAAGCCTCTTCCTGTTATATAGCCAGAGCACGATGCTGTACCAGCACTTGTATGTTAGCTGTGGTGCCGAGCCTCGGCAAACTCGCCCTGCTGCTTGTCGGGGCTTATTAGCTCAACCGTGTGAGCTGCGGCTGGGAGCTGACTTCCTCCTGACCTTGCAACAGGAGCAGAGTGAGCCCAGGTTTGCTATCAAACCTCCCCCCAGAGCTCCTCGGACCCCCCCTTAAAATGCAGGGCTGGAAGGGATTCCTGTGGGGAAGGGACAGGAGTGGTGCCACTGGGCTTGGTGCCCAGCCTGGAGGGTGTTCATGGGGCAGGCAGCACACCCGCTCTGTTTGCATTTGAGCGTCAGCATCACCATGGGTGGGAGAGAAAGTCTTCCTGTGAGATGTTTGTCAGGTGGCTGCGCACTGAATGATACCTGTTCATTAATCAGCGAGGTGGTGGCTGGTTTTGTGATGAGTTCCTTGTCTTCTGTCTCTTCTGCTGCAAACTGCTCACATTACTTGTACTTAGTCATTTTTTTTTTTTTTGACCCATCCTTGGTGGGCTTTTGTAGGCGTATGAGCAAAGGGGACTCCAACAAAAAACAGTCTGTGCATTTCTAGATATCCTACTAAAATCTTTTATAGTACTGGCACCCATAAAGGAAGTGGTGAGGCCCCTAGGAAAAGCTTCAGAAGAGTCATCATTAGTTCTGTAAGGTTTAACAAAGACAAAGCATGTAGACTGATCATTTTGCAAGACAATTTCTATAAGGAATTAATAAATTTGACTTTTAGTTGGCATCCCCTTTGTGTGCTGACTTCTCTGGTGAGTCATTGTTGCCCATTTCCTTTGCCATGCCTCTCAAAAGGGCTACAGAAGTTGGAGTCTGTCTTTCTGGGTTTGTTTTTTCAGCAGACTGATCTGTGCAAGATATGAATGGGGAGAACTGGGTTGCTCTGGTGCTGCTGGTGTTCAGAGGGAGTGCTGCAGCATGGTCCCTGGCTGATGGGAAGAGCAGCTCTGCAGGCGAGCTGGCTTCCAGGTTCCATTTGCAGGGATACATGCTGGAAGAAAACCATTTCTATGCTGCAGGTCTGACATCGCAAGCACAAAAATCCTCTGATGCTGTTAGTCACCCTGCTGATCGCAATCAGTTTAATGGGGCTATTTTGTTTCAATACACTGGTATTCTGATTCATGTTGTGCAACTTATTTCAGGGAAGCTTCTAAACGCAGAACTTGTGGGGTCTTTCTCTTAAGTGGGGTAGCTTGGTAGCACTTTAAGGGTTGGTAAAACATGTGGCCAAGGTTGACTCTGTTGGTTAGTGATTGGGAATGACTAACTCGTGACCGCTTCCCTCTCTGCCACACAGATCTGAGCTGTTGCCAGCCACCCCTTTGCCTCTGAAAGTCAAACTCCTGGGGTGCACCTTACCCTGGACCCCCCTGGATCACTCCACACCTGCAGTGTGACCCCAGTGTAACCTTCTTGCTGGGGAAGTCAGCATTTCTCTGCTGCCGGGAGAAGCAGGGCTGAGCATGCAGGCAGGTGCTGACTGCCAGGGAGTGGTGCAGGATGGTCAGGTATTCCTGCATGCTGGGGGCTCTCCGGCTCTGTGCAGTGTGCTGCCTTCAGCCTGCCTGGCATGGATCAGCAAGAGTGTAACAGTTCACTCAGCTTTTTTATTTTTTTAATTTTTTTTTTCTTTTTCCACTGGCCATACCAATCTGATTACACCTTCGAGGGATCATCTGCCCCTAAAGCTTAATTAAGGAGCTCTTGTCTGACTCGTCACTGACTCACCTGCCACTGTATGAGCTCATGTCTGACTTGTCCTAGGAAGATAGTGAAATATGTCAGGCTTCTCTGAAATATAGCAGGTTTTTGTTTTATTGCACCCCTGACATTGCTGTTGGCTGCTGCAGAGGTGAACAGAAAGATGACTGCACTGACTTGGTTACATTTATCTAAACTTAGTTGCTCGCCTCTTTGTGCCTTGAAAAACTAGATGGGGTTTTGCTTGCACAGCTGTAGGTATGTTAGAGTTAATAAAAAAAAAAAAATTAAAAATTAAATAACCTTTGAGTTTTGGCTTCAGGCAAAGTAGGTGAAATGATGTGTTTTGGAGATGAATGCTCTTGCAGGAGGCAAGATGTAGCTTGCAGGAGAACATCTGCAACCAATCCATTCTGTATGAGATGGGGCCAAGACTTGTTTGTATCTCAGTACCTGTTCAAACATGTTGTAGCAAAGCAAAAAGAGGTTTTGAATGCATTGAGGAAGGGTGGGTAAGAAGGGAAAGAGACATCAAGCCGAATGTTTGCTTAATAGCTTTGATTTCTTCATTAAACTTTTAAGCGCTTTAATAATTTGATTAGCCGCTTTCAGAGCACTGTAGAATCCTTTTTTTTGTTGTTGTTCTTTTCTTTCTCCTTTTCTTCTTTCTTTCTTAAAAGGAAAGAGAAAAACCCCTACTCATCTTGGTGCTGCAAAATGAGCTTGCTTTCTGGCCTGGAGCAAATCTGGTAACTAACTGTTTGCTACCTTTGTATACCCACCCTGAGGACTGTCAGTGGAAGGATGTTCTGTAATACATTGATCAAAGAGTGTGCAGAGATTCAGTTACCAGACTGACTGCCTGGACACCAGAATGCAGTTTACCAGTCAAATGCTCCTTGCCGGCTATTCCCATCCTCTTTGTTCTGTAAGAACTGAACGTAGAATGAACATCCAGCAACTATAGTTTGCAGAGCTTGTTTGCTTGCCTTTAATTGTGCACTTGAAATGTCTCTTTCTCAAAGCCTGTGGCAGGGTAGAACAGTTATATGACTCAGGAGCAGCTGAAGTGGTGAAGTTGGTTCTCATATTGAGGTTCTTGTATCATCATACTGATGGTTCTCATCATCATACTGAGCTCTGAGGGGTTTTTTTTTAAGCTGACCCCTGAGATGAGCACACAGTTGTATTTCTCGTTTGCACATATAACTGTGAGTTTTGAATGTGCAGACTGCGTGTGACTGGGATCTCTTGTCAGTGGAGTGTAGCAAGTGTTGCTCAGATCTTTTTCCTTGTCTTATGGGCTGGATTCCTTGCTGAGGAGCTGGAGAGAACTGATCTGGGCTGAATAAGGTGGAGAATGTGAACACAGTGCCTCTAAAATCCTACCATAAGAAAGGGGCATGCATTCAAAGTGCTCTGTTCTATGTAGATGGGGTTGTAACAATACATGGGTAGTATTTTGCCAGCGCTTAAAACCAACAGGCTACAATTTTTGGTTTTACATATATTTTTTTTTTTTTCCCTTGCCTTCTACCAAATCCTGCTGTGACTTTGCCAAAAGTGCTTGCTTAAGCAAGGCAGCCCTGGCCATGTGGCTTCAAGGCCCCAACGCACAAGCAAATTAAGGAACTGCAAGATGCAGGAATGCCTGCCCTCTGCCTTTGATGTAGGCAGGGCTCTTCCATTGTGCTCATCGGAGTGAGGTTACTCTTACTTCTGTGTTTGCATGCATTTGTCAAGTCCCTAGTGACTCTCAGTGCTGTTGTTCACCTGTGTTCCCTGGCCAGCTACCAGGAAGGCCTCCTACAGCTTGTCCATGCTCAGCAGGTGGACACCTATGCTAAGGATAGCCTTAGGCTCTATGCCACGCTGCATGGACTTGCCAGGCTGCACCTAGAAAGAGAACTGCTGTGTCTGTGTGGTGCTGCAGCAATGGGTCAAGTTCATTAGCTCTGGCACGTTGCAACTTGAGTGTGACAGTCTGGTGGCTGTGCAGAGATGGCTTGGCCCTGTCTGAACTCTTTTCTCCTGCATGTCGCACACTGGGTTAGCATGTGGCGAGCCAGCAGTCCCTGCAGCTGCACTATGGGCATGCCTTTAGCAGGCCTTGAGCAAGAGCACTGGTTGCTTTTGCCTTGTTCTTCAAGGAGCATCCTGACCTAGAGGGGCAGTCAGGGCTATGTTCAGGTGCAGATTGTACCTCACTCCCCATGCTTAGGGCTTCAGACAAGAGGGCTTTAGGTGGCCCTCGTGTCCTTCCTTGAGTTTGCTGTGCTGGACTGTATGAAAAGCCTGATGTGTAATTCCAGTTGCCTGAATAGGTCTCTGTCCTGATGCGCTGGTGACTCATGCAATCTTCCTTTTCTACCTTCGGAGCTGTGTTGCCATGACATTCTTGAGCAATAGAGGAGCTCATCTGTGGAGAAATCTTCTTTTGGAGACAGTTTCCAAAATGGTTGGCTATCCAGGGTTTTGTTTGCTTGTGATGGAGCTCCCATCCCAAAATCACCAAGGAAGGTGGCCAAAGCTACATGGTGGGAATGACAGTCTCTTACTCAAGCGTTGGCTTAACTCTCCGATTTTATCCCTCTCTTTTACAAACGTTGCCTTGACCCCAGATTTCTTCAGCCACCCCTGTACCACACATCAAAACCTCTGCTCGCTCTTTCTCCGAATTGTGTGATGTAATTATGCCTCCCAGCCCACTACTGCAATGTGAAAATGGGTGCCTCTTGCGAGGACTTTTCAAGGAGCTTGCTCTTTGGAGAGGCAGCACATGGAGAAGCATACATAAGCCTGTGTGGGAATGGGGTGTGGGGGGGTGGTTTTATTTTGTTTTTTTCCCCTTGGCTACATGAGCAGCTAAAACCTGTAACCTACAGGAGTTGGAAGCTCCATGCAGAAAATTAGCTTAGGTTGGTGGAAGAGTTGAGATTGCATTTTTCTTGGCTAATTAAAGGATTAAAGGTGCAGAGATTTAAAGTGAACTGTCAGTGTGCTACAGAAGAGAGCCTTTGATGGTTGAATCCGACTTGAGATTAAACAAATTGCATTTAAATAAGAAATATGTGGCAACAGTTACAGCCTAGCTGGGCCTCTGTCATTTGCTGTCCTCCAGGCTCAGGTAACTGGTGTGCTGTGACTAGGGCTTCTCCCCCCTCATCAACTTGCTTCTTCTCAAGTGGCTTCCTCTGGATTGTTTCTATCTGTTGCCTCCATGCTTTGTAAAATTGGGCTTATTTCTTCTCACCTAGTGCTTTGTGCAGTGGAACCTGGCATGCCACCTTACATGATGATGATCCCACAGCCCATCATAGCAGTAGCATGGTCACAAGCCTGTGGTGTGTTTTGTCATATCTCTGATCCTATTTAGGGTTTTTTTTTGCATCCGTGCTTTGCTGTATGCAAGTGGAGAGCTAAATACTTGTTTCCCTGTGGACTCTTCTGTTATTCAGCTGTGAAGGTGGTGGATGGAAAGTGTCTTCTGGCTTATGCTGATAGTTTAATGCTGTTTTCTTCTACATAGTGGTGGCCAATAAAATTCTGGAGGGGTAGTTAGCTTCTGCAGGTTCAAAGTCCTTGCTTTCTTTGTGATTGTCTTCAATAGGCTGTACTTGCAAATGGCTTGCCAGTGTTGGTCCCAAGCCTCTTCCTGCCTTCTTGTTTGGATAACATTAAATTCAGAGTTGCTAAGGGGCTGTTTTTAAGTCTTACCCTTTGATAGCTCTTGCAGTGGTGCAAGCTCATGAGATTCATGGTAACTGTCTCAGGACAGAGCTTGCTTTCTGCAAGGGCAGGAATTTATCTGCACGGCATCATGCAGGGCAACAGCATGTTCTGTCCATGGAGGCTTTGCACCTTTTCTGATGCATCATGTATGAGCTGTAAGGAAAACGGGAGTGCCGGCCAGTGTGAGCCAATAACTTCTGATGTTGCAACTCTGTCTTGTTTTGCTCCATTTTGTTTTCTTTCTTTTTAGGGAGGAAAGGACTTGCCTTTAGTTACCTTCAACCCATATAAGATTGTGAGGGGGTTTTTGTTTGCTTTTTTTGTTGGGAAGATGGAGGAAATCACAAAATTGAAACTGGTGAAAAATCTGCTGGGATTCCATAATCGCTTAAAAACATGGCATTACTTACTAATTGGGTGTGGTTAGTTGGGAAATCTAACTTTAAAATTATGTTTCCCAGGGAATTATTCCTGTTCTCACTGTTATCCAGTAACAAAGACTGATTTTTTTTTTTTTTTTTGTTTTGTTTTGTTTGGGAAAGCAGTCTTGCTTCAAATGGGATAGGTCTTCTCACAAAGCATCCGTGGCTTGGGGTCTTCAGAACTTGCAGTTTGCAAACGGAGCAGTGCAGAGGTAGTGAGGTCTGCAGGGACAAAGAGCTGTTTGCTGTTTTTCTTGGAAAGCCATCTTCAGATTGTGGTCATAAGGATTTGCATCTAAATCCACATTCATTCCTGTTATGTTTCCAGTTAGGTCATGCAGATGATATGATTATCTTTCAGTTACCAAGTGAAATAAATCAATTGCTAGGTATTGAGAGACTTGCTGTAATCTGTTTCCAATAACTTATAGATCTGTAACTATGTCATGGAGCATGTGAGCAATTATTCCTGATGAGTTTACCTAGCAGGCTTGTAGATTTGCCTGTAAAGTGCATCCAGGTCCATGCAAGCTTGCTTTATGCATTTGTGCATTCTTACTGAAATTATAAAGCAACCTAAGAATCGGCTAAAACAGGTGTGGGCTATGCTGTGTTCAAGCCTTCCATTTCTCATGTGACATGTTACTGCACTTCTTCCTTTTGGCTTGCACGTCAACTGGGATGTGGTTTTCCATTCTTGTCTTGAAGGGCAGGAGATGCAAAACTGAAGATTTTGATTTCTATAAGAGGGATAGGAAGAACTGTTGGTAACATTTCCCAAACTCATTGCAAACCTTCCTCCCTTTCTAAATGTTGCTCTGCAGAATGGCTGTCTTCCCTTAGCCACTGCAGTTGCATAGCTTCAGGCCTGCTGGTGAGCATGAGAAAAACTGGATGAATACCCTGAGCCTGGGATGGGCTTGTTGCTTTTCCTAGCAGAGAAGATGCCACAGCATTGACCTCACTAGCTGCCTCGGGGCAAGGTGCTGCACTCTGGAGCTGGAGGTGTCTCGATAGCCTGATGGCCACAGAAGCAACACTGCTATGTTCCTCAACATGGTTCTTGACAAACTGTTTCCCACGGTATGTAGGAAAATCAAAGTCCCGGTTCAGTATGGCACTCGAGTGAGTGCATAACCTCTAGCACGTGAATATTCCCTGTGAAATCTATTGGGTTTTGTTGGAGTCAGCAAGGCTGCTCCCATCCTTAAAGGTAGGCATCTGCTTAAACACCTTGCTGAATCATGTCTTGACTTTGAAAGTAGGCTCAGGAGAAACCACATCAGTTGACTCAAGGACTGTGCTTAGCTAGGTCACTGAGGATGGAAGGAGAGGGCTGGGAGAGAGGAGGATCTGGGTAAAATACAGATCCCAGAACCTTGCAAATGTTGGTCATAGCTAGTGACTGTGTTCTTGTCTGATTTTCTTGTCATTCATCCAAAAGCTTAATTGTATGAATAAAAGGTTTAAAGGTTTGACTTAGTCACCGTTCATCCTAAGCAGCTGGAGCTGCTGTCATGCTTTATTGATCTAGCTTAGATATGAGTTACTGCATCTTTGTGTTCTCAGTAAAATTATGACTTGCTCAGTTAGGTGTGATTTTTGTCTTTCCTAATCTTTATGCTTTCTCTGTGACTCAGAACTAGAGCATGGCCTCGTTGGGTCAGCAAATCCAGAAAACAGACAGATGCTTGTAGAAACGGTTTGGTTCAGTTTCGATTCCCTGTCCTCTAGGAGGAGGAGAGGACCCTTATCAGATGGTCTTCATAAGGAAGAAGAAAATTTGTCCCTGCTTGGTGTCTGCATGTTAGTTTGTTGCCTCACTCACCGTCCTGGCCAGAAAAGCTTTGCTGGCTCTTCACTTTAATTATCAATGAAATGCTCTGCAAGCAGGAGAACAATATTTGCATAGATGTAATTCTGGAAATTGAGTGTAATGTGATCAGGAAATGGGACAGGCCCTGGCTGTTATCATGGAAGAGACTTGCTGGTACCTGCACTTCGTTTCAAATGTAATAAGATCTGACTCAGGAAAGTTTCCTGGATGTTAACAGAGAAAATTCAATGCCCTTTTGGCAAGGAACTCGCGCTAACCTTTTCTGCATGGGAACAAAAGAGATTTCTTGTGAATTCCTAAATCTGTTCTGAAAGGGCTGCCCACAGTACGCTGAAGATTTAGAGGGGAATAGTCTCCCTTGAAGCAGAAAGGCAGGGGCGTGTGTGTGTGTGTGTTCAGGACTTTTTCTGAGATAGAAGCCAAGGAACAAGGCGCTTGTGTGCACTGCCAGTGAAATCTCAGCGGGAAGACATGATGCTACTTGCAAGGTATGCACAAGACAAGACCAGAGGCGCCGCAGTGCTTGATTACTGTCAAGGGCTCAGTTGGAACTTGCCTTTGCTCTTTGGCCTGCAGCATTTATGTAGAAATTGGGGACGCTGCTGCTTGCTCCCAAAGCTTTGCCTTGATGGGTCCTGCCCACATCTGAGGCGGGGAGGAAGGGGGGGGAGCTCAGAGCCTATGAAGTAAACAGGAAAATTACTCACCTTAATGATGCATTTCACTGGCACTGCTGCTTTGAGAGCCTGTCAGATTTAATACTTTGTCTTTCCTCCCATCTCCTCCCATAGGTGTGATTAATACTTTATTAGAAGGATGAAGTGGAGAGGTATCTGTACTTTCCCTCAGGTGGAATAAATGGGGGGGGAAAGGAAGACGAGTAGAAGAGAAAGGGGATCGCCTTTTTCCATCAGAGTCATTGTCTTTGTCGAGAGGGCACGTACAGAAGAGACCTCATTGATTGACTTGGCTGGCGGCCTCTTACTCTGTCGGAGCATTCAAGTTCACAGCTGAGACCCTTGGCCTCCCAGTTAGCTGCCAGCCCTGCTCCATGGGGTGCAGTGGCCAGTTCCCCACTTGAGGGACATCCAGGGAGCAGTCCTGCACTTGGTCACAGCACAAAGTAGGCATGCCCAGCCAAGACAATATCCTTGCAGTCATCAAGCTGCTCAAACTTCTTATTCCATTGTAGAGGCAGTGTGTCTTGCTCTCTGCTCAGGAAAGTCCTAATGTGTTTTGGCTGTGGATTTTAGTATAGGTAATAAACCCCATGTTTCACAGGGGGTGGTCTCAGATGTTTTCACGTTTTCCAGGCTGGGCTGTGTGTCCCAGAACTCTCACACCGGCTCTGTTTGACCTGTGTCTTTGGATGGAAACTTTGGATGCAGGGAAGAGCTACAGAGGGCTGCTGTGGGAGAGTCCTGAGCTGTCACATGCACAAATTCAGGATCTGGAGGTGTGCGTTGCACCATCTGAGGAGACAGGAGTGCTCAGCCAGACCTGCCAGCTTTTCCTCCGGATGAATGTTGCTGAAAACTGCCCCCTTTGAAATAAATCTGGCATCCCTTGCTTGCGTTGAGCTACACTGTCTAGAGATGTCCTGTAGTTTGTGTCAGTAATGCGCTTACCAGCAGGAGGGTTGTTGCTGGGCCATCTGGAATGAGTAGGGAAGCTGATCCTCCACATGCGTTATGGGGGAACAAAAGAGGGATCTCTTACGGCCATGTGCACAAGGCATAATAGGTAACAGAAGTGCTTCAGTAGTGCTTTAGGAAGGCAAGGAAAAAATACAAGTCATCTCTACGTGAACTTTTTCAGGGGTTATTTGTCCTTTAAGTAGAGTCCATTGAATCTAAACCCTTTTTGTAGCCACCTATCAGAATGAGAGTGTGCAAAGATGACCAGCTTGCATCTCCTCTGAGCCTGTCAGTGACCCAGCTAGGAAGGTGGGCCCATGTTTGACACATATTCTTACCGTTGCAATATTGTGGCATTTTGCAAGTAGGTCAGCCCTTTGGCATGAGCCAGAATTTGGGTGGAAATCTGTCACCATCTAGCAAAGTGTCCTGCTTTCCAGGGTGTTGAATGGCTGCTGCAGTCTGTGGCAGAGTGCCTGATACCTCCAGGTCTGACTCTGCCCCTAAATTGCAGGCTTGGGATGTTGCTGATTGAAAAGTCTATGTTGCCAGAACAACTTTGTTGTGTTTGTTTCTGGGTTAGTTTGGGGGTTTGTTTTGTTTTTAACATGTTCTCTTGTCCACCTTGGCTTCCCTCTGCTGTAACAGATATTGTACTAACAACTTATTTGCTTTCCTGAGATATTAATGAAATCCCGTTATTTGCAGTTGAGGGAACTAAAAAGAGTTTTGGAGTTAGGTCTTACATCTGGCATTTCCTTGTGCCCTGCTTCCTCCCCTTGATCTTCAGCTGGTGTGGAGCTATCTGAACCTATATCTGTATCCCAAATTACTGAGGACCCAAAGCATATGTCTACTCTCTAGAGGGCCGCAAGGCTTAATCCGCTTGTCTGGAACTCTCACAGCTGACTCATGTTGATGAAACCAGGCTGGATTTTGTGGGAACAGGCTTATTTTGGAAAGCTTTAGTATTTTTGATTTGCAATTTGCTTATCTTAATTGAGCACGCACAGAAACAATCAGTAGGGACAACCTCCGCATACTGCTGTGGTTCTTCCCTCCTTATGGTTGAGTTCATCACCCTTTGGCTTTCAGCAGGGGACAAAAGTGACTGGGAGATGCACTAAAAGTCGGTGTCTGATTACTCCAATGTTTCCTCTGGCTAGTTAGAGTTTTTGAAGATTGGCTGGTAGGATGGAGCATGCTGGAACATGCGGACTTGAAACAAGTGAGATCTGGGAGGCTAATAGGAAGCAAACAGCAGCCTTCCTCTTTGGCTGGACCTGAGACAGATGATTGTAAGAAGGTTTAATCCCCCACGCCAAGCTAGGAGGAGGTTTGAAATGGCTAACCTAGGCTTTACTTAAAGCAGTCCATGAGCAGAACAGGTTCTGGTGCTCAATATCTGAGGCTGATGTTGTGCACGTGAGTCAGCAGCAGTATGTGGTGGGGTGGGTTTGCTGTCAGGAGCCTGGATATGTTCTTTCCAGTTCATTTCTGGAGTCCTTTATAAGAAAATTCTGGTTTTCTTTAAAATACAAATTGAATCAGACCTTTCTTAAGTCCAAGTTTGGCTTCACAAATGCCTTTACGCAGAGGCATACCGGCTCAAGCAGGTGGCGGTTAACAGTGCTGCCAAAAGTTAAGCACATGCTGAAGGTTTCTGCTAAATCAAGTCTTGGAGGTTTTTACCTGCAGCTTTGGTGAATATGTCCTGGTGTAATGAGTAGAATTGGCTGGAAGGATTATTGCTGGTTATGCCACTGTCACAGTCTCTAGCTCGTGTGACACTTGGTGTCAAACTAATCAATTTACAGTTTCATGTAAACAAACACACGTGGTCATATATGTACACTTGCTTGCATTACCTGCAAGCAGGTGCGTGTATTCTATATAGATGCAAATACTTGTACCTGCAGCGTAGCACTTCATTTGCAGTGCATTCCTCTCCTGCTAGGAGGATGTGAAGCAGCTGAGTGTTTCTGAGGATAGCGGAGCTGTGAAAGGAGGGAAGAAATACAATGAAGTTGTCCATGGAGCTGCTTCTGCGTTCACTGTAATGATTAAAAATCTTGCTGTCAAATTTTGATTCACTAATTAATGTTCAAAATTGAAGCTGATGGTTTTTCAATTCCAATTTTAACTAATATTTTAGTCTAACTTTGTTTACTCCTCACTATTCTGCCAAATGTTAATGCTTCATAGCCTTTAGGTGAGTTTGGGTAGTATGAGAGTGGGCTTCCCACAGTGTCTGTTTCTTAGTGTTGTGTTTTCTTTGGTAGTCAAACAGGCTGCTTATGTTCTTGTACATTTGTAATACAGAAGACACCGGGAGACCTAGATATCAACCTCAGAGTCTGAGAGTTGAACAGGATAAAAAGAGCCTGTGTCCAGCCCTCTCCCCCCACCCCCCCCAAAACCCCTAAAAAACCAAACCAGACCAAACCAAAAAACAGTGCTTGAAGTATAACAATGCAGCATGAGGCCCCGTGCATGGGAAGCTTTATTTGCAAAGTCATCCTAAAGAAAAGTCTTTTGAGGAAGGAGATACCACACAGTTAATGTTTTATTGATGGCCTGTAAATTGACCGTGTTAATGTCAGTTAATCAGCAGAGCGTATGAAAATAACATCGCAGGGATGTCCAGAGTCACAAGCTTGGAGACACTCTGATCCTATGGAAATCAGCACAGCGTTCAGAGCCTGGTATGCTTGCAAGTCACATATGCTTTGGCCTGTCACATTGCACCAGAGGGAACTATGCTATGGTTGGGATAATTCTTGGGTGTTTTGTGTATGTGTGTAAACTTGTGTTTGCAAGAAGGTATCTGAGAGTGTACCTCCAATTTTGGGTAATAACATAAAATAAATGCTCCCTGTGGAAGCTACTTCATTCAGTGAAAATTCCCATTAACATGGGATCCCGCCGTCAGTGGGCACTCATTTCATACCTTCACCTCACTTGCAAAATTTCCTATGTGAAGTAGCCTATCAGAAATGCAAATTACTAGACATTGTTAGCATCTGAAACTTATTTGATACTGCTAAAGTTTCAGTTTAGAAACCAGCAGAGAAACTGGATACGATACACAAGTAGAGTGTGAGCTGAGTACGCAAGGTAAGGTTATTTGACTGCAGGAGTCTTATGATTTTCTTTTTAAAGAAATTAATTTCAAAAGGATTTAAAAAAATAAAATAGACTAGCAAAGGAAGAGAACTTAAGTAACAAAATCAAATAGTAAAGCCTTCCTTTACAGCCATCACAAAAAACACGCATAAAATAATTCCTAGCTCGCTTCTGAAGTTTTCCATCAGGGTTTTTTTTTTCTCTTGAAACAGGATACTTTTCAGTTAATTCTTTTTTTGTTGTTAATTTAAAAAAAAAAAAATTCAAGCTAAACCTCAGGAAGTCTTCATTTGTTGAAGAAATAAGTCTGTAGATATGAAACTGAAATGCAAAAGCCCTCAGATATGATGTTTTCAAATTTACAACTGTTTCACAGTGCAAAAGTAGTATGGGAAAATATCAGAGTTATTTCTGTTACCATTGTGGCTTTGTTGGCAACATTAGGTAGGACTATTCCTAAAGCAGATAATACATCCTGATCAAGGTAGTTTTGAATTTAAAATCTCTGGGGATCCTCAAGTGAGTTGGTGAAGTATTGTCGCATGAATGAACGATCTCATTTTCCTAAAGATGGGAGAATCTAGCGGATGCTCCAAATTCAGTATTTTGGGGAATTTCAGGGGGTTTCCTGCAGCATGAACACTGTGCATGTCCCTGTGCACACTCTTCTCAGCCTGCTTCAGCACTGTCCTCTGAGATGAGGTGCGTGGCTGGGGATGTGTATTTGCGGGGTTGGTGGTAGGGGACCAGGCGGGAGCGTAGAGCAGAGGAAATTGAAGGGCTTTGTATGGGGAGGGGGGAACACGGAGCTGACTTGCTCTACCAAGGCGAGTAGGTGGTTGTGCACACAGCTCTGCATCTGCCAGAAGGGGAAAAAACTGCTTTTCTCTCCCTTTGCATTGCGTGATAGCACAACGCAGGAGCCATGCCAGCTCAGCCGAGTGCAAGCGTCCCTTTTCAGCAGCTTGGTGGGCAGCACCGCTTCTCCCAAATCCCTGCCTGTGGGCTGAGCTCCGCGGTTAGCCACAGCCAGTGGGGAGAAGGCGAGCGGCTCCACTGTGGGGCTGCACGCAAGGAGGGGATCTGGCACACCAGGCACCGTGCCACTGAATCCTTGTCTGCAGGCTATGTTTCTCTATTCTCCTCCTTGCCACCCCTCCCCTTCCCCGTTTACCTAAGCAGGTCGACGCACACACACGCACATATATATATATATATAAAATATTTTTTTCACTAAGGTTTCCAAGGTGCAGCACCAGCTGCCATCAGCATCTGGTCCGGCGTTGGGAGCACTGCCTGCCCCAAGGCAGCGTGGAGCTGCACTGACATGCACCTCAATGCTTCTCCCATTTCTCTTGCGGTTTTCGTGGCGCTGCCCGTCCCCACGCAGCTCGTGGGTCGCGTTCCCCCCTCCACTGTCCCCTCCGCGCTGCCGGCCGGGGGGACGCGGGGCCCACCTGCCTGATGTCAACATCTCGGAGGGTGAGGCCGGGGAGGAATGTGCCGCTCCCAGCCCGGCGCAGGTAATTAATCCCTGTGACTGACAGGTGGCAACAGGCGGCCTTTGGCTGCGGCTCCTGGGGAAAAGTGCTCGGAGGAAGGATTTTAATAGCTCATCAGCACCGTTCATGTGCGCCTGGCGCGCTGGCTCAAGGCGAAAATGAAGTTTAAGTCTCTGCAAAGGCGGGCGCCCTTGGGTGAATTGCTGCCCTTCCCCAAGGGGGAAAAGAGGGTGACATGGCTTTTCCTTTGCCCCGGGGTGGAGAAGTTTGGTAAATGTCTGCAACATGCTTGTGGCGCTGCGTCAGCATCCCCTCCCGCTCCCATCCTCCCCGGCTGTCGCATGGTGGTTTCTTTCCTCTTCAGGCAGGGGAAGCTCACAGGCACACCTCACTGGTGCAGTGGGCTGTGAGTCTGGGGGCTGTTGTCACATGTAGTGGATCTGTAGACACATAGGTCTAGTGATCATCAGCCCCAATCTGTTGTGCCCGTGGTTTGAATGTCTGCTATATCTGCTAGCAGCAAGCTGTCTGCTTTTCTCTGGAGCCTGATGAGATAGAGGACCTCAAACTGGAGCTTCAACAAGACAGCTAGTAAGGGGTGGGGTTAAGGTTATGCTGAGCCAAAGATTAAATCTGGCAGGAGATGTCCATGTCCGTAGCACTCCTGGTAGAGCTCTTCTTGGGCTTCCCCACTGCATGTCTTCTGGGTACAAGCCAGTTCCTAAGAGTGTGCGCGCATGTGCACACACATGGATCTGGTATCCCTGCCATGTTCCCAACAGGTTTTTTTGAATGAAAAGTTAAATCGCTGTTCATCAAACCAGAAACATTTAAAGTGCATGCGTAAATCTCAAGTTTTATTCTTAGTAACTTTCTTTCCACTGCCTTTTTTCTCCTAAATGAATAAACCTTTTGCAGGTGATTTTCTATTTCTTTTTGACTCCTTGTTTTCATCTGCGAATTCTTTGGTGCAAGTAAATGTTGCTTTCCCAGTCTTCTAACCTGTTCTTTTTTTCCCCTTCTTGGAGTTAGTTTGATAGGGGAGAAAGGACAGCTGACCGACGGCTTTGAAAACATCAAGTAAAATGAATCTAGTGTTTAACTGAGTTGCACTAAAACGTGACTTCTTGAAAGAAGTTTGCAAAAGATTTGAAAGAGCTGTTGATCTGAGCAGAAGGCGCTCAGGGAGCTGTCACGCCATAAGCCAAGCCTCTGGGATCACCTTCAAGTTGACATCCATCAGCATTTGCAGAGCTGGCTGAACCCTGCCCCTTTTAAAGACTTAGGGGCTGTAATCCCTCGGCTAGATCAGATGGTAAGACCAGTATTAGGGGTAGATTTCCAAAGTAGTGTTTGGGGGATTTTGCTGTATCGGAGTTTTGCAGGGGAAATGAATGCTCTGCAAAAATCCATTGCAGCTTGTATTGCACCCAGCACTTACTTCCAGGAGACTTTTGTCTTTTCTAGCAAAAATCCTTCATTTGAGAGGTGAAAAGTGTTTTGTTTTCTCCTTTAAACCCTTTCTTGACGCACCTTCTGGGGAAGGGGCTTGCTGAGAAATCAGACAGGTGTTGCCTGATGGTAGCTGGCGTGTGTGTATTGTGATACTGAATTACCAGCCAGGGTGCCAAGAGTGGGTAATACAGTATGTCTGCACAGGCAGGTGGGGAGGGCAGGGCTGCAGGCACTGGAATGTTTTCTTCTTTCCTTTTAAATCATATTATTAAGCAAAAAACTAAATTCACTGTTGTTCTTGGCAATCTCTTGAAGTCTGCTTATATGGGCATGACATGCAGCACTCGAACCCCAAAGAAAAGTCCAAGCCAAAGCTCTTTACTCTCCCTCTCAAATGGATAACACGTCGCCAGGCTCCGCTCTTTTGTTTTAAATAACTTTCTGGTCCATATGTCTGGTAGAAGTGGTGTTCACACTCAGACTGTTGGCGTAGCTTTTGTTCCTGCTGCTAGGTCATGACTACCGTCATCTCACTAAAGGACAGGTTTGTTGATTGTGTCAGGATCGTTTTTGGTATTTTTGCTCCTAGTTAGTTTAATTTTCCTACACTAGCAAGTAACAGAAGTGTGTTGATTAATAGTCATGCTCTAGATTTCTGGGAATTGCTGGTCTTGTGATCTTACCCCTCATACAGTGAGCGTCTGTCAGTTCACATAGCAAAATGGTGGGCAGGGGGACGGTCAGCTTCTATGAGGTGGGGCGGTTTGGAGATCTCTGGGATGAGGCGCCTGTGCCGAGAGAGGCGACCCTTGCTTGCAGGCACTCCCTGAATGCACAGACAGCTCCTGCCTCAGGGTTTTTTTTCTAATGCTTATTTGCTTTGAAATCTATATACAATATCCTGTCTTGCTCTGTGGATATAGTGATTATCACCGATCCAGTACGAAGTCACCGTGACCTAGTTGTTCGCATCTATTTATGCCAATAGATGACTGGGCGTCCGGTTACCCACGATTGCAGCAAAGTTGGCAGGGTGGGAAACTTAAGCCCCTTACTGTCTGACAGCAGGTACCCCGTGGACAGATTTACACTGGTGTTAAATGACCAACTGCTTAGCGATTGCACGCTCGCAGGCGGCTGTGCCTGAGGTAGATGTGAAATCATGGCAATGTGCCACAGCCCCAAGCCCTGTGTAGTGCCCATGAGGCTTGAACTCTTTTTACAATTGGGTAACAAAAAGGCGGCACGTCCCTCCTGCTGTCTCATCCACCTCTGCTGGGTGCTCCCTCTTGCCTCCTCGTGCCCTGACCGTGTCCCGAAGCAGAAGTGGGCTCCTGGTTACCCTCCTTATCTGACACGCCAAGTTCAAGGTATTGGCCAGAGCCTGGAGCTCTTGAGTCTTCCCTGTGTTTTGGGGATGTATATATTTTATTTTTTTTTTCTTTGTTGGACAGGCTTGTTCGTCATAACCCATTAGCCCTTGGCTGTTTACTTTCTGTGAATTTAAGCTGCAGGTCCGATGCCTTCCTTGCTGGTTGTAGCCAAAGGGTTCTGACAGTTGGGGTACCAAAGGGTGGACAAGGAGCAGTTCCCTTCCTGGGCTGGCAGAGGGGCCACGCTGTTTGACCTGGAGCCTCAGTATTCATGCTGCTGCTGGGCACCTCTCCTGTCCTTCTGAAAGCAGTGATTTTTATTATTTTTTTTTTTTTCCCTTCTTGTAACCCCAGCTTTCTGTCTTTGAAGGTATTATACATAAAATTACAGTCCACACCAACACTCCTGATCCATGACTGAGGGGTGTGTATCTCCTTCCATTTGTTCAGTTCTCTGAATGCCTGCAGACACCAGACACGTTGGCTCCTGGCGTGTGCTGTGCCCTCCCTGTGCCATCACACTTCCATATTTATGCTTTCATTTCAGCCTACCGCCTTTGGGTGCCCAATTTCTTTACACTTCAATGATGTTAAGGCATCCAAGTGATTAGTTGGGTTTTTGAGATTTTTTTTGAGGCTTTCTGTCCTTGAAACCTTCCTTCAACAACCATCAGCAAACTGATGCGTTGAGGGAAACAATGCTTTCTAAATTTTCTTCCTCATTCAAATAGAAGTGATTCTTTTCCTGCCACTTGAGATAAAAAGACAACATAGTGAGCTCACCCTTACCTTCAGTAAGGAATTGCTTTTTAATTAAAAAACAATAAGGAATTTCAGGTTAAAAGGATGTACGATATAAATCACCATCTAGATCTGTTTCGCAACTTTTTTTTGTAATTGTTTGGCATGTTCCCCATTTCCGCGGGCTGGGTAAATCCTTTGTGGGTTTAATCTCTAGCCTGCAGGCACATAAAATACATTGCACAATTTGGTCTTTGCATTTTAAAGAATTTTTTTCCTTAGCTTCAATACCTGTAGCATCTTTTCTGCCATATGGCAGGGTGGTGTTGAGTGAGGAGGGAAGGGACCAGCTTGGCTTATTTTTAATCTCCCTCTCCTCCCTGGTGTCTCTCTCCCAACTTTGTTTTTTCCTATGTTAGCAATGCGTACACTTTGAAATGCAAATAATCCCTGAATATTGGTAACTAAACCTTCTGTTGCCACGTCACCTGCCACCCACCCATGCATACACCGGCTCTTCCCATCCTGGCAGGGTGGATGGCCATGTTGTGCTCTCGACCTGTATGAACCTGTTGGTGCTCTGTTTGAACAGTTGGGACCGGGGCTGTATTGGCCACAGTTGCTAGAGATGTTTTTTGAGAAAACAACCACCTTGGGGCTTTCACTTTTCTTTCTCTGCAAGAACCAGAGAGATGGAAGTTGGGAAATGCCAACAATTCCTGTGGGTTACGTGGTTAGAGTTACTGGGAGAGCTCTGCGCTTGCGAATGTCTGAGCACCAGGAGAAAACTGAATGCCTCTGGAGTGGGGTACTGATGAAAACTGCCATATTTTGAAAGAACCCTGTACAGCACAGGGGACTGGAGAGTCTTGTTCGTGGGGGACATCCAGAAAAATGGGTTCAGGTTACACTGTACTGAATGACATAAGCATTTCCATACCCTTATTTCAGTGAGGGGTTTTGAACAGAAACCAATGACTACTGCCCCGTGCCTCGACATTTTGCTGAGTAAAGGTTTCCAGATATGAACACACTTAAGGAAAATGCCGCACCAGCATTACTGCTTTAGTGGGGAACATCTTAAAAGAGGGAATCGAATATGCTCCAAATCAGCACAGTAAATAAAAGCATCTTGTTCTGCTCCAGGTGTTCATTGCTCACCCCAGGATGGTCGCAACCTCCCTTTTGGAGCCAGCTCCTGAGTTGTGCTCTAGGTCCCACCACAGACCTGGTTCTGAGCTTTGATTATTTAAAAAAAAAAACTTTATTACTTTATTTTTTTACATCTTTCATGGACATAATGCTTTGAGTTTAGAAGTGAGGAGATTGCTACAGAGGTGGTCAGCAGAGGTGTGAGATGCTTTTAAAAGATGACTGAAACATCAGATTTGGTACAACTCCCAAATTGGTCAGGTATCAAGTACTGTTCAATTCCAAGGTTCATGTTTTTATTTCACCCCTCTGCAAAAGTAGGAGGGCTTCTCACAAACCAGGATGAAACACTGTGTGTGGTTTCCAGTGCTTCCAGGGTTACAGTGTGTTGTGAAAAGAATAGCGTCTATTTTGTTAGGTGGGTAATGTGTGTCCCTTGGAAGAGGGGGTATGTGCCCAAGAGAAATAAAGACTGTATTTGTTCATCTAAAAGCAGTGCTCTTTATCTGAAGAATTTTGCCTTTGGGAAAACGAAACTGCACGTTTATACTCTGCTATTCTTAAAACAAGTAAAGGTCTAGGGTTTTTGCTACTTGTCTGGAAGCGTGGCTGTTGTGTGAACAAATGCAACGCACATTCAGTTGTATGTGCAAACCCATCTCCATCCTTCTGGCATGCTTCCACCTCTAGCTGAACATCTTGACTCTCTCGCTCTTTTCCCCCATCCAGTATTCCACCGAACTGAAAAAGCTGTACTGCCAGATCGCCAAGACATGTCCCATCCAGATCAAAGTGATGACCCCACCGCCTCAGGGAGCCGTCATCAGGGCTATGCCAGTCTACAAGAAAGCTGAACATGTCACCGAAGTGGTCAAACGCTGCCCAAACCACGAGCTGAGCCGGGAGTTCAATGAGGGTAAGGAGGGCAGTGCTTTGCTGGCAGTCCCTTTCCAAAGCTGCTTGGCTGATGAGTGGCTGGTGCGGGGATTTGGTGGCAGCTTCGAGCAAACCTGCTGGAAGCAGACCTCCCTGCAACATCTTGTGCAGCTTTTTATTTCCTGTGCTTAGCAGGAACTATACTTTAGCTGTCCCTGTGCAAGCACGTCCTTGGGAAGAAAATACCAAAATAAATCTCACGCCTGCCCAGGTTGGATGGGTGTCTGTCCCCATGGCAGGCAGTGCCCTTCTGGCAGCCTTTCCCTGCTCTGCTTTTGCTCCTGCAATGAGAAGCAGCTGTTCTTGTGCTCAGGAATGAGCTTCCATGTCGCTGGGACAAGGATCTAGTAACAGGATGCAATATCATCTCCAGTCTTTAATCCACTCCTCAAAGACGGAGGGGCTGTTTATCTCTAGCAGGATAATGCTAAGTGCCAGCATCAACTGTAAGCAACCTTCCTGTACATTAAACGCTATCAGTTCAGTATTAATGTTATAATCTTTTACTTGCTTCTCCTCATGTTAGTGAAGTAGCAGCTGTTTTTAAAATGTTCTGGGGTTTTCTGCAAACTCATGGGCTCGGCTCTGTTTTGCTTTGGCTGCTTAAGTTCACATAAGTTCAGAAGAGCATCTGTTTTATTCTACGTGCATTATTTATCTCCTACTGTAAAAAAACCCGGTTGGTGTCAGTTAGCAGGATGTCTCGGGAGCCTGGATCCCTTTGCTGGTTACAATGCAGCCAGCTAGACGAGCCCAAAAATAAGCCAGGACTTCAGAGTGTAAAATCAGAGTGGAGTGAGACAGCTCTTTGAAACAGTTTTTCATATTAGAAAGTGCTTTTCTGACAGAACTGGATTTTTTTGAGGGTTGATACCTGCTTCAGCGATGGAGTTTTAAGAAAGAAAAAAATGAAACTATAAATTCTTATTCGGAAATAGTTATTTCTCTAGGAATAAACTGTATTTCGAGTAAGAAATGAACAGTTCAAACACAAAACAAATTCTTTGGATGAACCCATAACAGGCTTCTCTCCTCAGGATTTAGTTGTATGTTGTAGAAACACTGAAGAAAATTTGCAGGAAGGAAACTATTTGTTTCTAGCCCCCTTTCCAATAATTTAAAAAAAAAGAAGATCATGTTCCCTTCTGCTGCCGCTGTAAGCAAGCGTGATTTTTCAAGTTGATTGTTAATTAAATGCATATTTCTCCTGCTGCCTGAATCTTTTTTAGCTCATTAGGATCAAGACTGATGGGAGGGAACAGAAGAGGGCTAGCAGTTGATGGGGGAAAGATCAGGGATTGAAACTTCAAGGAATTTGCTTTGTGCCCACATTAGGGGGAGGAAAAGAAAGGCTTTCAGATGGTGTGAAAATCCACATGGAGTTATCTGCTCAAAGAGTTGCTGTGAGCTGCCATTCAGTTGATGTCTGGGCTCGCTTAGTCTGGGATCTTGGGAAGCCCATGTTCAAGTTTACTCACAAGTGTCCAGCGTGAGCTTGAGAAAAGTCTGCATTGCCTTTCACATCTGGTAGTGGGCAGGAGGGATGCTTTAAGGGCTGGGAGGCATGTGTGTGCTCTCATAGACTGCTGGGGCCAGGTGCGAGGCTTTCCCTTGGTGGAAGATCTTGCTGCCCTGCACATGAGCTTGCTTCACTGAACGGTATCTCTTGTTTTTTGCCTCCTTGCCCTTGCAGGGCAGATTGCGCCTCCCAGCCACCTGATCAGGGTGGAAGGGAACAGCCATGCGCAGTATGTAGAAGACCCCATCACCGGGAGGCAGAGTGTGCTGGTCCCCTATGAGCCGCCCCAGGTACGTTGTGAGCCCAGGGTCGTGGCATCCCAGCACGCAAAGGGGTGGGGGTTGTAACCCTAGTCAAAGGAGTCGGGATCTTGTGCTTTCCCCATCCTCATCGCAATGAATCCCTTCTTCCTCTTCGTCAGAAATGAGCTTTTAAACACCCTCTTTATCCCTTGAGAGATGGAGTTCTTAACTTCTTTTAAGGAGGCCTTGTGGTGGGACCTATTTCATGCTAGTCTGACTGTAGCACAGCTGTGGGAGTACAAGAGGAAAGCTTGGAAAAAGCAGAGCTTTCCATCCACCATCTCTTATGTTCATCCCCTTTTCCTCATCTAGGTTGGTACGGAGTTCACGACAGTCTTGTACAACTTCATGTGTAACAGTAGCTGCGTGGGAGGGATGAACCGTCGCCCGATACTCATCATTGTGACACTGGAAACCAGAGAGTAAGTAGTGCATCGCGAGTGTAGCCCTTTGCTTGAGAGGTGGTCTTCTGGCTCCTCTTCTGCTCACGGCAGCATTGCATATCCTGAGGGACAGTTTGATGCAAGGGGCCGTAGGATATTTTTCAAATCTTTGCAGGTGAGAGTTGCCCAACACCTGGGACATCCTGACTGGGAAATGGGAGGTTTGGGTTTGTCTGTGCGTAGTCTGGTGTGAAGTTGAGGGACGCTGCTGGCCCCCATCTGAGCTGGCAGCTGATGTTTCCTCTTCCACCTCTCTTCCCAGTGGGCAAGTCTTGGGCCGCCGATGTTTTGAAGCCCGCATTTGCGCTTGCCCAGGCAGAGATCGCAAAGCAGACGAGGACAGCATCCGCAAGCAGCAAGTCTCCGACAGCACAAAGAATGGTGATGGTACGAAGCGCCGTAAGTAGCTGGCAGAGCTGGGCAGATTGCAGATCGTGCTGTCACCGGGTGCAGGTGCGACCCTGGCGCTTGTGCTACAGGGACGGAGCGGTGCTGTGCATGGGCTTGGAGGCAGGAGGGCATCAGACGTCTGTTCTCCCAGGGTGAATCAGCCTGAAAAATGAGCTGGTGTTCACAAAACAGCATTTGACAATCTGGGTTTGCGGGTTCCCTTGCAGCGCTGCCTGTGTTAGATTAGCCCTGCCAGCAGTGGCTGGAGGGGGTGTTTATTTGCCACCATCAAGGTACATGGTGGGGACTCTAACCCCTTTTTGAAACTTTACGGCTTGTTTGGGACTGTGCTGTCATTCTCTGCTCCTTCTAGCCAGTGTCTTATGCTGTGGCATGTGTCTTCCAGACGCAGGGATCTAGATTAAGACTGCACATAAACCCGGCTGTGCATTGGAGGTGCTCTGGCAAGTTGGCTCTCTCTGTGCTCTAAGGATTGCAACGTACTCATCAGACATGCAAGATGTAGAAACCCAGCTTTGGTTTTCCGCTTATGCTCAGTGATGGTACTAGGCTGAACAGCAAAGCAGCAGGTTTTAACAGGAGGCAGATTGGAGGGGGGCTTCATTTTCACAGTGAATTCTGCGTGCTCCCTGCTTGTTGTCTCACCTTTGTGGATCACTGATCCACCGACAGCTTGTGGGCACTGTAATACCAAAGCTTGCAGTCTTTCCTGCAAAGAGCCAGTGCTTGTTCTAGGTACAGCTTGCTGGGGTTTTGCCATATACCCAGCACTCTATGGCAGATGTGTTTCCCCAAGCAGTATGGCCACCCAACATCTGCAAAGTCCTCTCTGCCTTACGGAGCGAGGAGCTGTGGATTTCAGCTGGCCATGCGCTTCATGTCTCTTTCTTGTATCTCTCTCTTTCTTTTTGTTCCTCTTTTATTTATTTATTTTTTTTTTTAAATGGGATGCCCTTGGGCTTTCTCTTCCAGCTTTTCGACAAGGAACTCATGGCATACAGATGACATCTATCAAAAAAAGACGTTCCCCAGATGATGAGCTCTTATACTTGCCTGTGAGTTCTCTCTATCTTTGCATTTATCCTGTGTTTGGTATCTTCCTCAGTGCCTTGAGGCAAGTCAGCTGTTCACCTAGACCTCGGAAAGAATGGAGGATGGGGATGGGATGTGAAATATTTTTTTTTTTTTTTAATCCCCAGAGCTATCTGTTTTAAATACATATTCCAAACAAAAGAAAAAAGATAAAATCCCATTACCTGCTGACTGAGAGTGGCTAGTGCAAGGCATATGAGAATATCCCAAGGAATCCGTCTGTCCTGGTGGAAACATTGTTTTGGAGACCTAACTGGGTTTCCTCCTCTGTCATTTCTGGGTCTGTGGCACTTGAGCTTTCTCTAGAGCTAATGGGTGTTGTCTTGCTGACAAAGGTGGATGTTTCTGTGGCTTTTATATGTGCTACCAACATTGTGGAGTAAGAGAAGTGAAATACACTGCATTAACCGTAGGATCAGAAAGAGCATGAGTATCTGTAATTGGCCATTTAGCTGCTTCCCCATGAGCCACATTCAGTTGGATAAATCACAAACCATGGTATGCTTAGAGGACATCCAAACCCAACACCCAAATTCAAGTACTCTTTTTTTCCTCAAGGCATGTAAGATTCAGCACCAGATCTGCTTACATCTGACACAGGTAAAGACGCTTTTGACAGAAAGACATAACGTTAGACATAACGGATTGGATCAGATTATTGCTTTTGATTGGCATAGATTTACATCAAGCCAGGTGACAACCCCAAGATATTCATTAACCTGTAGTGTTAGATTATCGCCCTTAAGCATTATCTGCTGTACCTCTAGCACAAGGCTTAGCGATTTTATTGCATATGCATAAACAGAGTATTTGCATCCTGCTCTGGTTGTTTACATTACTTTATCTAAAACTCGCTAAGGTGGCTGTCACTATAGATGTAGTCCTTTAAGGCTTTTCTTGTCCCTCTTTTCTTTTTCCCATGATCCAGGTGAGGGGACGGGAGACGTATGAAATGCTACTAAAGATCAAAGAGTCCCTGGAACTAATGCAGTACCTTCCCCAGCACACAATTGAGACCTACAGGCAGCAGCAGCAGCAGCAGCACCAGCACTTGCTCCAGAAGCAGTGAGTATGAGTGTGCTTGCAGTGACCTGTGCAGTGAGGACGGTGCGAAGGGGAAGAGAGGAGAGAGACACAGAAGGCTTCTGCACAGTTGTTCGTAGGGATGTGGTGCTCAGCTGAGGGCCAAGCACTCATAGAGTACTGCATTGGCAACAGCATAGCCACTTGTTAACCCCCTGGTCAGGGCTGGTAGAAATTGATGCCAGGAGTTTGGCCAAAGCCAAGTTTCTGGAGCAGAACTTGACAGATGATGAGTTTGAGATTCAGATTTCACGACCTGCGCAATGGGACAAAGCAGTCCTCCTTCGCCAAGTGCACGTCCTGGCTGCTTGCAAGGTCCCTCTCTAGTCTCTTGTCCCATACAATTCACCTTTTGGCCTTGAAGGGTGAACAAGGACAGGCTCAGCGCGTTGTTCTCACTTCCAGCCAGAGCCTAAGGTGCAGCAAGGCAGTCCCGTTGAACAGCCTGCAGACAGAAATCCAATGCGCATGCACGCCCTAGCTGGGGAGCGCAGGGTGGGTGTGCTCTTCTCTTGTCTGCTCTGTGGGAACAGCAGCAAATGTGGAGCCATCTCCACACTTTCTCCAGGGTGTCCACCTAAGCATCTTGCCAAGAGCATGTGAAGCCAGGACTGCGAGCACCGTCTTGGCCATGCGCTCGGACTCCACTGCTGCACACCTCTAGTGCTGTTGGAGGGCTGGTGGCTCAGTGGGGTATAAATACTGTAGGTTCCTCAGCTATAAAAAGGGAAGCTAAAAGTCCAAGAGCAAGGATGAAACATGTAAGAATTGCTTTGTGGCCACTGGGCACTTCAAAGAAAGACTCTACGCATGCACTTTTAAAGTGTTTTTAAAAACTGTACTTTGTCACTGACTCTCCACATTGTGCATGAGAAACTTTCCATCCTGGCAGACGTAGTCCCTCTCTGAACTTGGCTGGCAAGGCTGCACCAGGATTACTTTGGGTGGTGTAAGTGGCAGGAGGATGGGGAGAAGAAGGGCCAAATAAGTGTCTGGTTTCCATTTTCCCCTCTGTTCCCAAAGCTTTGCAATTACAGAGACTGGGTCAGAGAATGACTTCCCAGACAGACCGTAAGCGGTGTCATTCATGGGCATTGCTTCACCTGCTGTATCGGGTGACAGAAAATAGCTGCCCTGTCTCTAGGTAGCCACCAGCGGTAGTGCTTAGGATCTCGCACGTTCCTGCTGGTAAGCTCACGCGTCAAGAGGCTGTGGGTATAACTCATTCCTCTGCAGAGGTTAGCACGAGGCCAAGGCACCACATAAGTCCCACTTGAGCCTGTAGGGATTTATTTCGGTGCCTTGGCCTTGTCTCAGGACTTCTGCAATACCATGGCTTTCTGCCAGATCTCTGCATGTGTTCACATTTCGACCTGTGTGTTTTTAGTGTCAGCTGGAGTCTTGTGGAGGTGTGAAAAAAGGCTTGTGCCAAAATGGCTGGAGCATCCAGGGGCTCTGGACCCTTTTTTTTGAGGCACTTAATAATAATGAGAGTTTTATCAGTCATCTGCACTGTTTCTATATACTACAGCTTGTATTTACTAGCTGCTAGGCATTGCGGCCTTTGTGCGCTCAGCTGTGTGCCTTCAAAGCTCTACCTGAACTACAGCCATTTCAGTTGAGAAATGGTTTTGTAAGCAGAAATGGACGGCAGCAGATGACAGCTTTCTCTTGGTGCTGACAGTTGCTTTGCCATAATTACTGTTCTCATTCTTCCTATATCAATAGGATGCCTTCCTGGCATCTGAGGTTGGTATTTGTGTTACCTTTAAGACCAGCATGTATGAGTCCAGCCTTTTAATTTAATAAAACTTCTTTCGACATGTCTCCTGGCACTTGTCCAGTTATATACTCATTTTTCTCAGCTGCTGACTGTGCTCAGATACTGGGAGAAAGATTAAGAGCTTTTAAGGATGCCAGGAGTGGGGAGAAAAATAACTTTCAGTGTTTGTCCAGAGCTG
Source organism: Nipponia nippon (assembly GCF_047370975.1). Lineage (NCBI taxonomy): Eukaryota > Metazoa > Chordata > Aves > Pelecaniformes > Threskiornithidae > Nipponia > Nipponia nippon. Next base: position 13,568,317 of record NW_028262391.1, read on the forward strand.
CTGCAGTTGTTTCTACTGACAGCCTGCCATCAAGCAGGGTCCTCTGTGCTGAAATCCATATTCAAGCAATAGCTGCTTAGGTGCAGCTGGGTTCTGGTGCTTTTTCCTCAATAATCCAGGGTATGACTTAATTTCTGAAGGAATGTGTTCAGGGCTAAGGGGCATTTAGGCTGAAAAGACTCAGATGCAATTGCACGCAAAAAGAAGAATCATAAAGGAGCTTCAGGTCGTGACGTGAGAATGGGGAGAGAAGACACTTTGTAGGAACTGGTTTGGGTAAGAGCAACCTTGCATGTGAACAGGTTCAGCGAACTGCAGACTGCTGGAAGATGTCCTGACACTGCTTCCTTGCCAGGCTGGCCAAATTCAGCAGCACGGTGACTCCTTTGTGGGTCGGTTCTGGCTTTAAAAGAAAATGCCTTTCACTTTATAAGTAGGGGTGTACTTTCAAAACTCAGTCTCAGCTTGCTTTCAGTCAAAGTGTGTGTTAAAACTGGGAGCTAGGAAAGTGCATATGCAGTGACCAGGTTTGAATGTGTAGGAAGCTGTAGGTCCTACCTAGCAGGGCTCTGGGACCTGGATGTTTGTGAGTTGCCTTTGGCTCTTTATTCTCAAAATGGAGCTGCATCCCCATGTGCTTCACAGTCAAGCCTTGATGGAGGAATTGCTTGATTTTTTTAGTTTACTTTTCTAAGCAATGGTTAACATAGGAAAGCTATCTAGGTATGTGGGAAGAAGTTTCCCTTTAATTCCTACAACATGGAAAGCTTCATCATTTTTGAAGAGTAGGAAAAGCAAGGCTGAGATTATTATGGTGAAAGGTAGCTTTAAAAAAATAGATCCGTCATTCTGGAAAACAACTGTGTAATTGCTCTCATGCACATACAGACCAGCATTGCATTTGGCAGGCCAGCAGATGCAACTGTCTTACTATTCTGGAATAAAAAAGACAAATCCGTTGACAAGCAGAAAGCTTTGTGTCCCACAAGATGACCAAAAATACTACAATTCTCTACATTGTGCCAGACTGCAATCTTTCTCTGTCTCATCTCCTCTCTCTGTTTGCTCCTTTGTGCATGGTTTTCTCATATTTACTGCTATGCCAAATACCTTCATGATCATAGGTGGGAAGTTTTTTTCAGCTGCAGTTTCTGTTCTTCATTTTTCACTGCTAAATCCTGGGGCCCATATTTGAACAGCAGCACGCAAGTTTATTTAGAAGACTTCCTTTTCATGGTCTGCCACTGTTGTTTAAAACATGGATTTGCCAGAAGATCCCTGCTGCCAGAGATACCAGAGGTGGCCTGTGCCTTATTGGGGAGGGAAAGTTTCAATACTCTACTGTGAAATAGATTTACCACCAATATTCCCAGGGAGTATCTGCACAGTCTCTCAGGGTTTCACTGGAAAACAATTTTTCATATTCAACAGAATTTCCTGTGGTGGGTTTCACCCTGCTGAGCACTGTTTTCAGAACAGTCTCTGTTTGAATTGGCCATAGCATGATCGAAGGGATTTCACACAGTCTTCCAGTGGCTACCAAGAAGAGGGTTCTTATGTCCCACCAGGCTCTTATATCCCAGCAAACATTTCTCTCATATCAGCAGGGCTGCAGCTACCAGCCCACTGGCTGCCTTTCAATCTAGTGAGCAGCACAGCTCATTATCCAGACGAGAGGGAATTAACCTCTCAAGTGAGGTATGACAGAGCCAAGCTCTCCAGTGCCTGGAGTGCTCCAGCTGAGACGGGAGCTGCAAGGATCCCGGTGTTTGCTGTTGCGGGGAGGGGGCTGGTGGGAAAGGTATTCTTCATATCTCTGCCTTGTTATTCTCATTTGTTGGTGTGGAAGCTAATAGTGGATTTTTGCATGGTTTGGTTTGGTTTTGTAGTGCTGTGCTTGCATGTGTTCTGAACTCCAGGCACTTGGATAGCGTTCTCACTAGAGAATTGCCAAGATGAAAGTAAGCAAGAAAAAGTGTGGCATTAGGTATATGAAGACATGCTGCATTTGCTTTGCTGTCTCCAAGAGTGCAGTGCCTTCCACATCAGCTGGTGGCCCCAGGGGCCCCTTGGCTTTAGTGCAGAGGGTCCCCCCTTGGCTTTGTTGAGATGTAATCAATATGGCCCTTTCACAGTAGTCACCATTCTCTCTCCCTAGCACCAACTTCTGGTTTTTAAGTAATTGAAGTTTGAAGCGGGCTCAATGGAAGCTGCTTCTCTCCTTTTCCTCTTTGGCTGAGTGCTTTTTTCCTCTTGTATTTGCTGCTGGGAACAGTATTGAAGCACTATTTGCACCCATGAGACTGGGACACTGAAATCAGATTTCCCTGTCAACTAGTTGTTTTCTCTTCCTTGCCAAGCACTCACTCGTACCTGGGGCTTTCCCACTTTCTAAATCTCCCTGTCACATACCCTCACTGTAGGTGCGAAGACATCTGCTTTTGCCCTCCTTCAAAGCCCGTACTGTGATCATGAAGGTGGGAAGTGACTGTTTCTCTAGTGGTGGCTGGTGAAGGGTCCTGTACATTCATCTTTTTCTTTTCTCTGGTTCCTTCTCTACAGTCTCCTTTCGGCCTGCTTCAGGAGTGAACTCACGGACTCAAGGAGAGACTCTCCCAAACAGACTGATGCCATCCTAAAACATTCCAGCCCCCCAAACCCATCAGTATATCCATAAACTGAGCTGGTGGGGTCACTTTGCCCATCTGGCGGGACTAGGAACAGTGGGGCAAATACACAGCCTGATAGCAACAGAGTAAATAGTGAGAGTAATCTCCTGAAGGGACTCAAACTTTGCAAAAACAAGACACTTCTACAAACCTCTTAGCTGTAGCCCATAGCGTTGGGAGGTCAGGAACCACAATGTCGTCTGTCTTGGTGTAACGTTTTCTTCCTGGTTTTGTAACCTGTTGATACTCTTTCCTGTTACTTCTGTATTTGTGAAACTCGGCAGGGTTTCTCTGAGCAGGTCTCAATTTTAAAATGCCTCTTGTCTTGTTTAAATTAAAAAAATGTGTTCATGGGCTGGGGGGGATGGAAGAGGGTTGGGTATGTTTAAACAGTCTGTGATAGTCAATTTGGCCTGTTTTAATGCCGGTCATGCAGTAATAGTGCAAGTAGATGAAGTATTTGTACTGCTGGACAGAGGGAGGTAATAATTATATGAATTGGCACTGTTAAGAAATCAATTTTTTTCCTATAGAAATTCCCACTAATTTGGCATCATGAATTGTTTTCCCTTATTTCTAATCATAAAGGGTCTGATCTAAAATACATCAAAATTGTAGGGAAAAGCGGGTGACTTTGACTTTGCACCAGCACCGCTGGCATTAATCCAGCTTGGCTGAACTTAGAAAGGTCCCTCCTGACTCTGTGGGCTCGATCCAAGTGGTGGGCTGAGCTGCACAAGGTGAATGTGAGGTTGGAGTCTTTCTGCATAATGATGTCCATGTGTGCTCAGTGTCCCTGTGCCTTTGCAGCTGAGGGTGTAAAGGGCAGTGTGTTGAAAACCGCTCATTGCCCTGCCTGTGAAAAAGGGTCACAGCTTGCCCCTTTCCTTGCTGGCGTTCAGCAGTTATTAGATGTTGCTTTAGCATATTCATCAACCCTACTATGTTTTACCCTATCACTACAAACCTCACAGATCAAAGGAAAGAGGTGCCAGCACGTTTTGCAGCCGACTCAGCCAAGTGGCCCCTGGCCGTGCCCACCTTGTCCATTAATCCTGCAACCAGTGGCTTTTGCTTATTGTGTCTGTGAAGTGCATCCTGGCTTAGCAATTCCTGCACAAGAGACTGTTTCTCAGCAAGGACTTTTAAATCCTCACACTGCTTGTATCAAACTCTACCTCTGAAGGCCGTTTGTATGGGGCTTGACAAGGTGGATTTGAACCCTTTGGAAACTTCACCTCTAAGTGTCAAGCCCAGACCAGCACAAAGGAGGAACGATCAACAGGCAAGTAACACGCTGTGGAATTAACCTGGCATTGCTGAGCGTGGCACTAGGTGCGGATGCTGGTGATGAGGGAGGAGCTAGTTGAGGGTGGGCGTGATGCCTGCTGCGGCTCTCACCAACAAGAGGTGCTCAAACATCCTTACGTGAAGAACAGTTCCTGATGCTGGTAGAAAAGTGTACTTGAACCCACGCTCTCAGGCAGTGGCATCTTTCCTGAGGAACCCTCCAATGTTGACGGCTGCAGGAAACAGAAACGTGAAGAAGTTACTGAAGGTACACCAGGAACGGTGCTCCCTGTGGGCAGGTGTCTGCCCAAATCAGCTGTGGTTGGGGAGCAGAGCTCAGTTGCAAATGCCAGAGATAGGCAGCCCCTGAGAAACACAGGGGGCTGGATCAATACTGATGGGGATCTGTGTGCCTGCAGTGCAGTCCATGCTGGATTTATTTGAGGTAAGTGCATACCCAGCTCTGTCACACCTGTGGTTAGGCACAGCCTGAAGAGAAGGTGCCTCCCAAATGTAGATCAGGCCTCCTGGCCACCCACCAAGGAAAAAAGCCTGATGCAGTGGGAGAAGACTCTTATCTCTGAACACCACATCATCTGCTTCCAGGCAGCAAGCTGTGATCTGAGCAGATGATGACTCGTACTAACATCTCGTTTGAGAGCCATATCCCATCTCTGGATATCTCCTTCGTTATCTTAGCAAGACTTGTACCATAGCAGTGTGGGGGAGGGCTGATGGACCAGAGCCCCCAAAATTGTGATTAAGTATAAATAATAACTAATTAAATACTAGCAGTGACTATTTCATACAGTTGCAGCTCTACCATCGCTCCTAGTGTAAAGCTAAACAAATCAAGTGCCTCTTTAATTTGCCTGGAAACTCCAGGAAGTACTTTGAGATCACAAAGCAGGTAACTATTGCTCTGTGCCTTTTTATTTGGGAGAAGATAGGCAATACTATTCCTTTCCCCGTGAGAGGTGGGAATCTGAACTGCAAATGCAGCCCAGATGCAGGATTATGCTTGGCACTGTTAGTCTGTCCTTCCAGTGAAGGTTTATTCCTGGATCTTGATCTTCTTTACTTATGGATGGCAATATAGAAATACTGCAACAAGGACACACTAATCTGTATCTAGAGCTCTGCGCCAGGGCCTGTTGACCAGCAAGTTTGAGGAGGCAGGCCACCAGAAGATGCAAGGCATCCACAGCCCACAGTGGGAGATTCCAGCTCACGCTCCAGTTCATCATCTGGTCTGACCTCTAGGAAATCTCTTGTACCATGATGGGCAATGCAGCACCTGGGACTTCCACCAAACAAGACTGTAAATTATCTGGAGCCCACTGTCCTCTGGAAAGGCTTTCCGATTTGTCCTCCTTACCTATAAGAGGATGATGATTGTGAAACTGGTCTTAATGGTAACTTTATTTGCTCTCCAGCTACTAGGTGGTTATCTTAGAAGGTGCTTTTTTTTTTTTTTTTTTAATCAAATAACCTGGAGCTGGAAGGAATTGGAGTTGCTTCATAGTCTGTCTTCTGCAGATAAAAGAAGAAAACTTTTCCCCAGCTATCTTTTGATTGCTTCTTTGTCACCTCTGGGACTTCAGAAAAGTAAGCCTTTTCCTTTCAAGGAATAACCAAGTGGACTAATTGGGCCTTGTCAGTCAGTCAGGTCATATCAGTCTATGTCAACTAGTTGACATATATCCACTCCCTGTATTATAGCTCGATTCCCTGGAGAGCAGGTTGCATCCACTGCCTGCCTTGGGAAATTCTCATATCTGAAATCTAAGGGGAGTCGTCATTGCCACCCTGCACTATTGCTTGCTTTAGAATAGCAGCAATTTCAGATGTGGAGAGCAAGGGTATTTCTCTGCTTTTTAGTGTCCCGTTTCATGGGCCTCCAAAGTGGAGGAGCACAACTGAATATCATCTGTGTGCCATTACTAGACTACATCAGTGACATCCCAGTGTTATGCAGCCCAGTGGGCAACCTTACTTTAAAAAACATTGCTAATGGGCATGTTGACCATGTGCGAACCTGGGATGTAATCCTTACTGCACTTGCTGTGGCTACTGTAAGGAAAGGCAGGCCCAGAACTGGACAGCTTTGATTCCACTTGGGTGTCTCTGTGTTGTGACTAGCTCTAGGTCTCCGGGGACAGCAAACTGTAGGCACGAGGGCTTGGGTGAAATCTTAAACTCTCTAAGCCTGAGCTGCCCTGTTCTTGCACTTAATGAACCTTTGATGTCATTTGCATTAAGGCTGCTTACATGATGGTGTGGTCACCTAATGTGAATGAGGACTCTAGGACTTGTCTACTGAATCAGGTAATTGGTCTACCCAAGCAGTTTCCTACCTCTGGTGAAGGGCTGATATCCAGTGAGCTGGGAAAGCACAGAATTATTCAAGGTAACCTGTGAACTGAATTGTGCTTCATATGTGGGAGAAGGAAGTTCCTTCCTGACCTCTTGAGATGATCAGTATATGCCTTGAAGCATGAGAGGCGATTGCCCTTGTATAAGCTTGCATAACTACAAATGTTATTGGCTAAATAATTACATAGCCTCTTGAAGAGAGAAAAATCAGTTGCAGAATGTGACTCAGTGCCTTTCATATCAGACTGTTCCAATAATAGTCTCTTAATTGAAGTGCTTATACCTTGCTATTAAAATGCATTTCACTGGCATTGATATTAAAGAAATGTTAATGCTCCTACTTCTAATCTTTCTTGAGACATAGTAAATATAATTTTAATGAAAATCACTGTGCATGACATTCTTATAATACCTGTTTAAAAAAAAATTGAGAAAAAAGCAATATATTTTAAATGAATCCTCAAACACCATGTAGTCCGTGTGTTTAACACCAAAAACATTTTCTTGTGTTTCTGAGGCTGTTGCTATATTGATGTGTGACATTAATTTTCAATAAAATTTTGCATCTTGGTTTATCTTGGGACTTTTCTTGGACTAGATAGCTTTCTCTAGACCTTTCACACATCTGCTTATGTGATGGAATAGTTTAGTTGAAACAAGTATGGGTACGAAGAAAAATGCTTTTGTTTCCTGTTTTATTCACTTTAGCTTGATTTTTCTTAATCTTGATTCTTATGAGAATGAATGAGGTAAGAATGGAGTCCTAAAGCTATATGTTAAAGTATGTATTTGTTTTCTATAGTGTAGGGTGCTTTGGATTGGCTTGTGTTCGCATGCTGCTTTTTTTTTTTTTTTTTTAATCCCCAATATATTTTGTAGTCTCCTAACTAGCTTTGCTGAGATTACTGTTGGTGGTGGAGAGGGCAAAGTTAGGTCCACTACTGACCCTGGACAATCTTGTTTTGTAGCAACAGACATCTTTAAAAAAAAAAAAAAAAAAAAAATCTAGTCATGAGCTCTCTGAATAAAATATGTCCCAAGCTTAAACAATGCAACTAACTCTTTTTTGGGTCATCTTTGGTGATTTGATTTGGAATTTCACTGTGTACGTGGTGACCTCCTCACTTGCATATCATGCAGATTTTGCCCAAGAGACTACTCAGGTGTGTATTAATTTCAGCTGAAGTGTTTGTGTATACTACTTCAGCATTCTCAGGCAATTTTTATTACGATTCTCATGGCCAAATCTTGTTCTCAATAATATTAGTGGGAAATGCCCCTCTTATTTTTTGGGGGGTAGATTTTGCTACTGTGCATTTATAACTTCAAAGGATGGGTGCCTGAACCTGTAAAGTAGAAATATTCATTTTGGTCCTAAATCCAGAAGCCTCTTAGGTTAAGGGTGGTGTCAACCTGACTTGAATTTCATGGCTGGCCTCAACTTTTATAATTGGTGAATTGAAACCTCAGATCTGAATCATTCCCTTCACCCTGAAAAGTTGGATCTGAACTTCATGGCTCAGTTTCACTTCCCCTTGGGAGTTGCTGCCATCGTTAATATTAATTTGTGAAGCTTCTTGTGCTTTCCACTTCCTTGAGTCTATGAAGTTTGCTGGATCTTGTCCTGCATCTTCACTGCCAAAGGACAGTTCACACCCTTCTGCACCTCCTGCAATTGTGTAACTAGGTAACATTTCTTCAGGGCCTTAGATACTCTAGCCTGTTAACATAGATGTTTTCTCCACCCAACACTGCAAGTCTTAAAAGTGCAGGAAGCTGGAGACAATGTAATTGTATGAAACCTGACCTTGAGTGCTGAAGGTTTTAATAAATTATCTAGGAATAAGTCTTTTCTTTCCTTTACACTTCGCTTATTTGAAGTAATAACTATTCTCTTTGCATAGAAGGAAAGCCAGTTCCCAGGAATTGGTGTAACCAGTTATACCCAGACAAACAAGTTTCCCAGCGGGAAATAAGATGGGAATGTGCCCTTGCACATTCACTGTGGGGTCACTGTGATATGGCCGAATGAGTGCCAGGCTCCATGGCGAGCCGGGTGACATCTACTCTGGTGGGCGAGCATGGCTTGCGAGGGTACTTCGTGTTTGGGAAGCGTGCCTGCTTCCCCAGCACCTTTGTCCAGTCTTGCAAATGCCCCTGGTGTTGGAGAAAGAAAAACCCACTCTCTTGTGGCACGGCAATGCTCTCTCAATTGCGCTCTTGGGCCCGCTTTAATGATCATTTTCTGCATATCCCAAATAAGACCCCACTCCAGATGGGATGCCGCAGCCGTAACTTGATCTGGGAACTGGGCTGTCGTTCAGAAGCAGTCTGGTCTTCGAGCTCCGGATTGCTTACGAGGTGGGATTGCAGCTGGGACCCTCGGGGCTGGGGAGGGGGAGCTCGCCAGCAAGCCCCTCTGGCCCAGTTTGTGGTTGTGCTGGATGGAGTTTGGGGCTGTCTGGACTTGAGGGAGGCTACTGCTGTTGTCAAGTGGTAATAAGAATCTGATACTCTTTGCAAGCAGCCTGCGGGGTTTGGATACCGAGTTCTTCTTAACACCAGCAAAAGCTGTGTGTCAGCATCCCAGGCAGCTCTGACCATCTCAGTAATGGTCCCTAAGGTGTATGGAGTCTGTCTTGAGTGAAGAGCCTCTGGCTGTTATATATACACCTGATAACAACCTGATTATATGAATAACTAGGAGTTTTGGAGAAACCAAGGTGATAAGTGTGATGGGATCTGAAAATTGTTTCTGCAGTCAGGTTTTAGGGGTAGTTAGGATCATTTGAGATAGCTTCCTCAGCTCTTTTTCTTACAAAAAAGCCTTTGACCACAAGTAAAAATACTATTTTTGAGTTTTCGCAGCTGTTTGCTGGCTTTGCATATGTTCTCTTCAACTGAAAAACTTACATAGAAACTTTTCCTTAAATAAAAAATTTGAACTGAAAGTGAAGCATCCCTTTGTCAGTATTTCACCATTTGTTTTTTAAATGCCCAGAATATCTGGGAAACTTCTTATTTCCTGTTGACTCTCTCTCCAATGATCTTTATCTGCGATGTTCCCATGGTGTCAGTGATTTCACTAGCAGTAGCTCACCACTGCCACAGACAAAAAAATGTAGCCCCGTGGATGCATGCTCTTAGCAACCAACCGCTGTAATCCCTGTCCTGACATCTCCTTGGTTTGCAGGACCTCCATGCAGTCGCAGTCATCCTATGGCTCCAACTCTCCACCGCTCAGCAAAATGAACAGCATGAACAAGCTGCCCTCGGTCAGCCAACTAATTAACCCCCAGCAGCGCAACGCCCTGACCCCAACCACCATCCCCGACGGCATGGGAACCAACAGTAAGAAACCCTTGCTCTTTCTCCGTGCGTGCACCTCGCTAATCTGGGGAAGGAGACTTGGCATCTCCGAGTGGCTAGTGTTAGTCTGAGACCCTGGAGTCATTCATGGCAGCAGGGCTGGGAACCTGTAGAGCCAAGTACTGCTGGCTGCTGTGCCACGGGGCAAGTCACCTGCTTTCTCCAAGCTTCAGCATGCTGCTCTGAGCCTCACAGGGGTGAACAGAGCTACTTCTTGCTGCAGATCTGGCTGGCTGCACTGTCATCTGTCTTGTTTCTTCCTTTCCCAGCAGAGGAAATGCAAACGTTGGCAAACTTCTTCCCCTTGGTTCAATTAAGTCGCTGCTTAGTTTCAAAGGAAATATCTGCATCTCACAGCTCTGCAACCTGCTTCTTCCTGGCTGCTGAAGAGTGCCCAGCAGCCCTGTAAATCCAGGATGCCAGACATGGTTCTGGGGGCTCAGTTTTGTTGGTTGGGGTTTTTTTTTTGTTGAGTTTTTTTGTTTTGTTTTTGTTTTTAAATTGCAAAAGTTCTGGGCTCTTGCCCACACCTGTTCTGATTCCCTTCGGGTGCTCTCGGTGTCTCTGAAAACAAAGCTGTTTGGCTTCCGTATTGAGTTACTCTGCTGGCTCTGTCCCCCTCCTCTCCTGCAGCAGGGAAAGCCGAGATGCCTGCGGCTTGCTTAGGTTTCTACCGAGCCTGTTTGCAAGGGAAGGTGATGCGGCAGCGCTGCCGACAGTTGCTCTGGCAAGGGGAGAGCTCCTGAAGGACTGTCTGTCATGTGGTCCTTGTACGGTCACTGTGGGCCTGCCTGAAACTCCCTGTGAGCTTGCTCTGTGCGGGACTTTGCAGGGGATTTAAGGCTGCTTCGACTGCGGGTGCTGTCCCTTGATGCCATGCTGGGGGTGAAGCGGGGGCCTGGGGACACCCGGGTAACAGTGTGCTCCTCCTTCTTCTCTCCTCCAGTTCCCATGATGGGCACCCACATGGCCATGACCGGCGACATGAATGGCCTCAGTCCCACTCAGGCGCTGCCTCCTCCCCTCTCCATGCCTTCAACGTCCCACTGCACCCCCCCTCCTCCGTACCCCACAGACTGCAGCATCGTCAGGTGAGCGGGAGCAGGCTGCCCAGCGCACGTTTCCTACCTGCAGGGAGCAGAGGCCTCGTGTTGGGAGCCTGAAGGGTCCTGCTGGGTCCCTCACCCCGTTCTCCTGGAGCACTGGATCCCAGTGGGTCTTGGCAGTCCTGGGGCTGGCACCCTCTGGGCACTGAGCCTCAAACCCCCACCTCTGAGCAACTGAGAGAAACAGGGACGTTAGGACTGCAAGAAAGCCGAGGGACGCAGCATCTATTGGACTGGTGGAGTTGAGGGTGCCAGGCAGTCTTGCAAACGTTTCTTTTTTCTTTTTTCTTTTTTCTTTTTTTTGCTTTCCCCCCCCCTTCAGCCACTCAACAAGCTATGGCTGAGGTCAGAAGCCCCTCTGTCCTCCATGAGGTCAAACAGGTTGAAAGATGCTGCCCATAAAGGAGGAATCCTTTACGCTTAGGGAGGAATGTTCTGATTTGAAGTACTTTGTGTGCATGATGTGTCTAAGCCCCAGACCCACTGCCTTGCTGAAGCCCTCTATCCGTGCAGCAGGCTGCCACGGGCTCAGCCACCTTCTGGGTGAAGTGACCTGGCAGGAGGGTCCACATGAGCCTTCCTGCCCCAAGATCCAGGCTGTGTAGCACCGGCTCTTGATTAAAGCAAGGTGCTGCCACGAGGGCTGTCTGCTAGGAGCTAAGCTGAAGGACTCCCTCATTTGTTTGATGTGGCAGCGATGTGGCTTGCTGGCCTGGGATGTCTTGGAGAAGGTCAAGCCAAGGGTGAAAGCTTTGTTTCCTGTTGCTGCAGGTTGGCTGAGTGTTTGGTTTTTCTGTGGTTTGGGCTGTTGCAGCCAGGGTGATCCTTTTTTCTCTCTCCTTCCTTCCTTCCTCCTCTGCAGCTTCTTAGCGAGGTTGGGCTGCTCATCCTGTGTGGATTATTTCACGACCCAGGGGCTGACCACCATCTATCAGATTGAGCATTACTCCATGGATGTAAGTAACTCCTCACCATTTCCTTTGTTTGCACTCTTGGCCCTGCTGTAGGAACAGGTCAGAAATCCAGACTCAGTATATTTTTATTTTTGTATTATTAGTTTGATTTAAGGCTGTCGCACACAGAGAAGACGTATTGTGAGATGAAGAGAGGCTGGACTCAGGGCCAGCATTGTAATTGCCTTGCATGGCACAGAGAAAGAGTGTCTCCCCCTCCCCACCACTGTGCATTTTAGCCCCCGAAGTGGCCCCAGCCCACATGCCTGTTAATTCCACAAGGCTTGGTTTCAGTTTACACCGCTCTGAAACACCTCACTTGCCTGCAGACAAGTAGGCTGTCCAGAAGTGGTCTGCATTTTTCCCTCCCTGCTTCTGTTTTCTGGCCTTACCTTAACAATCTTCCCTTGCCACTGGCATCTCAGCCCAGCTGTTTTTTTTCTCTTGCATGGCTTTTGCTGCAGGGTTGCTGCTTCCTCATCTGTGCCATTGCTCTCCTCAGAGCTGGCTGTTCCCTTTTTTTGCCCCAAGACTTTGCAAGGCTGTGGTGCTTTTGCTTCCTAGCATGGGCTGCCTTCCTTCTGCTGCTGCTCTAATTAGAAAAGCTGACCCAAATTAACCAAAGCTGGTTGTTAATTTTTTCAGAAGCTGATGTCACATTTCCCAGAGTTTAGGTAATGCTACTGTCAGGTACTGCACCAGAGATTGTGGGGCCTCAAAGTCCAAGTTTTCTAAGGTTATATGTCTGTTCTTAAATTTTGGTTATGTTCAAGTAATTAAGGCAGTTCCTGTAGAGTCAGATCTAGAGCTTTGAATACCAGAGCTCTGACTTGGATTCTAAAATCCTTTTGCAGGCTTTGAAATAAACATGGAAGTTTTCAAAGCCGTTGAACTTTTGCAGCCCAGCATCCCTCACCACAGACAACCAGCAGATCTCCCCAAGGTCATCTTGGAGGCCTTGCAGTCCAGTTAAACGTCTAGCTTTAGGTCACCATATCTTACGCATGAATGTGTGCTTTGTGTAACTTCAAAGCAGACCTTGTGTCCTTAGTCCTTGCTGCTTCATGGCTACACATGCTTGTTCAGAAGCAAACCACCACCTTCAGGATTAGTGGTTTGTCTTCTACAGTGCATCATGGCCCCCTGGATTTTAGCAGCTTTGTCGGTTAATAGGCATTTGCAGGGCAGCCCAGAGGCTGCTTCTACTCTCGGAGCCCAGTTTGCCCAGGGATTGCCCTGTTAAGCCCTCCACCTTGCCTTGCAGGATCTGGTGAGCCTCAAGATCCCAGAGCAGTTCCGCCATGCCATCTGGAAGGGCATCCTGGACCACCGGCAGCTCCATGACTTCTCCTCCCCTCCCCACCTCCTGCGCACCCCCAGCGGCGCCTCCACCGTCAGCGTGGGCTCCAGCGAAACCCGGGGGGAGCGGGTCATCGACGCAGTCCGCTTCACGCTCCGGCAGACCATTTCCTTCCCGCCCCGTGACGAGTGGAACGACTTCAACTTTGACATGGATGCCCGGCGCAACAAACAGCAACGCATCAAGGAGGAAGGGGAGTGAGCTCCGCAGACCCTGCTCCACCCTGCCTCGGCAACAAACTGCTCAGCCCTTCATTTGTCTTCCTTCTGCTTGGTACTGCACCCCTGGACGAAGGGCAGATGGAGCCTTCTTGCTCACACATGCTAGTTATGCTGTCTAGGTCATAGTCCTGGACTGCGACCTCCACCCCAGCTCTTGCAAGGGGAAGAGCTGAGCGAAGGGGGAAGGCGGGTGGTATTTCCTTGAAAGCCGTTGACCTTCTCACGAAGGCATTGTTCTTGTTTCGTGTTTTCCTTTTGGGGAGAGGGCTTCTTTTCTTGACTTTTGAATCCTCACACACCTTGTGGGTGTCCTGACCTGCAAACTTCTCTCTCATCCAGCGATCCTGCTTTGAAAATCAGGAAGGTTAAAATAAATTTTAAAAAAGCCAAAAAAAAAAAAACAAACACTCAACCCCAAAATGAAATGCAAAAAACATAAAGCCACCAAACTCTGAACTGGCAGTTCATCCAAAAAATAAATGGGAATCGGTCTGCTGAACGTCGCACTTAAACAGCCTCTTCCCACAGAGCTGAGTGCTCTGTTCATGTGTAATATTCTCCAGCGGAGACAGCACATGCACTTTGCTGGGCAGGCCAGCGCATAGGGCCACCTGCAACCTACTTTTTCCTTTTCCCTTGCCTTCTGTGGGGAAAAAACAAACCTGCTGTCTCTTCTTGCTTTGAATTTACATTCATGTGTATGTCCTGGTTTGCTTGTTTCAGGATATAAACACAAATACAGCCGTCGATCACTCTGGACTTCTGTCCTCCACCCAACCTCTAGCTGTTCTGTACTACCACTGACATGTAAGCTAGAGAATTAGGCTTTTCCACATACGCAGCCTGGTTTGTTTGGCATAAGAATTTGGCTACCTAGCCTCCAGTTGAACAGAGGACCAACCGAGAGCTGCACACTGATTTGTAGGGCATCAGCTATCCTAAACCCAGACAATCTTTTATTTAGACCATGCTAGATTGATTTCCTGCTGAGTAAAGTACAACCGTCTTTAGATATACCTGTAATAGGCTGGATCGTGTTGTGGTTTGTTGCTGGTAACTATAGACTAAGTGATGAGCAACTAGAAGTGGAGAGTAAAAAAAGACAGAAATTTCCAACTGCCTTGGAACAAGGACCAGTTCCTGATAATATGAGTGTTGCTACTCCAAAATGTCATGTTTACATGAGAAATTGATTTTTCTCTGTTTTTTCTTTATTGGTTCTACAGCAGCTGTGCTCTGAGGCATTTCCTCTGACTGCCAGTGATCCTGTGGACACGTAACTGAACAGAGTGCCTGTTTTCACATTCATATTGGCCAAGGTAGTGGGACTCTAACATATATAAAACAAACCTAAACTGAGGAGCTTGGCTCGGCACAGCTGCTTTCAAGTTGGCATGCTCTTTTTAACAGTAAGCCTGACTTTTTGGTTGGGGAAAGATGGAAAAAAAACAGCTTAAATGACTTGTCATCCTACCTTGCTACAACAAGATAATCTTGTTTCAATGCAGTGGCTGTTTTCTGGTCCCTGCTGTGTGCCTGTATTTCATTTAACTCCAATATTGTTAGCATCGTCCCTCCACCTGTCTGTTGTGCCAGGTCTATGTTGCATTCAAAGACTGCCTTTTGGTAACTGTGTAAGCCCATTTTGGATAGCTCTACATAGTGATGCAAGATGGTTACCCTGTAAAGTGTGTGTATATAAATATTTTTTTGTATGTGTAATTTTTGTTTCCTACAGCATAACATGCCAATTTTTTATTTCTTTTTGGGCTACCGGGTCTGACAGAACCACAATAAAATGTTGTTTGTTTTTCTGTTTTTTTTTTTTAATTATTATTTTTATGCCGAACGCTTACAGTATACCTTGTAACAAATGAGTCGTCACTGGACAAATATATTTGTATTTTTCATACTGAGATTCCTGTGTTACTTTGCAGTTGAGGGGGGAGGGGGCAGGTACCAAAAGCCTGTTTTTATCATTTTATTTTGTAACACTTCAAAGAGCAGCGTCCTAGATTTCAAAGTATTTAACGTGCTCAGTGTGAAAACTTACTGTGTCTTTTTTTTTTTTTTTTCTATATGCTACAAATGAAACGAGTTATCCTGCTCTTGACTTGATGCAAGAATTAATTCAGCGGGGCAGTGTTAGTGTGGGAAAAGTGTTAGTGCGGGTACTTTGCAAATTCCTGGAGGTGAATTAGGTTGTGCCCTTCTCAGCTCCAAGGTCTTGCATCTCCATTATGTAATCTTTCTGAGCTGCTTCAGTATTGTACAAATATTGATGCAAAAATACCGTCATTTTAGGAACTAGGAAGCTTCTGACTATATAAAGGTTAATGCAGTTAATGCTGTGCCCAGAGTCTGGGTGCATGAACTTCAGTATCTGCTTTTCAACTCAGCAGTGAGATGGAGCTTTTCTGCTGCATCACTAATGATTAAAATACATGCTGTGAAAACCTTCTTTCTACTGTATACCACTATGGGGCCCACTTCTGTATAACTGGAATCTTCAAGTGAGTTTGAACTGCTGTAGCTTTTACCCTCCCCTGTAGAGCTGTGATTTTTTTTTTTTGTTTTGTTTTGATACATCAAAGCGTATGGGTTAATTGAACTGAGAATCTGCCAATGCTTGTAGCAATGACAGTGTTGCCTGCACCAAGACCTACGTGTGTTTTGGAACACCTTGTTGTTGAAGTCAATGAAAATAAAAGCCAAACTGGAAGTGACACTGAATTCCCAAACAGCTTCTTTTCTTGCCTGTGCGCCGCCTTGGAAATGAGCAGGAGACTTTGTTGCTGCTTCCTCCTCTGAGCAGCTGGGCCTTAGCATTGCCTTTGCCCACGTGTGCCGTTTTCTAATCCCCATACCATCCATGGCACAAGGGTGTGTTGTAAGGTGCAGATCCTGGCACATCAAGTGGGTCAGCCCCTGTAAGCCTCTTGCTGAACTGAGAAGTCTTCTGGCTTTTGCATCATTTGCATGGCTCTTTTTTTGCCCTTTCATCAGGTTCCTTTATTCTGTTTCTGAGCAGGGCACCGGGAAGTGCCCCGTGTTTAATGTCCTGCTCAAACGCAATGGAGCTGTGACTGCTGTGTGCCCTGGCTGGGGGGAGGGAATGTGTCCTCTGAGCAGGCAGGATCAGTGCTGCCCTTTCCTACCTCCATGCTTGTAAAATAGCCTTGTACAGCCATCTCCGCCACCCCCTCGGAGCTTGGGGAGGTTTGTCTTCCTTATTTAACTTACACCAAAAGCTTTGTGCATCACCCCATGCATCGTCTCTCCTACCAAAGCCTTTTCCTTCTTCATAAAACTTCTTCATAAGAGCAGCTCAGAGCCAGTGGGGTGGCTTCTTTCCTTCTTCATAAGAGCAGCTCAGAGCCAGTGGGGTGGCTGTCCTAAAAGTGATGGAGTGGCCTTCATCAGCCAGTGGCTTCAGTCTGTCCATGGACCACCACATTAACAGCCCAGCTTCATGAGTGATTTCTGTGTGGGGCCCCGTATCTATCTGTTTCTTACAGTTTTCCTGGGTTATGGTTGAGGGAGGGTGCTCGGGAATGGGGAGAGTCCAAAAAAAACCCACAAAGATCTCAAAAGAAGAAAAGGCCATAGCTTACCTTGGGAGTTAGTTTCACGTTTACCATTAGGGTAGGGAAGGCCTGCCTAATTTCTTTGGTTCTGGTCACTGTTTCTTTTCACTTTTGCCAAAGGATTAGAAAAGCAGTTGTCTCTAGATATCAATATCCAGAGGCATCGGTCCCCTGGTTGCACTTTGGCAGTCAGGGATTGCTTGAATGTGGTGTTAAAGACTAGTATGTTGCCCTCAAAAGAGAAGTGCTACTACAACACCTGCAAGAATGTGCTGTTTCAGCTGATGGACTCCGTGCCTCTAGATGAGCAAACTGGATAAGGTAAAATAAGATTTCAGTTTCCATTAACGAGGTTGGCTTGAAATATGTTTGCTGATGGTTGCAATTGCTGTCTGCAGTGATCCACTGCTGGAGTAGGAACTTCTGCATTGCTTATGTTACAGCAAGGGTTTCAGTGCTGAGGAATCCCAAGCTGGCGCTCTCCCTTTTGCCCTCCACCCATACCCGCTGGAATTTTGTCTTTGGATATTGGGATGCTTCATATGCAGGCATGAAGTTTTCAGGGCAGGGATCCATCACAGGCTTCCAGTTGTGTTTTGCAAGCCTGGGTGGACCTCTGAAGACGTGCATACCCTTCTATGCTGTTTTCCAAGTGTGCTGAAGCTAGCAATCCCCTGGAATGAAACTTATCCGGACAGAACAAAACTTGGCAAATGCCCGAGTAGAGCCTGTAAAGGGTGTCTTGCTCATCACGTTCTTCCTGTCCTATGTGGCTTATCAGAAACCCCTGCCTTCCTGACAGCAAAGTGGCCACCTGCGCTGCAGTGGGAGCATTGCAGGACCTGGCCTCCCACTCCACCTCTTTGCAAGTTGTTTCTCAGTGGGAAAACGGTGTGGGCAGCCCAGCCCTAGCACCAAGCAGGAGCTTGGGCTGTTTGGCCTTCTGATTTGCTGAGCTATGAAATGTATAGCTTATACAAACCGCTGTGTGAAGGTTAGTGAGAGGAGCTGCACTGGGCCAGTGCTTTAGCCTGAAAGGTTCCCTGCATATTCTTCTCAGTGGGGTGGCAGTGCATGGCCACTGCCCAGGCGTGGAGTGTGGCCACCTGGGCACAGGCTGTGCCGATGCTGAGCCTTCAGCAGGCAGGTTTGGCAAACAGCCTCGCCTGGCTGCCAGGCTCGAGCTGGTGGTTTCTGGGTCCCGAGATGTTTTGGCTCTCTGCGACCCGTGACAGCAGTGTATTGCAAAGGGTAGAGGCTGGAGTTTTGGAGTCTTGTTGTTTATGTTTCATACACTGGCCATGAAGGTCAAATAAACTGGAAGGAAGCTAAACTTTATGCTCTGTTGGCAAGGACTGGCTGCAGATTTCTCCCAGCTTGCTTCCTTAAGATTAAGGAGCCAAAATTTTACTCAGAGGTATATGGCAGTAGCCCTTTGCTACACCTTTGCTCTCCTGATCTGGGCCCCATGGACAGGTCCCTTATATCCCATCCCCTCCCAACTGTACCATCCCTGCAGTACAAGGCCTCAACATTAGTGCTGTGGAAACAGATGGGTTTGGGTTTTTGTGTGCATTTCTATTAGTAGGTGCCTTTCATTCAGTGAGGAGTTGTAGCCCCTCTGCAGCCCCTTCCGTCTGCCTGTGGATGTTGCAGGGCTGCCCATCGCAGCCATGCCCTGCTGCTGGCAGAGCGTGGCCGTGTGCTTCCTTGGCTCAAATGGGTCTAAGTCCTTTTTGGGGTGTTGGTGGGGAAATCAGCTTGTTTTATTAAAATGCTTTGACTTCCTTGTAAATATTCCTACAGTGTCACATGTTTTGTTCTTAGGAAACAACAGCTCTGCCTTCACGAAGCGAGCCAGACGCCTGGGACTGCTGGTGAGTAAAGGAAAGGCTATGTGGGAGTGGGGGGGAAGGAGAAGCAGGATTTGGGGTGGGACAGAGAGACAGGGACGGCTATAGCTGCAGCCTCAGGGCACAAGCAAGCACTGAGGGCCATCTCTGGGGACTGTGCAGTGACTGTGTGCCTGCAGCATTGAAGCTAAAGGCTGAAGAGTCCTAACAGCACCTGAGGACGTTGCTTGTGCCCAGCGTGTTTCTGCCTTGGTGGCTGCAGTAACCTCACTCTGCTCCCACAGCAACATCAGACACAGGCCTGTGGGCAACTGAATTTCAACCTGATAGCTGTAACATTAGGTGTTTGGTGAGCGTCTCCATGCACCATTCTGCTGATTTTCTCACTGCCGTTGCAGTGCAGTGCCCTTGGCATACAGTGATAATGTGAGCACAGCAGCCAGTGGCTTTTTTGGCTGTGCCACCTCCCGGGACGATGGGGATACATGCTCTGACAGGAGGTGGGTGCCTTCTGGCGTGCTCAGCAATTACTCACAGGCAGCTGGGCTGATACCAACCATTACAGCATGCAAGGGAGATGCTTACGTTGTCTCTCCCAACTGTCTAGGGTAGGAGGTTAGGCTCCCTGCATCATCAGTGGCAAGAAAGTCCCCAGGGAGCCATTCAGAGCATATTAGCTTCCCACTCCCATTAGCCCAGGAAGATGTGGTCTCATTATTGCCTGCATCAAGGCCCAAGGAAGACTAAGCTTGTTTGTTAATATTAAGGTGGACGGCTCTGTCCGTGCAACCAGCTTTGCTGAGTTCCTAAGGCTTGGGGCTGCACTGCGAGAGACGCTCATGGCACAGCCATGTGCAACACAGTGGAAAGTAACTGGCTGCAGGGCTCTGCGTGTGGCAAAGAAACTGGTGCAGGGTCTGAAGAGAAAAGGAAAAACTGAAACAAAATAACTAGCAGACCTGGAGAAGAGATGGTGCTTTTCCCCTTCTGTTTTGACTGCCAGCACTCTTGACATGGGTGTCTAGCAGCAAACTTAAAAAAAAAAAAAAAAAAAAAAGAAAAAAAGGCGTACAAATCCAATCTGGCATTAAAAAAAAAAAAATTGAGACAACAGGAGATCTGGCTGCACTGAAGCCAAGGCGCTCCCGAGTGCATCATCTCCCACCGGCGCTGGTTCCTCTGTCAAGGGGATTCGTAATGCTGCCTCCATAAAAAAGAAAAAACTATAAAAATGAGGAGGGCAGCGGTGATGCGCAGCCCGCGGAGCCGGGCGGAGCGGAGCCGGGCGGAGCGGAGCCGGGTGGAGCGGAGCCCGGGGAGCCACTGCCCTCTAGCGGGACCCGCTCCGCGCCCGGCCCGGCTCTGGGCACCGGGGGCCGCTCTGCCGCCGGCGGCGTGGAATCGGCGTGCAGGGACTTGCTGCAGCTCCAAGGGGAGGATGAAGGCTCATGGTGCCAGCCCTCCTCCTGCCGCCTTTGTGGTCCCGTGTTCCCCACCACAGGCAGGTGCAACCCAAATTGCTGAGCCTGTGTGCCCCTCCTCAGCCCCCCAAACAGCTCCTGTGCTCATGGTGTGGGCATGAGTTTTATGAAACTGCCTTTTTCAGCACCTTTCCCCTCACATACTACATGCAAGAGCTGCAGCAGCAACTCTTCCTTGTTTATTTTGCATGGGTGGAATAAGCAAGTGGCCTATTGGTGTTTCAGAGCAACTTTTACTGTAGCTGCCTCTTGGGAAAGCTGCTGCTCTCCTGCCCTTTGCTGTGCACCCAGGGAATCCCCAGTGTTGTGCCTATGCCAACCAACACCAGCAAAAATGAGAAATTCAGAAGACGAAGACCAAAAACCATCACCTCTCATACCGGCAGAGACAACTGCTCTCACCACAGGCAGCACCTGGGTGCAAAAAGCCTGAAGCCATGCCCTCGGTTGGTGAACCTCTACCCAGAGATGTCTCCAGAGCCAGAGCCTCCCCATCCCAGGAGGCTGGTTGGAGGCGCACTGGAGGCAAGCAGCCCTGCATGGTTATCCCATGCTGCAACAGCCGGAAGCCACGGCCAGCATGCAGGAGCACCTCAGGCTCCCAGGTCCATGCGTGCCCTGCCCAAGGGCACAAGAGGTGCCCCACCTTCCCTCCGTGCACATGCACAGAACCTTAGCTGCAAAAGTCCTCCCTGCCAGAGCGATACACATCTCTTCTTCCAGCTGAGAAAATACCACCAGGTATTTTGCAGGGAGCGCACGCTGCAGCCAGGAACTCCCACAGCAGCACCTGGCTGGAGCATCGGCAGCCGGCTCCGAGCTCCCACGCTGCTGTGGCAGCCAGCTCAGCCAGTCTGGGTGGGGAACCCGGCACCCCGCCAGGGCCGACCCACCTGCAGCACCCAGCACCCTGCTGTGCACCTGCACAGCTCCGCAGGGTGCTGCACGCAGAGCGGGGCTCTCCCCCAGGGCTCCCCGCAGGCTGTTGGCTCCAAGGCGGTGAGCTGGCTCCAGCTCAGTTTGCTGGTGCGTGCTGTAAAAGCTCGCCCCACTTGTGTGGCCCATGTGCGGTTCTGCCCCAGGGGAGGCCAAACATGAGAGCAGCCCCCAGCACTGGGCAGGCACCCACCCACCGCAGTTCAGGGCTGTGCCATGGAGACAGGTTGCAGCTCCCAAGGAGAAGCTGGGGAGCTGGAGAGGATGGCACCCACCTTGACTGGGAGGTGGGGAGGGGTATGCCGTGCTGGCAGCCATAGGCAACACTTGTGCTGGATCTGGGCTCCAGGGCCATGCTCTGCCCACGCAGGCTTTCTGCTCAGCACCCAGGTGCCCGCATTGCTCACCCCTACCGTGGCCTCCAGGTCCCAGCTTGGCTTTCCTGGCTGGGGTGGCCGTGGCCTGCAGGGAGACCAGAAGGAAGAGTGCCCAAGCTGCTCATTTGCACACAAAGGTGTGAACTGGGTGCTCAGCGCTCAGGTGTGGACAAGCGTTTGTCAGGTGTTTCTTTCCGGTTATTCTGCATTCAGCCTGAGCATTTCCAAGTAGTCTCCTACTTGTCCATCTCCAGTCTTTACCTGCATTTTCCTTTCCCCCATCAGTAGCTGCACCATGAAGCAGGGCAGGAGCAGGTCCGAAGGGGAAGATGTTGGGGTGGCCCCTTGGTCCCTTGGAAGGGATTTTTCATCTCTGTCCTGGAGCAGTGAACTCTGGCAAGGTGTTTTCTAGGAGAGCCTCTGATTTCCTCCAGTTTTTCCTGAGCTTCCTAAACATCACCCCAGGGAATCTGCTGACTTTTTCCTATTTTCTTCCTGAGGTGGTTGTTGTTTGTTGACTGGTTCTTTTTTTGTTTTGTTTTGTTTTCCCAAATCCCTCTGTGAGCCTCTGATTAACTCAGCTTCTGATTCCTTGGAAATCACCTCTGGAGAAAATGCTGAAGATTTCTACACACGTGATCCACCTTCTTCTTGGCTGTGTGGCCCTCAGTGCTGGAATTGGGTAAGAAATGTTACAACAGATCCTAGTAGTCTATAGCAGGGATGTTAGGCAACCAAATATTGCACAGTGCTGCATGAAAAACTCTTTGATTAATTAAAGACATGCGTGGCTACACAATTGCATCAAATTATTCATGTGCCATGGTGAAATGCGAGATAAATGCATTGATTCCTTATTCCAAGGACACAGTCAAGCAGCCCATGCTGAACCTGGAGAGAGTTGCCAACCTGAAGGTGAACATGAACATTTTCACGGAGGTATTTTTCACAGAAACAAGAGGTAACAGGTCACCTCCAGCACAAGAAAAAGTGCCTAGAAGGTGCTGCAATGCCTACATATAAGCAGCCCAGCCCCAGAGCAGAGTCCAGCACCCTTCCCCCAGGGCAGTATTAGGCCCTCTGAAGGCTGTCGCAGAGCCCTGTGCACTGAGCAAATACCCATCTCGCTGGCACGTGTGAGCTGGTGCCCTCATTTCTGGCATTTAGGCTCTGGCCTGAGCTTCAAACCCACAACATCCTTTGAAAATCCTGAGCAAGGCTCCCTTTTTCTAGAGGCGCAGCCTGTGGCAGTGCCTCCCTGCCACTAAGGGTGATATCTGGAGGGCACAGACCCCACTGTTTGCTCTCCCAGTAGGAAAGTTTTCATAGAATCATAGAATCGTGAAGGTTGGAAAAGACCCTTAAGATCATTGAGTCCAACCATTAACCTGACACTGCCAAGTCCACCACTAAACCATGTCCTCAAGCACCACGTCTACCTGTCTTTTAAATACCTCCAGGGATGGAGACTCAATCACTTCCCTGGGCAGCCTGTTCCAATGCCTGAGTACCCTTTCGGTGAAGAAGTTTTTCCTAATATCCAACCTAAACTGCCCCTGGCGCAGCTTGAGGCCGTTTCCTCTTGTCCTATTGCTTGTTACCTGGGAGAAGAGACTGACCCCCCCACCTTGCTACAACCTCCTTTCAGGTAGTTGTAGAGAGCAATAAGGTCTCCCCTCAGCCTCCTCTTCTCCAAACTAAACAACCCCAGTTCCCTCAGCTGCTCCTCATAAGACTTGTGCTCCAGACCCTTCACCAGCCTTGTTGCCCTTCTCTGGACACGCTCCAGCACCTCGATGTCCTTCTTGTAGTGAGGGGTCCAAAACTGAACACACTACTTGAGGTGTGGCCTCACCAGTGCCGAGTACAGGGGTACGATCACCTCCCTGATCCTGCTGGCCACACTATTCCTGATACAAACCAGGATGCCATTGGCCCTCTTGGCCACCTGAGCACACTGCTGGCTCATGTTCAGGCGGCTGTCAACCAATACCTCCAGGTCCTTTTCTGCCAGGCAGCTCTCCAGCCACTCCTCCCCAAGCCTGTAGTGTTGCATGGGGTGGTTGTGACTGAAGTGCAGGACCCGGCACTGAGCCTTGTTGAACCTCATACAGTTGGCCCTGGCCCAACGATCCAGCCTGTCCAGGTCCCTCTGTAGGGCCTTCCTACCCTCAAGCAGATCAACACTTCCACCCAACTTGGTGTCTACTGCAAACTTACTGAGGGTACACTCAATCCCCTCATCCAGATCATCAGTGAAGATATTGAACAGGACCAGCCTCAATACTGAGCCCTTTCTTCCAGCTCTAAGTGCTATGGGTAGCAAGACTGTTAGTTCTATCATAGCTGATATTCTGGCCTTTCTTGCTTCTTAATTAGTGACTTGAACAGAAGGAAGCCAGTGTTTAGGAGCTATCAGCAGGCGGGATTGTGCTGTGCATTGAAGATTAAGCACTCACGGTAAAAACACATGCACCAAAACCACACACAAACTCCATTTGCACAACTATAACAGCAGTGACTCAGCTTGCCCCAAAGAAGGGATGGTCGAACGTGTTCCACCTGGCCCTGAACCTTATCATTTCACCCAAGGGTAAAATATAAGCAAGTAACCATTAAGGCAAGTACGTTACTGTCAGGCCGTGGGCAGCAGCTGTCTCAGATTATTTCAGCCTTGTCTCGGAGATGAGGAAATTGGACATGACTGAAAGCCCTGCCAGGGATGCCAGCAGCCAGCTGGAGATGGGCAGGTGAGGAGGTGAAGGCGAAGGCACTCTGTGTCCCACACAGGCTGTGACCGGCTGCTGTCCGGGGAGGTCTCAGGAGCAGAAAGAGCTAATTGAAATTTGATTTTTATTTTTTTTCTGTTGTTTTTGTAGTGGTGCTCCCATGGCCAGGAAGCAGCAGAGTTACTGCAGCATTTCACGGAAGATGAAGCCCAGCCAGAGCCTGGCTGGGAAGACATGGAGCACAAACTGCAGCACTTGACTCTTTTTCACATCTTCAAGAGGAACAGAGTAGAGCCTGCCTTCTGCTCCATTTGAGGTGAAGTGATGTTGGGCCCAAGGAGCGCACTGGTTAAACCTTGCATGCCTGGTTAGGCCAGGGCATATGGAATACCTTTGAGAAGGCTCTCAGCTAGTTGAGACAGCCAAATCAAACCCAGCAAGGCTGCAGAAAAGGGTGCCCAAGATGGACATCTATACTAATATGGGCAAATTTCCTAAACCTGATTTTCTTCCCATTCATGCTGCTTTAGCTGGTTGGGAGCATCCCTATTGCAAATGAAAGAAGAGCAATGCTGACCAGGTGACCAGGCATGACAGAGAGGGAGAAGGTCTGGGTGATGCTCCCAGACCTGGCCTGCTCCCAGGTAGCACCCTGCCCTGTTCCCCCTCCCAGGGCAGAACAGGAGGACCCCTCTGATGCCTTTATCCCTGTTCATACTGAGTGTGTCTGCAAGGCAGAGCTGCCTTCAGACTAGCGTGGCCTGGCAGCATGGTGACTGATGACTTGCAGAGCTGCTGAGGGAAGGGAAAGCAAAGAGTCCTGTTGGGTTTTCCTGAAAACTGGAAGGTGTTTTGGAGAAATCATCAGCAGCCATGTCATCCCTTGGGAAGAGTGGAAGTGCTGGAAGTGAGATGCAGTTTGAAGGCAGCAGGGCAGAAGCCAAGGCAGTGCCTGGGGTGTGCAGCATTTGGGTCTCCCTTGCGTGCCAGTGCTATGTGGTATTCACAGCTGGGGCAAAGAAGTGCTGAGGGATGGCAGCTCTTCTGCATAGCCTGGAGCATGGGCTACCCAGCAGGAGCTTCTGACCTGGAAATTTTCTTTTGCTGCTAGGCCCATCACAAAAACAGGAGAGTTGTTTGTTATCTTTTGTCTCGTGGCGCCAGCGGTTGAGCAAGAGGAATGGGAGGCTGGCTGCCGGCATCTGTATTTGTGCCATCCGGAGCTCCCACCTAATCCCACTGGGTGGAGGACTCACGGGCTTGGTAACGTTCCTGGTATGGCATATCTCACCTTTTGTTTCAGTGTAATTAGTCTGAAAGGGGAGAAAGGATGTAGCATCTTCCACCTCAAGGGGAACCACTAAAGATTTGTTGTGCTCCCAGAGCAAACGCAATTTGTAGATTTGGCCTGATTCCCCCCAAGCAGCAATGCTAGCAGCTCCAGCCACCTCAACTGGGCCCAGCAGCTGAGGGGCAGGCAGGCGTGCCAGCAGCTCTCGGCCATGCGGACGCCGCAGTCAGGCTGCTTCCAGCCTGCACTGGCAGGGTGCAGGTCATGGCTGCCGGGTCAGTGCTGCAGCTCCCGGTGCAGATGTTCACGCAAACAGGGAGGAACACGCATGGTGCCGGCTGAGCGGAGCAGGGTGTGTGCCCATCAGCCAGGCTTTCTCACTCCCTGCAGCACCTGTGTTTGGTGCAAAGTATGTTTACTTCCCTGCAGAGTCTCTGGTGGTTCCAGAGGGGTGGGCAAGCCCAAGCTGCCAGGAAAGCCTGGTGGCAGCCCTGTGGGCTTGTGGCTGGCAGGGTGGACCTGGCAGTTTGCTGGGCGCAGGAGAGCACGGCACATCAGTTGCTCATGGCTGAGCTTTTGGAAGATGTGTGTGAGCATCCTTCTCTTCATAGCCATGAGTGAGATGGGAAAAACCATCCTGGGCTGCTTTGCTTGGAGAGGTGCTGCAAGGGCTGGGCGAGCCACCTGGGGAAGCACAGGGCAGAGCCAGGCTCAGGAGAAAGTCCATATATACTTTGTCCCATCCCTAAGAGTCGCTGTCAGGGCCATGTTTCAAGGCAGGGATGGTTATTCTGAAAGTGTTTGCTCAGAGTGCCTCAGGGTGTCAACCGCACAAAGCTCAGGGCTTTCCCTGGGGACCTTCAGTGACAAATCCCTTCCCTGCAGCTGTGTGAAATGAGGCCGGGCAACGAGGCTGGGATTTTCGATGATCACTCCTGGACTGGCAAGGAGCTCACAGCCTGCCTCATCTTCTCCCAGTGCCACGGGCTGCCCATATGAAAGGCTTCATTTTCCTTTGAATGGTTGTGCAGAGCAAGGAAGGATGGGCTTGCCCTAGAGCTGTTTGCAGTGTGTTTGAGCTGGGGGGGGGGATTAAAAAAATGCTGTGTGAGGTGGCTGAGGGTTTTCCCCACCCGGCCAATGAGCCCGTGCCCCTGCACCCCGCTCCTCTGCTTGGAGGAGCCAGGCTGTGGCCCTGCAGCTGTAGTCAGGTAACTGTCACAGAGAAGATAGACATGAAACTACTCATCTCCTTCTGCCTCACCCAGAGCCAGAAGGGTTTTTTGAAAACAAAAATAAAGGGGAAAATTCAGTCTCCACCCATCCACCCAATTTGGCCACTAAATCAAATAAAACAATCTCGGAGCTGGCACCACGGGAACAGTGAATGCCAGCTCCCAGCCTCTCACACGAGGTGTCGAAACGAAAGGAGATGAACAAACAACCCCCAGGTGCCTGGGGGCAGCAAACTGGTTTTAAGATGCTGGTGGGTTGTTTTTTCCCCATGCAGTGGTGGGACCAGCCCCTCATGATCCCTCCAGGACTAAACAGATCCCCCACCATGGTGTTTGGCCATCCCTGGGCCATGGGCACACATTGATGGGGCTCCAAGAGGAGGGCTTCATGCGGAAATGCGTGTCACCACAGATGGTTTTTGTCAGCATCCTGGTGTGGGGCAATGCGGCCTGTGACTAACAATGTGGTGAAGGGGATGTCAGGCTCAGGCATCACTTCAGCTGTGCCCAGCTGCTGCAGAGAGCCCTTCAGGGATGAGCTTGGTGCCAAGATGCTTGGTTTCAGTGGTTTTCCAGCCAAAATTCCCCTGCTAGAGCTACGTACACTCAGAGGTGGCTCTAGGTTTGCCATGAACAGGCCTTTCACAGGCAAGACAAAGATCCTTGCAAAATTTGCCAGAGGATCCACATTCTCCTCTCTACGTGGGGGATCATAAGAGAGTTTCTTCTCCACCCTTGCTACGGTCCAGTTAAAGCACTGTGAACAGCTGGGAGGTGCCTTGCAGGGCATTCACACTTCTTTCCAGCTTCTGCCTCATTGCAGTCAAACCAACCAGTTTCATTTCTTGCCGTGGAGCCGCCCAAAGCACATTGGTGGCATGTGGTGGCCTCATTTGTCACCAACAAAGCAGCCTTTAGCCCGGCACTTTCAGCCAGTGTCGGGTGCAGAAGCACTGCAAGGAGGGGATGGTGATGCTGGGCTGTGCTGGGAGGTCAGCCATGCTCCTGGCACTGCCGAGAGCAGCTGGGCCAGTCCAATGCAACATTTCCCCCAAACCTGGGAGTGAAGCCACCCTAAGGCCATTGTAAAAAAGCCATGTGTGATAAAAGTTGTTTGTTTTTTTTTTTCCAGTGTTTTTCCCCATGTGCTGGAGCCATTGGGCTCGCATGCAAGGCAGCGAGGGAGCTGCTTATCGGCTCACCCCATCGCAGCAGCAAACTGATGGTGCCGCTACCATCTCTGCTGTTAATCTCATTACAAATAAAGGAGGGGTAGAAGCTAAACGGAGCTCATATTAATTCCCCCTGCCCTGCCCTGCTCAACCTCAGGAAATACCTACTAGAACTGCCATTCTCGTTATCCAAACCACCCATGGAAACGATCATTAGCTGACTTGCTCCTTTGCCAAGCGTGTCCAGTCGCCAGCCTGGCTCCGTTTGCCCATGGGGCCCTGGCGTTGCCTGCTCCTGCCATGGCACGCACTGCGGTTGCCTGCACCTGCACTCTTCTGCCATGGCCTCGCACACTGCCTGCTGCTGCCCAGCTGGACCAAGGCTGAACCTCAGTCCCCTGCGGCTCACCGGCTCTCTGCCTTGCCCCAGAAAGAAGGTGAGTGTGGCCAGGCAGCTCTTCGAGTTGCCTGTTTTGCTTTCTCAAGTTTCTGTAGTGTGCTGGAGTTATTTTTGGCAGGGTTGGATGGTGGCCAGGGCGTTGGGACATGTTGACATTTATGAGTTTTTGGTTTTGTTTTTTTTTTTTGCATAACAAAGTTTTGCTAAATGAGAAGGAAACAAACTCGGTGCCAGCTTTCCCCATGTGTTTAAAACAAGATAAAAGTCATGCTGGGCTGGTTGTGGCATCCACTAGACCTGTGAAGACAGCAGTTTGCTGGTGCAGTGTGTGCTCTGGTGACGGACAAGCAACCCATGCACATTACGCTGTGCTCCGGAAGGATATGGGGGGCCCTGCTGTTCTGGGTGGCATCTATTGCAACCGTCCATGCGGGACCCCCAGGCCCAAAGTGAAGGCAGGGCTGTGCCTGGGGTGAACAACGGTGCAGGATCTGGCCTCGTACACGGCTGCACTGCGTTGGTTCTGGGGTGCCGGTGCTGTCGCTGGCATCAAGGCACCTTATATACTGGGTTTGGGTGCTCGCTGTCTAAATGGGGTGGTGGGAGGAGAAGCACAAATATGTGCCCATCCACAGCTGGGGAAGAGCACAACATCGTGGGACCCAGGCAGGGTCATATCCTGATGCACAGACAAGCAGCAACATTTCCCGCAGGAAAAGGTGGCTCTTCTGGTGGGGTGTGGGCGTAGGAGCAGTTGCAGAAACAAAAGGCATGCATGCTTCTTTCCTTTTTTAATATAGTTCTTCCCCAAAGCAGGACTAGCCCATTTTTATCGCACTGCCAGCACTATTAAAGCCAGTTGTTTTGTTCTTTTTTCCCCCAGGTCGGGCAAGGGTGTGGACAGGAGGAAACAACCTTTTTTTTTTAATGACAGGTTTTCATGGGAAGATGTTCAGCTGTCTTGTGAGTGCTCAGCTTGGCTCTGCCCAGGTTTAACCAGGAGAGCTGAACACAACCCAGTGCTAACTCCATCTCCTTCCTCTGCTCACATCTTTCCCCTGGCCAAATCACTGCAGCTTGCAGGCAACCAGCAGCTGTAATGCAAAGCTGACAAACCAGTCCAGGCTCTGCTCCCACCCCCGACCAGCAGCAGCAGCTGCCTCCGAGGTGGGGAGACCCTTGCACAGGGACTGGCCAACCTTACCTGTACCAGCTGGAGGGGATGATGCCACCCAAATTGTCCATCACCAGGGCAGACACTGAGCAGCAGGGTGGGGAGATGGCAAGAGGGATGCAGCTGCAGGGTGGGATGGAGTGGCAGCAGAAGAGGGTCTTCAGCCAGGCTGGCTGCTTGCAGGGCTTTTTGCTAGGTCTCCAAGGCTCATCAAAGCTGCTGTATTTTGGGCTGTCAGTCTAGCTCCTGGGAAATAAAGGGGACATACAAAAGGTCCAAATACATCATATTTTATAAGCTTATCATGACCCAGCTTGGAATCAATAGGGATTAGTCATCATCCAGTGGAGCTGCTGGAGACTGACTTGACCACATGGCCCTAAACCTCCACAGCAATATTGGTGAGGTTCAGCTGCTTAAAATTAATGCCTCAAAAAGTCTCACAGGCTAATGCCTATGGACATGCCCAGATTTTATTAAACTCTGTAGCCACTGGACATAAAGAGCTTTAGGTATTTCAGCCTTGACTGTGGATTCAGGAGTTTGTAAATACCCACAAGTCTTATTTTCAGGTGAGGTTTCAGGAGTGAGCTTTTGGCTGGAGGGAAACTTCCAGCAGCCACTTGTGGTAAGGCATTTACAGCCCAAAGGGGGTCAGCCTCAGACTTTCTGCTGGCCTCCATTGGTAGTTCTTTGCTTGTACAAGGTGTTTTCCATGCTCCTACCCTCTGCACAAGGCATCGGGTGCCTTGTTGGGCTACTGTGGCCCCTGCTAGCCGCTGCTCCCCATGCCTCGGTGCCCTCACTGCCACCAGCTCTGCATGCTCTGCTGCCGCATCCCTGACTGCAAAGGGCAATTATTCATCTTCTCCTTAATGAAGGCATCCATTTCATCTGTATTTTTTCCTGAAACATTACTGACTCCCTATTGCTGAAGGCATGCCAGTGGCACAGACCGGGCTCCTCCAGCCCCCCTGCAACCCCTAGCAGCAACCTTGTGCAAGTGGCAACCAAACTTGGCTCAGCCCCACTCAAATGTCAAAACAAAAACAAAGCTCCCCTGGCACTGAGTAACACCGTGCAGGGCTTCCCTTCGGAGCAACAGCCGCATCCAGGCGCGCATGTACACGCAGGCACACACACACCCCAAGCCACTTCAGCTGTTGTTTTAAATACTTTTTAATTCTGTTACGTTTCTTTTATGAGTTGTTTTCTTTTTTTTCTCATTGAATGTGATAAATCAACCCTGCTAATCCCACCCTGCATATATTATTAGTATTAGGAGGGGCATGGCAGAATTAACAAGGAACTAAGACATGGTTCAAGCATCTCCATCTCCAAACCGCTCCCATTGCCAGTGATAGAACTGGGGCACATGTAACACATGGCCAACATGTAAGTAGATTGTGGTTCCCTTTGGTGGCCAAGCCTTGGCTAGAGGAGCTCAGAGGTGGCCCGGGAGCCATGAAGCTTGCTCTGAAATGCACATCAGCTTTATTCTTAGTGGCGTGACTTTGGGCACTGCCTCCTTGGGGAGCTGCTTCATGCAGGGGCTTTGGGAAGCAGCAATTACCAGACTGGCAGGGCAAGAGGGGAATAACCAACATGAGCCAATGTAGCAGGAAGCAAAAATGTTAGTGCACCAGGTTGTCCCTGGGGTGTATTTGACCAAGGAGGAGTGTATACATTTCGTTTTTGATGTTAGCTTTCTTTTTCCAGGGATGCGGGTGCGCTGTGGGCAGTCTGGATGTAACCCAGACAGCTCTGGCAGATGCCAGGCCCTTACATCAAATCTGAGAGTTAAAATTCATTTCTCAGAGGCCAAGCCACCTTCGTGGCAACCCATCCCACTTGGGTACAAAAGAGACCCAAAAGCCTACATTGTATTTTGGGGCATGTCCCAAAGAGCTCTGTAACTTGCTCCTGCGAGGCTACAGTGTGCCAATAAACTTGGCAACCACCTCTGTTGTTGCAGCAGAAATATAAATCCACTTCTGAGCTAGACTTTGCCATAGCAGAGCACTGGAAAAACAAACAGGAGAAGTGCCTTTGACTCACTGCATTCCTGTTTCCTGGCTTCAGCCTGGCACGGAACGCAGGCAGGTCTCGGCGCCAGAGCAGCACGGTGAGCGGCACGGCCCAGGCAGCCTGGAGTCTTTCCCCTTCTTGGGGATCTGGGGTTCGTGTTTGCGATGTTGCATCCTTCTGAGGCTGCTCCGCTATTCTCCACCAAAGCTGTTGTTTCACCAGGAGCCAGCCAGCACCCTGCTTTGCTCCCCAGCCTGCTGCATACCCCAGCATCGCACAAGGGCTGCGACACCCTCCTCCTGCTCTCCAAATTGCCTGAAGTGTGCCAATGGTACATAAGTTATTAGGCGGCTGGATGCAGAGCAAAGGAGATAGACAGGCAGGGAAATGCACACACACACCTTTGCTTAATCCTGTCCACACCAGTGTCTCCGACACTCCTCCAGCATGGGGGATGTGTGCGTGTGCTCTAGGGACTGGGGCAGGAAACCCCAAAGGGAGAGGCACCATCGTGAGACAAACCACATACCCCCCAGTCTCCCCTTCTAATATTTGGTGAAAGAAAGACAAAGACAGGCCCAGATGTTGTGTTTAGTTTATTTCCCCTGGATTTAGACACAGCTCTGGCTAACCACCACAGCAGCAAACAAACTACAACCAGCACCAGCCCCTCTGCCTCCCTGCAGGAGGACCAGCTGGTGGGATCCCTGCAGCCCCCAGGAGGGCAGGGGCTGTGCTGAGCTGCTTGGAGGGGGCAGCTCTGCAGGATGCACTGGGGCAGATGGGTTTGTCATGGAGGTGGCAGCACAAACTCATGCTGAAGGTGCAGTATGTAGGAGTCAAGCCTTGGATGCAACAGAGTGGTGCAGATGGGGGACAACACACCTGCGTTTCACTTCTCCAGCTGCCTTCCCCTTCTTCCCTCCAGCTTTTCCTCTGGCTATTTTAAAAAAGAGGGGTTATACATTTACAGGGGAGGCATTTAAGCAGGGAAGGGTCTCTGCAGGGCCTTTATCTTGCCCAGGACCACCTTTTGAGGAGGTCTCTACAGAAGGACCATCCTTGTCTATGGCCTTTGCAGCCAGTGACTGGATGAGAAGAGGGTGCTGCTGAGCCTGGAAGATTTGAGTAGGCACAAGCTGCATGAACAAAGAGAAAAGACAATTCACTATTGCAGATTTTAAGTTTTGGGAATGCCAAAGCTGGCAGAAGGGAGCAGAAAAGGATTGAGAAAGTGCCAATGCAGCAGGGAGCTGAGCAAAGCTGCTCAGGGATGTGAACACCAGCCAAGATCCCTGCAGTGCTTTCTGCAGAGACAGCAGCCTTGCAGTAAATTCAGCAGTAAAGATTACTGCAACCTGCCTTTTAGGAACTACTTTCTAGCAGCAGAAGCAGCTGTTGGGTCAAAATAAAAGCTGTTCCTATGTCTGGGATGTGGGCAATTCTTTGACTTCAGTGCTCATTCTGCTTGAGGTAGGGTCTGCTCTGGTCCCATGCACAGGAGTTAATTTGAAGGTGGTAGAGGGATGATTTACAACAGTAGTAGTAAATCTCTTGTGATAAGCAACATGTGCTTTCAATGCAACACCCTCAGACTGGGTCAGACATACTCCTGAGCAAATAGCTGCTACCACACCATGCTTCTACGCTGTCAGGATGGGAGGATGCAGCCAGGACATCTGGAGTACAAAGCTGCACCGTGATCATCCAGCAATATGGCACTGTAACATCCCTGAGCCTTTCAGCTGCTTTCCAACATGGACCTGAAAATGATGACTTTTAACCTTGGGTTTTACCAGCAGCAGCACTGGGCTGGAAGCTCAAAGGATGCAGTGTGAAGCAGTTTCTTTCATGCATCCCAGGCCATTAGCAAGAGCAGGGACTGAACATGAGTGACAGACCCTATTTCACCAGAGTCAGCTGCAAATCAAACTCCTTCTTGCCTGTGCACAGCTCATGCCCCTGCCCAGCAGGTGATTTCTGGAAGCTCTACTCAGAATTAATACCCAAACACCAGCTTTGCATGGCTACAGAGAGATATGCATTTTGCTAGGACCCGAGTTTTGCTTTGTTTTTTCCCTAAAAAGCATATTTCAAATGGTGAAGGGGTCTGAGATGGAAATAACTGACTTGTGCTCCAGTGTCCCCCAGGGCAGCACTGCCGGGTCTTCCCCCAGCACTGAGCAGGGGCAGGAAGACTGGTCCATTATCACACCTGAGACATTCCTCTAGCAGAGGCTAAAGAGAAGCAGCTATTTCTGGCAGAGGAAGAAAAAAAGGGGTCTCCAAGGGGGGTTACAGTGGGCCTGAATAAGTCCTGAGAAGTTGTAGGGAAGGACAGGGAATCCCAGAGGCAGAGTCAGTCCCAGCAGGAGATGCTGGCACAGAGATGAGGGGTCCCAGCAAGAGCTGTGCTAAACACAGAAGAGGCACTCCTGAAACTCCACAATCATATTAACCTGTTAATTTATACAGTGGCTCTGTACAAAAATAGAAGGGTTCTAATAAGATTAACAATATTAAATAAATATTTAATAGAAAAAGTCTTTGGCCTAGTTCATAGCTCATCCTTTGGGTTGATATTCATTTCACTGGGTCCTAGATGCTCCTGGTCCAACATCGCAATCACTTCATCTGCCTGGATTCGCTCCTGCAAGAGGGGAAGGGAAGAAACTGTAACAGTGGAGCTTCGGCACCTGCTCTCAGCTTATTCAGCATGGCTCAGCCTGCTGGGAGGACCCCCAGCAAGCAGTTCATCCAAGGACCAGCAGCATAGCTGAGAGGACAGGGGACAGCCTGAGACTTGTGCTGGGGATGTGCTGGGCAAAATTAATCAAATCACTTTGCACCTCAATACCTAATTCCCTCCTCCCTCCTGGAGCTGCAATGCTTGGGGCAGAGCTGATGTATTGCTGTTCCCTCATCACACTTCACTAGCAGTCACCGCCACAGCGCACCCTCCTCCTGTCCCCTCCAGTTGACATGGATTTCCAGGTCCCTGCGCAGGACTGATCTCCTTCCACATATACACCAAGCATGGAAGAATTTCAGCTAGTGCCAAAAAGCAGAGAGACAGTAAAGTGCATGTCTGAAAATAAGCTTCTCTCAAAACCTTGCAGCCCACTTGCTTCACAAGGGAAAGGCATGAGGGTTTTGCTCTCTCCCTGCATTTAATTTTGCTTGGTCTTTCAGGTTTTGTTCTTATAGGCCAGAATTGCTACCAAAGGGAGACAGGGGCTGGTACAGAAAGCTTTTAAAACAGAATTTGGAGATTGCCTGTTGAAAGGCACCACAGCCCAGATCTCCCAAGGCATCCGGGTGCCCAGGCCCATGTATTTCAGGCTGACAAACCACCTTTGAGGACCTGGCAGCAGCAGCACAGCACTCTGGCCTCTGAGCTGTGGATGGCTGTGGAGGACTTCCCCGTTCCTCAAGTTATTGCCACTAGGTGTCAGAAATGGCCAGTCCAGCCCTGTGCAGAGCCCTCCCGCACCCTGCTCAGCACCCCAGCCCAGCCTTGCACCCCATGGGCCCACGGTGACGGGTGCCCAGGAGCATGACTGGCAGGGAAAAACCATTCGGTCCCAGGGCCACCAGCTCATGTCCCTGTGGTGCAGCAGATGGGAATGCTGCTGTGGGGGGTGTGATGAGGGAAAAATCAATGTGCTGGGACTGGAGGCTGAAGATGGTCCAGGTTCCTCTGGGATGCTGGGTACCCCCCAGCTCGCGCTCACATCACGATGGAAGGACTCACCAGCTCTCTGTAAAGTGGGTCCAAGGTGAACCAGAGAGCCACGGCACACCGCTGGCCTTTGGTAACCGCCTTCACCCCATGGGGGTTCTCACCGCCTGACGAGAAGCTGATCATTCGCCCACACTTGGGCTTGATGGAGGCCTGTGGGAAAATAGGCGACACAAGGGTGGCAAGGAGCAGCATGGCTGCACACACTGGCCATGTCTGGGCTTGTCATGGTCCAGGGCCTGGGATCTTACTGGGCATCTCTGCATCACCCCAGGACCAGTGAGCTGCTCTGGAGGACATGCAGAGCTCTGGGCATAGCTGTAAAAATGTGTGGGGTAAATAGGGAGGTGTGAGGCTTGGTCCTGCTGTGCAGACATCATGCAGAAAGGAGATGGTGGCATGGAGTCCTTGCAAAGCCTGCAGGTGACCACCTACAGCAAAGCAGGGCCACGGCATAACTCCAGTGAGGTTCAGGCTAACCCTGGCATGGGCTGTGAAACACCTCTTTCTCCTCTCTGCTGAGCCCACAACAGGTATCCTGCAGGACCACAGGGGCAGAAGTGTCAACCAAATCAACCCTCTGACACTGGTCTCAGGTAGATGCAATCTACCTTCCAGCATCTACTGGACTTCAGAGCCCCAGCATGGTGCCCTGGGACAGATGCTCTGTCCAACCACAAAGGGGGTGCCCCGCCTCCCAGATGGCCCCATGCACAAGCAGGGGCTTGTGCCGGAGCCTCATCTCTCTCAGGGACTGATGTCCACCACCGTGACCTGCCCTGGGCCAGGCACTGCTTATGTACAGAGGCATCACTTCGTGTTTGGCCACGAGATGGGGTGGGAGCTCAGTGGTCCTCCAGGCTGGGATGACTCTCAGCTGTCCCACAGATCTGCAGGTTTCCTGCTCGGTGCAGCCTCAGGGAAGGGCATAGAAGGTCTGTGCACCTCTGCCAGCAGGATTTTGTATAGCCTCTCTGCAAGGTAGGAGCCACGGATTGCCTGGGAAAGCTCAGGGCACCAGCACAGGTTCCTGAGGAATGGTGTTTGGTTCACAGCACCAACTTACCGTCACAGTTTTGGCATCCATCTCAGTGAAAATGAACTCTCCACCTTCAAAATCCGCGTTCATGTACAGGAGGGCACTGGGGGAGGAAGCAGGAGACCCCTGTGAGGGAAGCAGTAGGGAGGGCTCGGGGCTGACACCCACCTCCAGAGCAGATCCTGCATTGCTCCACCGAGATATGGGTGGGAAGGCTGCCAGGCAGGGGAGGTCCTGCTGTGGGGCTGGTCAGGGCCACCCAAACTGCCCCCATTTTGGAGCCACAGCTGAGAACCAGCAGATCTCTCCTTGGCTAGGGAACAATTCTCAAAATGTCCCCTGGGTCCCACCAGCTCTCACCCTCCCATTCTGCACCAAAAACACCTGACAGAGACACAGCCCTGTAGGCAACAGCTGGGACCTCCCAGCCCTAAACTATCACAGAGCCATTACAGTTCAACTCTGGCTTGAAGCTTAGCCATGATGCTTGCTGCCACCAGTAACTACCTGCTGGATCTCACTTCTGCCATGGCTGGGATGTACCAGCTTTAGGTCTGTGGAGCAGGATGCCCTGCCTCAGTGAGGGTCCCCGGGCACCCTCGGGGGCAGCCCCCTTTTTTTTCCTACCTGTAATCCCGAAAGGTGTAGGCAGGAGGCTCCTTCCAGCACTCGTTGGCCTCCGGGTCCAAGAGGCAGTTGTCAGCATGGATGGGGTGGCTCAGGTCGTTCCTCCTCTCCTGCTGGCCTAGGCAGGACCATGTGGAGGAAGGGGGAAGGAGAAGGGGTGGATGAGATGGAAATGCCAGGCTCTGTGGGGTCCGTCATGGTGGGGAGCCTGCCCCAACCCCACTCCGGGTGGTGTTCACAGGTGAGAGGAGGAAAGGAAAGGCTGGGGAGAAAAGGCAACATCTGAGGACTCAGATCTGCACAGCTCTGCTTGTTCCTTACTGCAGGGAGGCGAGATGAAGAGCTGGGGAGGATGGAAAGGAGAAGGGGCAGTGAGAGGAGGCAAGAGAAGAGGGAGGAGAAAAGAAGAGTTGGACACATGAAAAACAAGAGACACCCCAGAAATGAGCTTCTTTGGGACAGGAGTGTGCTGCTGTGGGGACAGTGACTTTGCCCAGCTCTTGGCCACCAGTTTAAGCATCAGGCAAAACAGAGATACTCTCAGGCTTGGGTCTCCCACTTGTAAACCCTCGTGGGGGGCTGAACCCCTCCTGTCCTCCCAGCCCTGCCCAGCCACTGGCCCCCTGAGCCCTCACCAGAGAGTGCAGTGCGGCACACCAGGTGGGTGTAGGAGAAGTAGAGCGTGGAGTTCAGCATGAAGTAGGACTCGACGATCCTGCGAGCCTTCTCACTGATGTCATAGAAGAGCCGGGCACTCTTCAGCGGGACGCGGCCCTCGTAGCCATACTTGGCAAGGAGAAAGGGTGAGAGAGGGTCAGTGCTGTGTGCTGGCTGGGAGGGAGGGCATGGGAGAGGAGGAGGAGGAGGAAGGAGCTGTACCTTGAGGGCTTTGAGGACAGTGGCTCCTTCAAATCTCTCGTTTGGGGTGTGAGGGGAGGTTTTGCCCCTGTAACCATCTCCAGCCAACATGATCCCCTAAAAGACACGAACACGGGTGAGTGGTGAACTGGTTCCCCAGAAGAGGGTGAGCTGCAATGGAAGCATCTGGGACCCTCCTCCCCAAATCGCCCAGGGCTGCATTCACTGGGACAGGTGAGTTGGGTGGGAAGGCGCTGCAGCTCTCCATGAGCACGGTCCACTCTGAGATGCTGGAAAACAGCCACCCACCTCCCAACTGGGGATGTTCAGGCACCCTCAGTCCCTTCACAGGCTCAGTTGACAGTGAATGAGAAGGCTCAACCAGGCTTGCGGATGAGCATCCTTTGGGGTTGTGTATAACATGGGGCAAAGAGCTATTTCTGCACGGGCTCTGTCTTGCAGCATGTTTCTAAGAATGGCCCAAGATGGAGCAGCAGCTCCTGTGCTGCAGTTATGGGTGTGTTATGGGGATAAGCATCTGACTGCTCTCCACAGGCATCCTGGCATCAGTTGCAACACTCAAGAGTGAGGCATGAACCCAGAGCCTCTCCAGGGGCTGATCCAGCTCTCACAAGCCAGATGCTGGGGAAAGCATCAGGCACTGAGCCCACAGGGCAGTCATGTCGCCCCCAGGACCATTGCCTACTTACACTGGCCACCCTGTGAAGCTCTCGGCACTGCTCCTCCGAGATGACGTTATCCAGTAGTACTCGCTGGGTGCCATTCAGCTGCTGCGAGTTGTACACGAACTTCACGTCGCTGTAGAGAAGCGGACCCCCTGATGGAAAGAGAGACACAAAACGACCTTGCTGAACATGCCCTGGCCTCATTGACATCTTGTACAATGGCTGAAGGCCAGCTGAAGTCACCCAGGTGCGCTGCCAGGGAAAGAGCTTCACAGCAGAGTTTGGTCTCACATCAGCAACAAAATAAACAGAAGCAATGGAAACACCCAGAGATTAAATCAATTTGCTGCAAGAGCATCAGCATTTTCCACCTTCTCATTAGCTGCCTTGCAAATGCAGGGACCACAGCCTGAAAACGCCAAAAGCCGATGGGACATGACGAGAGACAGACACCAGCTAACCTGACTCTGCTGCCCAGCAGCCAACATCAACGGAGGCCGTAAGTTTCCATTGCATTTGCACTGTGTGGATCTTGCCAGCTTGTCATGCAAAGCCACTCTCTGGAATTGTCATCAGTGGGTTTTTTTGTCTTTTACACACATAGAAAACCTAATGCGGTGCTGAGCTTGCAGCAAGCATCGCTTGCTCTCCACCAAGAGGGACTGGAAGTGGGCAAGCCGGAGGACCCTGAAGACAATCCTCCCCCGCAGAGGCAAAGGAGCTGCTGTGGCCGTCCCTGCCATCCCTTGCTCCCCGCCTCCGAGCTGCCTCCCTCTGCCTGCAGAAGCCAATGGCTTGGCTGTGTTTTGGAGGTCCCAGGTAGCATCCCTGGGATGGGAATACAGCTGTGGCTGGACTTGCACATTGCTGGGCTCCCGCCTGGTATGGGGCAACTCAGCCTTGCCACGTGCTGAGCAAACAGACAAGGAGAAGAGAGAGATTAGCTCTTTACAAGAAGTTTGCATCCATCCCCATCAAATTTGCCTGATCAGAAAAACATAGCAAGGCCACTAAATCACCATCTTCTGAAGCCTCTTCTCCTCAAAGAGAGAGAATGAAAGAAATGGCAACAATAAAAACCTAAACCAGACGTTTCTCCAGGAGGAAGGTGAAATGCATCTAGATTGTGGGAAAAATTATCTCTTGTCACAGAGCCACAAAAAAACCAGAGGAAACAGAGCCACAGAACTCCTCTCACCATGTGGCACAGGGAAACTTCTCTGTTACACTGCTTTTATAATTACTACTTTTACTATCCATTGAGGCACATTGCGTGTTTTTTGGAAGGTCTCCTTGGCCTATGGAGGACAACTAACACTGAGGGCAGAGCCCCACCACTAGCCCACGACTTTATTTCTGAAGAGTTAGGTTTCTTAGAAATGGAAAAGATGGGATATTCCTCATGTTCACTTTGCTGTTCTTGTTGCTCGATAATAGCATGTATTATAAATGCAGCTGGATCAGAAACAGGACTCTGAAATCCAAACTCCTGGCACACTCAGGGCTGAGTTTTCCAGCTCAGATGTTGCTCTTCCCCAGCCGTAGGCACATGAGGGATGAACCTGGAAGGCATCACTCACCAGTTCTCCAGTTTCTTCTGTTCCTCCTGGGGAACTAGCAGGGGCTGCCCTGTGCTGTGAACACTGAACCCTTGTCCCACACCGGCAGTGCGCTCCTGGCTGTCGTCTTTGCCCCCACCACCTCTAAGTACCAGGAGAGAGAGAGACTTGTTTCCCGTGTGTACAGTCTGTGAAAAACACACCAAAGAAACTGGGGAATTCTTTGGACTTTTAGGAATGAACGAATCGGTGGAAAGGACGAAGGGGGAAGTACAGAAGAGTACAAAATTAAAAAGGACTTTTCTTTTTCTCTTTTGGCCTTTTGTTTTCTTTTTCCAAGTGAAAAGAGAGAAAGAAAAAAAGACAACAGAGAAAGGAAGCAGCTGGATGGACAAAAATCCCATTTTCTTTTTGAACAGTTTCAGTTTTCTTTGTAAACTTGAAAACATTCTGCAACTAAAACAGAATAAAAGCATATAGAGAAAAAAACAGAGAAAGATGCACACTGAAATTATTTGGTTATAGAAGGCAAACAGGCCAACAAATCTAAATCAATCAGCTCTTGGCTTAAGCAAGCTCTTCAGGATCTTCCTGTGGTATTCACCTATTTTATGTATGGCTAGAGAAGGGATAACAATATCTGAACAAGACACTGAGCAGCTGGACACAGCTTGAGCCACGGAAAGGTGTGAAATTTCCCAAAAAGCAGGACCAACCATTGCATTACAAGGAGGTTTCATTGCCTGCTGCTGTGGAGCTGGCCCACTAGAGACACAAGACACCTCCTGGCTTGAAATCCCCTTGTTTTGTAGCGAGGAGCACGCTTTGGTATTTGGCCACAATATAGTTTTTCAAAATTGTTATGGAGAAAATCTTGTCTTTAGTAGAAGATGTTATGATATTTTCTGTGGTTGCTGGAAATGTGCTGAAATCAGTTGAAATGTCTGCCAACAGGTCTTAAGACCAAATGATTTGATGTAAGCCAAGACATGAAATCACAAGCCAGTCTGCAAACAGAAAAGGTTGCTAATATGGAGTGATCTGGTGTACTTAGCAAAGCATCAGGACCACGGTTCCTAAAACCTATTGTCTCCAGCATCCATCCTTCTGCAGCCTGGACAACAGAGAACATTTTAATCTTAAAAGCACCTAGGGGAAAGACTACTGTTTGTTGGTGCCACCTTCCCCATGGGGAGGAGGACCCAGCCTCCCAGCTCTGCATCTCAGGTCTCTGCACTGAGCAGCTCAGCAGGTGGGAAAAGCAGGTCCAAGAGCAGAGCAGTGCTGGCGGGATCCACGGACCTAGAAATGCTGTGGCAGAATCAAAGACTTCTCTGTCTCTTAAACAAAACTTCAATGCTCCCCAGGTAGGATTGGCCCTTATTGCTCAGCTGCCAGCCTTTGCAGTCTGCAGTCTCTAGCAATAGGAAAAAACTTTCTGATTTTGTTGAAACATCTTCATCATACTTACCCTCCTTCAACTCCCGATCTGGTTTTGGCATGGGTTTCTTTGCCAGGGAGAGCCGGGGCCCATCTTCTGGTTCACTGCTAATACTTGATGGGACACTGAGGAGCAAGAGAGAAGAGGAGCATCATGACTTTGGCCACAGATCTCCAGTTCTGGGAATTGTGCTGGTTTGCACCCTTCAGAAACGAATACGTGAAAAAAATGGGCAAATTGGTATTTAGTACAAATGCCACAACTGTGCAAGTAGAAGCCCTCACCCTGCCCTGTGGAAAACCGTATTTTTCTGGTAATGGGAACAACATTTTTCCACCAACAAAGCACAGACACCAACAAACCTGAATAGCACCACTAGCCTCACCAACCAAGTTCCCTCTAGACGATCACTGGTTTTGAGGCACTCAGCTAAAATAAGGTGCTTGTGGCAATGTTTGTAATGGTAAGGGGCAAAGGACCCTAATTCAACCATGATGGTGTGCTGGGATGGATGGGCAGCACCCTGCGAGTGGCAGGCTGGTACTCCACCATGGGCACATCTCCTTCACCCCGCTGTGTGAACTGGCAAAGCTGCAGGCGCGGACGGGGCAGTGGCTCACCTGTGCTCATCTTGGCGGGCGCCGTACCTGTTCCAATAGTTCTGCGGGAAAAGAGAGAGATCGTGCTTCTTGATTTAATGCTCCGACCAGAGCCAGGGAGTGAGGCTCTGCCTCGCACATGGGGACATTGGCCAGCCTCTCTGATGTGGATCCATTCCACACAACTTCAGGCAATTGCCTGGGATGACCAAACAGAAAATTTACCCCAAACCCACACTGGCATCTTACGATGAGTACAGAAGAAGGCCAGTTTGCCCAGCCTTCTCTGTCCCACCCCATCACCATGGCAGTGACTGAGACACAGCCAGACACCACAGCAGGAGAGCTGGGCTAGGCCGTGTCTGCTTCTCCTTCACCCTGGGAACAGCTGCCTCTCTTGCTTTGCCATCACCCTTTTCCCATAGGGAACAAACCGGGCCAAGACCCAGCTCCTGAGCCACCTACATGGGACTCGCTTTACAGGACAGAGGGCGGGGGAAGCTGGTCCTATAGCTGTGAACAACTGAAGGTCCTTGCCATAGCAGACCCAGGCATTACCGGCTCTGTGTAGGTGTATCCAAGGCTGGCTGCAGCCACCTGCAAGAGGTGAGACTCCAGCTTATGGCGCCGCAGCAGCGTTTTTGCTTCCTGAAAAGAAGAGGAGAAGTGGGGTAGTTGCTTGTGTAGCTTTCACAAGACACAGTCAATGCACGTCTGCTTCAACAGGGGTTTGCTTTTCACACAACACCGTAGACTCCTATGGGGTGAGGGATGCCTGGGCCATGTCTTAGAGCAAACCTGGACAC
Source organism: Nipponia nippon (assembly GCF_047370975.1). Lineage (NCBI taxonomy): Eukaryota > Metazoa > Chordata > Aves > Pelecaniformes > Threskiornithidae > Nipponia > Nipponia nippon. Next base: position 13,611,281 of record NW_028262391.1, read on the forward strand.
TGGGCTGAGCCACTCACTACATTACAGAAGGAGAGGCATTCAGCAACTCATTGGGGAAGCCTGAATCCCCAGAATACATGTGCATAGCTGGCAGAGAGTGCTGAGCACCTGGGAAAACCTCTATATATCTGGGCAAGAGGATGACTGGAGAAACCCTGGCTGCAGAGCGGGAGACAGGTTCAGGCTGGCAGAGCAGAGACCATTTTACAACACAGAGCCCATAGCCCAGCGGTGGGTGGGCTGCAGCATTGCAGCCTGGGACACACTCAGGGTGCTGGGATGGGGACCACAAAGCACAGCCAGCTGGAAATCATCCATCAAAGGGGATTTTTTTGACTGAAAAATGTGTAAAGAAAACAATAAAACAAAATTTTTAACAAAAAATTCAAAACACTGGAAACACTGAAATGTTGTTGTCGACTTCAGGTTTTTTCCTAGATTCACTTTGTGGGGAGAAACAATGATTGTTCTTGGTTTATTTTTTATCGTTTCCCTTTTCTTTTTTAGCATTTCACCAAATTCACCCTGATTTTCCTGGAAATCAAGGAATTCCCAAGGGAATGGAAAATCCAATTCTTGTCCCCCCTCTGCTTATGGAGCAAAAGGAATGAGTCTTAGCAGGGCTGTGATGGGATGGGAGGAACTTCTACTCCCCTGCATCGTGAGAAAGGCAGCCCCAGGGCTGCAGATAAAGGCTGCTGGGACTGGAGAGGAAGCCCGTCCTGCTGGGTGACTGCACACATACTGTTTGGCTGTTTGACCCCAGCCAAACCCTGTGATAGCAAAGCTACTCCCCGCAGAACAGGCTGAGCGCTGAACTCCAAGCTCAGTGACTTGAGAGTAATAATGACATCCCAGCCTCCCCTTGGGAAAATATTTCTCAGCCCTCTCTTAACGAGGTTGCCCTCTGCTCAGTGCTTCGTTGCATTCCTCCTCCGTGTCTCCTCTGAGCACTGAGTGAGGGGAAGGTTTACATTGTTGAGGCACTCAGTCATCATCCTCCCTGCCCTTGCTTGGGCTTTGCTAAGCTGAAGTCCCCATTTAAAGAAGATCCTTCCTTCCAGCTTCTCCCCCACACCAGTGACTCTGCACTTGCACCCTGACATTTAGCATCGCCAGCTAGCCCAGCATCTCCACATCTGTTTTCAAAGTGGTCCCACTGTGGGAAAGCTGCCAAGCTGCTTTTATTTACAGCTGATGCTTTTGTTAAAGCCTCCCACCAAGGGCTCTTAAGTGACACTCGCTCTCACCGTTCTGGGTTTGATGGTGTCTGGATCCATCGTACCTTCCAAGAGGCCCTCATAATAACCTGCGTTCTCCAAGACATCTTCATCGTCTGGGTGGAAGAGGAGGTAGGACTTGGCACACTCCAGGGCTTTTACGTAGTCACCAACTGGGAGGCAACACAACAATTGTCGGGGGGGGCAGAGGGGCGCACAGCCCTGCTGGCCGGTGGTGCCAGGGGCTCACGCAGAGCACAGTGGGGCAGAGCTGAGAAGGGGAGCCTGCAGAGAGGGAGGGCACAGTCTTTCTCCCTCAGCTGAAGGATGAGGCCAAGACTTTACAAGGCTCATTTGATGCACCTTTGTCTGAACTGCTCCATTTCACTGTCAGGGAAACAGGCACAGAGACACGAATTCTCTGTGGTCATGCACAGGTTGGGGAGAGTATCCAAATTGGATCCAACTGGATGAGCAGGATGTGGATGCTGTCTAGCAGCAAACTGCCTCTCTCATGTGCAGCATCTCTCAAGGCTCCAGAGGTTTTTACCCACCACATTAAACTTCTAATTGGGCAGAGGAATAAAGAAGCCTGTACACCATGGATGAAATGCTGCTGACTCCTCCAGCTTTCTTACCATTGCACTGATGAATGAAGGAACTTTAGGTCTGAGTAGCAATTTTGACCCTCCCACATTCTGCCCTTTTCAGGAAAGAGCTCTTAGCACAAGCTTGAGATAGCAGAATTCTGCCTCAATTTTCTTTTATGAAACAGAACATAATAAAATGCCATACCGGACCACACAACTGGCAATGTTTCATAGCACTGCCAACTCCTGATGTTTTGCAATGTTGCCAACTCCTGCAACTTTACTGTGAATCTTAAAATATTTGGTAATTAGCAAAAAAATGGCATCTTGGGATAAGCTTGCACTAACTTGCGTATCTGTTATATATCAACTTAGAAAATGTATCCATTGGTTCAGAAAATGTGAAACATACAAATCCCCAGAACTCTAATATCAAAGGCAAATGAAAGGACTCTAAAAAAGCATGATTTATTTAAAGAATAATAATGTTTAAGCTAAAGGCTGGGCTTTTAAAACCTGACTGATGATTGAAAACACTTTTACAAAAATACTTAACTGTGCACTTCAGTCAATCTGAAAGGAAATCTGACTGTTCATGGCTTCGGTAAGTGCACTCTCTGCTGGGTAAAAAAACTGGCTCAATGGCCAAGCCCAGAGAGTGGTGGTGAATGGAGTCAAATCCGGTTGGCGGCCGGTCATGAGTGGTGTTCCCCAGGGCTCAGTATTGGGGCCAGTTCTGTTCAATATCTTTATCAATGATCTTGATGAGGAGATTGAGTGCATCCTCAGTAAGTTTGCTGACAACACCAGGTTGGGTGGAAGTGTCGATCTGCCTGAAGGTAGGAAGGCCCTACAGAGGGACCTGGACAGGCTGGATCGTTGGGCCGGGGCCAACTGTATGAGGTTCAACAAGGCTCAGTGCCGGGTCATGCACTTGGGTCACAACCACCCCATGCAACGCTACAGGCTAGGGGAGGAGTGGCTGGAGAGCTGCCTGGCAGAAAAGGACCTGGGGGTGTTGGCTGACAGCCGCCTGAACATGAGCCAGCAGTGTGCTCAGGTGGCCAAGAGGGCTGATGGCATCCTGGCTTGTATCAGGAATAGTGTGGCCAGCAGGACCAGGGAGGTGATCGTACCCCTGTACTCGGCACTGGTGAGGCCACACCTCAAGTAGTGTGTTCAGTTTTGGGCCCCTCACTACAAGAAGGACATCGAGGTGCTGGAGCGTGTCCAGAGAAGGGCAACAAGGCTGGTGAAGGGTCTGGAGCACAAGTCTTATGAGGAGCAGCTGAGGGAACTGGGGTGGTTTAATTTGGAGAAGAGGAGGCTGAGGGCAGACCTTATTGCTCTCTACAACTACCTGAAAGGAGGTTGTAGTGAGGTGGGGGGTCAGTCTCTTCCCCCAGGTAACAAGCAATAGGACAAGAGGAAATGGGCTCAAGTTGTACCGGGGAGGTTTAGATTAGATATTAGGAAAAATTTCTTCACAGAGAGAGTGATTAGGCATTGGAACAGACTGCCCAGGGAAGTGGTGCAATCACAGTCCCTGGAGGTATTCAGAAAACTTGTGTATGTGGTGCTTAGGGACATGGTTTAGAGGTGGACCAGGCATTTAGGTTAACGGTTGGACTTGATGATCTCAGAGGTCCTTTACAACCTTAATGATTCTATGAGTCTATGATTCCATGATTCTGTGAAAAGGACTCTAAAAGAGACAATTTCCATTGTCCTTTCCTTCCTGACTCTTTCAGACCATGCCAGTGCATCACTGTAGCACAGACATCATAGGGAAATATCCTAACTTCCACATGAAGAAATTCAGACTTGTACAAAATGCCAGAAAACTCAGCAAGTGCTATGAGGAACAGAAAGACAGCCTTTACCTCTGTAATAGGCAAACTGCAAGTAGTCATAATGGAGGGGAAGGAAATTTTCAATGGGTGAGATACGGCCTGAACGCGTGGCGAGTTCTCGAACACAGTCGTGTTTGCAGGCCAGAACTTGCATGTAGTGATCTGCCAAGAAAAGAAGAAGATGGTCTGAACTGAGAAGGATGGTGACGGTGCTGAGACCAGGACACACAGAGAGTAAATCTCCCCAACTGAAGGACATGCAACTCATGCTGCTCTGGGCCAGCAGGTGACTGCGTACCTAGAGAAAGAGCTCAGGCTCCTCCCCAAAGCCAATGGAGAGTTGCAGTCACATTTTTGCCCCCCTTGAGAAATGCCTTTTTCCTTCTGTCAACTGTAGAGGGAGCTTGAGCATCTCTTTTATGTGCCGGGAGCTGCTGCTTCTGCCCAGGAAAGCCGGAGGGACGCAGGGACGTGCAGGTGGCAGGTAGCTCTTCAACCCCAAGAGCTGAACCAAAGGTGAGGACACCCACAAAGCAAGCCGAGATGTGAAGACAGGGTGACCACGTGTGCTGCACACAAAAGCCATCTCCACACTCCCTTCCTTAATCTCTCCTTTCCACAGCAAGAAAGCTCCTGAGGGCACAGGGAGATTTAGATAAGAGGTGTTGGTGGCCAAGCATGGCACCTGCGCTGCGAGTCTGAAAGGTCTAAGGTGCAAATATTGGCAGCAGAATCCCCGTGTTTGCTGCTTCTCAAAGATGAGGTATCTTCCAGGGAAACGCAAGCACATGGTAAACATCTGCCATTAGCAGATAGGTTTCTTAATTGGTGGGAGTCCACAATATAGGCGTTGTATCAGCTGTACAATTTCAAAGCCAACGCTGACATCTGATTCCAGTTTGGAGCCTTTGCTGCAATGTACTTACAAATCTACTTTACTTGCTCTGTCTCTGTACACCATTAAAAACCTTAAGAAACAAACACAGGCTTGGAAAAAAACATGTGCTCAGCTACCAAAGCATTTCGCAGAGCTGCCAAAAAACCAGCCTGAGGAATTTGTGATGAAATCAAGTGGAAACTCAGAACAGTCCCCATTTGCTCTGGTCAGGTAGTCTGAGTAGTTATTTGATTTACCATACACATCCAAGGTATTACATTAAGGAAAGCAAGAAGGAAAAGGACATAAATAATTTTATTGTAATTTAAACCTATTTAGGTATCCTAGACCTGGAATAATCTATCACTGAGAAGCACTGCTTTTTCTTGGTACTGTCAAGGTGCCCTAGAAACAGGCTATATAGACTGGAATCAATTCACTGAAATGCATCTGTCCCTGGGGTGGAGAGGTGAGAGTGTTTCAACCCCATACAGCAGCATAGCAAACCAGCCTGGGACTGAAAAGAGTTTTGAAGAAACATAAACTCTCTTTTCTTGGTGTGTAAGTGCTCCCACTCCCTGCTGAAACATCTGGGTCTCAGCGCCCTTGGTCCAGGGGTGAACACTGGATTATGCTGTCCCATAATGAACCACTCCATTCCCTATAGGAAAGCAGTTGCACTACATAGCTTATTTCCCTCCATGTGCCCTTACTTCCTTGTTTCTTTGGGTGCCTGAACAGCCCTAGGTTTTGGAGTTGTTATTCCTGGGTACATCTGGCCAAGCTAAGTCACCACGCTTGCAGAGATCATTTGGCTTGTTTGCACTTCCAGGTGACGTGCTGGGCTGAGGACCACCACACCATGACCATGTCTGCGCTCTACTTGGTCCAGCACAGAAACACCTTCTCTGCTCGCTGGGGCTGCGCTGAACTTGCACAGCACAGAAACAATTTAACAGAGACTAAAACCTGTTCAATGAGCAGTGGCTTCCAGTAAGAAGGAAGGTGGGTTTTCTTTGCCACTGAAGGCTGCTCTCTTGGAGGGCTTGATATGGCCCTTGGTGTTCTGGTCATGGCTTTAAAAGCAGGCATGATCAGCTGACAGTTATACCGGTACCAAGTCAGCCCTTACAATACTCCTTTTTTCCTTGGGTAAGTAAACCCAACAAAGGCAGCTTCCCATCTGGTATGTTGGTGGTTTCCCATCTTGGTCATTTCAATTAGATTTCCTGTCTCAACACAAACAGAATTATGCAAAAACAAAAAACAATCTGCATCTGAGTGAAGTATTTTCCACACAAGAAGCAAAACTCCAGAGCCTGATGCAACTCCAAGACCACGAGCAGATAAATACGATTTCTGTCACCAAACAAACCTTAATTTATTGCTCTTCTTTCCGTTACGACTAATTAAATGTAATCTCATTTCTACTGAGAATGAACCATTTTAATCCCCTCTGGCTCAGAGCCACACATGCAAAACTGAAGATTACATAGCAATGTTCAATTCTCTCCAGAGCTTTCAGTGAAGATCATAATTAGGTGGGCCTCTGCTAATGACAAATCCATCCCTTTGGACAGGGAGGAAATCTATGTTCTGAGCCTTTTTGGCAACTTTCCTGGCCATCTGGAGTGTGGCCAAGAGGACTGTGCTGCTCTCTTCATATGCACTGAAAAAACAGAGAAAATATAAACAGGGGCCAGCAATGTCTAGATTCAAGTGAGGTATGTGAGACAGCGTACAGGGGAAAATGGAGGCAGTTTATGTTAAAGCACCTATACTTCCAGCTCTTAACAGAAAGCTGCAAATGCTCCACACATCTGGAAATGCAATTCTTCCAGTCCAGCTTCTATTCAGGACCAAAATGAGATGTTCTAGTTCCCTGTCCTCTGTATTTGCATCTTCTGGCCTTACAAGTGCCTCCTGCAGCATTACCCACCAACAGCAGTGATGGAAGGGAAGACACTTCACCAAATCCAGCCAGAGGCCCAAACTCAATAACTAAAAACATTGCAGGGCCAAGGGTGAGAACCCTAAAGACGCAAAAAGATCTCACCTGCAATAGCTTCGTAGAGGCCACCCTTGTATTCCAAGTACTCATGCTCCTCAAATCTCTGTGGTCCCTCACACATGATCTGGCAATCTTCATCCTCAGAGTAGTACCCTTTCAGCGCGCGCTCCAAGAAGTCAATGGCCAGCTCGTACTCCTCCTTGTCATAGTGCCTTACCCCGGCACTGTAGTCCTCCTGCAAAGTAGGTAGGCAGAAGACAAGACCATGAGCAGGCTAAGCTGCTCAGACCACAGCATCCTACCCTTGCCAACTGCAGCTGATTTTCAAAAGAAGGTACAAGCAGGCAGGGGCAGAACAATCTCCCCTGGTACCTACCAGACATAAGCGGTTGTACAGAACCACATTTAAGCCATCAATGGACCTTTGGACCAGCGGAACCTTGTAAATTTGCCTAAATGCTCTTCTGAACATCTCCATACCCAGGGCATATTCAGTGTCACTGCTGGATTTTGCATTATGTGAAAAAACACTCCTTTTCTCTGTTTTAACCCTCCTACCCAACAATGCTGAATGCCGAGGGAAGACTGCACTTGACCTAGGCAGATCTGTGTTAGAACCTCCATTAATTACACCAAATGGCCACTTCTCCTTCCTTGCGTCTTGTGAAATCAGAAAATTGGGGGTGGCCCTGCCATTTGTGTTGTCCTTTCACTTTGGGGAGGTGGAAAGAGCCTGGCTAAGAGCATTCTTCTGCCTGCCACCCTGCACCCTCACCAGCACAGTTACTCATGGGCATGTACCCTGCCCAGGTGGGAGAACCCAGCTCAAAAGAAACACGTGTGAGCCAAGATCTGTCCGTCAGTACCCATGGAGGCATCCATCAAAGCTGCCTGCTGGTGCGTGTTCACAGCCACAGATTTTCCCAGGGTTCCCTGAAGAGAGGGACCGTGTTGGGGACATAGCCATCAAACAAAGAGCAGAGAGTGCCTTGAAAAAGCAGGAGCTGGCTTGCCTTAAAGGAGAGTGCTGAAAGGGAAAGTTTGTTTTGCTGTATTGTAATACGGACCTCGGCAAGAATCTCCCCATTCATAGATGATGCTCTCTTGGCCTCCTACATCTCTTCTCTCCAGCCTGCCTGACACTTAACCCAAGCACCAGTTTAGCTCAGACTCACCATGTGCTGCTTGGCCTCCCGGTCAATCAAGCTGACCTTCCCTGCCATGGTCTTGTAGTTCTCGATGTCCTGCTGTATCTCCATGTGCTCAGGGTTTGCCATGAAGAAGGTGTGAGCTGCATTTGCTGCCTCCTCCAGCTTGTTCAGCTGTAACAAGAAAGACCAGCTGAGTTGGTGATGTAGTGAACACAGCAGTTTATGCTGCACCCCCTGACACCTATACCTCTGACACCCTTTTGACACCACTGGGCTGAGCAGTGATGGGATAACCAAGGAAAATCTGAATGCAGAGGCTAAGGAAAACAGCTGAAATGAGAGGAAAGCCCAGTGCAAGGGAAATCGGAAGAGCTGGAGTTCCTGAAAGCCAGACAGGTCGCTTATCTGTGTGCAACGTGGTCTATCAGTGATGAGGTCCAGCCTCTTTTCCAGCTGCACATCCTCTGAACTCAGCTACTCCAGCCCCTTGTACAGTCCTGGGTGGAAAGATGCTCTCATGAGATATGAGATGGAGAGAGGAGGAGAGAAAGCAGCTGCTGAGACTGCTCTCTCTACAAGAGGCTGAGATATGTCCAAGCTAAGGGCTTCTCCTTGTAAATGGGGACCTGGGACCATTTATTAAGCTCAGCTCTGTATAGCCAGACTCTGCTGACAGTGGCAGAGATATAAAGAGGAGTTTATCTTGGTATATCAAGTTACTTTGGATTTAGAGATTCAGAACTGAGACAAGATATTAGTTTCACCCTGGAGAAAGCCTCCTAAACAAACAGAAATACTAGTGCTAAACACGCTCACAGCAGCTGCCAGGAGTGCAGGGAGCAGGACAGATGTTCAGGTGAAACATCCACATGACCTAGCAGAAGGGAAGTCACTTCCATGGCTAATGCACTTGCTCCTGAAAGAAAGCCAACACCACTGAGTACCAGCAAAGTGCAGAGTCAGGCCCCTGCGATACATCTGCAGGCTGAGCAGGCTCACCCAAGCTTGTTAGCCAGGACCAGGCTAATGCTAGCCCTGGCAAGGCTGTGTCCAAGTGTTCTCCTCGATAGCGAAACCCACACTGAGCTCCATGCCACTGCTGCTAGGCTTCTCCTGAGGCACCAGAGCCAGCGAGCTCTAGCATGTCTACACTACACTGACATCATGGTATGGCAGCTCACCTGAAGAAACCTGCATGCTCACCCACCGGACAACCCCATCAGAAAAATGATGAAAGCTGAAAAAAGAGGCCTGCAGAGAAGCATGAGCTTCACGCCCTGTTATCCCATGCCTGGAGCAGGGCAGAGAGGCCATGTGAGGTGACGTGAGGTGAGGCCATGGCTGCCCTCAAGACCCTGCTTATCCCCAGGAGACAACGATGGCTTCCTTGGGGCTCCTTAACACTGGATTAATACTTGCATGCATTAATGAGCATCAACTATAGCTTGCCTTTCAGCCAAGCCATGAGAAACACCCAAAACCTCTTTCAGTGAGCCCCGTGAACTGCCTAGTACCCTGCATTTCTCGGGGGCTAAGACAGGTCATATAAACACTCATCACCAGCCAGGCATATAACTAGCTTCATCTCTGACATATGATTACCTTCAGAGATGTGGCTGAACTGTCAATTGTCTGAGCAGCCATCTTATCAGCATGTTGCCTGTTACCTCTGCAGAAGTGTTTGCAACCATCTTTAAAATTAAAACACACATCTGATAACACATGAACTCCTGTTGAACCAAGTGGGATTGACATCTGGGTGAAATCATGGGGCCTTGTCCTTCAGGGAAGCCCCTGCATAGGTATATGCTATGGCAATTTTGCATGCGCGGCTTGTGAAAGCTTTGTGGTGAAATACTAAGGGAAAAAATGTGAAGGATTTGCTCAGGCCACTTGGTTGCAGCAACAGCATGGCAAAAAGTCCTTTTTTATACCAAACTTTGCTCTGGGCAGGAATAGCTGAGTAGGGCAAGAGCAACAGCTTCGATTCAGCTGGACAAGGAGAGTCCCCATGGAAGCACCAAGCTCATGCCAAATCACTCGGCAAATCTGTTCCTATTCGGAAAGTGGAGCTGTCTGCCAGCCTTAATAAAATACTCCAGTTGTTTAACTGGCAGAATGATGCCTCCTTTCCTACTGCACATAAAGCTTGGCAAGACTCGGGACAATATAGGATGAAGACATACATTATTTTTGTGAGGTAACCTTCCCTAATGGCACGGTTTTGGCTGCCACAGAAGCAGCCAGTGTCCTCTGAATCTCCACTCTCAAACACAATTTCTAAATGGCAAATATTAAAAAATTATTGTAACAGGTTTCCTTTGGCTTTTCCTCAAAACAAGGTGGAATTAGAAAGTGCAGCAAGGTGCTGAAAACAATTTTTTCACTAAAAAAAAGGAGATAGATAGATGACAGTGATTGGGAGCCCAGCTTAAAGGCAAGGGAAGCAGGGAAGATGTGGAGCACAGCAGGACACACACTGAGCTTCCTGGCATGCAGTGAATTCCCCAGAGAAGCGCCCAGCGCTTTCATCTGGGCTGTTTAGATTAGGACTATTGCAAACACAGTCTGCAGAGCAAACAAGGGGGCTTCCGTGAGTCAAACTGGTGGCAAGTGGAGACATCACGGCTGTTGGAAATCACTGGCTCAGCTTGTCAGGGATGCCTGGATGGTTCTGATAGGGAGACATTGAATGGGAGTAGACACCCAGATCTACCAAGGGATTTGTGAAACTGGCACTTTCATATCAGATGAGCCGTTCCGGACACACTCTCACATTGCTTGCTGGGGCATGGAGACGTTTTGAAAGCAAGATGACTGGAAGTTAGTAAACATGACACCCATCTACAAGAAGGGTCGGAAGGAGGATCTGGGGAACTACAGGCCTGTCAGCCTGACCTCGGTGCCGGGGAAGGTCATGGAGCAGATCATCTGGAGTGCCATTACGCAGCATGTGTGGGACAACTGAGGGATCAGGCTCAGACAGCATGGGTTTATGAAAGGGAGGTCCTCCTTCACTAACCTCGTCTCCTTCTATGACAAGGTGACCCACTCAGTGGATGAGAGGAAAGCTGTGGATGTTGTCTACTTGGACTTTAGTAAGGCCTTTGACACTGTCTCCCACAGCATTCTCCTGGAGAAGCTGGCTGCTCATGGCTTGGATGGGTGCACTCTCCGCTGGATTAAAAACTGGCTGAATGGCCCAGCCCAGAAAGTGGTGGTGAATGGAGTCAAATCCAGTTGGCGGCCGGTCATGAGTGGTGTTCCCCAGGGCTCAGTATTGGGGCCGGTCCTGTTCAATATCTTCATGAGTGCACCCTCAGTAAGTTTGCAGTAGACACCAAGTTGGGTGGAAGTGTCGATCTGCCTGAAGGTAGGAAGGCCCTACAGAGGGACCTGGACAGGCTGGATCGTTGGGCCGGGGCCAACTGTATGAGGTTCAACAAGGCTCAGTGCCGGGTCATGCACTTGGGTCACAACCACCCCATGCAACGCTACAGGCTTGGGGAGGAGTGGCTGGAGAGCTGCCTGGCAGAAAAGGACCTGGGGGTGTTGGCTGACAGCCGCCTGAACATGAGCCAGCAGTGTGCTCAGGTGGCCAAGAGGGCCGATGGCATCCTGGCTTGTATCAGGAATAGTGTGGCCAGCAGGACCAGGGAGGTGATCGTACCCCTGTACTCGGCACTGGTGAGGCCACACCTCAAGTAGTGTGTTCAGTTTTGGGCCCCTCACTACAAGAAGGACATCGAGGTGCTGGAGCATGTCCAGAGAAGGGCAACAAAGCTGGTGAAAGGTCTGGAGCACAAGTCTTATGAGGAGTGGCTGAGGGAACTGGGGTTGTTTAGTTTGGGGAAGAGGAGGCTGAGGGCAGACCTTATTGCTCTCTACAACTACTTGAAAGGAGGCTATAGCGAGGTGGGAGGGTCAGTCTCTTCTCCCAAGTAACAAGCGATAGGACAAGAGGAAAAGGCCTCAAGCTGCGCCAGGGGCAGTTTAGGTTGGATATTAGGAAAAACTTCTTCACCGAAAGGGTACTCAGGCATTGGAACAGGCTGCCCAGGGAAGTGATTGAGTCTCCATCCCTGGAGGTATTTAAAAGACAGGTAGACGTGGTGCTTGAGGACATGGTTTAGTGGTGGACTTGGCAGTGTCAGGTTAATGGTTGGACTCGATGATCTTAAGGGTCTTTTCCAACCTTAACGATTCTATGATTCTATGATTCAAGTGCCTGGATACTTGAAGACCTTTTGGAGGAAAACCCCAGACATTGCCGCGGGGCCAGATCCACACCAGGCAGGCACTCTCCTAAACCCCATCTGCTGCTCTGCTGCTCCAGCACAGACAAAATTGCTTGTCTGGTTCCCAGAAAGGCCAGGACAGAGCTGGCCAAAGAAGCACGCATGAATAACTCTGAAAGGAAGATGAAAGCTACGGTCAGACGGCATCTCAGCCCTCTCCCCAGATCTGCCCTTTGAACTCCAAAGCACTGCTGTGCTGCAGTGCCCACAGAAACGCAAAAAATTTGCCTTGTGTAAACTTCAGAAGTTTTTCAAGATTAGCTCTGTGCTGACAACATATGCAGGGAAGCCAGCTTTTACTGCAAAAACAAGATCTATTCCAGTGCTTCGCGTGGAGTTTTGTTAAGGACACCACTCTCCAGCATAACCCCTTGGCTTCCCAGCAGGTGAGCAAAGCGACTAGAAGAATTTTTTTATCCAGGACAGCACAAAAAAACCCCAAACCCCTTCAGTGTAGAAATAATTTTTTTTTTTAAAAAGAGACATTACTATTCAGAAACATACATCCCATACTGAGAAAGCTCTTCTCAACATAATCCCATCCTGGAAAAGCCCATCGCAGCTGGGCAGCATCTGATACAGGATAAAAGACTGACCAGAGCATCTCACGATGGGAATTTTCAGGTCATGCTGAGTGTAGGTGGGACCGCCACTGCAGCTGGTAACTAGAGAGGTCAAGATGGGGCAAGAGGTTTGTTGGAGACACATGAGCTGCTGACCTGATCCACAGGACTGCTATTAAGCCACTATCTGAGCTGCTCAGGAGAATTGCATTCTTCCACCCCACACCACAGATTTCTATTCACAGACAGCATCCTGCCTGTGCAGACTTAAAAGGGATCAAATGCATTTCAGCCAGGGAACTGGTCCCTCCAGACACAAGTTGCAATAGTCTGTTGTGGGATGTTCTTTTTTCCTTTGGTTCTAGCTCCTTTTCAGAAAACTGTCAAAAATTTTCACAGATCCTAGGATGGACTTAGTTCTTCCTGGATAAAATCCACCCCTGCGAGATAGGAAGAGTCTGATTCTAGACACAACAGAAAATCCCTTTCCCACCCTTGAAAAAAGGCTCATACTGTGTCTAGTCCTGCTGGCTCTTCACAGCAGAGATGAACTTTGAATTTTGCTAAGTGGACTCAAAGCAGAATATTTCAACTTGACACATTTCAATTTATCATGTCCCATATTTGCCTTAGAAACATTCGAGTAACACAAAGAAGCCAACAGCTGCTAACTTTTGGGGAGTTTTTAAGTGGACACGTGTATATAAAAGCAAATTCCTAACTGGTAAGACATGTTCAGAGACTAGCACTGACATTAATTATGAAACACTCTAGGGAAACTTTTGCCAAAACACTCTGAATTCACAAGGAGCAGGATATTTTGGTGTTTAAAGGTCTGGGCTGGGACTCAGGACACCTGGACTCGGTTCCTGGCTCTGTCGCAATCTCATTGTGCAGCCACTGGAAAAAAACATTTTGTTTTCTTTGTGCCTGATTTTCCATTGTTTTAAACGAATAACAATAAAAATAATAGCATTTCTCCCACAGGCTAATAATTTTGTTTATTTAGATGGCAGGCAACTCGGGGACCATAAGCATATGCAAGCATGTAACACAAGTGGATTTTGATCTTTGTACAACCATCACTGAATGAAAATCAGCAAGGAAAAAATTATAACTGTAGAATCACAACCTTAGTATGTGCTCTAAGGTCTGCTTGTTCACTCCACTGGAATGAGATTGCTGGACTATTGCTGCAGCTTTGCACCAAACCCTGTGTATTTCGGCCAGAGAGGACACACGAAATCAGAACACCGGCACTGAGAGAGCCCCAGGAACACCTTGTCCATTTTTATCATACCATGCTAATGGCTAGAGTCAAGAAGGGGAAAACACAACATTTAAGTGCTGCTGCGTTTTGATACTGAAAAATATTTTTTTCCCTCATGCAAATGTTAGGAGTGTTTCATTTCACAGAAAAACAGGCAAATTATTTTAAGCAGCAAAACCTCAGATTAAAGAATTTCAGCAAATTGCAAATGCTTGGTTTCATTCCCATCTGGGACAGTGCTGGCCTGGACTTCAATGGGACTGCGACTTCCAACCTGCAGCAGTGGCTTGGATTAGGAAGGCTGTTTTAACCGGAGCATTAGACAGGACCAAACACAGGCTGGAGAAAGGACCTTGAGCGAACATCTTAAGCATCACTATACAATCGATGCCAATTCTCATTGATAACAGTTGAGAAAATCCTTTATGGGCCTTTCATGGGCTGCATGATGAAACACGTAATATAATGTTAACAGTCCCTTAATAGTTCATAGTCATTCTTGTACCTGTCATACTACGTATCAGCCAGTAAACCCCATGTTGAGTAATCTAATTTGTACCTGTAAGGTCACTGTCGCCAACCTGCCATGGTTAGGAAATAAACTGTCTTGCTGGAATATGTTTAACTTGCTGTTTGATTTCATAATCACTTTGGCTGCTGCATCCCTCAAAGAGAAAAACAGAGGATTCTCCTCATCACTAATGCCCACCCGAAAACAGCTTGGACTGGCTTAGCTCCATGTGCAGCCACGTGCTCTGAATTCACACTTGCCTTCATTATTTGCAGATGAATGAATTCTGACCAAAGCCTCTCTCATGCCAAGATGCTCAGCAAGCTTGCATAAACCCCTAGCCTCTTCCCTAGGGAATACACCACGCAACAGCATCATGGTTTTAGCTACAATGACCCTAAACTTGCAGTCCTTAAAGTTTGCTCTCTGGTGTTTGGCAGTGGAGATAACGAAGTGGAACAGGCATTGTGCCAGGTCCGTGAGATGAGCTTTGCACAGCTTTACAGTCTGCTCTTGCAGCCAGGGACAGGGCATGCTGTACCACCACCACTTTGCTTATGTTAAACACTGACATAGTGCCGTTTATGGGGGGAAGCAGCTGTAGCCAGAACACCTACAGGTGCTCAGGTGCTCCCAGCTCACCTTGTAGTTTTCACAGCAAAAAAAATGATAAAAGAGGTACAAAAGTCAGAGGATTTTAGAGAGAATGTAGCCAAAGCAATATCGATTCTCACCGCCTGAGACAAGGGGTCACAGGGCATAATATAACCAAGACCTCAGACTATTATTGACAATGAGTTCCCATTTCATTGAACATATTATCAGATATTGGCAACTGTCATGCATTCTATGCAACTGTCCTAATCCAACCTGTTTCTGTATTAAGGTATCTTCAGCATGTAAGACACAGTTTGAATTAAAACTTCTTTCTTGGGAGGGGAAGAGAAGTAAGGCTTATACACTGGAAAATGTGTCAGATTACTCAAAACCCCAGTGTTTCTTGCCATGCCAAGACTGGACCTACCTGCACATAACCTCCATTAATTGCTGAGTGCACGAACCTGTCATGGAGCTTGTGAGAAAAAATTTCATACCATTTGACTGACCTAGAAACCGAAGTCTCAAACCTTCAGACAACTCCTGTTTTGCTGAACAGATGATGTTTTTCTAAACTTTTCCATAGCTCCGCTGCTGCTGTGTTGTATCAAAGGCTTAGTGCACTGGGCTCTGCAGAGGAGGGAGGCTCTGCAGTCAGTAAGCACAGAAAATAAGGGAAATAAAAGGTTCAGTGTCATGAAGGATTAATCTCGTTGTGTCAATGCAGAGCTTACTGCCTGGGTGAGTAGAAGCAAGTAGCAGTGAGATGGCTATAAATAGCATGTGGCCGGGTCTCAACTATTTTATTATTGCAAACAGAAAAGGAAGAAATTCTCCAGAGAAGTTAATCAGGAAATTTTCCCTCTGCTGATGGGATCGCACATTCACAGAAAGATGCTTGAGCTGTCTGCAACCCACAACAGCACCCACTGACACCTCAGAAACACTAAAATCAGAGTAAGGCAAACACATGGCAGAAAAGAGCCTTAGCCAAGTGTCGGGAATAGGTACCAAGTGATGAAGATGTGAACTCAAGCCTTTGAGTTCATTAACACACCATCCCCTGTTCTCCAAAGAGTTCACCAGTTCCTTGCCTTCCAACTCAAGAAAAATAGGGTTGGTCCCCCCTCCTTGCTACTGCTGTGACGGGGGGCAGTAGTGATGCCTTCCTGGACACTCCACATGCATCTTTTCAGAGGTCTTCTCCATTTTGAAAACGCAGACAACCTCCAATGTGCTCTGGACAGTTCCCGTCAGACCACCCCAGCACGCCTTGCTGTGTGCTGCTGCTGCTCACCAATCACTCTGGTAGACTCAAATCCAAAACAGAAGAAATTTGGAGAACTGGCAAAGGGAAAACTTCTCATGAGAAAGGCAACTTAGGAAGGATTTGAGTTTTTTTGTTATTCCAACAAGCAATTTTTCAGTACACAAACATATGTGGATTGGTAGGTACATGGTCAAAAGAGCTGACTGGACATTGAGTTAGTCTCCAGAAAGTGGCAGATACTTGGAAATTTAAAACTAAACTGAACAAACCACTTCAGGATTCTTCATGGAATTAATTTTTCAGTTAACCAAGACAGAAATCAGATTCCTAACAAATCTCTCACTTGGGCCATGGTGGCAGTGTTTTACATAAGTGTCCACACGTATGTGCCGAGCAGACTGACTGCATCCCCCCACCTGAAAAGGCCATTTTGCATTGAGAAAGCAAATTAAACTGAGACACTTACTTCCTCCTCTCTCTGACATGCTCCTCTTAAACTGTTCCCAGGCAGGTAAGGATGAAGATTTTCACACATCTCTGGCTGTGCATTATATGCTTCAGTGCACACGTGGTGTAACAAATACTGCACAAGGAGCAGGGCATTACTCACAGCAAGTGACTTGTAAAACCACTTCCCAGCAGGAAGGACCCTTCCCACATAAATCTCAAACACATTGAGGCATCGCAGGATTCATCTGCAGAGCAAGCAATGGGAAATGTGTTTGTGTTTACTGAACGTTCAATCTGACTGATTGTGAAAAACACTCCGAGCCAGGTTTTGTCCTGTGTAAACACTCAGTTCTGCCTAACATACTCTGATGACAGTTAAGTTGTGTGTGAAACAGCATTTTCAACAAGGAAAAATTCCTAGAATATGCAGTGTGGGCTCTCCTGGCAAAAAACAAACCACCTAGGACTGGGTTTTTAAAGCTTGGGCAAGAAACCCCTTGTAGATGGGATTCTTCCCTCTGTGCCAGTACACAACAGCTGAGATCACAGACAGGACCTGGCAGTACACGGATTTCAGCACGCTGCTCTGTACAAAAAAAAAAAGTCCCTTCTATCAGCAGATAGCTGGCCAGTTGTCCCCCTTCCTCCAGCTGCAAACACACAACCGCGCTGCCAACACACGACGGCCACGCCGCAGTCAGGGGTGCAAAACATCCTGCACCCTGGACCATGGCAGGGCTCTGAGCAGCTCCTCTGAAAACCATGTCTGGCTAGAAATGGGCTCCTTCTCTATTTTTAAGGATGCTAGCATAATTTGAAGGCTAAATAAAAGCTTCCCTTATAATTTTCCTTGGAAGAGGTGGGATGTATTCAGCCCTCAGGAATATGTGCAGATGGTTACCCATGAGGCTTCTACACCCCAGAGTTTTCCTTGGTCAGGTAATTAGAGATGAGCCAGTGACCCTTGGAGATGAGTAGCATGGGAGAAGCAATACACTCACAGACAAATGGCAACAAGCAGTGCTAGACACTAAAAGGTTTGGGGTATAAAGCCAGCCAGGCTTTCCAGAGCAGAGGTTTTCTCATGCATGTCTTTCTTCCTGGTACTGTGGCACCCCAGTTGTTGCACACCTAGGAAAGTATCAGTCAAAGATTAGCCTGTGCGTTTTAAGCTAATGAAATTGAGCAGCTAGAAACAAGCAGTACGTGACTATCCCCTCCTTAGAGACCACCAGCAAGAGTCCCGTGGGCCACAGCCTGTTAGACAAATAATGAGCTTTCATCTGATATATTGACTGATAATAGACAGAGAGGCGGGTGGTCCCCTGCAGAGTCTCGGAAATCCCTGGGAGGAGAGAGGTGAATCTTGCTAATGCTGCCGGCAACAAGCGAGGAAGCCCTTTGCCCATGAAGGGAGGAAGGTCAAGGCTGGAATGCTTCAATCTGATTAAGGCTAAAACTGATTGCATGTTTTTAGGGGAAAAACAGAACAAAACAAACTTGGCAGGCAGATAAAAGGACTGGGGGGTGCATCATGTAAGCGTGAGTCACAGGAGGAAGCAGACAGGGCACTCCCTCCATCAGCAGAGATGCCACGGGAACATAGCAATATTCTACGTTTCCACACAGTCTTCCAACCTCAGGAACCCAAAGGCATTTGATTTGGGCCAGAAACAAAGCAAACTCATCTGTGATGAAAGAACTGAAGTGATGACACAGAGATGGAATGGGGGATGCTTAGGAGAGGATCACTGGACGGTGCTTTTGCAGACAGTCTTATGGTGTCTAAGATCCCAACACAAGTATAATCCACAACACGGAGTCATCGGCACGGAAACAAACTTAGTGTTTATTCTAAGGAGGATGAAGGGCAAGGCATACTGCAGCACGTCTTTATCAAAAGACTTCCCATCAGTACAGGATTTCATTAAAACAACAGCGACACACAACCTCCTCTCCCAATGAGAGGATGAGAGTTACATTCTTGTGACTGAACTGATTAACAAATACTACACAAGCAATGGTGAATAACCTGGGGGTTGTGCATGACAGGCTGATGCCATCCATGTGCCTACAAGAATAAGGCAAAGCAGCTTATTCTGGCAAACTTCTGAACATCAGTACTTCTGCCTGTTAAGGATCAATGGCATTTTTCTGGTATGTTTGCAAGAATGCTGCAACACAAGTCGGAGACTGGACCCAAAATTAGCAGAACTGTCACATATTCTCAGTTTTCCAGATACTGCGTTTTTCCTGCTTTTATGTGTCTTCCCTCTCTGTGACCCATAAAGCAGCAGCTTTACAGTTTAGATGTGAATTTTCTCTAGCATCCTGCCTCCCTGGACATCACAACTAGTCGAGCTGCATTGGTTGATAACATCAGGCAGTAGAGCAGACTCCTAATCAAGCTGTCTCCACGTTGATATCTCTATAGAAATAATTACTAAAACACTTAAGAAAAACACAACACAAAAATCCAAGACAAACAGAAAAATTCTTACAGCAGAAACTTTCCTCCCTTTCCAGGATTTAGCAGTGGCTCAGCACCTTTTAAAAGAGTCAGGCATGATGAGCTGTTGAATGCCCTTTGGGAGCCAAAGTTTCCTGTGAAAATGCATATGCTTGTCTGCTATTACACAACATCACCCAAACAGCTACGCGTGCACCTAGAAAAAGCCTTTCCGAAAGGACACGTAGATTACTCCTGACCATCCTGGAGCCAGGAAGCCAGACTGACCTGGTGGCAAAGTGATACTCCTTTTTTGCAGCCTTTTTCTGATGTAAATAGAATTTTGTCAAATGGCTTATCTAAACCCTGTCCCAAGCCTGAAGACTGTCTCTCCCTACTTTTTCCCTGAGCAATAGAAAGATCATCTCCTACAGAAGGTACCGACTGACCCTAACAGTGATTATGGTCAGTTTATTTTATTAATATCAGAGCATTTGTTTGAAAAGCAGAGTATATAGCCTTGAGGGTAGGCTGCAAACAGGACTGTGCTATCTGAGAAAGAGGTTGTTATCTCCCTCTGCCCTGAGCCATGATGGGACAGCAAAGGGAGAAGCAAACAAACCGTAAATCCCAAGGAGAAAACGGACTTATAGCATATCTATGCATTGTCCCCTCACACAAAATCATTGACAGTCTTCAAGGAAATGGTTTTAATTACCATGCTTTTTCCAGACACAATGTTTCTGGAATACCTTTTCCAAGACTCGAGTCATAAACCAACGGATCATGAATCGCAACTGCTGAATGCTTGGAAACCATTGTGGTGGTCATGGTCATTAGGGCACTGCAGACTTGATTAAATAAATCATCAGATCACCATTCCAATTCAACAAGCATTTTGCAAAGACTAAAGAAGATCTACAAATCGGGTGTAGGCTCTGTTCACCATGAGGGGAACTGACTGAGGTCAAGGGGAAGTGAGCTAAGCTTATGCCTTAAGTGAGTTTGGAGAAAACTGGCACCTTTGAAAAGAAACTTCTATGCTGATCTGATAGATTCACTACTACTGGGCCAGCATCAAGGCATTGCATTTACTTTCTGCAAGGAAGCAATGCTTGTAGAGAAAGAGAGGGAAGTGAAAAATATATCCATAGTTCTGCAATATAATCTCAGCTGGTCCGGAAAGTAAAGGAAAGCTCTTGCAAGGGGCACTATCTGCATGGGCTGCCAAGCTAGTTCAGGCTAAAGGCTCATGTATCCCAGGAACCTTACCCCAGCAGTGGTCAGGGGTGGACATTTGTGGACAGAGAGTAAGGACACAGCAGGTACACAGGGTATTGTCAGCGAAAGCAGCAGCTTACAGGCTTCCTGAATCAGGATTTGCCTCTGGACCACTGTGCTTGAAAGCGGACCTATCCTCCGGGGAGCTGTGTAATCCTTTTTGGAACACATTTATACAAGCTGCAATAAATAAGGGATTTGGGAGATTTTAAGACATCAGTATATTGTTTTCACCAGAGTAGATGTGTGGCTGAGAAAGATCTACCAGTTTTCAGAAGATGTGGGGGTTGCTGCAAAATACACCTGCATACACATTTACACACCTGGAAGGCAAGAGCCATTGCAGCAGCACTGCAAAGTTCCTCAGGTTCCTCCAACATTCCTTATGTTAAAACTCAAACCTATCTGAGTAAAACGGGGATGGGTTTTCCCATCAAAATGCATCTTCTGAAATGAAGGCAGATGAAGCAGGGCAGGGAAGGGGGCCCACAACCCACCTTCTCATGCAGGACACTAAACACACATCAGGTCTCAAGGGTGCTCTCTTGGTGGGCAGGATGAGTATGCTGACATGAGATGGACTGTGTTGATTTCACAGCGTAGCAACTGCCAGACAAGTTCTCAGCAAAATCCAACCCTGCAAATTCTGGAGGAGAGATCCTTTTTCTTAAGAGCTTCTGACTGCTGCAGCTGAGGTTGACATACAGAACGAAAGCACACTGAAGAACTCACCGTCATGCACTTCCACCTTCAGTTTATCCAGCACTACTGAAGAAACATGTATTTCATTTGGAGAGGATGTAATTGCAAATGTGACTCTTGCCCTACTCCAGCTCCCCAAGCTTTGATGAGCACTGTTACTAATTTGAGAGAGGAATTACTGGCTTTGAGAGAAGAGTAACACCAGTCTCCAGAATGACACCTCCAACACTGAAGCCAGGGGCATGTTAGGGACAGTGTCCGCTGTGGCTCAGGCTCTTGGTGCAGCTCCAGCATCTCCTGTGGAGTTACACCAGGGTGACTTTGGCTCATGGTTCAGCGAGTGAGGCCACATACCACTTGGACAATTGCCTCCATACATGATACACACCACAAGTCTCAGCCGGATTTGCTGCTTCTGAAATGAAAACACTTTGCTCGCTTTCACCAGCCGTAGCTTGGTAGTCATTACTAAACACTTATCAACTAGACGGCCTTCATTTCCTGAGAGCCTGGACCTAATTACACCAGGAAACGCTCCGCTTTTTCTTCAGACACTGAGAAATGTTGGTTTCTGAGCCCTCCTCCTACAAAGTCAAACTTTGCTCTGATTAGTAGAGGGGAGGGGAGGGGAAAAAATGCAGCCAAATCTCAAAAGGCAAACTGCAGTGATTATTCACAGAGATGCCCTGGCTTCTTTCTACATCATTAATAATAACAATAAAATGTCACAGCTATTCCATCTCCCCTCCCTCCCTTATTAATCTTAGCTGAGCCCTGCAAGGCCCCTGCAAAGAGGTATCATTTTCCCCAGCTTGCAGGTAAGGAGTCTGATGTCTCACAGCAAATCAGAAACAGATCCCGGGGTCACCAGCTCCTAATGCCATTTCTCGGAGTGAAACAAGCCCCCTCAGCTCTGTTTCTTTATGAGGACATGTGATCAAGTGGTGGGATGAAGGAACCTTTGCCAAATGCGCTGCACACAGAGCAGCACTTTCGAATCCCTCCTTTGTGCCATGGGGCCAGCTGGGATGTTGAGTTACAATCGCTTGCTTGTAACAGAGCTCAGAATATCACCATCAAATCAAACTGTTGGTTAACTAGTGTACAAAAAAAATGCTACAAATGCACAGTAATGGAGTGATAATGTCCGTAGCACCAAATCACAAGATCTGCTGCTGCAGCAGCATTCGTTTTACCTTTTGAGCTGCCCAGGAGCTGCCGCCCATCCTGGCAGGTGGCCAAGCAGCGGCTGCGGGTGCCACATCCAGTGGGAGCCACCTACAGCAAACCTGCTTGGGGAAGAAAGGCCAGGAAGACTTGTGCTAAGGGGCTGTGCTTCCTCTGACCAAGGTTTCCACGCAGTCTCACTAATCCTATTGTCCTGGCTTGGGAAAGAGCCTACAGAAAGGCAGAGCAGAGCTGTGGGCCCTCCCAGTGCTGCAGTTTTCCCTTCGCAAGAGTTGGTGGAACAGCATGGGTGGGATGCGTCAGCTCCCAGTTTGGCCAGTGCATGTGTGGCCAAAGGGGTGACCCAGGAGGAAGTGGGCACATGTCTCTCCTTGAGAGCAACCGAGAGATGTGCCCTCTGCAAACGGCTGGTCAGCAGCACATTCCACATTTCTGACTCTGAGTTGCTTCACCTTTCTTCTTCCTCCCAGCCAAAAGCTGCAAATATGACATAGACCTATTACTGTGGGCAAGAGCTGTCCGCAGACTGGACTCCTGGGGACTGCTATAATCCAGAAGGGAAGTCAGAGCATCAGAACCAGCACTTGCCATTGATCTCTCCAGTGTTGGTGACCAAGCACCAAACTGGAAGCACCAAACAGCCTGAATGAAACAGAGCTGAGTGTTTTTGTCCCACCATCCTCCCTGGCCTCTCTCACAAACATGTTGCCAGTGATGCAGTTTATTTATAACCCATAGTACATAATGCACATGGCTTGGAGATTGCAAGCCTGTGCCTGTATTTCCTTGGCATGCTTCCCTGAACTTTCCCTGCAGATCCAGCACACCAGGGAAGTGCTGCAGGCTCAGGGTGCTTTGGCAAAGCACCTCTTACCCCTGACACATACTAAATCCTGACCCTGCAGCTCTGCCATGCTAGTAGCAACTTCTGTGGCCCTTCAGCAGTGAGGGTCTTCCCATTTCAGGCCGGCAGACAGCACTTTTTGGAGCGCAGTGCTTTGCAGAGGGGGAAGAGCTCAGAGCTTGGGCCGGGAAGCTGCTGAGCCTGGACACTGTGTCCCACACAGGCTGCTGCTCAGGCACGGGGACACCTGCAACAGCTGCTTGCAGAACAGGGCTTCAGAGAGGAGACTTTGTTCACCACTGGAACAAACACACAGACAAAATACACTGATATCTACCTCTGACCAGATAAACGCTTGGTCTGCACAGATTCCAGTACTGAAGGCAGATACGGATAGAGCCAGGCTGAATGCCAGCCACAACTGGACAAACACATAAAATGTTCCGCTCCAACTTCTGACACCCTTGTGACCCTACTCGCTGGAAACCCTGTAGAGACACACTCCTCCACAACCTTCTTCACGTCAGGGGCTTAAAAGCATCCACAATGGTAGATGACCTTCACTGGTTTCCTATCCAAGCACTGGCTCCTCAGTTTCTCAGCTCTCACCAGTACCAGGAAGCAACATCCCAAAGGATGTGTGTGTCACTTGTAGGCACAATGCAGGTGTTTATTCCATTACGGCTTGCTTTGCTCTGCCTGCCCGAGACAGGGAAAGCAGCTGCTTGGTGCAGCTCCAGTGAAGGATGGCAGCCCTCCGGAGAGGGAGCCCTGCCAGCAACTGTGGGATGAACAGCAGCCCAGAGCCTGCGGGGAGCCGGACATGAATATCGCGTGGCAGCGAACACGGGCGGTGGTGTCTCTCGCAGGGATGCTGGCAGGGATCCCCCCCGAGCACAGGCTCTTATTACTCACAGCACCAACACGTTCTGCATCCCGGCTGCCGGCTGCAGCCCCACCACTGATGTCACCCTGGCAGGCTGAGAGACGTTACCCGCTGTCTGGGGCAAAACCGTTTTCTAGTATGCAAAAAATGAGAAGCTGTCTGCCCTCACTGAGGACATGGCTGAAGTCATGCTCCTGCCAGAAGCCAGTGTTTTCTGAGCACTTCAGAGGGGAGTCTGGGTTTCTGCTTTTAATTCCTGGCTCTGGTTCTGACTTACTGGGAATTCTTCTACCAGTCACTAAGCATCTTTATGACTCAGTTTCCCTGTTAAACTGGAGCACGAACCTTCTGGCCCTGGCTGCTGGGAGGCTGAATGACAGCATTTAAATACCTCGGATGACATTTCAGGGCTTAAGACATTGCAAGATTTTTCTGTTGATATTAAAATTATGCACCGGTCTCCTGTAAGAGCTCACTCAATCCTTACAAGTGGCTCTTTGTCACTCTTCCCATCCACACCCTGGTTCCTCTTTGAAAGGCAAATACCATAAAAGGCTGTTTATAGAGACTGAGATCTAGAAAGGAGAAGTCAAATAGGGTCAGGCTCACTATGGCTTTGCTGCCCTGAGCTGCGGCCAGAGAGGGCTGGCTTCCCACTCCCCCCGTGATCCACGGGGAACAGCAGCCCATTTGTCCGAGGAGCCTCCAACGTGGGTGGGTGTCTCCTGTCCCTTTGCAAAGAATCGTTTCATCTCCAGTGGGAATAGCTAAGACGGAAAAGGCGGAGAGTAAGAGAATTAGGAAAATAGCAAGCGTCCCTAATCAATCACGCTTGGACAGTGAGGGTTTTATGTGCACAAAGACTGCTTAAATTCTTTTTTGCATTTATCCACAAGAAAGAAAGAAAATCTGGTGGCTGAGGAAATTGCCAGATGTTGATTCACCCTTGCTTTCTGCAAATGTTTCCATTTTGTTGAAAACCCAATCTGCAAATCCAGGAAAGAAAATTCTTTCAAAAAAGAATTTTTTTTTTTTTTAGAAAATAAAACTTGCAAGCAGCTCCAATGACAGCACATGATGTGGATGAAGGCAGGGGAACCCTGCCATCTATCATCAGACTTCATGCTGCTAACTTTTCCCTGGCCTGGAGCAGCAGAACTGTACCGATGGCCCTCTCGCTGTCTGGTACCAAGTCTGGGTTTTCCCTAGCACGGAGAAGAGAATGCTTAAAGAAACAGATATGTCAATGTAGGGATTTTTAAAAGAAAATACGGCTAACTATATTAATAAACCTTATTGGTAATGATCCTAATCATCATCTGGTTCGCAAAGGTCCTTTAACTTGCTTAAAGAAGATCCAGGGCCACAACTGAGAGGGGCAGAGACTGACATAGAAGCCACAGAAGGCAGCGAGGTAGCCAGGATGTAATGACACCCCATGGGACTCACCCCAAACACCTGAGCAGAAACCACAAGTCCTAAGAAATACCCAGCCTGAGTAATCTGCAAAACCTAGAGCCTAACCAGTAGCTGTGGCCTCCCAAAAAACCTAAACCTATGTTCTAGTCACAGCAGGCAATGGCACGCCACAGACCATGCAGCGAACGGAGGGTTTCCCAGGCCCTGCACACCACTACGCACCGCTAACAACATCTCAGAGCTTCCCATGCCACAGAGTGCAGGAGCTGCACCACTTCCCAACATTTCTGTTCTGAACATAAACTTACAGCCAGCTATTGATGGATTAAATATGGGAGGGGAGACCAAGTCACAAGTCTGTTGTCTCCTTTACTCACTTAGCCTCCTGGCACGTGCACCTGTTGCATTTAAATTTGGTTTAGTTTTTAAAAAGAATCACTTTACTTCCACAAAGTCCTTCTGTTTGATTTAGTGCACAACAGCTGTTCGTTTCAAGAAGCTGTTGGAAAAACATTCATCTGCTCCCAGCCCAGACTACTGTTAAAAAAGCAGAGTATATTTCTAAAATAAAAAAAAAAAAAAAAGATGCTTTAAAAAGTACAAATATGAAGAATTTTTGACAAATGTGTTTTGGCTGTTGCTGAGGCTAATTCAAAACATAAATCACCGCAGGTGTAACTTCATTGGAAACACGCAGCTTTCCATCCAAAATAAATCTGGGCCACAGAATAAAATCCGCACGACCTAAATGGTGACTGGGTTGGCAAAGGGAGGCATGGGCAGACTTGCATAGCTAGCACCAGTATTGCATTCAGCCCTCCGGGTTATTATTTACAGATGCTTCCTATGATGAGAGCAACTCTCCCCTCTCGCTCTTCGGGAGCGCTTCCCTGGCGTAGGATGCTCCTGAGCCTCTCCCCGCACAGGGAAGCGCGGCTCACTGAGCTGAAGCCGCTCCACAAGCCCACACAGTGGGGAAGAGAGCGCAGGTCTCCCAGTTGCATTGCAAAGCCCAGCAAAGCGTGGCACAGCACGGCTCAGCCTGGAGCCTGTTTCGGGGCCCAGGACTGTACCCGCAAGCCCTTAAGGTCTGGCAGAGCATGCACAGCTCACGCTGCCGGGCTGTGGCACAGGCACGCACAGCAGAAACATCCCAGGAATGACGCAAATATAAAAAAAAATGGTTTCCAGTGACAGAAGCAGAAAGCTCTCTGGCTGCCAGACCACAAACAAGCTGGAGACGTTTCACTCCCTCATCCTACTTGACACAAGACCTGAGCCAAGCTCCTTCTTCAGCAGCTCTCCAATGGGTTTAGCATGAGACCATCCATATGTCTGATTCCGGTTGCACACAGACCTGTGCTTGCACTGGCAAGGTGAAAAAGCTCAGATTTAAGGGGCACTGGCAGCAGCAAAAGCACTGACTTGTGATGGGTCAGGAGGGGTAACACTGATTTTCTAGCAGCCCCAGGCTGGATTTTACACTAGACCAACAACAGCAGCAGCAGCTTTTGACTCCTCTGGGAAAAACAGAGATGCTTTGAGTGAAGCACTGGGAAGGGCCAGAGCACCAGCTGAGTTTCTCAATAGCCCGTGCACCTCAGTTTGCCCAGGCATGCGGGCAGGATGGGGTGGGCTTCTCACTGCAGCTCGCGATTCAGACTCACCTTCAGGCGTGGGCTGAGGGCTGCCCACCATGCCTGGACGCCTCAAACCAGGGCTGCAAGGCAATTGCTGTATCTCACTCCCATGCAATATCATGCACTCTTCTCTTGTGTCCAACATGTCAGCTGGCTTGCAAGCACTTCTGGTCCCAGGCTATGCAGGGAAAGAGGTCAGACTTACATGCCCATTAACTGCACAGAGGAATAGTCCTCTTCATCAGCCCTCCCATGGAAAGGTTGTTACTTAAATATCTGATATCAGTGGTCCAAAGAGCCAGATCAGAGCAGGGCCCTCTGCCAGCTGGCCAGTGCAGCCACAAACACATACAAGAAGGTGGGTAACTCCTCCCATGCCCAAGTCAACTGAAGGCTTTAAGAAGCCCTCAACCCAGAGAGCTCATGAACGAGGTTAAGGGAAGGCGCCAGAGACCAAGTCTGGAAGAGGAGGACAGTGAGGACAAGAGGGATACAATAAAGCTTAACTTTTGGAAAGCAGATGGGCCCAAATCATGCAAGAAGGCTTTACGATCCCTCAAGCAGGAAATAAGTGATGACATACTGTCATGTTGCTGTGTCAACAGCTGACACAACGCAGCAGGATAATTTCACGGACTCCCACGTTATTTTAAAAGCTCTCCTCAAACTTGTGGAGCTAGGGCAGAGGAGTCTCAAGCCTTGCAGAGCAATGGCTCTGCAGAAGACCTGCTGCTGTGGGAGACCTCAGTCCCTTGGGAACCAGCCTGCGCAGAGGAGCTGCAGCCAGCCCTGCCATCCACAGAAGGTATCTGGGCTTCACCACAGACGGCTGCTGACAGAACACCAAAGCACCAGCCTCCCTTCCCTTCCCCCTTCCAAGAAAACAGTACTCTGACCCAAAACATGTTCAAAGGGTTCATTGTTGTCTGGCCGGCACATGCGATGCTTGAAGCTAGCCTGGAAGTCCTCAAGGTTGTGGACAAAGTTCTGCATGTCTCAAGCAAGCTACAGCACTTCTGAGAGTCTCCTTTATCCTTAAGAGGGGCTTTTTGTTTGCTTTCAACATTATGCACCAGAAACAAAACATTCCTCCCTCCTGCTGCTCTCCCTCTCTTTCTTATCGAAAGCAGACACTTCTATTTTCACCAATGCAATCGCCCGACTGCTTTTCTAAGAGTCTGCATATTTACTTTCTCTGCTTTTTTTCAGCAGTGGGATGCAGGAGCCAAATCCTTGAGGACTGGCCCACAGGGTCCTGCCATGCTGGAAAACAAGAGGGATATTTCCAGGAAACCTTGGATTTCATAGCACTGCCAACTGGCACTGCATTTCTGCTTCCAGCATTGGGTTCGGCACAAGGCACATACTCAGATAGCAGCAGAAAGAACAAATCCCAAGTTCCTTATGAGCCTCATGGAAAGGCTACCTCTATTCAGCACAAATTCTGCAAAACCCATTCGATCTCTAAGGAACAGCTTTGTTTACAATCCAGTTTTGTTTGCCGGCTCATGACGTTAGAGACAAGCCTCTGCGTAGATGCGTCTCCCATGTGGTTTTGCTTTTTGGAGTGATCCTGCCTTTGGGAGAAGTTTGCTGGAGTTACCAAGTGACCACATACAACCCTCTCCCTTGAAAGCAACATATTAGGAAATGGTCTGGGCTCATACATCAGAGTAAGCATTTTGCTCGTTAACCCATTCATTTATTCACACCAGCAAAGCCTCCCCCCTGCTCCAGGTTAGTGCCTCCATCCCCTGTAGCAAGCGGGTGCACACAAGCATCACCAGCAGGTCTGCTCTGAACCAGCCGCAGTGCTTCTGGCCAAAGCGGGAGGCAGGATCCCGGGCCACGGCCGTGAGTCACTCTTCCAGCCCTGCCAAAGAAGTAGTTTTGGAGCGAGGAAGCAACAGAAAGACTTAAATTAGAAAGCTGGTGAAACAAAATGAAAGAAAATCCTCCTCAGCTCTCCTTGCTTGGGTCCAGCAGGGAACAAGGGGAAAGGGTGTGCAAAGCGTGAGAGGTGTCAGAGCACAACATGGTGCTGCGCTGACACAGAGACGGGCTCTGGCCAAGGAACTTTTTCTTCTACATGAGTGAAACACCCTCTCCAGCATTTCACCACCTGCTCTAGTGGAGCAATGACCATGTCCACGCTGCTGTTTGGCACACAGCATGCACGCCGATGCACTGTACAGGCATGACAACATGCTTTATAGCGTCCTGCTAACCATGCTGGTGCTGGGCGGGTTTCCCTCACTACCCTCTGCCATGGAACATTCAAAGAAGTAAAACATGCCCCAAATATTTCCCCCACCACTACATATAAGGTTGAATGGTTTTGAGTCCACATACAGGTGCAGGAAAGCATCAAGACTTAGAACCGCTACAGTCAATGGCAAATCTCCTAGTGCTAAGTGGGGCTCAAAATACAACCACAGGTAAAATGGCCCAAAAAACAGATGCTCCAGGTTTGCCTATCCCTTCAAAACCACTCCCCAAGCCCTCTCTCAATTTGGCAGCTTAAATCCAGCTGTTTCTTACATACTGGCTACATAGCTAGCTGCTGTGCTAGCCAGACTGGGTGTCCCGCACCAGCACAGACACAGGCACCCAGAAGCAGACAGGGTGGTGCTCAGCCAACGGCTCTGCTCCCCTCCAGCTTGCACTTCTCCCTTCTTCAGCACAGAGACCCTCCCGAGAAAGAGATGGCTGCCTCTGAGCATCACCACAGACAGGCAGGGTCAGGAGGGTCCCTACACGCCTTCTGCCCTCTGTGGCCAAGGGTTAATTCCACAGCTTTCTTAGACAGTTATATCACATCTGCAGAGGGGGAGAGGGGAACTTTGTAAGTTTCCCAGGGAGAAATCCGTATTTCTCTTACTGTACTCTGAGCCTGAATGACCCTGACAAGACTCAACCATGCATTTAGCTGGCAAGAAGGGGTCGGAGGTATAGCAGATCAGTGTGAAGCACAGCCCACAAATACTGATGGAAGAAATCTGAAACTAGGACAAGTGCCCTGCCCATAAATCACATTGCTGTGAAGAAAGCCAGAGGCATGGTGATGATGGTTCAGGCTGGCATTAGACTTGTAAGGTAATTTCCTGCTTTGTGTTGGTTTAAGGCAGACCCTATTTTTCTGGTCCCTCAGGTCGATGTCTGCTTAGGCAGATTAAATACATAATATGCTATTAATAAAGATCAGAAAAAAAATAACAGTGCCAGTGACTTGGACTTACAACCATCACACTGACCTAAGAGACCACTGTGCTAGGACCCACCCAGCCACATCCACAGGCTCCGTGAGGACAGAGCTGAGAGCAGTGCCCGAGGCTGCAGTCAGCACCGAGCATGATGCCACCCCACAGCAGCACAGCTGTGGTATGCACGATGCCAGGACACGTGCTGGTAAGCCCTCGAGCTCTTCCAGCAGGACTTGGTCACATCAACTCAATGCCAGCAAGGACAGTGCACAGAGTAAGCTCAGCCCTGGTTGGGGAAGTGCTGCGTCTCCTCACCTGCGCCAACTCCCGACATAAGTCCGTAACTCCAGTATTTGCCAGTATAACTTCTAGTTTAACATGCAAAAAAACCCATAAACGAGCTAATTGCACCTCTAACCATCAGCAGCCAGAAGTTCCAGCACAGAACCTCTCCTGTTAATTCTCCCAGCCATCTTTTAAGGTAAAATGCTGTCATTGGGACTGCTGGGAAACGAAGATGAGTCACTTGGATTGAATCTGTGAGCCAAGGAGAAAGTGGGCTTGGCCATGGGAATGAGTCTGGACCAGCTGTGAGCTGATAAAGTAAGCAGACCCTTGCTTTTGGGGTTCACAGCCACTACAAGGATACACATCCCAGAGCAGTTACAACCAAGGCAAAACTGACCCCTCTTCCTGTGCTTATGTCCCTGATCCAGGATGCTTCCTACAGGAAAATCCATTATATCCTGTCCCACACACACACTTTGCCCAAAAATCTCCTTTCCCAAGTTTCAGCCCATGGCTGAGATTTGATAGCCAAGTTAACAACCCGGGGAGGTGTCAGTTCAGAGCAATGAGGATGACAAAGTCAGGCTCACTTTTTCCCACAGCCCTCCATGCCTGGTAGGCAGGAATGGGAGGAAGATGCCATGCTGTGGCCTTTGCGAAATCCCACTGCATGACCAGCCAGGCAGGCTGGATCAGCTCCCAGGCAGGCAGGGCAGATATTGTCAAGGAAAGCAAAGGTCTGATTAGGCCTTTCTACCACTAATAATATCAAAATAGCATATTGCTTTCATTGGCAGTCAAGCAGAAAATGAAATGGCGCAAAAAGGAGAAGCTGCAGGTGAAGTGGACTGGAATAATGTGGTGTCTGCAGGAACAACAGCCTTCAAGTGCCCTTAATACTTGAGTTTTTCTCTTGCACATCGGGAGGTCTGTGAGGTACAAGCTATCAACTCCTACTCGCCACCCCGTGGGAATCCTCCCACGCTCCTGCCTTTGCATTGCTGGTAAACTGGCAAGTGTCTCCTCCAGGCTACAGCAAGCCCCTGGGAAACAGGAGCCGGATGGTCCTCTCGCCCACTCTGATGTGCTGGAGGAATAACATCCTCACTTTCCACCTCCGAGAGCCATTAAAGTGCACACTCTTCAGTGCAAAGGGGAGCAAAAATGCTTTTGGCTGGCATTTAACCCCAGTAATGAATTGTGGCTCAAGATTCTGACCCGTAGGTTCTCAGCTCTTAAATCAAAACCTGCAGAGGACATCTCCTTGCTGCTACACAGAATGACAGCTTAGACTTTGCCAGACTTCGATGCCTTGGCTCTCCCGCGCTGGGTCCGTTGCACCCCACCTGCCCCACAGCCCGGACAGAGCCTGGGCTCTCTGGGGCAGGGAGGGTTTGGTAACATGCCCGCACACTGATTAACAAACTACAGCACTGACCTTTTGTGATTCCCTGCTGTTATGGCAACAAAAATCAGTAAAAGCAGGAATACCAAAGAATTAATCGAAGCAACTTATTGGAACTTTCTAAATTAGCTTTCCCCCCCACCCCCCGCAGATCCTGTGCAAAACCCAGAGCACAGGATGGGAGGAAGCAGCACGCATATGAGAGCACATACCTAGCAGGTACCCTGCAGTGAGGGATAAGGGCACCGTAAATCTTCAGGATGATGTTCCCGGCCTGCAGCTTCCTGAAGGCGTTAGAGCTCTTATCATCTAAACACACAAGCATGCTCATACACAGCAGAAGGGATGTTGCCACAGCATGCAAACTGTGTACAATGTTTGTACAGACCTACATGCACTTATATAATGCATATATCATAACAAGGGCAAACTGTATGCCTGCAGTCAAAGCTAGGTGGAAAGGGTCAGTTTAGAGGTGGTGCGACGCACCTCAGCTCCAGAATTCAGAGAGCTGGATAGAGTCCAAAGGCACTTTTCCTTTTTCCTCTCCGTGCTATCTCCTCCTCCATCACCCTTACCCCCAAGAAAGGCTGAATATAAATTGTTTGCTAATTCACAAGAATAACGGAACAAACTGGGCTGCAGCAGGGCTTAGTACGCTCCTGAGCTCAGTTGCCCTTCAACCCAAAACTAGCACCAGCAGGGCTCAAGAAAGCGACTGGAAACACCCAGGTTGCCAGGCTCAAACCTCAGCCTGCTCAGAGCTCTGTTGAACCTGCAGCCCAGTGACCAACGCAGGGGCTGGGATGGTGCGAGAAGGCTCAGTGCATGAACAATGCGAATCTGCCAGCCTTCGCAGGAAGGAGGCTACAAAGGGCTAAAGGCAAAGACACTGGTGGCTGTGGGGGATGATGGAGTTGGCAAACCCCTGAGCTCTCCCCTTCTCTGGGATGCTAAGACCGGATGGCTTTTGCTGCTTTCAGTAGTCTGTGCAGAGAACAGATGCCGTTTCCATACACAAAACAAATTATTTCCTTGCTCTCAAGGAGACACTTCCCTCCCACACATCCATCTAGTTAATGTACATTTACAGCTCTTCAAGGGGAGGGAAAGACCAGGGACCCCCATCCCACCTCGGCTGCTCGACACTTTGCTTCCTAGGAGAAAACAGCCCCTTTGCTGCTGGAGGGCAGCCCAGGAAAGCGGGCTCCCCTGGGAGGTGAAGGGCAGCAATCGGGGCAAGGATTTGGGTCGAACTGGCTGCTGGCAGCACTTCAGTTGGCTGTGCCAAAGAGCAACTAAAAAAAAAAAAAACTGGGGGCTGGGGAGTTAATGTCATTAAGTATCTGACAGCTGGAAAATGTGAGCAGCCATTGTTTGCAGCCCCCCTGCAGCTCCTCCCGCCAAACAAGTCTCCTGAAAGCAGCAGTAATAAAGCATAAAAGCCAAGACGGGAAATATTGACTCCCTTCTTGCTGCTCCCAAGGGAACCGGACAGCTCCGAGCTCACCCTGCCCTGGCTTGCGGGCCCATGGCTTCTCCATGCCCCCCGTCCCTTGCCCTCGTCCCCCCTTGCTGCTTTGAGGCAGCGGCTCCGGGATTTGTGCCGAGAGGCCTGGGGAGGCCGCAGCAGGAGCTTTCTCATCTTTCACCCGTTCGGAGCAGCTGTGCTCCATCTCCGCACGCAGCACTGATATTGCTGCTGTCACCATGGGGGTGAGCAAACTGCTTCAAGCGTGGCTTCTGTCCCCACTGAGCTGCCATGGGGAGGGATGGAGTAAGCCAGCTACACCCCACATCACCAAAAACTCAGAAACATTGCTCCTGCCCCTTCTCCCAGCTCCACTGACGGGAGATGCTAGAGACCCTCAGAGCTGCTGGTCACCAGCTGAAACACAAAACTGGTCCTCTGCAGCCTGAGAAATGACCCTTACACTGCTGCTTCAGTGTGCCTGAATATTTTAGCACTGGCTGCATGAAAAGAGAAAGAAATCCAGAGCTTATGACACATGCATCAGCTTCCACCAGCCAGCAGTGGTCAACAACTCTAGGAGTATCAACAGCTTATTTATCCCTTAATTTTCAGGCTGCTTTCCCTTCTAGTAGCTGAACCTGAGCCCACGCCACATTCCCCATGCGCAGGCTGGCCACCGACCTGCTCCCAGCAGCACCCTGAGCCTCCCCCAGTGCCAAACTGATCTGGTGCCAACCCAAGTGGGAGCATGCTGGAGAACACCGCAGGGAGGAACCTAGATCTGGGGAGAAGATTTGATGGTAATTTTTGGCTCTTTTCCTTTAAAGTTTCCAGAAGGAGCTCTTTGCTCAGCACCTCATCAGGTGATACAACTGCAACAGATCTACAGCAATAGCACAACATATACACACCCCCACATATATGCAATAGCAGTAACTGAGATCCCAGAGACATTAATTTCTCACCACTTCCCCTGCCGAGTCCCACACACTTCCGCAACAAACAGGAGGATTCTGATCAAGGCAATTCGCATGGGTATAAGCCATATTTTCCCTGGCATCTTCCTCACTGGATTCTCACTAACTCCAAAAAGAGCATCAGACCACCTCACAGCAGCTTGTTTCAAAGCCTTTGTGCCTCCTTCCAGGCCAGCTGCCTTCCTCTCCCTTGCCTTTGTCCAACTGGGAAACACACATTTAATTACATTCATTTATGTTCAAACAGACCTACTGAAAAATAAGTGGATTAAAAGCTGGTCTGGAAAAAGAATTAAACCCTATTGCAGCGCAGCGCAGCCTGCGTACTTGGGCTGCGATGTAATTCAGGCAATGGGAATTCTCCCCTGCAAGAGGCATTGGGAATTTA
The DNA here is from genome assembly GCF_047370975.1 of Nipponia nippon. Taxonomy (NCBI): domain Eukaryota; kingdom Metazoa; phylum Chordata; class Aves; order Pelecaniformes; family Threskiornithidae; genus Nipponia; species Nipponia nippon. The sequence goes on from NW_028262391.1 coordinate 13,646,086, forward strand.
GAGTTGCAGAACAGCCAGCGCAGCTACCTGTGATGCACTTAGCAGATGGCAGGGACCCACAGCCTCATCCATCTACCTTTGATCTTATGTTCCAGTCCTTCCTTCCAAGTCTCAACAGCCATTTAACCACTGGAGATGCTCAGTGCATTTCTGCAGATGGATCTAAACTGATCTCTGAGCTCGCAAGGGTAGTAGCTGCACATATACATCTCCAGGCAGCAAAACAGCACACCCACTCATTCATACCCTTCCTTACTTCACTGTCATCCAAGACCCACATAGGGATATTCTGCCTGAACATGGCCTTTCCATCGCAGCAGATGGTTAACGCTATAAACAAGCTGGCTGGGAGCTGGCTACTGGGTTTGAACATCAACACCTTCCTGTTTGCACTTCCCACCGGTGTGTGTCGCCAGGCCAGCGCTGCTCAGCCTCCAGCTTCCCAGGAGAGGACCCCTCCGCAGGCAGTGAAGAGACCAAGACTGTGCAAGCCTTTCCTACCTCTAGACTTCCAAGTCCAGTAGTGCAAGGTAGTAAAATGCTACCAAAAAAACCCAAAAACCAAACCAAACCAAACCAAACCAACCAACCAACCAAAAAATCCTATGAAATTAGAGCCAAAGAGTCAAAACGGTGAAGTGCCAGGCATGTCCACCCCATGGATGCAGAGACTACACCTGACTGTACGTAACACGCACTAGTCACCTGGAAGCAGCAGGACTGCTCAGTCCAGACATCAGGGCAACGCAGCTGGGACAAAATAATCACATTTCTAGGATGCTGTGCTGAAACAAATTAAGTTCTGCCTGGAGTGTTTCTCATCTGAGGGCATAGCAGAATGCAAACACAACCGTACTCTTTCCAGACCCACGCAGGTAACTGCATGGTGCCACACTGCTCCACAGTGACTTGCTGGCCCAGGTGCTGGCTGCCACCGGACACCCACTTTCCTCCTGCTCAAAGCAACCAGGGGGATAGCTGGAAACAAACCTCCAGGACTTGTTAAGCCCAATGCCTTCCCTTCCAATCTATACCATACCAAGCTGCTGGTTCTCGGAGTTGGCTCTGTGTGAGGAAGAAAAGAAGGGACAGGAGAAAGAAAAAATTGTAACAGCTTTTGCAGCCCAGTGAAAAAGTTCAGCAGCATTTGGCAGACCATTAAGACCTGCACAAAACCATTTTGCTCCAGGCTTCCTCTGAGCTTTCCCCCTCCCCGCTTTGCTTGCCTCCCTTCCCTAGCACAGCCACAATGGAGAGCTGGCATGCTCTTTCATTTAATTAAGCAACAGCAATTAGGCAACACATTTTTAAGTGGTTATCTCGCAGCCAAGCTTTCTGTTCCTTGGGAAAAGGCTGGCTTCAACATTAAACTAGCAGCTGTGTTCAAAGTGTCAAATCACTGGGACAGAAAGAGGGAGCTTGATATATAAACACCCTTGTCACTAATTACCCTGTGCCTTTGAGTGAATTGCAGTGGCTTTGCTCCCTTAGAGCCTCGACTTCCTCAGGGGCAGGGCGAGCAGGCAGGGATGCTGCAAGAAGCAGGAGTTTGTCTGATGGTTAAACCAGAGCCCAGGAGACATAACTGGAAACAGCCTCAGTGAATATTTAGTGTTGTACAAACCCAGCCACCAAAAGCCAGTTACATGGAGTGGTCCCTCTCAGTACGGGTTTGGAGGATTTACCCGTCTGTTCCACAGGCTCTGGGCTGACATTTATCACTGAAGACTGCATAGGAGAGAGGCTTTCTCTCCCAAGTCATTTGGAGCTGAATTCAGGGATTGCTGCCCCCTCCTCAGAAATTCCGCGGGAGGGACCTAGCAGATGAGGGGGAAGTGGAGGACTCCGTTGCACTGGCAGGGAATCGCACCCAGCTTTCCTCCTCGCTCCAGCGGGAACCAGGGACTTCATGTGATCCACGTGGTGCTGAAAACATGTTTCCAAAATCCCTGAGAAAAATGCTGAGCGACTCTCTCACAGACAGCATTCAAAGGCTGCAAAGTAAGCAATGCCTGGAGGACGGCATCCGAGGCGCCACAGCTCTGGCTGTGATGCTCCGGGAAGCAGCACAGGTCCCCAGGCAGCACCACCGCTCTGTGCCTCCTCTCCATGCCTTTGGCTTTCACTGGGATGTAAGAGCAAGGCCATCTAATCTATGTATTCAGGGAAGTCGCAAGTAAAATTTAAAAAGGTCTCCTTTTTAAAAAAAGTAATGGCTGTTCCTCCTCTGCTTCAATAAGGGCGAAGGTTGCCAAGGACACCCAGTAAATCCATCACACACACATGCTCCACTTCTCTCTCAGCTGAATATTTACAGATTTCCAAAGTGCTGAACCTCTTCAAGCAATTCAGCTTCTGCTTTAATCTGTAATATGTATAGTGCTTCTGAGGTTTTCCTGCCGCTATCCTAAATTAATGAAGATCGGAAACCGGGCTTCATCCGTAACCCTAAAGGTCAATCACATCATTTTGCTTCAACATGCCAAACAGGCATGAGGAAAACAAACATATGGAGTTTCCCAAAGGAAGATGAATGAAGAGCCCTGTCCCAAAGGAACGCAAAAGCCCTAAACTAAGAAGGATAACTTAAAATAGTTATTCTTGTCTGTCTAGATAGTGGCAACACATGCAACGCCTGGGTGCTAGCAAGATACCCCAAGCTATGTGGGTTCTCTCTGTATTTCCAAAGGCTGGTAAAACATTCCTTGCTATTTTGGGAAAATGCCACCATAAAAATTTTGCATTCAAAATTAAATGCAGCTTTTCACATCTGAAGGGAGTTTGGTAGTCCCATGACAGCCCCAAGAGGCTTCTGCCCAGCCCAGCCCACAACACGTGTTATGCTGAGAGCACAGCTGCCAGGGCAGGAATCCCATCCGATGGAATGGGGAGGGCTTTACAGCCTGAAATTACTAAAAACACCAAATAGCAAGTTCCAGATTAAAAGTCACTTCACTGAATAGCCCTGGTTCCACCAACGTGGGCAACGGCATGCACTGCATGTCCTGTGCTCCACAGGTTGCCCCATTTGGTACCCATCTGGTACTGCTCCTTAAGTTCGGTTCCCAAGGAGGCGATGGGCACTGGGAGCATGAAGGACCTGCCTTAGCTCTGAGATGATGGTGTGCAGACTCCCAGCTATCCAGGGATGGGTGGGACATGCCCCACCATGTGCATTTCAAGGATCCAGTGCCAGCAAGGTGAAGGCAAAGCCACATCTCCAGCTATGAGACCAGCTAGTTCTGCCCTTGCCACTCATTCAGCCCAACAGACTGTCACACTCCAAGGGAGATGTCAAAAGATCAAGTGAAGAGAAAAATACAGTCACCAAAAGTTCTACACATGAGTTATGGGGCTGGAGGACAAAGCACATCAAAATGAGTAATAGTGGTCTCAGGGGACTACACACAGCTGGAAAGCTGAGTTTTCTTGCTCCTGCCAAGGCAGAAAAAAATCCAGCATCCCTTGGTAGCTTCCAAAAGAGTCTCTTTTTCCAATCATTCCCATTTCCATCTACGTGTGACCAGCAGGGAGAAGTGGCCGTGTGTCACCTCTCATGGCCCATAACCAGCACCCACTTCATTGCTCCAGACCCTGTGCAGAGACTCAGATCTCAATCCCCACAAGCACTGCTCAGGCTCTTGGTGCAAGGTATGAAATCATGCTCCCAGTGAAAGCAGCCTATGGATTTAAATTACATGTTTGCAAGCTGTGTTTTCTCAGCAGTTGAAATAATCAAATATAAAGCAGCACCATGAAAGCTTCTCCAGGGACCTCCCCTTCTAGTTAGCCTTCAGCTCTCAAAGTAACATCTCTCATTCCTAATTCATGTACTGCTTCATTGCCTTTAATAGCACTTTCCCCAAATCTGCACTCTCTCTTCTGCCTAAAGCACTAATTTCCATTACCTCAAGAGGTATCGAATTCCAAACCTTTGCTGTAGCTTCAGGTTTTCACACTCCGGTTACAGACACCTCATTAACCTCCCCACATCTGGTCCAGGCTACAAGGTGTTTGTTCTGCGACACGCCAGAATCAGTCAGCACAACTGTCTGATTACATACAGGCTCCAAAATGTCTCATGCATAAAAAAAAAAAAGAAGAAATTAAGCAGATGGCCTGCGGAGCACTGAGATTTGCAATTTTCTTCCTGGAAAACTTCTGGTAACCCCAGTTCCAAAAATAATACTAGGAATAGCCCTCCATGTGGGAAGGAAGCATTTTCTAAAAACCTTTGATCTCTGTGTTCCAGAGGAGGGAACCGACACATTAATTAGAACATACTGCTGAATGGGATTGCTATCTCACACCATAGGGCAAAACCAAAGCGGCTATTTAAACGTTGGTGGCCAGCTCCTGATAGAAATTTACTGTGTTGGGTTTTTTTTCCCCAGGATCTTTTTTCAATTAACAAAGCAGGAACATATCAGTTCAACTCTTCCATAATCCTTACTATCATCTCTCCCCTAAATCACTGCTCGTCTCCTACTAAAAATTCTTTCCAACAGTTCTCACCCAGAACTTTATGCAGGTTTGTATCTGCCCTTTTTTAATAGGTATGTATTATGAGACTTTCCAAACATAATGAATTTATCTATGGCTACAAGCCTCATTTTACAAGTAAGGCACTGAGACACAGTGGAGCACAGGCGTGTGCTTGGTGAGAACTTTGGTGGTTTACATCCAAGGGATAAATCCAGGTATTTGATACTCCAGCATGACCCCAGAGTGGCCCAAAACTCCCCAGGCTAAATGCCACACCCACAAGTGCCCTCTTCCCACCTAGGTTTCATCGCAAGCCAGAATTTACAGGAAAATCACCCTCCAGACTAGACCTCCTGCATGCAGCCTCCTCTCCATGACTTGTCACCACTCTCAGAGGACATCTATGGAGGACATCCATTCCTGTCCATCTCCTCCCCAAATCTTTACCGAATCAGTGTGAAGGGCCCTTGTCATCTAATCCCTCTTCGTGAGGAGGCTTCCTCATTTTGGAAGCAGCATCTTCAAGTTATCCCTGGCCCCTTCTCCCTATACGCCAGCATCAGCAGAGCCAGGTCCCTGGACACAGGAGTACGTTGCAGAGCTCACGTCCTCTTACGGAATTGCCTCTGTCTGTAGAGGCCACAAGCTGACAGCACTTGTTTGGATTCCTTTCTTGGATCAAACCTTGCTTGAAATACTGGATTTTCTCCACTTCTTCCACTTTCCTTCTGTAACATGAAGCAATACTTTTTCCCCTATAAAAGCTGAAATTGGGAGCATACAACCTTAATTTCAAGGTATTTATAAATTTTGGCCCATGCAGTCTCAGCATCACCCTGCCAAGCATTACTTGCTGCTTGGAAGGCTGACAAAATGTGATCAGCCATAAACAAATGAACTTTAACTTCACTACAGGAAGGGAATGGAAGTGACAGGACAGGAGGAAAGGAGAGGAAAGGAGAGGAAAGGAGAGGAAAGGAGAGGAAAGGAGAGGAAAGGAGAGGAAAGGAGAGGAAAGGAGAGGAAAGGAGAGGAAAGGAGAGGAAAGGAGAGGAAAGGAGAGGAAAGGAGAGGAAAGGAGAGGAAAGGAGAGGAAAAAGTCTATACTTTTTAACTAGAACTCTTTCACTCTGGTAAAACCAAACACAAACAGAATAAAAAGGGTATATGTAAAGCTCTTCAAAATCAATACTGCAAGATGGTAGATGTATTAAAAGCAAATGGTATCAGACACCTACCACTTTTGCTCTTTTGCAGTGGCGAAGGATGCTGACCCTGCTGCAGAGTGACAGCACACTTACGGACTGGTCTGCTATTGTCTATCAGCAGTTTATGGTAAGTATGAAGCCAGGATGAGGGGAAGACAGGTTATCATCAGCTCTCTTTGGAGTCAGAGATAACAGAGTGAGGGGGGAAAGGTGGAAAACATATCTCCAGTTTTCTAAAGAGAGCTCATCTAAGAGCTGTAGCTTGAAGGAGCACATATTCTGTGTGGCTTTATCCATAGACATGATTGTAATAGAGATGCATGGGTTGAACTGCTTAGTGATGTTTACATCTGAGAAGGGATTTAGGAAAGCTGAAAGTCAGCTACCTAATTCGGATAGTTGGAATTTGGCACAGCAATCTGACCTATATTAAGTTTCCATCCACTTGAGTACTACTTGGAGGAGATTCTTAACCACTGTTCTTGTGTCTTGCGCTTCCAGTTTGTAAAACAAGTTAATTGACAAAGAATCTGAGTTACCTCAGAGGAGGAGAATGATGAGAGACTTCCTCTGTCTGGATCTGATAATTCATTACCCAGTGGAGGGGCATTTGCTTGTAAGGGTGACCACAGGCAACTCAGTAAAACACTAAGAAACTCATTGTCTTCAACACTAGCTGCAGCTTCATGGTGCTGCGGAGCTGGCTGTGCTATGACCTTATCCTTTTAACCAGCTGCATGCAAGGCAGGAGGCTCCCCAAATGGCATCTGCTTCCAGAGCAACACCCCACAGCTCTGCCCCTGCTCTCTAGACCCCTTCTTATAAATTCAGCAGTGTTTTCCAATTTGATTGACAGGCAGGCAGCATCTAGCATCTCCTGTGTCTGCTGGCATAGCAGAGCACACACAGCCATTGCACTGCACACCATTAAGCAAGGGCTCAACTCTCTTGCCCTGGGAATCGGAGAAGCCCACTGCAACACTGAACAACAGGAAGTATTAAATCAGCATCTTCTCTGGAAAAATACCACAAGAAACCACCCACGGGACTCTTCTGCTCTTGCTCTTTTGGCCCAGAGTGCAACTTCCTCAGCAAATTAACCATCTCTAACAGGAAATGCTGCTTTTGTCCATCCTATCGCTTCCGAAACATCTGCTCATGCTGTCAGCATTCTCCAGTAGGCACCATGCCCCCTTGGTCTGTATCTGTGAGAGGTCTCTCAGCAGGAAGAGCCCTTTCTACAAGCTCCAGGAAAAAATACCTCTTTAGCTCAACATAGTTTTAACCCAGCCTTGGACTTACAAACACAGAGGATACGCCTGCACTGCAAATAATTTGATTTCTGCAGAAATGTAAGTGCTAGAACAACTTGAAGAATGTGGGCTGCTCTTGCAAACAGCGTATCTCACAATAGCATCAGTCTTAACAGTCCTACGGCAGGACACGAGCAGCTAGAAATGCAAAGTCTACACTTTGGGAAAAGTGAACACAAGCTAAACAGAATCCAGCAGAGTGATGGAAAAAAAAAAAAAAAAAAAAAAAGAGAGAAAACAGCTCTGTAAGGTCTGACCCAGGAGGAAGGTCTAAAAGCAGGGGTTTTCTCAGGACAGAAGTGAAAAAATTGAGAGGGGAGCTGAAAACAGCCTTCAAATGTGTAAAAGGCTGATATACAAAAAAGAAAGGTGATGAATAGTTCTCTGTATTTATTAGGGTATACCCACTGGCTTACTTTGTAGTGTGCAAAAATGTTTATCTAGCTATCATGGAAAAAATCCCAACTTCAAGGACAGGCAATCTCCAGGACTTTTTCCTTTGGGAATTTGGGATTCTCCTTCTCAGGAGAAGTTTTTAAAGTGCCTCCCCACCCAACATTTGCACGAATCTATGACTTTGCAGAATTAGTTTCAATTTCTAAAAGATCTTAAACACTTTTAGTTCAGAAAATTTCCCAGGACATATCATTTGCCCTAGTTCTCAATGAATCATTGCAATTGCTAACTGCCCTTACTATTAGAAATATGCGTCTTATTTGTGCTCTGAACTTGCCCAGTTCCAGGTCCCAGCAGACCCTGTTGCGGGTTTGTCAGGTGGAGTGCAGAGCCTTCTCCTGGTATTTTGATTTTCCCAGACTGCCCTGTGACCCCTCCACCCCACCAACCTCCCCATCCTGCCTCCTTCCCCCACACAAATACACATGCACATTATTAATACAGCACAGAAATCTATATGTCAATCATCTGCATGAAAGGACAATTTAAATAGCATCACCTGCACAGTGGCACCGCCCCCTTTTTGTTAAGGAGTTGACTGAGTCATCAATAAATAAATACATTGCAATGAGGGGCAGCAAGAGGAAGGAGGAGGTGACAATTTCAGACCAAAGGCAAGGTTGCAAGTCTTCACGCAGAGCATCATTACACTTTGAAGGAGTAGTGGATGCAAAACCTGTATGAAAGTTCGAACAAATTCATAGAGGAAAAATCCATTGGAGGCTTTTACAGGCACAGACACCAATCTCAGATCTAGGCTACCCCACAGCCACCAGTTCTGGAGGCTAGGCGAGCATTTGAGGCAAGTGTCACAACATTTTCGCTGTTCTTCTGTCCTTCCCTGCGTGCCCAGTGCTGGCCATTCTTAGGGACCTTTATTCTAACTGGATACAGCTGCTCTTGTCCCAGTTGCCAAAAAACAAAAACAAACCTCCCCCCTCCCACCAAACCATTAATCATCTGTTTTCTAGTGCACACAATGTTACTAAGAGTAACAACAGCAACAACAAAAAGCCTGGGACAAATAGGTTTTCTCACTTGAAAATCCAAATGTGGTTTCTGCATTGCACATCCATAGTCTGTTATTGCAAGGAGCTTCAAAGGAGCAGAATTGCAGAGAAGAGTTTATATCACATCTGGTATGGGGCTCAAGTTTATCTGGAAGGGAACTTAATTGAAACAGAAAAATCCTAATTAAGACTGGAATCCCTAACAACCTTCCTAGCACTCAAACAGGAAATTCCAGGTGGGAAACTGCTTCTCTTCCAACTTTGCCTCCTCCTGAAACCAGAAGTCAAAGGCGCCCTGTGCTGGCCAGGCAGCACATCACCTCTGATTTCGTGCTGCTCCTTGGCACCTTACTGAACCGAACAGTATAGACCCGGGAAAGACGTAGATGAAAATAAGTTGCTTGACTGATGTCATGGGTATCTTTGAAAACACGGGAGCAGAAAATCAATCTGTAGTGCAAGATCAGTGCATCAAGCACAGGCAGGCAGCCACTCGAGCACCACTGCCTTCATCAGCCTTCTCCTCGGCTGGTACCTCAAGCTGCAGCCTAATTTACTGCTCTCCCCTAGAGCACCCATAAAGCCTCTGTTTCCTCACGCTGGGACATTTCAGCTAAAGCATCTATTGCATGAGAAGCATCAACAAGTCACTTGATGAAATTCAGATTAGCACTTCACACCTTTTAGGATAAAAATAACCAAAGGAAACTGGGATTCATCCCAAAATACACTAGACAATTCACATTAATCAGGGGATGATATACCTGCCTCCTTTCCAATCCTTCAACTCCTCATCTCCAGCAAGATAAATGGCAAAGAAAACAAACCAACACCCTCTACATTTTTCTTCTGCAAGGATCCAGTTTCCATGAGACTAGTCTGCCTTTGCTGTGAGCTGGAAAATAAACCAGAGCTCTGCTCTTTCTCTAGGGCCAAGATGAAGAGGCTGTGTACAACCAAGAATGAAAAAGCCCATGACTCCCTACATTTTCCAGGCTCCATTCCAGGCTGGTTGCTTATAACTGAAGTTGTGAAAGAAGTATAGCAACTCTCTTCCCGGAAGCAATCTCTTTTGGACAAATGTCACAATATAGGCATCTTCTAGGATCTTCCCCATCTGCCTTTCTGAATCAGCACCACAGTAACTTCCCAGCCCAACAAGGTTTCCCAGCTCCAGGTGCCACAGCAGCCAGCATCACAGCCCGAAACATTACAGCCAGAAAGAGTTCTGACTCCCCAAGGCTGAAGCAAGAAGGCAATCCACTCTCCAAGAGGCCAACACCAGCGTTTGCCTCTGGAACTTCAGTGTGAGGTTCACGGCAGCTGTCAGTGCTCAGGGCTTCTGAAAACTTACTTAGTCGCTCTCCTACGGGATGAGATGCCAAGCTGCAGGCTCCTGGTTTCAAAATGATGTGACCAAATGGTTCTCTGTGAAGGTTTCGTCCATTCTGCGACTTTCCAAAGCCATGTTATTATTTCTGCTCTGACATGTTCAGTGTCGCTTCCATTGATACAGTGCCAGTACAGCAATCCCCATATAACCCGGTGAGGGGCTAAGAGTTAGGAGCAGTTCCCAGATTCCAGATATTGCAGGGCTTCAGGTGAAGAGCTTCTGAAGCTACAGGATCAACCATGCTTCCTGCATGGAAAAGACATAAAAATCCAGGTCCTTCCTCTGCTCTTTCCCTGAAGGATGAATCAAATCCCTTAAATTCTATTTTTGGCTGAAACCACAATGACCAACTGGGAGGTCTCCAAGGGTGGAAAAACCTGGAAAGTCTGAGATGCAACCTACATCATCTCTGGGCTGCATCTGCTTGGCTCAGCAAGCTGTAAGGGGGTAAGACCAGCATCTGTGGTAACCGAGAGCCTCCTCCTCCCCTTGCAAAAATATGCAGTTGTGGCACTGCCAGATTCTTAGCAAGCAGTGTATTTGGAGGTGAAAGTGAGGTGAAATAAAAATACTTTCCTTATCTAGGAGATTACAGCATGACTTTCTCAGAAGGGAGTGTGAAATGTCAGCTGGCTCAGGGAAGCAGCTCTGGCTTTTATAGTAAAATGGTTTCATTGCCCTGTCTACCGCGTATCACACTTGAGACAGCCAGAGAGGGACTTAGTGGCAATGTCGACATCCACTGAAAGACGTGGCAAACATCCATCTTGGGAATATTCAGGAAAGACCAAGAGCTCTTTCCCCCTTACACCCCACTTGTGAATTTGGCTAGGTCTAACCAGAAGCACAGGGTGAAACCAAGTGTCTGTTTTTGAGCCCCACAACAAGTTGAGATCAAACATTCACAGCTTGCTAATGAAGAGACAGTTCTTGCCCGCGTGCCAACACTCACAGTTCAGCCCAATCTCCACGGTGCGGTAGAAGCTTTCTTCCTTCTGCAGTTATCTGCAATGAAAACGCGTACAGCAAAACCTCCCACCTGCACATGAGTTTGAACAGCTGTACCTACATGACTGAAATTAATTTAAAAATTAAGAAAGAGGGATGGACTTCAGGTCACTGAAGAAACCCATACTGTCTGGAGCAGGGCACAGAGCAGCCCTGCCGGTCCATTTGCCATTGCTACCCTTCTGTCATACATTGCTTTTTTTTTTTTTTTTTGCATTTTCTACTGAGGCCTTTTAGTCTTCTGTGGCAAAGCACATGATCAAACTTCTAGCCTCTTCATATCTTTTCATTTTATTGGGGTGGTGGGTGTCTGATGCTCAGCAGATTCTGCCCACAATCACAAACTGGGAACAGGGAAATCTCGTTCCTCCTTTCACCTTGCTGAACTTGTACACTCTCAGTAATTTATCTCCCACATCAGTGCAAGCACTGCAGGCTCTTTGAGATGAAAGTCCATCAACTCCAGAAGCTCGTACGCCTTTTATTGGCTCTGAGCATCCCATCTGCTAGCACAGAGCAGAACTGCACACTGGCTCTGTGCAGATTACACATGAAAAAATCATTAGCTAGAGGAAAAAAAAGCCATCACCACTGTGAAAGAGGAAAGCTGTTAGATGAGCTTTGTGTGTTTATTTGCTCAGCTAAGGTAAGCTTCTTGCCTTGGACCCCCCACAGCACAGACAGAAGTAACAGCTTTTCTTTCTCAGGACCGAGAAGTCTTCTCTTTTTTTTTTTCATACTCCAACAACTTTGTATTGGATAACATCAGTCACTTCTGTCTGATTGCTACCTTGCCGCTTAAGCAACAAATAACGTGATTAATGAACCGCTGAGGGAGAAAACAGAGGCTTTACTAAACATAAAACACCAGCTAAGCACTACAAGCTTTTCTTAAATTTCCTAAAAATGAAGAGCAGCTGCCTGGCACCAATTCCCTCAGCAGCAGTAACTGCAGCATTTGAAGCAGCTCTGGATGCTTCTGAAAATAAGCATGATCTTGTGCCAAAGAAAATAATCCCTTAATTTTATAGGTGTATGAATAAAAAAAAAAAAAACTGAAAATGAGAGTGTCTGGGGAGACACATATAACACATTGCCTGGTGTCTGAAAAGGTCTTTTCCTTTGCCTCTCTCCAAGCGTCGGCAAGTGGAACTTGAACAGATTTAGACTGAGAGTTCAGCGGGTTCAAATCAAAAACCTTTTCACTTGATGTTCAGTTCAGATTTCAGTTGTTTGGGGTGAGGCCACTCACAAAAAAAAAAGGGAAAAAAAGGCAAAATTTAAAATCTTTCCCAATACTAAAGAGTCCTAGCAGTATCCCACAGCAAGAAAAAATCCTCAGCACCTCCCTGTATTGGCTGCTGGCAAAGGTTTGCCTAAAATTTTTAAGAGGAGATTTTAGGCTCTCTATTTAGCAGTGGCATACGCTGTCACTGTTTCCTAGTGTGAAACCAGACAGAACAAAAAGCTGGGCAAAAAAATACATTTTTTTGTTTCTGGGTAGCTCTTACGGTCTACGTTACCAGCAGGAGGGGTCAGGTTGGAAGCAACCTTGATAGGGCTTGGTGTTGAACATGGGAAAGGGATGCTCCCACCAAGGAGGACATGTGCCATTCTGGGGAGGGCTGAAGTGTCTCTGCTGGGAAATCTGCACCTGGGAGAAGGAGTGATAGAGAAATCTTGTGACTGCCCACACCACGATGCCCTGCTAACCCAGTGGTGAATCACTGAAACAACACATAAGCCTGTGGAACAACTTCTAGAGAGAAAGTGGGGAAAGCTCCCACCAGAGCACAACATGAAGCTCTGGAGTTATTTAAAGCATGGAAAATACCAAGATGGCCCATGAAATGGCAGCTGTTTGGGACTGGTCTTTTATAAGCTACTCTAAAGAAAGCACTGAATATCCTACTTAGGTTGAAAATTATACAGGACATCTTCCATATTTAGTGCGGAGTTGCATAGTGGTAGCCAGGAGACAAGACACATTCATACTCCATCTTTAGCACGACTGCCACCCAGATCCATATGTGATCTTGGCCTTCTACCCTGTATTTAAACCACAATAAGCTGTGCTCTGCATTCAAGGAAAAAGGAAAAAAAAAAATGAATCCAGACCTTTGTGGAGGAGGTTTCAGTGAAAAGACTGGCTGCTTTTCTGTGGTTACTGAAGTAATGAAACTTCAATAAGGGCTTACACAATGTCAGAGTGGAAGAAATTCTAAGCATCTACTAGAAAGGTTTTAAGTTACTCAAAATCCTTACTGATAGGATTTCAGAGCCAGCTACTTTATTCGGACACTAATGTGCAAGCGAACACGTCTTTCAAAACCACATGCGGCCAGGCTATTCATACTCCCAGTCTTGTCCCCTACCATTCATAAGAAGGAGAGTGAAGCAGCAGGGCAAATCAAATAAATGACTTCATTCCTCCAGGGATATGAGCAAATGCAAACAAAGAAGCAAACATTTAGAAATTCAGGATGCCATATTTTTGCCAAGTTTTCTTCCAGTGGAGAACTCCGAAGGATTCAAGAAATACAACTGCTGTCTTCTTTCCTAAAGCTCTGCAGCCATGAGTGGACATGAATATGTATGTGCAAGCAAGCTCTGAGACCTCCCAAATCCACAAGACTCCCTGCACAGCTCTGCGGAAGACATCACAGAGCAGTTTAATATACTAACGCTTGTGTAATTGGATACAGACATATGTCTCGGGTAAAGCAGAGTTTGGGCCACTACATCACATGCCAGGTAAGTGTATCCCTTTTGCTAAAGCAAAGGCCAAAAGCTCCTGGAAATCCTCACTTTGTAGTAGAAAGGGAGTTTATGAACAGGCTAAGATGCTCCCAATTGCTAACCTGGCAGCCATCAAAAGACCAATCAGCTCCGTTGCAAATTTTCTTCTGTAACAATACATGTAACTGTAGTTCAGAAAAGAAATGTGTCTGTGCTTGCCGCTGAAGACCAATGCCCTACAACAGAAATGTTATATTATAAATATGACATCTTCTAGCGGGATCTAGACAAAAAAAATTATCAAATTTTGGACATGCTTCAGTGATGGGAAAACCTGACACGCACTCCCTGAGAGCAACCCTGGTTAAACCTCTCCGGCTACCTGGCCTGGAGGATCTGTCCCTCCTGGGGGAAGGACCAAATCCCCCGTGTGACAGCGCTGGCTTTGCCAGACCTGGCACACAGGCTTTATGGGGGTGGAAGCAAAGCTATACGGCCTTCAAAACTGTGACGCAAACAAGATACCTGACAAGTTAAAAGACACAAACGACAGCTGTTCGCTTTGTGCAGGCTCAAGACCCTGCAAGATATTACCATCAGCTCCCTCTTTCCCAGCCACAGCAGAGCCTGCCTGGCTGCTTCAGTCCCAGCAGGAACTCTTGCTCCAGTTTTCTGCACAAAGATGTTAAAATCCAAACTTTTTGCAAGTTCCTCCTTTCAAAACAAACCAAACCCATCACTACTCATCCTCCTCAAAACTTGCAACAGGTGAGTGCCCCGCAACACGACGGCATCCCCATGACCTCCTCCGGTTTGGCACAGGAGTCAGCCAAGCACCTTTGATGCTGTGACTTGTTTCCCTTGATTCCTCTGCCATTTCTGTTCCCTGCCCCACTTTTCTCACTTACATTTCTCTTTTGACTCTCCCATGGGAGGAAGACAAACTGAAACATGCTCCAGAGCTGAAATTACAGTTCACTCCATGGATTTGAAGCTAAGCAGAATATCGGCTTTCCAAAAAACTCTCAATGGATGTTGAAATAATTATTTTTCCAGCAGTGATGGTTTTTTTCTTTTAAAGCAAAGCAATATGAAAAATAGATAAAGTCTCTCTGCAAAGGGAGAGAGTAACTTTCCTCAAGCAGCACAGCTGCCAACAGGACGAGCTGTCAGCCCTGCTCAGCCCCATGGCTGGTTGGGGTATGAAGACGGGTCTGACTCTCCTTGCACCACCTCATGCCGATTGTAGGATTTTGCTGATGAGGTTCAGCAGGAAGAAATACAGAGGTGTGCACAGCAGATTCCCAGGGGAATTTGTGGTGTGATGATGGGATGGGATTTATGGCATGGTGTGGTGATGTGACAGAGGGATGGGATTGGGTTCAGAACATTGAGGACCCCCACTTCACCTTTCATCTGCGGCCAGATGCATCCTGCTCTGTGAAACACAAGCTGTTGCCCCTGGACAAGGCAGCTGGCTTTCCAGATTCAGTCCAGGTCCCCACCAGAAAGTGTTTGTAACTCAGGAACCACTCCAAAAAAACCCCTTGGGTCACATTTCCTACAGCGATCCTATCAGGCTTTAAAGGCCCAAAACAAGGAGAACCATTATTCTACAGCCTAGTAATAATTTAGAGTTCCCACTCATCTGAGATGCTTAATTTTCCCCAGATCCCAGGGATGTCATCAGGTTTTGAGGACCCTTTAAACAGCAGCAACAGCAGCTCAGGGAAAAACATCTGGAATAAAATATACTGAAGGTCTCAAAGTCAAAAAGATCTCTGCAAAGGTAATAAGGAATACCTAACCACAAATGTTTGCTATATGGAGTCCTGTGCTGCTGAAACACAGACACTGTACTGCTCCCTGTGAAGGAGCTTTAACAAACTGTCGTGTCTGAGGCCGACCTGTCCTGGACCTGCATGGCTGTCATGTATGTCTTTCCTTTCATACGTAGGACAGTTGTGACTGTCCATACTGCTGTATGACCGATTTCCACTGAGAGGACAGTTAGTTCATGCTCTGCTAATAAGCCAGGCAGCACTGTGGACTCTGAGCAAGCCGCTTCCATAATTGCGCTTTTTTCTTGCAGTACAGGACATCTTTAATTAATCTGCTACTGTTTATGTGTGCTATTCCCATCAGAGCTCACTCGCAGCGCACAGACATCATGCAGCAGATCTGACACTCTCCAAACATGTGATGTCAGTTATGTCTTACAACGCCGAGTACCTGGTGTGTAATTACTGCACATCAAACTCATTCCACTGATGGGCAAATCAGGACATGGAGTGCTGGGCTGGACCAAACCCAGCCATTTCTGTCCTGCCTCACAAACTTGCTGGTGGCCACAGCAGCACTCGTCTGGGTCACACACTCCCAAATAAAACACAGTTGTGACCATCAGGTGGTTGCTATGTATAAGCACGAGGTCTGCCAGATCACACCTGAGTGCTGTAAGGAATAAAAACCCAACACACAATGCAGTTGTTGTGCTTTAGTAAGTCATCAGGCATCAACCTGAGCCATTAGAACTGATGTAAGTCCACAGCAAGTATAGGTACCAACTTAGCTAACTCTTTTTCTTTCTACATAAGCTAAGTCACACTCCCTTCCATTTATACTAACAACCACCAGTGCTTTCAGATTAAAGGACAGATATACCTATGCCATTACACAGCCTGAAAATGCAAGTTTTATTGCTAATATCATCAGATCTCAAATCCAGACACCTGTGAGGACACTCTGCTAAATCCATCACCAACTTACAGTGCAGTCTGGCAGTCAGAGCAGTTGTCCTCAGGCTGGACCAAGAACAAAGTGTGCAACTCAGGAGGCTCCAAACCCTGCTATTTTCAGCAGCATTTGGTACATACATACCTCTGCCTGAAATTCCCTAGCGCTGACATCCTTCTGTTGTCACCAGTCACTGGCGGGACAGTCTCTGCTTGCACTGCAGCATCCTGGCTCTGAAATAAGAGATAGCTGAGCACTGCTTTATGACTCCTAATGCTAAGTAAAAGCGGATCTAGTTCTCCATGCTCAGGACTGCTAAAGCACTAAGTATATATAAGAGCAGAGGACAAAGCTTGCTGGCACATAAAAAGGAGAGTAGAGCACAGCCTAAATCTACAGTTTCGCAACAGGAGAATCTACTAGGATAACCTCTAAAAGGCCTGATGGTTGTCCTGGCACATCAGAAACGCTATGAAAAGAGAAGCAGCTTCTCCCTTTCTTGTCTTTCTCCAAACTCTACCCTTCCTACCCCAGGCCTCAAGAGCAAACAGAGCAAAATTAAATACGGTTGAGAGCTCGGCTGTCTGGGCTTAGCTCTCCTCCCTCAATAGGATAACCTCCAAACTTGGCATTAAGTAGCTTAAATCAGATGGACAGTGAAGTGGCTCATATAATGCACTATTGACCCAGCTGCACCATGGCACCTAGAAGCACTGATAGCTACACCAGCGTACTGCTTCACTGGCACAGTAATCCTGATCACTTCCCAAAGACTTCTTTCTAGGCTTGAGTACATTCTTACCCCAGTGAAATAATCCCTTACTCACGGGGCCAAGCATTGCTGATGCTTACACCTGAGCAGTCCCTCCTGTCTCGGGTGTGCAGCACAGGCAAACACCAGTAGGGTTCTTCTGTTCATCACCCCAGCTCCAAGCACATCTGCGCACGTGAGACAAGCCTATGATGCACACCCAGAGCATGGAAGAGCACAACTGCCAATCCTACTTAGCAGGACTTTACTATTCAGCACAGGCTGGCTGCAATTCCAAAGCAACCCCAAAGAGCAGCACAGGAGATCCCTAAGGACCTGGAGCCCTTGCTGAGCATGGCTCCACTGCCTGACTCCGCTGACAATTCCACTTGGGAGCTGAACTGTAACATCCACTATGTAAAATAACAGCAAGGAACAGGAATGTAAACAATAAGCCTGAAGCATGCAAACTTTTCCTATCTAATACTTCTCAAAAGCATCGTGAAGGACAATATGGTTTCTACACTGCATTTTCCAAGATAACTGAGCATAGTGATTACTGGCAGGTCAGTGACAGCTTTAAGTACTGTAACTTTCAAAGAAAAAGTCCAGGCAAATGATTATGCAGGTCTATCTACCTGGCTTGGTTTGATTCCAAAAATATTAGAGGCTAAAAATGGTTTATTTAGGAGTCTATAATCTAGCTAGATTTCACAGCAAGGATCCAAAAATAGATTTGGAAAACAGAAGTACACTGATTAAAATAACAGTGATTCGGAGTCAAAAACACCACTGCGGGAAGCCTTGTGCTACAGTGCAAAAGTCATTTTCCAGGGACTGTTTTGTTGAACATCTAAAACCCAAACAGTAATCAGGCTGGAATGAGTCCCCCAAGATGGGGAAATCTCTTTTGTTAAGCTCAGACCTGAGCTTGGGAACATTCAAAGAATCATAGAATAGTTCAACTCCCAGAGCTTCAGCTGTCACACTGGAGAGGCCAGCTGCCAAAACTGAAACTCTGCTGCACATCCCAGGCAGCCAGGGAGCTACCAGCTTTGTCCTCCCCAAACCACTGCCTTGCAGAGCTGCCTCCCTCAGGCACCTCCTCTCAGGCTGCTCCCTGCAGCCTTCCCATCATCCAGGCTTGAACTACCCACTTGGGCACTGAGGAACAACCAGGCACCGATGTCACATGTTGTGCCTTAGTTACACCCCAGTCATTGAGGCTAGGGTCATGAGACCCTAATGCAGCATTAAAGTACTGAGTGTGTATAGGATCTGCCCCTTTATACAGTGGTGAGTCAGGTCTAGGGATGCTCAGGTCACAGCAAGAAAGATTCAGCCAGTTTGGGTGGCGGAGAGCAAACCTGAGCAGCAGGCAGGACGGCCGGGAAAGCACAACACACAGAAACAGAAGCAGCAGGAGTGTGCGAGGATGGTGCTGACAGGAGCCAGTGGTGCAACACCTTCAGCTCCCCCATGAAGGAGAAATTGCTGCATGAAGTCTGCCCGAGCCAGGCTTCAGCTGTAACCTGACTGAAGGCTACAGGCCAGGCACGGACATTACCTAGGGTAGGAGCTCTGCAGCAAACAGTAGCTACCTAGAGCTGAATAACTGCCCAGTGGATGCGCACGTGGATAAAACAGGGCACTGTTGGTCTGCCACAGCAGCTGGGCGGAGGGGGCTGCAGGATGCACGGGCAGCTCAGACACAGGCAATTTGGAGAGGCAAAGCTGTATGGGCACTGCTGGAGCTGATCACCTTCTGTAAAGAGGGGTGAGAGCCTGAGGATGTCCTTTGCATCCTTAGAACATGCAGACCACACTCACAGAGAGCTACCAGAAGCTTGCAGCACAGCCTGGGCTGTACAGAAGGGACACGCAGTTGACAGCTGCTGAGTAGACAAACTCTGCTTCCTAAAGCAGCGCACTGCTGTTTTATTTGATATTTGCCTGCCTTATAAAAGGATCCAGTCGGAAATCAAGTTTTATTAGCAGTACCCTAGTAAGCCAAGGTGGCTGGCTGGAGGAAGAGACAAACTCAAACAGGCAGTCACAGCCAACGAGTCCACAACTGACCCCAGAGTCAGCGCTCCAGGGTCAGAGGCAGCAGAGCCACCAGCATCTGGACACCAGGATGCAACACTTATGTTAAAGGAAACGGAGTGAGACTGCCAACCAACAGATGAGGGGAACTACCAGCTGCCAAAAGGCATTAGCATTTAAAGCAAAGGGAACAGAAGTGACCAAACATGAGAGCACTTCAACTCTTGCCATGCTGTCCACTTGAGAAGGCTGTGCTTGCTGTCAGGTGTCCTGGTCCACACCCACACCAGTGGTGCTGGCACTGGGGGCTGTATTTCGGCCCATTCATCCCCCAGCTGGACCCATTTGGAGACAACCTGGGGGGACTTAACCCCTTCTGCACCACGCCGACCAGCCTCAGGGCTGCACAGAGCTGTGTGAAATGGGTACCCTCTGCCTGCTCCGGGGTGGGAGTGCTGGAGCAGTCCCTGCGAGGCTGCAGACCAGCTTCCCCAGCAGCCCACAATGGGGATTTGCAGTCGCTGCAGCACCCTGAAGTGCCTACGCCCAGGGTGCTGACTCTGCAGCACGGTACTTCATAGCACAAGATGCACCAGCACCGCTCACTGCAGCAAACCGTGCCCCAGCCTCCTGCTCCAGCAGGACAGATCAGCAGGACTCAGGAACACCACCAAGCAATAAAAGCCTTTCCCAAAAGCAACGTGAGTCCCCTCTAAACAAATGGCCCTCCCTTACCCACCTCCAGAGATCAGTGCATCTCACAACTCTCGTTTAACAGCCTGCAAACCCCTCCCCAGGATCAGTGCTGGCCACATGTGAGACAACTCCTGTCCATTCTCAGCCCCTGCGACACAGAGACCAGCAGTCCTGGCAGGTAGGATGCTTTGCAAGACACCTGAAAGGGACATGTGTGAGGTGAACTCTCTGAAAATAACGGTTTTTAACTAGGTCTAGCTTCCTTAAAATAGAATGAGGTTTAATAGAGTCCTTTAAAAAAAGCAATCCTTTATCACCTACCTACACATCTCCAAGATTATCCCTAGAAAGACTCTCAAGAACAAAATTAAATGTTTTGTTCAATGAAACATCTCAGGAATATCAGTGCCTAAAAAAATCCACTTATTACACAGCTCTATAAGTAAGAAAAATGGGCATAAGACACAACACATTTTCCTCCTCATCACCAAAATATTTTGCTCAATCACAGATTCTTTGGATGAGGCTAGCAGCCCTGGACAGGGAAGTGTTTTCCAGCAGCAGCACCGTGCAACATACCACAAGTCAGTGCTCTTCCTTTGAGACTATTTCAATGAAACTTCGCAGTTTCTCATCTGCTTCCAAAGAGACAGAGTAACTCAGGTCACAGATGCCCCAGAATATATATAAGCCTTAGAACAGGCAGTGCCTTGGCAAAAACCACTTTAAAAACAGAGGTTTCTAAGCGAGGGAACCAACAGACTCTGCTTCAGTTCCTGGGCAGTCACAGCAACACCTTCAGCAAATATTTTGAAGGATATTTTCCAAGCTCTTTCCCTCTGTACCACACTGATCTTTTCTGGGAAGGGATACGGCTGGCTCCACCTTCAAAGGAAGTTGCACCCACAGCCCTGGGCTATGAACTTCAGCACATCTCCCCATCACACCCTCGGGAGTCCAGCCCCGACCTCAAAGAGCTGTGGGTTTAGGCAGTGCCCTACCTGCAATACTCTCACACAGGATTTGCCCACCCTTTGTTTTTGCAGCAAAGGTGCAGGCAGAAGGCTCTCCCGATTGAAGTGTTCCTGCCTCTAACCTTGACAGGACACAGCATGGTCTAAGGCTCATCTTTCTGCAGGCACACGATGTGAGATCAAGGCCACCACTGCAGCTTGTTTGGAAAAAACATGGTGAAAAACAGCATGTTGGTATCTAACAACCATTTTTGTGATTTTTCTGATTTTTTTTGTTTAAATTCCATTGCAAAATCCCCATGTGCTGGGAGGGAGAGGAGCACGTGCAAGACCAGGAGTGACTTTGCACCAAAGAGGAGCAGAGGACCTGGCAAAGTGTCTCCATGCAAAGGAAGGAGTGATGCTGCTTGGCAAAGCGGCAAGCAAAGGTTTGGCTTTGCCAGGGTAGAAACCCACCAGCCTCGTACAGGTTAGCAAGCAACCACATTATCATCAATTGCCATTTATTGCAGCCACAGCTATTCTTGATGGTCGTGTCGTGTCCACCCCACTTACACCAGCTCTATGCTGCGGCACCCGCACTCACAATGCTACAAATAGCTTGGACACACATTTGCCAGGGAGCGACTGCACACAGCATGGTATCGCCCTGAACAAACCCAGTGATGGGAGAGAAGCAGCAGAGCACCTTGCACTGCTCCCTGGAGCCAACAGCATGCCCAAAACATCCTTCTGATCTGCTACCAAATTTTAACTCCATACCCTAAGTATCCAATTTCCTATAGTGGAAACAAGATTTTTTTAAAGGTGCAAATGTGAGTTTGGCTTTGGACCTAAACCCCAGTTTTCAAGCACTGAACGCATCTCCCGTAGGAGCCTCTGTCATGCAGCATGCTCAGGGAAACTTCACTGCACAAATCTGATGTTAGTGCCTTGGCATGAAGCTCTTAGGACAGAGGTACATTTTGGTGGTGCAGACAGTCCATTTCTGACAACGTCACTTCATGTTCTGGTCTTTCCTTTCTGCCACCTCCCAGATGTTCCCCTCACCCTTAATAAAAACTTTAGTGCTACAAAGACACAAATTTCTCCTGCCCATGGCTACCCCACGTTTAAAACCTCCCAGCTGCCCTGTGCCCCTGGTGCTAACGACATTCTCCCAAGCATCCCGTCCGCAAACTCTGCCTGACCTGAGAACCAGCATCAGGGCAGGGAGCGGAGGGCGGTGGCAGCTGCCACCAGACCACCTCTCAATGGCCAGCCTGTCACCTCCGCGCTGCGAGGGGACACGTTCCTCGGCGTGACAGCATGGTCGGCGTGCTGTCCTGCACCCTATCTGCTTCCCATCTCAGCATGAGCACAGACTCAGCCTTTCATCCAATCCTGAAAGAACATGTTTTTCTCCTCTTTTTTTTTTTAAGTGAACAAGAAGCTACAAGTGAGTATTTGGCCTTCACAACTGATGGGCTGCAGCCAAACTCTGCCATATGTTCCAGCTAATACATGTGGGCTTTGCTTCCCATCCAAGAAAGGTAAAAAAGGACATTTATGAGCTGGGATTCAGCAGGAGCATGTGGGAAGGAAGGGGTGGGGAGGGGATGCTATTTTTGTTGCTGTAATTATTCGGTGGCCAAATCCCTGACCCCTGACGTCAGCTCTGGAGGGTCTGTTTAACTGACCAGTTGTCATGGAAAGGAGGACTGGTTGGGAGGCACAGGCTGATGAGGAGCAGCTCTTTGCTGCCTGAACCCACACACAGGCAGACCCCCTGCCTTCATTAGTCATCACCAGCTCACAGCCAAGAAATAAAAATGTCCGTACCTTATTGCCAATACATTGGCTGGAAATAAAAGCATCCAGGGAACTTTGCGCCCTCCTTCCTGCCATCGGTTACTGTTAAAAAGCACAGGCCAAATCCTGATCTCAGTTTGCCCAGTGTAAAGGCAGAGAAACTCCACGGCCCTCAGCTGTGTCACTCTGGGTTCACATCAATGTATCCAAACTCAGCCCGGCCTCGGTCCAGACTAGACACATGGAAATATGCCATGTGCAGAGTACAGGGGTCCCTACTCCTCGGGAACAAACCCAATCACAATGACTAATTCATACCACCTCTAACAGAAAAAACTAAGATAAATAATCCCTGAATCCCTTGCTCCAGATGTCAAGCACTGCCTCGAGCCCAGAGTCCTGCTAGGAGGTTGGCAGCAAATGGCTCAGTTACTGACACGATGGTTTCTCATTACTGCCCACGCCATCTACGATGAAATCACCAGTTGTACGAGGAAATGGGAATAATCCTTGTTGAAACCTCAGGCACTGCTAGTGAGTGCTGGACATAAGTTTGCTTAGCAGGGCTAAATTGCATGGCTCATTCACATGCAGTTCATTATCAGCTGCCATTAGTTATTCCTGTGGCCAAGGACAACAAAAGGACTCGGCAGAAGCCAGAGCAGAGCTCGCTAGGACGTATGGATGAGAATTAACAGGCAGCGCAAAAAGCCATTTAACAAATCCCAGTGCAACGCAGCACATGGACAGGGCAGCTCAGCAGCAAGGCTCTGCCAAGGAGCAGCCAGCGGAGGAAGCTGTTGTGAGATGAGTGATGAGCAAGGTGCAAAAACCCACAGGAAACTAAGGAGTTAAAAGAACAGGGAAGGGGCAGGTTCCCAGGTTAGAGCACAGCAGCAGGAGTCTGTTCTTCAAAGCCAGTGGGCTCTCCTGTGCTACCGGTGCCCAGTTTTTCCCGAGTTGGGATGTTAACCTAGCTCATGCATTGGGATGCCTTTAGATTAAAGCCTCAAAAGATCCAGTGAAACTCTGTGAGTTACAGTACTGTCTTCTCCATCATCCAAGCCACGACACCAGGGACTGCCAAGAAATAAGAAGAATCCAGGCTTACCTTTTTTTCTCCAAAAGATGAGAAATTTTGCAGGCTGGGACCTGCCACCAGTATATTTTGGAGCCCTGGCATGACTGCATATCTATGAGGTGAGAAAGAGGAACTTTGCAAAACAAAAAAGTAACCCTGGCCATCAAATGGCTGATTACTAGCCGGTATGACATGAGCTTAGTGGGTCTAAGACCAGTTTCTGCTAACTGGTTGTGTCCTGATTCACAGTGGTGCTGAGCAGGGCTGTGCTAATTTACTATCAGTTGAAATGATGTGGAAATCTGCAAACATCATAGTTTTGCTCTTGGACTTACTCTATTAAAAAAAAAACAAAAAAACCACACAACAAAAAATAGCCCCCCAAAAAACAGCAGAAAGTCACTACAACCATCTAGTCTAACCATCTAGTCTAGTATAGCACCAGCCCAGCGTCAAGTCCAAAAAGTCAAGACTGAGTCTCCTGTGAAGACAGCAAGGGAGTCCAGTGTAATTCTCAGTACATTGGTTTCAACTGCTAGCTCACCTTCACCACAAAAAACATGTGCATTTGCTAGTGTCAATATTAAACCACTGGGTCACCTCTTTCCCTCCCTGATAATACTTTCAACTCAAAATTAAACATTTCAGAAACATTTTATTTGAAGTGGTCAGCAAGAACAGGGGCAGTTGGGTCAGTGTCCCAGGTTTAGGGCAGGATATTTAGTCCTGCACTAAACCTGGGACACTGACCCAACCATCGAGACTCAGAGTTTTCCATCTCATAAACTGAGTTTATTTTTGTCTACATAATTTTAACTTTCTGAGCACTAACATTTACCCTCTGGTGAAGACTAGGAATGCTCTCTCAGAAAATCTAAATAAAGAAACGTTCCAAGAGATTAGTTCTGGGATCTATTTATTTATCCAGTATCTGAGTAATACCAATTCTCAAGATTAAAGATAAATAAACACCGCTAATAGCAATAATCCAAATAATAATGATTACCTGACAGTTCTACTATAGGTCTTTGTCTGGGATATGTCATATAAATCCTATGAAAACAAGACCAACTGGCCAGGCAGACCGCACAGGACAGGTGGTGGCTGTGGTGAGAAATAGCCTCAGTAGGCTGCTCCTGCAAAGACTTTTTATTCACATGATTTTGCATGTTACTCTGTGTCACTACCCATGAGACGCCGTAAGTGAAATCACCACCTTTCCCCCAAAGGCTGCAGTTCACCCCAGGACAGGACACTATTATCTGCTTAAGTCCATGCAGCATTACAGCATGAAGGAAAACGGAACAAAACGTTCATGGAAAGTATCAGCCCTTAAGTGAAACAAGAAAAATTCCCAAAGCAACTACACTGGTGTGAATCCAGAGTTACTCTGTGATCCCTAGGTAGGTAATCCAGATGTCTGTCATGGAGACAAAAAGACTCTGGCCCAGTGCAACAGCACAGAGATGGGCAGCAGCAAGTAGCTACTCGAGGTGGAAAGAATTTGGTGGAGACGTCTTAACAACCATCCTGAGGCTTGCTACAGGCACTGAGAGACAGACGCCCAAGCGTCGCTGGCGGTAAGGCTCACATAAGCACTGACAGAACGATCAGTCCAGGGTGGTTAGAGGCCCGGTTTTATATACACGAGTCTCCTCCCTTGAATTTGGATTCCCATAAATAGGGAGTTTTCAAAGGCAGAACTGGTGTAGGGCAATAATCTGTATCACAAAGGTTTCTGCAAGTTTGTGCTCCCACTTTGTTCCCTTTTTTTTCTCTCCTATGGTCTTTTATCAAGTTATTATTGTGTCTGTATTGCATTTCAGAAATCTTGGTAGCATGGGTGGGCAGGAGAGCACGGTATGACCGAAGGACATGGTCCCAGCAGTGCCTCCAGCCCTGCCCCATCAGCTGCAGCATGGAAGACCTGGCAGAGAAGATAACAGCACAAAGTCAATGTTCTCCCCAAACAAGACCACTAGAAAGATTAAGCTGCCTGTATAAAGTTTGTATGACCAGAAAAATATTTTTTTTAAAAAGAAGCAACTTTAAAGAACAAATAAACAGCCTCTCCTACAATATGAAAAACCTAAACATTGTTGGTTTACGCTTGCAACACATGAAATCCTGATGATAATGGAACTGAAGCGCAACTCAGACATGGCAAGGGGGAACTCAAGACAAAGACAGAATAAGCAAGACTGAGTTGGACTCTTGCACCTTTTGTTCTTACAATCTCACATTACTAAGAAAGGAGCAATTTCCTATGCACTGGAGACTTGTTTTATTTATTGTTTTAAATGCAAGCACAGAGTAAAAGGCCTTTCCTCATCTAGATCCAAGGCTGGTGGTAACAGACAACATATGTACGATTCCTGCCGTGCTTCACCGATGTGCAGCAGGGCACGCATGCAAGTAGGAAGATGAAACCATTACGAGTCAGCATTTACAAAAGGGGAGCAAGTGCTCAGGAGCAGCACACCAATATATAGAGAAAATGAAAACTAGCTATAGTGATGACGCAGCAAACAGGCCAGGGAATGCTGTGGCTGGGAACAAGATGAGACAAGGGAAAGAGACCTTGAGGAGTGGGTTAGCGGGGTAGAAAAGAGGCAAGACGTGGTTTTGTAACTGATACAGCAATCAACTTTCCCAGGCTACTTGTTATTTTTGGACCAGACTGACTTGCAGGAATCAGCACCAGGACTGGAAGCAATGCTCTGTCACAGGGTTCATGGCAGACCATCTGCAGCAAGCTCCAACATGGCTACTGAGTCAGCAGCTCGTGGCCAGCAAAGGCTCACATGGTGTACATCGTTTCCTCCTTCTCCATTCGCTCTCAGAGCTAGAAAACCCCCAAAAAGCAGGAGTTAGAAACATCATGGCCTGCAGGCTAGGTTTTAACAGAAACAAGATGACTAAGGCAGCAAAACAAGGAGGACGTGATTAATAAAGTATTTAAGACGACAAAGAGATCCTCCACACACCCACCTGCCAAGCCTAGAGGGTATTTCACTGGCAAGACCAAGCAGCCAGCACACAGCAGACAGTCACCAGCATAAGGCAAATTGCCCTCCTGCCCATGGGACATGACATCAGAAACCCACTGAAGGACCTTTGCTCTGTGGGCTGGGGAGCCCGCTACATGCACTACAAGAGTTAAATCCCATGTTCTCATCACCTTCTCTGTTTCCACATCTTCTCAAAACCCATCCCACTCTAACTGCCTCAGCTAGCTGTACCCAGTACATTTCTAAATTACCTGAAAACATCAGCTGTCCTAGGAAAAGGAGGAGTCTTCCTGCTACAATACAATTAGAAGCTGCAAAGAAGACTTGTGAGCGCATTTGGACTTGGGCTGCTTGTTCAAAGCAATTTGTCTACAGCCTCTGTAGAGACTGCAGTCAACCTCAGAGGCCTGATCCAGAGCCTGAAGCCCACAGAAACCTTCAGCGGAATCCACAAGCTGTCCCAGTCCTGCAGTGCACCACAGTCTCCCCTCACGTCATGCTAGAGTCACCAAAACCACTCAGATCGCAACTGTGAAACAGAACAGTGGTCTTCAGAAGACCACTGTTTCTATTTCAGAAAAGTACAGAGAAAAAAATAAAATTAGGAAATAATTTAGGGAACTGATAGGATGACATGGATTTAGAGACTGATGGGACACATTCTTACAGAGGGATACCATCGGTATTTAACCTAACCACATCATCACCTCTGTGCACCTCTACTGTGCTCTGTGCAGGAGTATCTATCTCAAGCATCTGCTCAGAAGCAGGAGCAACGCAGCCCAGGGCAGCCGCTGCTACAGTCCCGTATGCAGCAAAGAAAATCCCAAACCTCCAATTCTAACATCAGTTTTCCACCAATTCACTGCAGAGACTAATTCATGTCACCACAACTGGGCCGCGCTGTGCTGGCACAGTGGGAGACAGGAGGCAGTGGGAGACCCCAGCCTGGCCCCAGGGTGCACAGGGCAGCTCCGCTGCCCCAAAAGCAGTGGAGACACACGGTGCTGGCCAACATTTGGCCTGTGCATCTGTCCAGCACAACTAAAAGTCTTTGCTTTTCATACCCCACAGGAGTGTTGCAAGGATTAGCTCATGTTTATTCAGCACCATTTTTCAAAGCACTGCACAAGAGCCAAACCCTTCAATTTTTTTTTATCTGTTTCTTGCTCTGTCACTCCCTCCCAAAGGGATGTGTTTCTCCCCTCCTGAGAAACAAACAAGCGCTAGGTCAGCAGGAGTGCTTCCCACCTCCCACATTCCAGGCTGCTTCTCCTCTCTCAAACCACAAATGCCACCAACCTCTGCGGTCTGTCCAGCCCGGCACCCCACGCAAGTGCCCAGCATCCAGGCCTCCCCACGCAGCCTGGGGAGGGGCCAGACAGGATACGCAGCAGGATGTTTAATTAACCTCATCTCATTTCCCTTTCGGTTTCAAGGAGGAAAACAGGGGGGTCAAACAGCCACCCCTGGAGCCGTGCAGCCTGCCCACACGCCCATGGCAAGGCAGGGGGGGTCTGCACAAGCCCTGCTTTACAGCTCCCCTTCTCAGATGAAAAGCTGAGCGGACGCTGCAGCCAAGGTCTCCCTGGAGGGTGCGTGTGCCGATGCATCCCAACCCTCAGGGAACATGCCAAAGCCTTGGCACTCAGCCTTGGCACGAGGGGATGGTTCACATCCGAGTGTATGTAAGCGCTAGACATTAGACCTCATGTTTTGTGCAAGTGCAGGCAAATCCAATATAGGCCATTTTCTTCTGCGCACAGACTTGTTGAGCCAGATCAAAAGAGCAATCCCGGGAACAGAGCTCACCGCAGGCAGCAGCAGGGCGAGGATGTGGACAAACCACCACAGGTTGCTCTGCGGGACAAAGCTGATCAGAGTGCTGCTTACAAACCCCAAGAGCATCAGAAAGGGTTAAAGAAAAAGGTATTAAAAACGTAAACAGATCTATTCAAAGAGTACCTTCCCTTGGCTATAGTGCCCAAAACCTGGGCGTCCTTGCAGATAGCAAGAACATCCGCTACTCCATCAGAGAGCAGGCAAATTGAAGTGTTAGCATGAATATGAAATCTCCAGACGTTGCAAAAGCAAATTAAGATGAGTCACATGTAACAAAAAAAAGATTGTTTTCACCCCATTGCTTTGATAAGTTCACAATGCATTTGTAAATGAGGAAAATAAAAACCTCAGACGTAGCAGAAGCAGAAATGGGAGAACAGACCATATTTCCAAATCATCTGGACTTTTGTATATCAATTTTACTGAAATGGGAGACAAAAAAACCCATTCCCTAATTCCGAGGAAAGCTTTTCGATGAACTTTGTGTGAGCAAACCTTTGTGACTCTGGGAAAGGCTTTGAATTCAGAAGAAGAAATCACTTAATTTTTTAGCATGGCAAATTTAGTGTCACTTCCCACAGACAGTGACATTACACAGAGCGTCTTTCAGGGTCAGGACTGCAGGAAAATTCTGCCAGCTTCTCTGGGATCACATCCGAGCCAAATTATAGTCCCAGTTCACTCCCAGGATTTTTTTCAGGAACTCTATGCAGCACATGAACACTGGAGTTTAAGCCAATGCAGTTCTAGTCCCTGACTTGTAAAAATGACATTAAAGCAATGACAGAAAAGGAAGAATAGAAAAAGCAACACAGCTATGATTTTCCAAAAGGTTTTAAAATGCAGTAGCTGATTTTGCCTCCTTGTTCTGCTGCTGTGTAGGCACTGCACCACAGGCACTGGCACTGCCTAGCACAGATGTTTGCTTCTCCAACTGGAAATGGATTTCAGCAGAATCACTCTCCCCGTGCTCCTCTGTGCAGGTCTTCACCTATTAAGTTGCCTATAGCAACTAAAAGGTTATGAATGTGCTCTAATAAAGCAGAAATCCAGAGGGAAATGTTCCAGAAATGTTTTAAACATTCAGCTTGGCATGAAATAAAATTCCCACAGTTTCTGTCCTTACTAGTCATGAACAGGAAGACTTACTACAGGTACCTGGCTTGACAGAGCACAAGTCTTGAACTAAAAGAAAAATACCATTAACTATCCTGGCATGGGCTGTTTTGGTTTTGTATGTGTTTTTTTTTTCTTTTTTTTTGGCAAGGAAGTTCAAAGAATAACACCATTTTCCTCAGGGAAGGTAACAGCTACAAGGCAGAAGTTATTGAAAGAAGAGGATGATACTCAAGGTGTCAGTGGCTGCTAAACACTGACTGTACAGTGTTATGCGACTATGTGTGGTTATCACACAACAGGCTAAGGACCATCAGATCCCAGCAGCAGAGGTTATATACCTCCCACCTTCGCGCACACTCCCAGCTCCTGGAACACAGCATCAGCTCAGTTTGTCTGAAAGGGAAACACCTCTGGCAGAGGGCATCGGGGTGTTACTGGAGGGGGGAAAGGCTCTGAGGGCTTTTCTCTGCAAACTCTCCACCAAAGACAGATCATTTTCAGAATGATACTATGTTACACTAAAAGACAAACAAAAACATCCCTCCCCGAAAACAAAAAACAAACCAGGAAAAGCACAGGTAAGCCAAGGCTGGACAGAGTCCGAGTTGTCATCCGGGATGCTCCGTGTCGGGAACAGGCCATGACCACTGACCGTACACATCAGTGAGAACGGAGGGGGGGACCACACCTGGGCGGCTTGAGAGAGATGGACAGGGGGGACCACACCTGGGAGGTTTCGGGAGGACAGCAGAGAGGGTAAGCTTTGGGAGGGGGGAGGTTGGGAGGGACGGGGCGGGGGCAGCCCTGCCGGGGGGGCGGGCGGTGCCTACCTGGATGTAGGCGCGCTGCAGGTAGCTGTAGGGCACCCTGCGCTGGAAGTCGGCGCGCACCTCCTCGGCGGCGCGGTGGCGGGAGGCGGCTCCCAGCCGCGGTTCCTCGCATCGCCGCACGCAGCCGGCGCGCCGCAGCACAGAGCCGAAGAAGGGCAGGTCGCCGCCGGCGCCCGGACCCGGCGCCGCCAACCGCACCTGCCCGCGGCAGCGCCGGCGGCACCGCAAGCGGGCGGCCCGCAGCTCCCGCCGGCTGCGCAGCGCCCGCTCCAGGCACCGCGCCGCGCCCGCGAAGTCGCCGCCGTAGTACGCCTCCACGCCGCTGGCGTACAGCGCGTCGAAGGGCTCCAGCGGGCCGCCTTCCCCCGCGCACCCGTCGCCCGCCCCGCACGCCGCCGGCAGCAGCAGCGGCAGCAGCAGCAGTGCCCTCCAGGGCCGGCTCCCGGGTGCCATGCCCGCCGCACCGGCGGCCGTGCGATGGAGACCGGTGCGGTGAGGTCCGGGCACCGTGCAGCGGGGCTCGGGGCGATAGGGTCCGGAGGAGGGCTGCAGTAGGAGGCGGTGCGGTAGGGTCCGGGGTCCGCGCAGTGGGGTCCGGGGATCCGTGCAACGAGAGCCGGGCACCGTACAATGGATGTCGGTGTAGCGGGATCCGGGGGGATCCGTGCAATGGGGCGCGGTGCGGCAGAGCCCAGGGGTCCGTGCAGCGGGAGCCGGGGTCGGTGCGAGGGGCTCCGGTGCGGCTCTGTCCTAGGCGGTGGCGGGGCCCCGGCGCGGCTCCCTGCACGCCCGGCCCTGTGCCGCCCTCCCGCCCCGCCGGCACCTCTTAAAGGGCCCCGCGCCGCCGGCCCTGCCCGCCCCGCCCCGGCCCCCGGCCCCGGCCCCCCCGCAGCGAGGTGGTGGCCCGGAGGCGGGGGTGCAACCACCGGGCGGGCGCCGCTCGGAGCATCCCCGCTCCGCGGCTCTCCCCGTGTCTGCAGGGATTTTTAAATGACCTCGTGAAATTTAAATTGCCCCGGAGTGATTTAAAGGGCAGCAGCAGCCTTTCCTCCCTCTTTTCCCTTCTGTGCCCCACGCCTCCTCCTGCTTCCCCACATCTCCGCGGCTGGCGGCGTTGCTCGCAGGATGCTTTTGTTGCCCCTCTGTGAGGCTGTTGCTTAGAGCCGTTTTTCGCTGGGTTCTCCACCCCTAGTCCGTCTTGCCCCGACAGCCTCCCGCCGCTGGGAATTCTGCAAATAAATCATCTGGGATGGGCACAGTCAGTGGCTGGTGAAGCCTTTTCAGCGCCCAGCTGCGCGTTTGTCTCGTTTCCTCCAAGGTTTCTCTCTTCCAATGCTGCAAAGCCAAAAATGTTACTCATTTTTTTTCATCAATTTTAAGGCATTCTTGTGACGAGACGTTTGGCAATGCAGCCTAGTGACACACAAAAAAAAAATCTTAGTTGGCATTTTAAATAATCTCAGTGTTGAACACCTGTCAGCAAGAAGTTTTCATATGAATACACTTAATTTGGCTGAAATCAGCTGTTCCTGAGTGAGAGGGAATGGGCAAAATCCTGGATCCCATTAGATGCTTTACTGTAAGCTGTTCTGGACTCGAGTACTCCAAGGTCTGTGCGTACAGCACTGTGCTCAGTAGGGTCTCTCACCAGGGATTGTGGCCTTAGTTATTTCAGACACTTCAGGAACATCTCTAGAGCTGTTGGCTATCTTTTCATAGACTAAAATAGCTGCAAATGTGAGATGCTTGAAACCCATCTGGTCCAGATTTTGTTATTGCATCAAGCCAGATGTTCGTCATGGTCATGCTGGGCTTTCCCCTCTGCTGCTCTAGTGGCTTTGATCAAATTGTGCCTCGTTTATGCTGCTGTGCCCAGGATCAGAAACAGGGCTCAACACCCTCTCTTTGGGCAAATGATCACATTATGGAGTCTGGTTTACAATAGTTTCACATAATGGAAGTTTTTTCCCACATGGCTGGAGATTTACTAGAGTTCTTGGTGAAGAGCTTTCCTATCTGGCAAAGATTTCATAACAATCTTCCTTGTTGCTTTCTTGCAAATTGGCACAAAATGTTTTAAAGGTTTGGGTGTCCCTCCATCCTTCTGCCCTGCCAGACTGGCATGTTGGGGATGGTTCTCACAACGGAGGAACCAAACAGACTGAAGGGAGATCTCCAGCAGGAGAGGTATGTGCTGTAACCACTTGCCTATGCGATATGAGTTCTCAGGTCCAGATAAAGCTTTTTGCAAGGCAAGGGTTATCAGCACTCCTGGGGAGCATAGGCGACGTTAGGAGGGCTACTTCAACCTTCTCAAGGGTCACTTGAGGATTTGCTGCCTAGATATAAGTCAGAGGTGCCACTAGAGACTGCACAAGTTTAGAGTGGCAGTCAGGGCTGCCGCAAACCACAGTGATAAAGCACCCAGCTCCTTGGGTGCACTTTCTGAAGGATGCACCTCAGATGATCTATTTGCAGAAGTACTGTATGTAATTCCATATTGTTTCCAAGTCAGCGACATCTCTGCGCGTGCAATGGTAACATTGAGGCCCTGCGTAGGAAGGAATGCAGAAAGTACATGAATGACTGGAGAGAGAATGAAGTAAAAAAAAAATGTTTTATTTCAGACAGCTGCATTTTCTGATCCAGATGTTTCTTTCATTAAAAATCCTTTTTGAAACAGTAAAGAAAAGGTTCTTAGTGCTGACACCCTGCAGCCCAATTCCGCTGCACTTCCTCCAGGGGTTTCTCTGTAGGCACTCACTCACTCTGGGACCAGACTGCCACTACCCCCCTTTGCAGTCCTCCTGCCTAGGGTCATGCTTGTTTTGTTCACAAAAGTCTGCTTTCCCTCACCTTGATGCTTTGTTGCTACCTAATTGCAGCAAAGAGCTCAAAAAGAGTTGCCACGTACAAGGCACTCAGTCATCATGTACAAGGCGTCTCTGGGTCATTCCAGTGCAGTTGCGTGAGCAACCACCCTTCTTTTTATGCCCCTGCTCACTGCCTAAATGAAAAGGCAACCACCAGATAGAAAGAAGTTTGCTGGTCCCCTGATTGGGGGTCTTGTTCTTGCAGAAGATCTGAACCATAACAATTCAGCAACACAGCTGCTACAGCCAACATCATGGTAAGCAAGTTGGGCTTGCCTTATTAGAGTTGGAAAGGAGCTGGGTTATAAGCCTTGCATGTATAAAGGCAGGATTTCACGCAGCAGAGCAGTTACTAGTTTAGGATGTTACAACTCTGAATCAGGCCCCAAGATGCCTGAGATATCCGTCATACCTCTAATGAAAGGAATAATTCTAAAAATGTAACAACTCAGCCCGTGTTCAGATGTTGATCCTGGCCCTTGTGCAGTTGTTTTGAAAGACCTTTTCCTACGTAAATAGATTCATCTGAAGCTTTTTTTTTTCCTTGAGGAAAACTCTGATATGTGGGTCAAACCACTGATGATTTGGCAACAAGATAAGAGTAAATTTTAGAATACCTTTCAAAATGGCTTTTCAACATGCACTTTACAAGCAGGCCTAAGTTTCAAGCCCTCTCTGTTTCATTTGTAGGCTTGCCTTCGTATTTAATTCATGGACAAACTTTATAATTCCCAAATCAAACACAGGTGACCTCTTCAGCCTTGTACCTTCGTGAGAGAGAGAGAGCTTTGAATCAGATGGAAAAGTACAACATGCCCTCACTGAAGGGCCTTGCTCCTTGGTCATGTACCAAAGTACAGGTTTATTGAATGTATCAAAACCATGACTGAAGTACTTCATGATTTACATCTGAATCCAGACCTGAATTCTCCAGAATGCCTCCATCTACCCATCACCTTTTTTATTTGAGGAGGGGTGGGAGTGATGGTGAACGTCAGTAGATGACAGGAGATGAATACCAAATAAATAGATGTGCTGCAATAATAACTCTTTGTCACATTTTGGGACTCTCCTTCTAGGAAAAATCCATCATCAGAGTCACATAAAACTAGTCTAGGATCAGGAGGGATGAAAGGATGAGTGACCAAGGAGGAATTTTCTCTGTAAATTATTATTCTTGTTATAGCAAGATGTAGCACATTGCAACAGAGCAGGATATGGATGGAGAGAATCCAAGGTGCATGCTGGGGATGCCACCCCACCCACTCCAGGTTGTACCTTGTGCTTCTTTGCTGCTGACTTTACAAATCTGCTTCCCCACAGCTGTTTCACTCTACATTTGAGCCTGTCTCTGACACATTGCTCCGGATGGGTCGCTGATGACTTGAGGTCAGCCCAGGTGAACAGGAGGTCTTTAATTTTTCTTCCTAAATCTTTTCACTTTTACTTCCTTCTAGCAATACTTTTGTAGGCTCAGGACCTGACAGCAGCTGACTTTATCATTTTCTCCCAAACAGACATCTGTCCTGTGATCAAATGCTGTATGTTCTTCTTCCATAGCCTACAATCGCAAGAACCTGCGATGTCCTCTGTCCTAGCAGGCCTCTATCCTGACATTTCTCCAAGGTATGTCCATCTCATATCTTGCTGATGACAGCCTCTTTTCTTATGACTTCCTCTTGACATCTGCAGAGACGTTACCTCTGCAGATGGACTGCAAAATGATTGCCAGCAAAGCTTTGCTTACAATGTTGCTCTAAGTGCATCACCCACTTGTGTATTGTTCCTCACACACTCTGTCAAGGTCATCTCATATCCTCCTTTGCAGCATCCAGTAAAGTTAACTTGGCCCAGGCAGAAGGCACATGCTAGTCCACATCTCTCTCTGCTACACTCCATTATTAATACCAGCCTCGACAGCTCATTCTTTTCTTTGTCCGGGTCTGGCCTGTGTCTCTGCTTCGTTTCATGGGACTTACTGTATCTTTGCCTGTTTTGGACAAGGTTTTGTGCTCTAGAATTTGCTATTGCTTCTCTTCTGCAGTACAAACCAAAAGTAACACTCCAAAGCCATCTCTGCAATGATCCCTCCATTGTGCCTCTCAAGGCTTTGAACATGTGCTTTAGCTTGCTGGCACTTTGTGATACACAGAAACCCCCATGCTGGATCTGTTGTAAAACCCTTAATACAAGAGCACAGACAAGGAGAGCACAAGGCTCGCTGTTGACACTCAGCAGAGAAATACAACCATATAAATCACATAAGTAGAGGATTCATGTGTCTTCGCATGTGTAGGCAACAGTATAACCTTATTCAATTTCAAGTGCCTGTACACTTTGCTTACTTGGAAACTTGGACTGCACTTTACTGCCATTATAAATTAAAAACCAATAAAAATAAAGTTCAAAAAGTACAAAATACACAACCACAGGCGCACTGGTGTCTTGGAAGGGTTGGCCACATGCCTGTATCTTTGAGCTTGGGTTTAAAATACCTCCATAGCCTATATTTTTTAAGATGACAACAATTAATAACACTAAGGAATTATTATATTGTGCTGTACATAGCACTTTTCCTACGCTGACAGCACAAAAAGTTTTAGATATTTAGAGAGAGTTGCTGTTATGGAACAGGAAGGTACCTATAAATGATATAAACTGAGAAAATTTAATCATAGACTCATCTGACACAGTTGTTTTCAATGCATAGTCTAAAGTTAATGAGACGTGTGAATGGTTTCATTGTGTAACAGTCTGAACTTCAGCTGTAAGCTGTGGCAGTTTCAGTTTCAGAGGGTGAACAGGGTCCAATTCATGACTGCAGTAATTGGACCGAAGTTGGTGACATTGCCAAAATGATGGGTCAAGTGCAGAGCGTGTGCACGGACAGCCAAAGTCTGGCTGTAGCTCTAGGAGGTCCCATACACAGCGAATGGATGGGGGTGGGACAGGCTAGATGAAGTGCCCCGTTTGAGTAAGGTTTGAAGGACATGAAATTCATCTAGGAGGGGTAGAGCCACAAGTGACGCTTTCCCCAGGTTTCCTTGTGCTGGCAGCTCTGCTGCCTGCAACGGGGCTGTTCATGCTGAAAGTGTGAGGACTGAGCTGCTATTGAGCAACATGGGAGAATCACAGTTTGTGAAAATGAGATGTGGCCACCAAAGTGGGACAATACGGAAGATATTCAAGGACGCCTCAAAAGCCGTCTGAAGCAGTTTGTATCTTTTAATGAAAATGTCAAATGAACCCCCATCAAATCAATCAATTAAAATCAAATCAATTAAAATCAATATAACTACCCCCAAATCCAGTGTGGCTATATTTTCCTCTGCATGACCTCATGCTTATTTTTCCTACACATTAACTCATAATCTGGGCACACTGATGCATTTATTATTTTTGTTGTTCCCTTTATCAATTCTTGTCTGGTCTCAAAATATCATTCAGCACTTAGAAAAACATTTAAAAATAAGATTATGTGAAAGCCACAGGGCTGCTGAGTCATCTCAGGTAGATGCTGCATCCCACCCCAAAACATCACCTGCAAACAGCAAGGTTTTATCCACAGACCTTTCTCCCTGAGTTGCTCAGCAGTGAGAGACTGGGTCTCCAAGAGTAAATATTTCCTTTCCCTGCAGAGCTTCTCCCACGTATTGTGGGAAGAAAGAAGGAAACATCAGGCAGAGGGAAGAGGCCCACTAGGAGGGCAACCCGGTGGGAGAGAAAGGAGAGGTGTCACAGGGGGAAACCCAGCATCCTGCCTGTGAAATCAGAGGAGGGGAGAGAGCTGCAGGGGAAGCCCAAGAGGCAGAGATAGTCCACTGAGGAAATTAAAAACAAATTTGGCAATGGTAGGACATGCACTGCAGAGAGGAGCTCCCTGGAGGAGGCACGGCTGAGTGCCAGTGGTGATAACTGGGAGCAGCCCTTGGCGGGACCATGGCAAACACTGGCAGCTCTCGCTGCCAGAGCCATGGCAGTGGCAGAGGGGGAGGCTCTCGTGTTGCCAGTCTTTCCCAATTTTAATTTTTATCATTCAGTGAAAAGGCGGAGGGCTGAAAGACTATAAAAGATATTGAGCTTACTTCTTTCACAAGTATCAGGTTCCCTGTGGCTCCCCTTTCACAGTCCATCTTTCTTATACATTAATGCAGTTCTGACTAATCCGACCAAAAGGCGTAAATCAACATCCACAGCCATCTGCAATACAAGGGAAACGGGGAGAAATGGTGTGCAGTTAAGTATAAGTCAGTATAGCTCTGTACCTGCTCCTTGATCTCCTCAAAGACCTGCCCTGCTTAAAAGTCAAAAATCTTCATGAGGGTGAAGTGGTGTTGGGGCAGATCATGGACACACTGTGCATGCAGAGGTAGAGGCCCAGAGGTGGTTAAAACTAAATATGCGCCAAAGTGCATTTGGCAGAATCATTTTTACTGCAAGGTGCTAGGTTTATATGGCAGTAGTTTTCATCCTAGAGAATCCTAAAATGCTCTGCTAATGCTATACACATAAAACTCACTTCACTACAGCTGCTAGGCAGACAGGTTGCTGGCATGCTGCTTCCCACCCAGATGTGGGAAGGGAATAACCAACCCAGGACATCTCAGGAAAATCCTGTCTTAAGGGAAATTACCCCTGGGAAAGGAAGCAGAACTTGAATTCTTAACATTTCGTGTAATATGCAGACCTCTGGGGGTCCTGGTTTCTCCTCGCAGATGTAATTCTGGAGGCAGAGCACTGAAGCCAACTGTGTGGCCCTGGGGGAAAATGAGAGGAAAAACCAAGATTTCAGCGTTGGACTGTGAGCGTGCAACAGATCAAGCCTTGATTCACCTGGGAGTGGGTCCATAGCAGCTACTCTGCGTTGCTCGGTACTAGCTTGGTAACACACAGCAGCGGGGGTGCCTCCTGGCTCCCAGCCCACGAGAAACTTCCCAACACTTGATCAGCCCCAACTGAGAAGCCTGGCCAAAGGGAATCAGGAGATTGAGGGCCTGTGGCCAGCCGGGGTGTGCAGGACATTGCACCATCATTCCTCCTCTCAGCCCATCCTTTGTACCTGTATCAATAACTGGGGAAAGCTGGGCACTGCACAGGTACTATGCAGGGCCCTTCCTGCTGGAGGAAGGTCTGGGAGGGCTGGAAGGAGTGAGTGGAGGAAGGAGGCTGGAATGGTGGCTGAATAACACCATTATTTGCAGAGCTGCTGCAGGCCAGTGGAAAACATTCAGTTTGGGAACAATTCTGCCAATCCAAGCAATGACATGTTCCCTCATTCCCTTTTCTCTTTCCTTCGCTTCCCCCATGGCCAATTTTTAGGCTTCGTTAAAGCTGAAGTAAAGCTGGACGAATTCCCCTGCAGCAGCATATTTACTCTGGTTTTACAGTGGTATAAGATACAGAAAAGTTGGGTATTGAAACTGTGGGATATGGTGGAGCAGTGGTGTAAGGATGCAGAGTGACTCCAGTTTGCTCAAGATCAACACTGCAACCTGTGAGATCAGAATCTGCCTTGAGCTCCCCTGTGCCACCTCTGCTTCCCTTCTAAGGGATGCCAAGCGCCAGGGACGTCCGCTGCACGCCAGCTGGTGGTGGCACTGCAGAAGGTGACTATCATCAGCTGGGGAACATATGGCAAGAGCAGCAAATCCAGATGGTGATAATGAAGTGGAGAGGAGCAAATATCCTGTCTCATTGAAGTGTTCCCTATAATTAGAGAAATTGCAGAAGAGAAACATTGCTGAAGAATGGGAAGGGAAATTGCCTCTATGTTCCCTGTGGTGTAGTGCTCGGTGAAAGCTGATGTTGCTGTGATTAGCGGCTGTTTCTCCAAGGGGAGCAGAAGGTTTTGGAGGGAGCAGATCCCCAACACACAAGGTGCTGGGCACCCAGGCAAGGAAGCAAACAGCCTGAAATCACTCAGGACAGAAGAACCAGCTCTCCTGACTCCTCCCCGAGACCTTGCATAGGGACGCCCTTTCCTAGGTCAAGCACCGAAGGCAAGCATCCCAGCAGAGAGGGTGTCACTGGCACAGGCTGTTCACTACAGCTTCAGCAGTTTCTCTAGGGCCTTTTTTGGCTGAGGATGGCTTGGGGGGGAACAGATCTCAGCTTCAGTGTAATCACTAAAAATAGTCCCTAGTGTGCATTCGCTCCCTCTCTCCTAGATTGCATTACCTTTGGGACTTGTCCAAAAAATGATTTAGGAGGGTAGCCAAGAGGAGAAGATTTCTGAATACAGTAGCAAGGACTCTGTTTTCCTTAATTTTCTAGTTTCTGTAATATAGCTTCTAGTGAAAAATAAGTAAGCCACAGACAGTGCTGCTTTTGTATCTGCTCCTTGCACCGAAGATCTCAGCTGTTAGAAATTAGAGTGCGGTTACTTCTTTGACCCCTGTAATTTCTGCAGGGAACAGTGATCTGGTCTCACAAGCATCCCTCTGGCCAAGCCTTCAGGACTAGGAGTGAAATTTGCTCAGTATGCCAGGCCAAGGGTGCTTTTTGAAGTATATGCTCAGAGAAGGAGAGCTAAAAGCTTCAGCAACCTTTTGCTGTGTTAATCCATCATACTCTGACAAGCGGATGGCTCAAATGGGCTGGATTCTTTATGGAAGGAGAAGGGAGGTTTCTCATGAGAAGTAGGATTTTAATGGCAAGAGAGATATACGAAAGCTTTAATCTTTGTGCCAGAGTGTGTTTCTGTTTAAGAAGATTCTGACCTTATTATTTGTCAGGAAAGATTGCTGTGAACCTGGCTTTGCAACTGGCCGGACTGTGTATTTATTTCTTTAAACAGCCTCCGTTGTTATAAGCCAGGAGGGTCACTGAGCAGCAACTGCTGAAGAGGCTGACGGGCGCCCCGAAGCAAGGTCATCAGAGCATTTCCAAGCAAGGTGTAGGGCATTTCCAAGGGATTAGCAGCCAGTTGGGTGGAGGAACAGTCCTACAATGCATCTCAGAAGGTCCTTGGCCACAGCGGGATGCTGATCTGGGGGTGCCTCATGCCAGTAGGGCTAGTGCTGTTATGAATGGCTACAAGCTTTTGAAACAACGCATGCTTGGAAAGGCTGAGTTTGGTGGTTTTTGAAACGGGCTGCATGAACAGTCGCAGAGAGTGTGTTTCCCCACTGGCTCACAGCAGTAATCAAGGGCAGCATTTCTACCATGTTTTTTGCCATCCTGTGCTTCAGGGCCTCAGTTCAGCTGGCATCTGAAAAGGCAGAATTGAGCCTTTATTCATCGGTGGTGCCCCTGCTGCCCTACCAACAGCAACACTGATGGTGCAAATCGCTGCATATAGGCAAAATATAAAGCTCAGGCTTCATTGTGGCATCTCCCACTGGAACAGCCAGCAGAAATCCTTTTCTGCCAAGTGTAAGTGGGATATGAGAACAAGAGGGGGTTTGTCCCCCATGTTGGGCTCAGACCTCTTCTTGCCACTTTAGTCACGACAGAACTTGAAATCTCTTCTCTATGGCAGTCCCTGAGGGGGCAGGGCAGAGCATCTTTATGGCCAGGAGATCCTTCGGATGGAGCTCCAGCCAAGCTTTTGAAGCTCAAGACTCAAATTGAGGCGAGACACATGACAATACGCTTCTGAAGGACCAGGACTCTTACTTCCCTGCTAGTATTAGTCTCCATGGGATGCAAGTGCTCACTGTGGCACAGGCAGACTCCAAAATCCTCCTTTGCCACTATGGAAGAAGCAGGCAAGGCAACAAGAGTCTACTCTGAGGGCTCAGCAATGCTCTCAGCCCTTGGACAGAAGTAGCAGAAGAGCCATTCAGAAGGCAGAAGGACAGCACAGCCTCCAAAATTTTCTGAATGCCAGTGTAGAAAATACCATGAAATGCCTGAGCCCTGCGGCAGAGCGGGTAAGGAGGCAAATCATTACATCAGATGGAATCCTTCAGCATTTCACACAACTGGGCAAGGCTCTAAAAGTGACAGAGCCCAAAGAGAAAAGAAATCATGGACAATGGAGTATGTGATCAAACCTATGCCCCTTTGGAAGCCTTAACAAGTAGTCAGTCTTCTGTTTTGCAGACAGCAATGTACCTTGGGACAAATTATGCTGATACGTTACAGGATTTTCAAGCGCATCTTGTGCTAATTTTCCAAACTTCTGGGAAAAGGAGAGCATATGGGGGATTTTGTACCTAGTTAATTTTATGGAGTGCATTGAGTAAGGGTGGATTTATTTTCTGAGCTAGACATCATTTCAAACATTGCTTTGTGTTTCTTCATTGGGGACGCAGGGTACTGGTTTATTGCCTTGTGTAAATTGCTTGTTGTTTTATTGAAGCATAAAAACACTTGGCAAAGCTACAGTGTCCCATTATCTTTCAATTGGGTGAGCAATAATTCCTTAAACAAACACAAAACCTTATTAAACTCTCAAATACCTAGAAATCAAAACAACTTAAGAACAGGGACGTCCTATACGCTGCAGGTAATGAAAAAATGAATGTGCTTTTTAACTATTGAACATAATTAAATATGGAAAACCACCTTGAAAGCTAAAATAAAAGAAAGTCTGACGTTAGCGTTGCCTGCTCCTTGTTTTTCTTTCTGCTTCCGTCTCTGCCTATAAGCATGCCACATTGCTGGTTATTAGTGCTGACCAAATCCCAAGGAACTGCTGATACTTCTGCTTCCAGATGAGTTTGCAGATATTAATCCAGTAGGGAGAGATGGTGAAGGAAAGGCTGGCAGAGCTTCTTGTGTTTGCTCAGCCCTTGGAGAGGGATGCATGCCAGTGCTGGACTCTGCACTGGGGCTGTTGCTGGTGCCTCTTCACACACACATGGGATGGAGACCAAGTCAACAGCTAGCCCCCTTCTGCAGCATTCGTGCTTCGTGAAAGCTGACCTCATCTCAGACAAACCTCAGCACATTCATCACCAGGAATTTGTGAGTCATCCCTGGGAAACTTTTCTCCCTCTGCACTAACCATCTGAGCAGAACAGCTCATACTGCATTGGCCAGAGCTTGGCTGCCAGGTAGGGTTTCAGGGGATTTTCTCTGACTCGCCATGAAAGCAGCTCGCCGATCAGGATTCTACATATCAGTGGCACATGGAGAGGCTGTGCCCACAGCTTTTTCTTCAACCCCTCTCTCCCCAAAGGGCAGCGACCTGCTAAAGATGCAAGAGTCAGTCCCTAGACCAGGTGGGATGGCTCATGGACAGCACAGCAACCAGAGACAGAGCCTAAGGAGAGAAGACAGCAAAATCCAGCTGCGATGACAGTGCTGAGGGTTGCCATTGACATCAGGGTCAGTGCCAGCTAGCAACGAGCAAGGGCATCTCCCCAAGTCTGTGGTTTCGGTCAGCCACTGTCGACTCCTCAGCTGCTTAAAAACTGCCACCACCTTTGGCTCCTGTCCTCAGCATGGCACATCTCCAGCTGGAGGTTACATGGGAGTGAAGAAGCCTGTTTTGAGCATCGCTCCACAGAAATGAGGAGTCAGTAAGATCTACCAGAAGCCTAGTGCCCCAGCTGAAATGAGAGGCTGCACTGATTTTTCAAGCTCATGATGGTCCGGTTGACAGGAACACCAAAGGTCTGTGACCCTCTTCCTCTCTCATAAATTGAGGTAGGTCTCTTCAGGGCATTTACCAT
The DNA here is from genome assembly GCF_047370975.1 of Nipponia nippon. Classification (NCBI taxonomy): domain Eukaryota; kingdom Metazoa; phylum Chordata; class Aves; order Pelecaniformes; family Threskiornithidae; genus Nipponia; species Nipponia nippon. The sequence goes on from NW_028262391.1 coordinate 13,689,071, forward strand.
GGCTTTTCAGAGGCCCCAGAGGCCCCCTGCCCTAAGAACAGAAGATGTAGATGGAGACTGAAGAAGGACCTATGTAAAAGCATACTTCAGCTCTGTGACAAACTGAGCATCAGATTGACAGGAAGAGATAACCAAGCAAGTAGAGAACCTGAGGCAAAATAACACTGCCCATGTAACAGCGGGGGAGATCTCAAATCACACAGCCCATCTGCTGGTGCTAGATTTTCCCTAATTGGTGCTGTATCCATTACACAGAGTCTTTGTGCTTCCATGAGGGGAAACACTGCCTGCTAAAGAAGCCCATGGGAGGTGTTTGGTTTTCCAGGGGGGCTTGAGCTAGCATGTTTATTTTAAGAGAAACTCTTCAATATTTGAAGCCATCCCCATGGGCATCTGCAGAGAGGGCCTTCTCAGTGAGATGACTTCCCCAAATTTAGCATTTAGGAAAAAGGAGACTAATTCCTACTCTCAGATGGGACAATGGTGTGGAAGGAGTTTGGGCAGCTGGAGGAAATGGCAGTAACGGGGTTAGGAATTCTCATAAATCATCTGTGAGCGTTTGGATGCTTTGTTTTATGCTTATGCCAACATGCTCACTTTCTGGGCCAAACATCACTGATTTTGTTGGAGTTTCCCCAATGAGGCTTGGCCAGGAGAAAATAGGATCTTTTTTCTTTAACTGTGTGTCCACTTTTTTATCACAAAACATCACAGCAACTCATTCTTCTCTACACTGCACTGCCAGCTTTGCACACACACAAACATTTCTGTGTGAATAGTGAGTTTCTGTGCTCAAGAAAGCATTACTTAAGGTTTGCATGTGTCCAGTCTAAAAGCTATGTCAAGGCTGAGTTCCTTCTGCCCTGAACACAGAGCAGGGTCAATCCATAAGTGGGCAGAATTAGCCCCACATACAAGGGAAATCAGCTACTGGTGCCAGGAATTCTTCATCTCTCTGCAGTGGTTTGGCCATGGAGGTTTCTGCTGCACTTAGCACAGCAAAACTAGAAACTGAGACATTTCAGTGACATTCAGCAATCTGACACTGAGACGATAAATCCTTGCATTTGGGAACTAAGATGCTGACTCTCCTCATATCAAAAGCAAAGTGCCTGGGCAGGCACCCATGAATACAGACCGCCCTCTTCTGCCCCCATGCCTCCAACCATCCTATTCGTCTTATATGTATCTTAGCTATTTTTTTTTTCTCCTTTATCCAAAGAGCTAGGAGAGAAAAGATCAAAGCGTCCCTTCCCTAAACATATTTTGAGCCAGATTTTTATCATGTATCAGTGCTACCTATTTATTTCAAAGACATTTCTGCTGATTTCTAGCACAGTCTGTAAGGTCAGTGAAGCACAGAGCCGAGATCAGGTCCCCAGGGAGCCACTTCTCCCTGAAGGGCTCAGAGTTGGTAAGGGATAACCAGCACTGCCCAGTACCAAATGATCTCTCACAGTGATAGGTGCATGTGAGAAAATTCAGACAGAAATCTCTAGCCACATGTAATATTTCAGTGACTGTCAGGTTAAATATAGTAATCCTGCTACCACAAGACAAAAAACAGGCAGCTATGTTGGTTTACACCAGCTATGGAGCTGGTCCAAGCGTTAGATGTATAGGTAAATCATGAACCTCATGATGAGACCAGGAAGCAACATAATCTATTATATACACACAAATTTTTAGAATATATATGTGTTATGGCAACACTCAGGACTTATGCAAAGTGCTGTACAAATGCAGAATAAAAAAAACCAGTCCCCTCTCCCAGGATCTCACAACATAAAAACAGAAAGCAGCTAGATACAGAGAAAAGTAGATAAAAAAGAATCTTATGATGCCTAAAAAAAACCCCACCAGCATTCATCTGATTTACTCACCACATCGATGGGCACCCATTTCCTTGTGTCTGCAGTCAGGTCTAGTTTCACAGGACAACTGCTAGCTGGTGAGAGCAGGTATTTTGGTTGAGAGCATTGCGTTGGGACTGGCCTCGGGGTGTTATTTAAATGCACAGACCAGGGACACTGAAAGGTGCAGAGAAAAATCTTTTTAGGAATACTTTTAGGATGAGACCTAACTTATTAATATAACCATCAGATGTCAAGTCTTAAGCAAGTGATTTTCTGTGGGGTTTTACCACAAAAGGAAACAAAGATCTTCCAGGCTCTCTGAGGACAAATAAAGCTGCTGCAATAGGGCTGACTAGATTCGTAGCTGCTATCTGAAGGCTGCTGCTCTCTGTGCTACACCTGCTGTGATTAGGCAGTCTGGCATGAGCTGGGAAGAGGAAGATCATGATTATATGGAAAAGTCTGCTACATGCATCTGAGCTGGCAGACAGAGAGCACAGACTCAGGGCCAGGTCTCTGCACGAGCCTCTTACCTCTCTGGAGCCACATTTCCAGGACTCTGGTAATGTTTGAGCAGCACTTTGAAGGCTGCAGGTGCTACATATGTGCTAAATGCTGCTTCTAATTGGAAGCCACTAGGTGTGATATTGCCTGCATTTGTGCCAAAAAGCATACGGGTTTGCATGACTTCCACACTAACTTATAAATCAGCCCAGGTTCTTTGAGAGCTTAATGTGAACTTACTCAAAACTTGGCCTGCCTTTGGAGAAGGTGGGTGAAAGGTTTGCAGAGTCATGGGTTCATGATGACAAACAAACCAAGGGAAACCTCCCCCTTCCCCATCGCCCCACCCAGTCCTGAGTAATGGGGAAGAGTCCCAGCCTCCAGCTCCCTTCCCTCTCCTTGGTCCCAACCTGGCACCTCGGGGTGGGGGGAGAGAAATGAACCCTACAGTGAGTTATAAATTAGGTGTTTTTGACATTCATCTAGTACACTAGAAAGCTGAAGAGACATCAAGGTTGAGCCTGGCCACGTTTCTGAAAGAGGCATAGGACCTCAAAGATCTACAGGATTAATGCAAGCCTGAGAGAGGTCAACGAACTGGGGATACTGAAGGCAAACTACAAATAAATGGCTTTACCATGCCATGCAAGGAAGTTCTCTGTTCTTAAATTGGCTAAGCAAAATGAAGGATAATTTTTCTCCGTCCCACAGTAATCCAAAAGCCTGGGAGTAATTTGTTATGAAAATAAGCATAATGTTGTGCAAAGGTGGCTTCTTTGTGGGAGAGACCTAGTTGGGGCTCTCACAAGGAGAGGAGAAACAGAATGGAGACCCCACTTTGCAGACACACACCTAGAGTGGATTTTTAGGGTGAATATAGTAATGGAAGAATAATGGGGTTATTACATCTCCAGACAAAAGCAAATATTTTCGGGAGGCATAAGCAAAAAGTTTTGACTGTGTATATTCACTGAATTGATCAATAGGCCAAGGCCAACTGTATGACGTTCAACAAGGCTCAGTGCCGTGTCCTGCATTTGGGTCACAACAACCCCAGGCAATGCTACGGGATTGGGCAAGAGTGGCTGGAAAGCTGCCTGGTGGAAAAGGACCTGGGGGTGTTGGTTGACAGCCGGCTGAATATGAGCCAGCAGTGTGCCCAGATGGCCAAGATGGCCAATGGCATCCTGGCTTGTATCAGAAATAGTGTGGCCACCAGGACTAAGGAAGTGATTGTCCCCTTGTACTCGGCACTGGTGAGGCCGCACCTTGAATACTCTGTTCAGTTTTGGGCCCCTCACTACAAGAAGGACATCGAGGTGCTGGAGCGTGTCCAGAGAAGGGCAACTAAGCTGGTGCAGGGTCTGGAGAACAAGTCTTATGAGGAGCGGCTGAGGGAGCTAGGGTTGTTTAGTTTGGAGAAGAGGAGGCTGAGGGCAGACCTTATCACTCTCTACAACTACCTGAAAGGAGGCTGTAGCCAGGTGGGGGTTGGTCTCTTCTGCCCAGTAGCAAGTGATAGGACGAGAGGAAATGGCCTCAAGTTGCACCAGGGGAAGTTTAGGTTGGATATTAGGAAAAAGTTCTTCACCAAAAGGGTAGTCAGGTGCTGGAACAGGCTGCCCAGGGAAGTGGTTGAGTCACCATCCTTGGGGATATTTAAAAGACATGTAGATGTGGTGCTTAAGGAGATGGTTTAGTGGTGGACTTGGCAGTGCTAGGTTAATGATTGGACTTGATGATCTTAAGGGTCTTTTCCAACCTAAACAATTCTATGATTCTATGAATTAAAAAAGGAAAATATTATGAGACTGTGACAGTTATACTGCCTAACACTCTGAAATTAGGCGGTATCAGAGCTAAGGCTGCTTCATTTTGCTTCTTGCTGTACCCATGAGATGAAAGCACTACAGGAGGCCTCCAGGGCGTATTTTTCATTATTTACTCTTTCTGCCTCCTTCCCCCTCAGCATTGTGGTTTGCTCAGACCACAGAGTAGACGTTCATGTCATATGAACTAATTTTGTGTTTTGTATTCTCCTCATTCTTCAGCATGCAGCTTCAGGTCTTATTCAGTGCAAGCATTTAAATATTGCTCTGAGGATACAAATTCACTTTAAGCTTTTCTCTGACTGTTTTATGCTGTCCCGAAATGCTGCTCTGCCATTCATTAATTTCTTTGCACAAGAAGGAAATACTATTAGCTCCATGTTAGCTGTATAAAATTAATCCACACAAAATGAAGATGAAATATAGCAACAAATTTTGGTGTGCCTTCTGAGGCATCAATATGCTGATTTTTCAGGGTATGGCATTTTTAATATATATAGGACACAATTTCTATTAACATCAGCCACATCAGTGAGCATCCACAAGCACCATCATCCTCAGAAAGTTCTACCAGAAGGTTTTCAGACACCTGTAACTCAGCTAGTTTGGGGAACACAGCAAACCTCCCACTCAAGGTGGGCACCTCCTGCCAAACCTCCAGTCTTGGGCAGCACTTTGTTTTCTCAACAAACCAGACACGAGAATGCTCAAAACTACATGTGTCCCAATTCTTAGCTACAAAGAATAGGACAACTATAGCTGAAAATTTCCAAAAACACGGAAATGCCTGAGGAGGACAGACCACATGGAAACCTTTAGCTCAGAGTGTTTCACAGAGTCGTAGAGGAAGGTCTTCTGCTGGGAGGTGCTGCCCAGAAGTGCAAGTGGGCACCCAGCTCGTGCTCTGTGCCTATGGTGCCTACAGGGGCAACACCGCAGCAGTCACCGGGGCCAAGCCCACGGAGGGATGGGGTCCTGCGTCATGGCTAAGCTCTGGCATCCCTCCCAAGCCAAATGTTCCTGCACTGCTGCCCTGTGCTGAGACAGAGCCTTGATGAGCATGGCTAGACCTCATTAAAAGCAGAATGAGTAGGAGGTGGCAGTGGAGGCCTTGCACAGCCTCTGTATTCTCCTCCTCTGATGCTGAACAGAAGCCCGGATGGATTATTTTCAATATCAACAACTATTTACTGGTCTGGGAGGGACTCTGCAGGATTGCAGCACAAACTTTGTTGTCACAGCATCCAGTCCCTGCTACAGTGAATAATGAAAGAGTAACAGCCAGAAAGAGGGAGGAAAAATGCAGCGTAGTCGAGGTTGGTGTGCAGCACGCTGAGCCAGGGCCACCGCTCCTGGCAGGGGCTGTGCTAGTGTGGCCCCGTGCCCAGCTACTGTATGATGGGAGATGCACAAAAGATTGTGCTGGGCTGAGGCCTTGGCATGGATTTAGAGGGGCTGTAGGACTGGGCATGCCATTTTCTCCTGAAATGTAAAACAACTTCTGGCCATTTTTACTCATTTGAAATAGCAAGTGTTTGAGTGCTGGGCAAATTCCAGGTCAGATAGCATCATTACGCCTAGTTAAATGGTCATGGTGGTTTTTAATTAAACTCATAATTCTTTTTGATTGCCCTCTCCATGCTTTTGTGCAACATCACCAGACACTAATAGACAAGTATGAGATGGGATGTAAAGAACTCCGAGATCCCCGTGGCCATGCTGTAATTGTCATTGCTATGGTACCTTTTACAGCCAGGTTAACTGTCACTAAATCATTTGCACAGCAGATGTTGGCTATTCTGACTGCAAGCAGCTGCATCTGCCAGGATGGTTAGTCTTCTGCAATGAAATCTGAAGGATGATGGCTCCAGAGCAAGGGCGATAAGCTGTTAGGAGTCCTGCTTGGACTGTCCTTGCTCTGGCTTGCCTAGAAATATAGAGAAAAGACAGCAAAAATTAAACTGGTGGGTAGGTATGTGTATGAATCTCAGATCCATTGATGGCACTTGAGTCCAGAATACAGAGGTTCAGCACAGTTTCGTGCACAGTATGCGTCTTCGTTACCCAGGGTCAACGCTGGGTTGGTTGGGCCCATCTCATGATCCACTCAGTCACCAGCTTTACTTCTGAGACTGCCCTCAAGCAGCCAGGTTCATCATTATTCCCTGGGCAAGGGGAGCTGCCACGTGGCACAAGATTGAAGCCATCAGGTTCATTTTGCAGGGCAAGCACTTGACTCCTTCCTGATGGTCTTGCACAATGGTTCCCACGGAGGTCCCTCAGGACAGGCATCTCAGGACACCATAAGCACAGAGCACTTGAGATAGCTCTTCCCATTCCCCATCCTGGATGGATTACAAGTAATCTAACTAATGTCCAGGCATTGTGGGGTTCATGGCACCACTTTCTAAAAGAAGCCTATTTGATGCATGGTACATTTGGGGTTGTGGAAAAATTTATGAAGTGTGCTGTGCTTGACAGCTTTTTCCAGGAGGGCTTTGAGTCGATTTTCTTCCAAGAGTCTGCATTCAGTTATAGTTTGGAATATGTGATCTCATGCTGTTTGTATTTATACCTCTCACAAAACCATTTTTACAGCATCAGTATCTATAGGTTACTGTGAGGCACCAAGTGAAGTCATCGTAAGGTCACTCACAGGATACTCCCTCCTACATGGAGCACATCAGTTTGGCTGCAGGATAGCTACAGCTGAAGTTACTTTCTGTAGTTACGAACTGAAGAAATACAAGCAAGGGATATTAAAGTGGTGAAATAACACAATAAAAAGGGAAAACATGCTACAGGGAAAACACCCCCCTGGCTGGGGGCAGTTTTGATTTGATAATGGAAGGGGGCTTTTCCATCACCTATTCCTGCATTAGGAAAGCATGCAATTGCCTGAGCGAGAAGCTCAAAGGGCTGTTTCTTTCATGACTTCTTTAAAGAGCCCCTGATGTCTCACAAATGAACAAAATTTCCATACCAAGATCTTTCTGTATCTCGTCCAAGATTCCTAAGCTCTCCTGGGAATATCCCCCCATCACTCAGGTGACACCCTTGTTACCTATCAGTGTAACAGGAGGAGGCAAGTTGGCTTCACGCAACACAAAATGTTTGGCTCTTGCATGAAGGGCTGTTCTTCCCTCTTCTCAACCCATTTTCAGAGGGAAAAAAGTAACCTCCTTATTGGAGGAAGGGAAAGCATGGCACAACAGACCAGAAGAAGAAAAGGTGCAGCAAAGGTTTGAATCTCAGCCTTTGACTCTGAGGTTGCAGCCTTCCCTGGGTAGTTGAGGAGGAGACACAGCCTCCGTGAGTCCGACATGTGAGCTGGTCGAATGGCAACATCCACAATGTTCGAAAGAAGCACTCCATGGGGAGCGTGGAGCTCCTGGAAATCTGCACCTCAAAGGTCCTCCTGAAACGAGCTCGGCTGCCTACACAGCTGCATGGGTCCGCAGAGTGGGACTTGGACCTTGTTGTGCCATAGGATTGTGATAAACATGGGCCTTTGGGGTAGTTTGCTGGATAAGCTCTTTTCTCAGAACAGAAATACCAGCTTGTCTGACCCGGGCTGCATGTTCCCGTAACAAACTGGGGTTAAGAAACACCCTGATTCCCATACCAGTCAGTGATCTAAGGTGACTCACAATGCTCTGAATGCCCAGAGCTTTTAAGAAAAAAAATTTCTTTTTCTCTTTTTCCTGCATTCAGGACTTTTTTGGGGTTTTTTGCATGAAAGACACCTAAGTGATAACACAAGCATTTCCAGAGCTCACTGCTGCTGATTATTTCATCCAGTGGAAAACCTAAGCCCTCCTTTATTCATTAAGACAGTCAAATTTATTCTGCCAAATAGCTCAGAGGCATTCCAGCACCCACTGGAAGTGGCGGTAGCTTTCCCACTGACTTCAATGGACACAAAATATTTCCAAGACTGGAAACCCCAAATTACCTGCATCTGTTCTGCACATTTCTAGAGCCTTCCAACTATTAACAAGACCATCATGTTGCAAGAATAAGTACAGCTATGTGAAACACGAGTGAGGTTGTGTGTCTTGGTCTAAGTCCTGGACTACTCCAGTTGACTGGAAAACTGCCATAAATAAATCAGGATTTGGCCTCAAGTGTGCTGAAAACTAAGGCCAGGTTCTTCAGCATGCTGCATGTGCAAGGAGCAGCTCTTGACTTGGGGTGTGTGGGAGGGTATTATTCAGTGTTATGATTTCTATAGCTGCACGGGGAGTTTGAATGCTTCCCATCCACCTTGTCCTCAGCCATGTGGCTATGATGGGTGCAGGGGGGAGAAGAAGGATACAGCACTCTGTAAACTGGAGCAGTGAAGGTGGCTTCCCCTCTCTCCTTGGAATGGGGAGTAGGATCAGAAGGAGAGTATAGGAGTATTATAGAGAGAGTATATGAGTATATCGGGAGTATTTGGGGAGATGCTGGAGGATGTTGAGGGTAGCAAGCAAGCAAGGGGTCTGTATTACAGAAGAAATTTGGGATGCAGTGAGATGCAGTAACTGTGGGGGGCATGGCAGGAGAATGAACCACTGGAGAGAAGTTATGGTCTCCTCGGTCTTTCTCTTCCCTAACTCCTGCCCCAGCTCCTTGTCTCCCCACGCTGCTGCCCTCTTTCCAGCTCTTTCTCTGGGGCTGGAGTGCAATTGAGGATTGCTGAAAACTGATGCTAGAGCAGAGGAGGGACAAGGATGGCCAAGAGGAAGGTGTGAGAGTTGTGCTGGGTGCCGGCAAACCCGAGGGGACACAGAAAACCTAGGGTGTCGCAGGCAGGAGATGACCACGAGGGAGACGTCCCCACTCCTAGGTGTGGGGGTGCTTGCCCAGGTTCCCATCCTGGGAGAATTTAAGGCTCTAAAATAAAAGATCAAAAAAAACAGCCTATGGTAGGAAGTCTCTCCCTTTCCCTTCCCATGCACTTGTCCCACCCAGCACTGCCCCATTTTGCCAGAGTGGTAACATGTCCAGGAGACATGCTGCTGCCCCTTGCAGCCCCCTGCCCTCCACTCCCACAGAAATGCAGCAGTGCCTGGGTGCTGAATTCATCCCCTCTTGGAGGAGTAAGATGACTCCTTGCCACCTGGGAAGCGTCTCACTTTAATAGGGAAATATAAAAAGTAAAATTAATTTGGTGGAAGGATAAGGATTAAGTTTGCATAATTCTTGCATAACAGAGCTAGATGCTGTATAAGGCAAACAAAAACCAAAGAAAAGAGGAGTGATAGCACAGCGGAGGCAGACAGGGGTTGAGCTGTCCTATTTCGACATCTGAAGTTACAGCTGGCAGCCTCTCGAAAAGGCCAATCAGCATTTTGGGAACAAAGCTGCCTGGCTGTACCAAGGAGGCAGAAAACATGCTTTGAGACCAAAGTCACGCCTTTTACTGTCAAGTGTCAGCTCAAGGGGATTAGCAGGATACAATGCCTCCCTTCTGGTTCACTCACCAGCCTTTCATTCCCTGCAAGGCTGGTGAGCAGCCACCCCTGCATTCAAGCGGGGAAGAAAGGGGCAATGGTAGGAAGGTCAGAACCAGCTGGCTTGTAGGCAAATTCCTCCCTCCTTCCTCCGCATGGTCACTCGGCTAGAGGCTGGGTAACAAACGCCGGGACTCAACAGAACAAAGACTGGCTGTAAGCAGTACGCCCGGGGTTGTTTGGGATACGGTGGGCTTTGGGGACTCTGGGCTTCTTGTAGCTGAGGGCACAGGGCTCTGCATGGCACAATTTTGGGCCGAGGGCCCGGTAACCCGGGCAATAGCTTCTGCTCCCCTCGCAATGATCCGTCCTTGCTGCATCACTGCCGTAAGGAAGAGGTGCCAAGATCATACCACCATCTACCGGCCTTTCTTCGCCGCACAGCTGCTGCAGCAGTGCTGGCAGGTCCCTCTGCAGCCTGCCTCAGCCCTGCTAGCTGCCTCTCCTTAGGCACCCTCCTGCCTCCTTGGCAATGCCAAGAAAGCAGCCCTACCAACTGTGCAAAGCTGTCCCAGGGCTGGTAAGCAGCTCCACATCCCTACGGTTTCTCAGAGACAGAGATCCTCTTGACTCTGCTGGCTTTCCCAGCGGTGTGCAACAGCCGCTTTACCATCGCGTGGTACCTTCCTAATTGCCCTCTTGTAGCTTTGAAGTAATCAAGGCACGCTCTGCTCCAGACTGTACTGCTTGGATTTACCATGTGTGAAAGTGTAAGTTGATTGATGCCATTTATGTGCTTCTTGCCACCTTACTCAGTATGGAGAGATTGCAAACCTGCAGGTGAAGCCAGGCCAACAGCAGCCCAGCTGTGCCACGAAAGGCACTGGGCTTGGTCCAGGGACCTGAAATCTCACACATCAGTCTCTGCATCAGACAAATGAGCTGATGAAAGAACCATGCTTGACTGCTAAAAACAACGAACAGGATCGTAGCAGTTTATTTCATACAGACTGGTCACATCAGCCCTGACAAGGTCATATACACAGAAGGTTGCAAAAACTCTTCTGGGAGTCTTAATGAGAGTAGTCTGCTTTACAGTCTCAAATTAAGTGAACATCGCTCACCTGCATGGAAGGCAGTAATATTAACGTTGCATTTCAGACATCTACAGCACTTTGCAGTGATTAACTAGTTAATACCCATAACACCTCTAAGCAACTTTTGCTGAGGCATCATTATTCCCCATTTTACATATCACAGGCGGTGGGATTTCTCCAAGCCTAAACTTCAGAGCCAGCAGTTCCCAGACTCTGGGTTCGTGGTCAGTCTAACTGTCTCTACTGCCATCTTCTCCAGATGGATGCATGAGCAAGGGCTGTGCACATAGGCACAAGAGATGGGGTGCAAAGTGCTCACCTGGCTGACAGGAGGGACCATGCTCATCGTGGCTTAGGTTAATGGGATCGACACACATCCCATGAGCAGCCTAGCCTAAATGCTTTGCTTCAAAGAGAGCTGGAAGCCTGATGAACTGACCATCTCTGGCTCATTTTGTCAGCTTTGTTTTCATGTACCAAGGAAAACTGTTAAGTTAAAAGCCTTGTAGGTCAGTGCTCCTGTTTATCTTGTAATCTTGTACAGCAACAGCAGCCACCATGAAATCTAACTTGACAGTGAGTCAGCCCTGGGCTGAGGAGCCTTTTTCTTCCTGGGCAGTTTTTCCACAGTCTGCTCCAGTATCTTGGCATTCTCACCTGTGCGGGGTCTGCCAAGCACTGCCCACCAACATCTCAGAGCAGGTGCCTTCCACAACACACAGCAAAATGGACATGAATTGCATAGGCAAGCCCCACACTAGGTTTTGTAGGATTGCTGTTAAAAAGCTTTGCATTGCTGCTATTAATAATGCATGACCTCCTCAGTCATGGCTGCTCCCAGGATGTTGGTTTTAGTTGCAGATGAGGATGTTTAAGGTCTTCCCAGTCCTCATATCCCCTCCTTGTAGAGTGCTAATCTGATCATACATGGCCTGGGTCAATGCAGTAACCAAATGGCTGTGGTTTCGAAGGTGTGCAGAGCCACCACCACAACCATTGCAGCCACCAAAGGAGCAATGAGAGTTGCTCCAGTCTTTGGAGGATGCAGGCTCTCCCTTTGACCGTTAACAGGCCACAGCCCTGCACAGAGCTAGGAGCAGGCTGCCACGGTCCCCTGCCTGTCCTGAGGAGCACTGAGTGAAGAGGGACACCATGGTGATGAAATGTTGTTATAGGCTCTGGCTTAACTGTTGATGGACTTTGCACTGAGGCCAAATACACCTTCCTGCCTGCTCCAGGGACAGTTGCAAGTGGCAGGGGGTAACATGGGCAAATGGGGACAGGAACCTCTGCATGCTCCTTAGACGACCTTCCCAGGACTTGCTGCCTATAGCTTTGTGGTCCTTTTTCTCCACAGAAATCCAGCAGCAAGCAGAACAACTGCTGGAAAGTTTAAAAATGTGGATGTCAGCAAATGGTTCACATCACACCAGGAGCCCGTGTCCCAGCAGGGACTGGAGCTAAAGGTAACGGCCACACATCCTTCCTCTCCTCATAGTTAGATGATGAATTTTTCCTCAGTGTCCCAGTGAAATCCTGTCTTGAGGGAAGATCTGAAGGAGGATAAAAAGGATCTTACAGACTGGTTCAAAGAGTTTGGAGGATGAAGCGTGAGAACACACCGCGTGGCGGGGCAGACAGTCGGACAGCCAGGTGGAGCGGCACCCCGGTGTTGCAATGAAGGGCAGGAACCTGACGGAAAGGGCCAGACAGCAACAGTTTGTGTAAGCCCAGCATGACCAACGCAGCCTGGATGGAAATCCAGGCTGCGGGGAGCTGAGCTCTGCACAGGCACAGCCTGGGCTGAGCACCTGCAGATGGAGCTGCAAGAGCGGCTCCAGCGCAGCGGCAGGCAACGAGCTGCAGGCAACACCCACCCTGCCTGCAAAGGACGGGGTGGGGGGTGAGGCAGGCAGGGGTGGAGGGGAGCACATTGACCCTCACCTGGCCTCAGACTTTGGCACAGGAAGACCAGGGCTCACCAGGCTGGGAATCAGTCTTTGTGTTTGGAGGAATCCAGCAATGCTTTGCGAGCTGTTTCCTAAATAGGGTGGGAGAGAAATCCCAGAGATGGTGAGAAAATGCCCTGACAACAGCACAAGTACCCAAACCAACAGCCACTAACCCCAATGTCAGGATATTTGCTTAGAAAAAAGGCTGAAACTCATGTTCTGCGCAGTTTAAGGCAGGGAGTGGGCCCACCACCACAAGGAGCTGTAGGGGCAGCCTTTGCGTTGCCAGGCTTTTCAATTAGCATAAATATTCAATATTCACTGACCTAGAAAGACTGACCCTGTCCCCAGGGTCTGGCTACAGGAGATCCTGCTAGGCTCTCCTGAGATTTCTGTCTTTTTCTGCAAAACCTTGTTCCCGAACTGTAGAAATTTTCCCAAGAGAAAAACCTAAACACCACCTATCACCATGAAACGCTCTGCAAAGTTTTCCAGTTTTGTGGAAAATTGTCACCATGAGCCCTCCTCCTGCACAGCCCCCCCCCCCCCCCCGGAGCAGCAGCTAGGGCAGTGCCCCCCACAGCTGCACCACACCCTAGGGAAGATGCGGGATTCCCCATGCATCATCCCTTCCAGCCCCACGTCCCTTCCCTATGCAAGGCCAGCTGCTCCAGGCATTTTGGGGTGCTCCAGCAGCTTCTGCCAAGCGCTTCCCCAGCGGAGTGCAGTTCTCCGGCAGCTCAGCTGGCTGCACTCTCAGCTCCGCTTTGGAAGCGAGAGTGCTTGAAGCAGAAACTCATCTCAGAGCCATCCAGGACCAGCAGGTTCCTGCGTTCTTGGCAAAGGAAAAAAAAAAAGTCAGCAAGTGAGCAGAGGCAATGGTGGTGTCAGCAGAGGTGGGGGATGTTCAGCTTTAGCTACCTGTGTGTCAGCCCAGGGGGTGTAACATCAGGGTGCTACAATCTCTGCAGAGTGCTCTGCTGGCTGGTATAACACTTAGCCTCTCTAAGCATTGCACCCAGAAAACAGCTCATCCCTATGCACCCCTCCAGGGTCAGGCATTGGCCCCATTTCACCTGAAAAATGTCTTTTTATTGCTGTTATTTAGTGTGAGAGCAGCCAGGAAGGGTGGGGGTGTACAAAAAGGTGGTCAGCTGGTGAGAGAGAAACACTCAGTAATACAGAATGTATCCACAGCCCAGCTCATTTCTCTGCCAAGCTCCCTGCAGCCCCCCAAGCCCATTTCCTCACCAGCAGTGGCAAGGTCCTGCTCCCCGTGAGATGCGAGCCCTACCCATGGGTTCATTTCCCCGGCTCAACTGCTCTGAAGTGACCCCGCTCTCTGGGAAGGGGCTGCAGGATCCAACTATCCAGGAGGCCAAACAAGGAAAGCCTTTCTTGGCAAGGGAGAAAAAGGACCTGGGAGGCCCCCTCAGCCCAGGTGACCCATCCAACCCCCCATTGCAAACAGCTATAAATCCTCCCGCTTCCCCACCACAGCATTCCCTGGTTCTCCCCCTCTCCCTGGAGCTGGGCCTGGCTCTGCAAAGCACGTCAGTGCTGGCCGACATTGGAAGGTAAATACACAGCTGGCTGACTTCTTTATCAGAGGATTTTTCTGGCTGACTTTAACCAGTGCATAGCACTGCTGAGGACAAGCTGGCTGTTTGGCTCTGCCAGGCTCCCTGCAGGACCGGTTCACCCAGACCCCGTTATCCGGCTTCATCAAGACTAGGTCCCTGCTAGGAGCCCCGGGGAGCCCGTCACCAGGCATTCTCATCCTGCTGCCATCAGCCGGGACTCACTCCATCTCTCTGCACTTGCCAAGTTAGCAGCAAGCAGTGCATTTCTGCCATGCACAGAAGGATGGAGTGTCAGGGCTGGCTCCTGCATACCCCACGGATGAGATACCTGCTCAGCAAGTCTGTAGAGAAGGATTAACTTGATAGAGATTAGCTGAATCTCCATATCTGTCCTCAGAGCCTCTCATGCCTCTGTCCATTTGTGGCAGAAAGCTGGGAAACAATCTGCCACGTTTCCCTTCCTCTGCTGGTTCTTCCCCCAGCTCCATCCCATCACCCCAGCAAGGCTGCTCCCAGTGTCCACACATTCTGCTGTCACCTCACTCTACACCTTCACCAGCCTCTCCTCCCCAGCCAAGCTCCCAAGCACTCCTCCCTCTCCTAAATCCCCCCTTCAGCGCAGCCTGTCCTGCCTCCTCCCTTCCAGGATCACCCCCCTCTACCCCCTCCCCATCCCAACCCCTTTCTTGCTGGCTTGGTTCTCCCTCAAGATATGCCTGCCCAGGAGGTATGAGTATCCATCTGCTCCCCACGCAGGGAAAAGCCCTCTGGCAGGGTTGTTACCTTGGCCCCCTGCCACGCAGCATCACAGCTCTGGTTAGCCCAGGGCAGGGGGAGCCCATGGGTGCCTCTGCCAGAGACCAGGGGGGTCCAGAAGCTTCCAAGCATTCTGCATGCAATTTATCATAGTTCACAGGTGCCCATACCATGGAAACTTGGTGTTTTCTGTAAGTGATTGCTAATTGTTACCACAGGGCTTACCCATAGTAATGGCACAAATAGGCTGCAGTCCCCATGAATCACACCTGGTGCAGATCTCAGCTCCTCCTCAGATGGAGAAACAAAACGCACAGCTGAGATCGTGTGGATAAGGGTGACACAAACTTGTTCATCCTTCAAGGTGCCAAGGGATCACCCATGCAGGAGGCAGGGTGCTGGTTTGGGGGTGCTGCCCTGCATTGCAGCTTCTGCCCCGTCCCGGCATTCACAGCACGAGCTGCCGGCAGGGAGGCTGCAGTGTCCTGCTGCGGTCTGGGTTTCGGGGGCCATCAGCAGAGGACACACGTGGTGGTGCAGGGTGTGGGTGACACCCTGCGAAGGGAAGGCAGGGGAGTGGTGGCAAGGCAGTTTCCAGGCAGAAGGGCTGTGACCCATGGGGTGCTCAGGTGGAATGTCAGGCAGGTCCGGTGAATCATGCCTTCCTACCAGTTTCTCCTCATCGATTATGAAAGGAGCCGAGATGGCTGCTGCAGATACCGGTGTGTGTCCCCCTCCGGCTGACTGCCACTGCCGTGGGCCCCGCTCCGCAGCAGCAGCCACCCACAAGGCGACCCATCACCCTATACTGACGCACCAGCACCATAGAGGCCCAGGCCACTGAGGATTTGCAGCCCTTGGGATAGAGACCTAAGATCTCTAAGATGTTTTTAAGAGGTTTCTGGCACTTTGGTTAAACAATGTCGGAGTTTGCAGTACAAACAGCACAGAGGGACCGCTTCCTCGAGCTCCTGCTCCAGGGAGCCAGAAGCTGCTAAAACTCACCAAACTTCCACCATCACCTTTTTTATTCCAGCTCAGTCCTTAAGGCTTAACTGCCCCATGTCTAGCTGCGTCCCACCCAACTTTTTGAGATTCAACAATATTATCCTTGGGAGCGTTAAACTCAAATACATAAGAGAGTCACATGTAGTTAACCTAAATAACAAGCTGAGGGCTTCCAAGAGATACTTCCTCACCAGCCCAGCCCAGCTACCCAAGATGTGTGCCTCTGAGTGATCACACCGGGTAGCATCAGGATACTTGCCATCATCTTCAAACCTTTCTATTAAACCATCTTCTGGGGCTGCAATGACTCATCATGGTCCTGTGTTTTAAATGGATGTAAACAGTCCTTGGCTCCTGTACCTCTTTACCCTTGTGCAGTGCCTGCATTCGAGCTGGAGCGCTCCGATGCTCAGATACCCCCCCACCTGATTTTTTTTTTCCTGCTTCAGAAGCCATCAGTTTCCACTGGCAGAATATCCCCCTGGTTTTAGGCAGGACCTGTGGTAAGAATTATTGTTTAGAGTGTGCCAGCTCTCTCAGTTGCTCCACACTTCAGTCAGGAATGCCCTTTTTTTTCTTTTTTATTTCAGGAATGTTGTAAGTAAATTCACAGCTGAACAACAGTGGGAATGGAAACCCTCAGAGCCGAGGGCTGCCGACGTTACAGGTACGGTAATTCCAAACTGATCCTCCTTTGTGCTGATAACAGGGCTGGCTATTGTTTTCCTGAAGTCCACATGTCTGAAAACACCGCAGGCGTAGATAATTGCAGTGAGCATGTGCTTTTGAATCTGTTTCTAAAACACGCCTGGGATTTAAGCTTTTTTAAAATCATGACCCTGATTCTGCTTTTTTCAAACTCAAAAGCAAAAATTCCCTTGGCTCGAAATGAAGAAGGGTTTAGCTCTTAAATACAACTTATAAAGGGGCAAATATGCCCCTCTCTTTTTTCTTTCTTGTGATGAAAGAACAAAGCCTGAAAGCTTTCAGTGGTTCCCCAGCTTCTTTCTTTTTTTTTTTCCCCTTTGATTTTATTTCCTTTTTTAGCCGTAGAAAGTCAGATCTTACCTGAAGTGACTGGATAATTTGAAACTCTACCGCTTTTGCTATTTTACTCTGATGACGATGCTCATTTAGGTTAAGCTTTGTCTTTGGCTATAGTGTAGGGTTTTCTTTTAGCTTTTGGTTGGGCACTTGGCTCACGATGGCCACCCTTTCATCCTTTCATGTTGTGCCACTGGGCAGCCAAGTCTGCAAACTTCATACAGCTAAAGAAAGAAAATGAGTGAGGGATAGCCTAATGAGCAGGATGCTTCCATAAGCTATTTTCTGGTGAAAACCAAGGTACCTTTTGGCCTCTTTGTTATCTAACAGGGTAGTAGAGATTTGGGGACCATTCGCTTGGGCTCTGAATCTTCATTTTACTTGTGTTGTATGTGAGCTGTTGGTCTGTAGTCCCTTCATCATTGATACACCAGCAAAGCACATGACACACAATGGAAAATGGGAAAAATCCTGAATATATTACTCTCCAGTTAAATATTTTTAGGATAGGACACAAGAAAGGAAAAAAAATTGCTCTGTGTCCCTATGTCCTTCTTCCCCATCTCCTCTTACACCCAAGAAGATTTTGACCTGGCCAAGGTATGACGTGCTTATGGTTACGTCGTCACGGAGCTGGCTCAGCTGGGACAAACGTGAAGTTGTAAACATGTTGTTACTCAGGGCCTAATTCCTCTTGGTGTAACATGGCTGCACAGTTGATGTTTGTATTGTGGATCCTTCAGCTCCCCATGTCCCAGCTTAGAGGGATCATAATTACATCTCACCTTACCGATCTTTTTGGCTTGCCTGCCTTGAATTGCTGCCACAGACCTGCTCGACTTGTTTGGCTGCTGCTTATTATTCAGCACAAGCCCCCACCCACTGCCCTTTCATGTACATTCATGTTTGTGTCTAAAACCCACAAAGGGACATTTTTTGAGGGGGAAGGTGACGAGCTGAAGTTGGCTGCTGACTGGACCCCCGGCTCGCTGGACTCCTGGGGCCAGTCGTGGGGCAGGGGTGAGTTGTGTGCTTGGTTCAGCACACAGAGCAAGGACAAAACAGGGGCTGGCTCAGTAAGAGTGAGTCACTCCATTTCAAAATACGGACAATTTAATGAGACGCTTCCTGAAACTTGAGTTTTGCTCCCACAAAGCACAGGAGCAAATGCAAACCAGAATAAAGCAAGGAGCTAAGGCAAGGGTGTAGATAGAGACTCAGAGAGGGAGCCCGGTCCCTTCCTGCTCCCCCTCCCTGTAACTCCAAAGTGGGTATAACGCAGGCAGGTGCAGGAAGCACTGATGGAAACAACCTCTCTGGGTGAAACTTTGCTCTCTCCAATGATGCCAGCTCCTTTCTAATGTGGAAAACTTGGTCTCACGCTGGCCCTTTGAGCAACATGGCTCTGACACTAGCAGTGAGAATCCCCTCACTGAACAGAGGGCTGCTTTTTGACTCTAGGCTTGGTCCTACCTGTTGCAAAAGGACTTTCTATGTGTAGAGGAACATGCTAAGGGTTAAGAATGATGTAGGAGATTTCATACTGCTCTGATTCTGCATGAAGAGATGGCTGCGCAGCTCCACAAGCAGCAGTGAAATGGAGGGGGCTCTTGCAGCAGGCATCCTGCTGCCTTAGACTGTATTTGGTGTTGCTCTGTAGACAATGACCCCAGCCTAAGGCAGCAGTTAAGCTTGCTCTCAAATCCATAAATCCTAGAGTGACTCCTTCATCCAGTGTCTGATTCACCTGAGTCTGAAGTCATACCGTGATTTAAGAGGTGCTCCTCAGTGAAGCTGAATGAGAGAGTTGGGCTGAGTCAGCCACCGAGATTGCTGATCGACTGGTCTCAGCTGGTGGGAATGGGCCGGACTCCCAGGCCACAGTTCCTCACTCGAGGGTGTCCGTGTACCTATCAGGATCCCAAGCTTTCACCAAGCTGTGCCAAGGTGCCCAAGAGCTGAGGCCCTGCAAAGGAGCAGCTCAAGCTGGATGCCCTAAAGAACTCACAGGCATTTCCCCAGCCTCTTCCCCTGGTGTGCTCAAAGCTGAAAATAGGGCCAGCTTGAGCAAAGGCAGCCTGTACAGGTGCTGGCAGTAGGGGTGTCCATGTGAGAGGTGGAAGATCTAATTCATGTTCCTGCTCTGGTCAGTTTGGAGGCTGCAAACATCCTCCGAAGGGAGTGCCCTAACCTAGGGGTGGTGGCTATTCTGGGTGGCTCCCTGTCCTCCACTCTGGTCAAGGTGTGCCTGGTTTGAAAACACTCATCAGGAAAGATGGGACTCAGAGAAGACTCCTGTGCTCCTGGTGAGTCAGTCTCGCTCTGGACATCTGAGTCACTCAAGGCTCGGCTCGGCTCCAGCAGGTGTGATCCTTCCATTCCCGCACCCTGCCCATGCTGCTGCAACGTTGTCACAGGAAAACGGCTCTGGGGCTTCTCTTTGGGTGGCCAGGTACAGGCGTACGAGGGGAGTGGGGATCATTAAGGTTTCATCAGACTTCTGAGACACTGGTATTGGAACAAGCCTGAGCATGACTGAGCGAGGCAGTTGGGACAGCAAATTCCAGGGGAGGAGAAACTGCTGCACAGGAACAAAGGAAGTTTGTCTGAGGGCAGAAACACAAAGAAAAGTCCTCGTTGTTGCAGCTCTAAGAGAGAGATGAAACTGTTTCTAAAGTTAGTCGAAGCTCCCTGCCTCCCAGCCATCCCTCATTTGTCACCCAAATTACACTGAGTCCTGGGGCAGCACCTACGTTTATTAAACTGAGATATTTGCATCCAAAAAGAGTGATTAAAAAAAAAGGTTCAGGCAATGCTACTGATCTTGTTCACCTGACCTCCTTTAAGATTACCGTCAGACTTTAGATTTTATTTATGCTCCTCTGGCATTTGATTCCAGCAGAGTTATATCTACTGTGCCGCAGTGTAACTGAGCTGATAATCAGATTTATCGATGCAAAGAATATACTTCCCTGAGTGGTGCCAGCAAGGAGTTGTGGCAGAGGCAGATGCGGGAAGCCTTCCTCCACCTGGATTCTGCTGCCAGCTCAGCCTGGCGCTGTGACCAGGCAGTGTGCCCTGCCTGCTCCCGCTGAAACTGCCTCTGACCTTAACGGAAAAGGGGAGAGTCTTTCTGGATGACTCACAACATTGAATATTATGTTGGGAAATGAGCAGTTTAGATCAGTAAACTAGCTTGCTTTCGTTTTCCGGAGTGACTGTTCTGTTGGATGGGGATCAGGGAGGCAAAGGGTGGTTTCTTTATCCAAAAGGAGAAAGGGCTTAGTCCAAGTTTTGGTGGCTGATGAGAGTCCAGAGTTGGTAGGTGAAGATTGCCCTCAGGGCACTTCCAGATCTGAAAATCTGATTACATTTTCAAATAGTAACAGTCTGGAGAGATTGGGATCTTTTCTGGATTTGAACTGGTGTGAGCACCCAAATGAAGCAGGGGCTCACCACTAGTATTGTCAGAAGCTTGTCAACCGCATTTAGGACATTTTAGCTCACAACTCAAGAGCTTTCTATTCAATCAGCTGCAGTCAGGAGTTTCTATCATGAGAACCAAGCGAGACCCTTTCCTAATGGGGTCCAATATACCCCTTTCCTGCACTAGCGTAAGGAAAGGTAGACGTGTTACATCTTTGATCTACTGCGTGCTTAATTAAATCTAGATAAAAGCTGGCTGTAGCTTGTTACTGTTTACTGAATGGTAGCTATGGACCAGATCTAGTTTGAATACAGACCTCAACCAGATGAGAAAAGGGATATGATGACAAAGGTAGCTGTAATAGCAAGATAAAGGAAAACCTCTTCCCTTCCTGTGTTGTTACAACAAACAAATGGACTTAGCCTTTTTCCCAGTGGGAACCCCATATAAAAATAACAGAAATTGCCCCACAAATGGCAGCAGTCCCAAGCTTTCATTACTCTTATGGTGCTGCTAGAAGCCTTTTTCAAGCAGATGCTGTGATCTTCTCTAACGTTCTGGCATTCGCCCTTGCAAAGGTAGTCCAGTGTGCATTTGTCACCTACACGTGTGCGTATGTCACCTGCACGTGTGCACACTCGCACAAATACACTTTTAGACCTGCAGGTCCTAGAATGGATACCCATTCTCCGCTCTGCTGAGTAGTTAAACTTCACCCTGCTGGAAGGCTGCCTGTGTTGGGCTGTGCTATATTACACTGACACACATGCACAGCATTTCCAAAAGGCAGAATTATCCTGGGAGTCTAACTTCACCAGTCAGCTTAAAATTTGACTGATCATCTGTAACAGAATCTCGCTAACTGGTTTTCACAGATGAGTAAGAAGAGATATTGCTGCTTTTTTTAATTGCTACCATCAAGCTTAATTGGATGTTCAAGCTGAATGAGCGTAGTATACAGAGGCGGGTGTGGGAATGTGTCCCAGATTGCACCCACCACATTCTTCTGGTCTTCTCTGGAAGTAGATATCATCATTATAGTAACCATCCTTAGCCATCCCACAGGTTTTGGGCTGGATGGAGCCCAGAGCTTCCCTTCCCCACCTGCCCTGGTCAACCAGGGATAACGTGTGGGAAGCTGACATTGCCCCCACCCCGTTCCTCTGGTCTGAGCATACAGCAGCCTCCACAAGCTCGAGTTTGCTGCCTTTTGCCAGAATTAAAACCATATGAGAAACATCTACCAGGAGAAAAGAAATCTCTAACACGGAAGAGATTGCACTGCAGAGGGGGCTCCAAGGAGCACAGGGAGGGAGGGAGACGGTGCTGAGTTAGTGCTGTTGGGAGCAGACCCGTGTGCCATGCTTGTGGGGAGAGACGCCTTGTCGCATCCCGGGCTGGCTGTTATGGCACGTCCGTCAGCAAGTGCACTGGTGGTCTCCACAAATATGTGTGCCCACCTATACTGAGAAGAAAAACACTGCTACAAACACTGACAGAGACACCCTTTCATAGGAACTCACCTCAGTTGCTCTTGAGGAAAAGGCACGACTCTGAGAGGAACTCTTCCAGTCTCGATTAGCTGCCTTGTGAGTTGTTTTGCAGATGAATTCCAGGAGGAGAAGGAAGAGTGTTTGTTTAGCTTTTATCACCATTTCTTCTGAACTTCTTTCAGTTCTACACAAAAATGAAAACTCAAATGTCCTGCAAGAATGTCCCATGGGAAGTCATGGATGTTGTAATCACTGCTTTTAGCTCCTATTTGTCCAGGAGATGGGAATCAAAATCACCCATCTCACAGGGGAGCCCCAAACAAGCCTTTCTCTAAATCTCTTCATGGAAATACTCGCACTGCTTTACTTGCATATCTCCCCTCGGCAGGAAGGGAGAAGGGCATTCCCTGCACTTCATATGTCATCTGCAGCTATGCTGTAAGAAATGCTTAACTGACCAAAACAGGGATGGGACTGTGGTCAGTCCTGGGACCCTATGTACTTTATGTGTCCTATGATTTCCATAGGTATCCCTTCTTTAAAATCAGTAGGAACAGCCAAATTGCATCCTGAAGGGGAGTTCAGGTGCTGCAATTCCCGGTGTAGGCTCAGGGACACTGAAGGCAATACTGCCTGCTTCACCAGAGCTATTACTACGCTTAGGTATGCATGAGCAAGTTGATTTAAGTGTATATGTTTGGTTCTGTCCCATCCTTAATACATTATTTATTTTTTCAAGCTCTGAGCTGTTTGTACAGCACTTAGCAACAACTAAACTGAAGCCACTGCTCAGAGGGTCTGGGGAATGATATCATTTCTATAATACTGAAGGAATTAGGGTTAGCAGAGCACCAATGGAAACCTCTGCCAGTTCATGTGCAGAGTGTATCACTGCCCCTTTCACACAGCACAGATTTCATTATCCAGGTGAATAATAGGAGGAAAGGGAGGGCTAACTTCTGAAAGCCAGGACATAGATAAGCAAGTTTGCCAATATTAGGAGAGGGTAAGCTGGCTTAGAGCAGGTACTTTACGAATCAGCCTGAATTCCCTCCAAAGCCCTTGTGTTTTTGAGTCCGAGCAGACAAAGCAATGCAATCCTTCAAGCGTTCCCAGTGTTGACACACTCTGCTGAGCTCCGTGTATGCCAAGATAAAAAGAGGCAGCCTGCACTACTCCATTATTCAGTGCTAGACAACTTGATTGTGATGGAAACAAACTACACTTTTGCAATATTGACATTGTGATCTACAGTAACAAACAAGTTATAAAAGGCCTGTCACATTTTGAACTACTGCTATGGCTGTAATTAATGTTTTTAACTCGATCTGAAACACCTGATCTGTCTTCTTTGGAGAAAGGTTCATGCAAAGTGCAATCCTGTAAGAGCAATTTTCATCTGCTCCTAACTTGCATCATGATGTCATCACCTTTCAAAGCTGGCCTGAGCCTGGTTCTGGGGAAAAATTGTAAGGAAATTCCTATTAAAGCATGGTCTTGTGGTGATAAGAGCTGCTCTGCATCAGGACTAATTCATGCCTTCAGCAGAAGTAGGTGTGTACAAGGAAAGCTTGGTCATTTCTCTGCAGCATAAAACACCAGACAAGAGTCTTACTTATTTTATGTTCCAGTTTCTGAGAAATTCTGCAGAAAGCCTGGGAGCTTTGCTGGCCTGCCATGCCCCAGGGTTCACCAGTGCCAAAAGCATGGTCCTACCCCACTGCTCTGCTTTTCTCTCCCGCCTCTGAGGTGAAGGGTCTCAGCCCTGCTCCCTGACTTCTGCTGGTCTGACCACCACATGACAAATTTGGCAGAGAACTATTTGCTCCACTCAGTGTGCTTCAGAGATGGCAAAAAGAAGGAGGCAAGAGCACACAGCCAGCAAGGATGGAGCAAGGGAGACCTCCCCCTTTCCAGGGCAGCTTGAGGACAAAGTGGTCCATGTTTATCCTGTGCCTGCACCCAGAGCCGAATAACTCATCACAGCTGGTCAGTCCCAAACCAGCACACACGGAGCTCCCCGAGTGCATGGTGGATTTGTGGAGGAGAAGGAAGGTTAGAGCACCAGCACAGATGACAGGACACTCAAATTCAAAGCCTCATAGATCTGTAGGCACTTCCCTTGATTTCAGGGATTTAAGGTTCAGGGCTATAGTTTGCTTGCTGCCCATCTGTAAGCAGAATGAACACACTGTCCTAACCCACCAGACTTCTCTGAGGATGATGAAGACTTTAGGTGTGCAGATAAAACTGTGAAGAGCCATGTAAGTCCTGTGGAGATAAACACCCACTCTGGAGTTGGCTTGAATTTCAGACAAGTGTTTTCTCTATCTGCAGGGCTTAGTCCTGCAGACATACCCTGACACGTGAAGCAGACAGCCTGGAGCGGGCCCATGAGCTCAAGTGCTGCATAGGTGTAAGCAATTATTAATGACAAATCTACTAGGCAAATGGAGAGGCATGTTTGAGCCTTGACAATGTTGTATCCCAAAGTAGCACCAGATCACAGAGCAGTAATTATTTGCTCTCAGTGCAAGTCCGTCTGTCGAGTATCCGTGCAGGGTATACCACCCTGGCACCCCAGTCTATGCCTAGAGATCATTTGCATTATTTCTGCTATCATTGTTGGTACTAACAACAATATCCTCACTGACGTTGTCTGGACTCAAAAAGCAGCAGTTAGGAGAAAGCTTGTAGATGGGGGATGGTGCTTTGTTTTTTGACACTGTTGTCAGTGATTTGGGGCCAGTTCCAAAGCTTTAGGGAAATATTCCTTGATCCAGTGCTAACACTTGGAGTGTAATTAACATGGGCAATAGCTCTTAACGAAGAGCCAGCATTACTGCAGCAGGTGCCAGGCTGGCACATCCTAATTGGCTCTGGAGGGTTCAGGGGGCTGCTCCCACCTCATGGAAGCCCCAACAGCTTGGCCCCAGCCGAGCTACTGCCCCGTTATTTTTGCAAGGATGGTCCAGCCACAGCCCAGTGTGGTGTTGTTTTTCATGTCGATGGAACATACCGCAGCTCCAATGTGAGCAACACGTTAACATCAACAGAGCCTTTTCCCCAAGCTAAACATATTACGGCATCAGCAAATTACAGGGCACTGTAAATTAGACTCCCTCTTGTGCTCTGCTTGCTGGGGCAAGGCCACATCCCTCCCTTAAGGAAGGCAGCGACAGAGGGTTTCCGTACTCCTCGGTCTCCCTTGCTCCTTGCACAGGGCTGTGTGCTTGGGCATGGTCACATTTCTGCTCCTGTTCCCAGAGCATCTGTCCCATGCATACTCTCCAAAGGATGCTTCTGTCATGTTACACCATGACAGTGACCACAAAAGACACAATCCATAGGTCTGGGTCAGTGGTAGGGCATTTTTACTGATTAACAAAAAGAAATGCACGTAGGAAGAGACCGGCTTCCGCTTGCTGTCCTCAGTTTCTGAGCACCTGAAGTGAGGAAAGGTTCAAGCAACTCCCCAGAGCACCTGCTTTGAAATCCTGGAGTCAGATAAACAAGCAGCCCTGGCTCGCTGACGGATGTGTTTTGGCCGATGTGTTTTTACCATTCTAGAGAACTGCAAAGTGTGGAGAAATGCTATTGCAGGTCTGGGAAAAACAATAATTAAAATGAACCATTGAGCTCTTTTTGCTGGAAAAACAACAAATGCAGCCCACACTCTCCCATCCCCCTTACCGCAGCTGGCAGCTTTGCTCACAGGAGTAACCCGGGGTGCACCGGCTCCAGCTCCGGTCGCATGTGGCAGAGCTCTGCCAGCTCTGGTGCTGAGGCTGTGCCACACATATCTCAGTGCAGCCGCCCCTCCAGGAACTGCATTTAAGAAGAAAGGTCCTAAAAAAAGCAGCCAAAGAGGAGCACACACAGGTAAATGATTATTTACAGCTGCTGTGTGGGGAGCATTACACAAGGGGAGGGTGGAGAATGTTCCACGCCCTTCCACGGCTTGTGGGCAGAAAAGCCTATCACTGCCATGGTGTTTCTACTCCCCCAAGACGAAGTTAATGCTGTTTACCTTGTAATAAGAATGCTATTTCTTGCTTTTTTTTCCTTGGCTGAGCTTGTTTTCATGGCTCCCCCACTGCTCTCCTGCTGGGGGAGCTGGCTCTGAAGGCAGCCAGGAGTGCTGGGCTCGGAGTACCAGCATCCCACCCCTCCCGCCTGCTGAACGTTGCTGTGTGGTTCCCAAATTAAAAATCAAAGCCCTTGCCTCCAGCAGGATGTGAATCTGTGGCAGGGGAGAGCACTAGTACTAGCACTGAGCAGTGCTTACATAGCTGGGTCTTTCCCAGGAGCCAGGGAAGTAGGAAAGCTTGACACTAGCTAGTCCATGTTATTCTTCCCTCCCTACCTCCTGCAGGATAGAATCTTTCTCTTTTTTTTTTTTTTTCCCCCCATTAAAAGCCACCTGCAAACTATAGGGCATTGGCAAAGGCTGTCTTTGTACCCCTCAGTCCTGGGGATCCTTGCTGGGAATGCAGCTGGAGGTCCTTAGCTGTGAGGAGATGGTTTGTTCTCAGCCCTGATGTGAAAATGCAGTTCTTTTCTTATGTCAGTCACACCCTTCACCTGCCTGGACCAGAGTCAGTGATGTACCTTTCGCAGGTATGGTATTTTGTGATGTGGTAGGTGAAGTACAAAAATATCATGGTAAGAACAGGACTTGTGCAATGTCCCAGACACAATGTGCCACCAGTTCATCCAACCCAGCCCAGCTGTGCCAGTCAGGAACAGCCTGGTATGGTCAGATGGACTTGGTGATGCAAGGACTTTGGAAAAGTCCTTCCTCAAGGAGGAGGACCTGGACAACTGTAGAGAGGGAGGGTAGAAGGGGAGCAGACCCCAGTTTCAGAGCAAGGCAAAAGCTGAACACACAAAAATACCTAAATATGGGAAACTTAATATCAAAATTCAGGTTCCTGACATGAAACCTGCTCCTGGGCCTGGCTGGTGAACCAGACAGGAGTGGAGGGCAGTTTCTCTGCCTCAAGGCAAACCTAGCAGATGGGTTGCCCAGTGCTTGGTCCACAGCCCGGGCAGGACCCACCAGCTGGCATCTGCTTGCAGCCCCTGTGGCAGCAAAGCAGAAGTGCCCACAGGTTCCCATGCTCAGGGGCTCCTGGTGTCTCCGGCAGGTCTCCATAGGAAATGTAGACCCTAGAAACACCAAGTCCCTGATGCAGTATGCTAGGAATCCAGGCAGGGCTTTTCTGGAAAAGCTGTAGGAGTTGGGATGTTTTCCAATCGAGCACATGAGGCTCAACAAAGGAGTGTTTTTCCCTTTCTGCTCAGTGATGCAGATGCCATAGCATGCAGGACTTCTCCGGGAACTGCAGATAGGGTCAAAAGCAATGTGCTATAGAAGATCGAGCTCCTTGTCACAGGCTGGACTTCTAGAAGCAGGGAAACAGCAACCAGACAAATTGAAGAGGCAGTGGGATTGGAGGAATGAAGAGTCTAATGAAGGGGGATAATGAGAAAATCCTTGCAACGCTCTTTGTGCTGCAATCAATGGGCCAGTTTGGAAAGTCCAGCTCAGTTGCCCAGTTGGATGCAAAGCCCCAGCTGAAACATGCGGTTGTTATGACTCTGTGGCTGATGGGGTAAACTGCAGCACTCTCTGAAAAATGAGTGCACCTGGACCAGGTCTGTGAAGAGCGATCCTATTCCTCTGGCACCTCTGCAGGGACAACAGACATCTGAACAGAGTAGCTGAGAAGAGGAATTTTTCTTGATTATGGTGGTGGGGCTTACAGAAAATTTAGAGGGACTTTGTGAGAGGCAAACCCTTCATAGGTGGGGTCTAAGTAATAAGACCCATGCAGGTTGAAGAGGAAGAAGGAATGAAAAAGCCTCAAGAAGAGCAGACAGAAATGCAGTCACAGGCAGTTACAAGCTCCCTCTGTGGATGCAGGTAGAGAGATCTGAGTTCCTGAGGTGGCAGGGTCTCCTCTACTCTATCTTATCTCACAGCAGCCATTCCTGTGGGCAAGGAGAGAGGGAACCCACTTGCACCCCTCTGCTCTGTGTGATGCCAGCCATCTCCTCTGCCAGTCGGTGGGTGCTAAGGTGGTGGGCAAACAGCATCGTGGGGGAGAAATCCTGATGGTGTACACACGCATATAGGTGCTACTTGCTGGCAGGACTGTTTGGCCACTTGCGATATCTTACATTGCAAGATTTGACTGCAGCCCTGCCACTGTGCAAAGAGCTGACTCTGTGGGATGCCTTTTCAGGTAGACAGAGGTATAAGACCCTGAAAGAAGATGCTGCTACTGTTGGCATCTTTTAGATATCCTTTGCGAAAACACCGAGACAATTTTACATCACTGTCAATGCTATCATTGGCTGCCTCAGTGTTATTCCGTATGTCTTCACGCTCAGGACAAAGGCTCAAGCTCTTTCAGTCTGGTTACTTATCTAGATTTGTAAATCTGCTACATCTGAGCAACTTCAGGAAGCTACTGGCATTTCTGGGGTTTGCTCTTAAGCAGAAGTGCTGCATTAACTTCTTTCCCTCAGTAATGCCATTACTTCTCCTTCTGCCTTATATTAAAAAAGATTCTGAACTTGTATGAATATTTCACAAACATTTTTTGTCACCAGCTCTATTGGTTATTTCTGGGATCTCCATTGTCAGAGTTTTCAGTGCTTCAATACACTATATCTATGTGCTCAGAGCAGTACAGAAAACAAAGGCAGATTTATTATAAGCAGCTCATGTGTAAATCAGAAACTGAATCTGATAAAGGCATTAGCGCAGACAGTTTCTTAAAATTATCGAGTTGGAGAAGCCAAGAAATCCAACAGGCTGATGCTATTCCAAAAACATCTTGAGCTCTCTTACTGCTTTGAAATATCTAAGCAATATAAATGAGCATGTAATTCCCACTGACAGTGAAGTTCCCTGCACAGTATACATAGCTCTGGCACCATGTGAATAATAAATATGGTGTGGAAGAAGATGCCAAGAAGCAGTCAAAGTTCCCATTGTCTGTACAGACAAATGCCATCATTTCATTGCAAGATGGCTTTAGCAGCAGGAATGTCAGTCACATGCAAGAATTGAAATCCAGTGGGAAACTCTCCCCCAACTTTCAACCCATGTTATTCCTTTTCTATGCAACCTACAGCAGAGATAGCCAAAGGGCTGTAGAAAACATGGCCAAGTGGAATTGCATGATCACACATGAAAGGCAGGGAAAAAGGGTTGGAAAGCTTCCTTCCAAGCAGGGTCAGGGTCATCTCTGGAGACATCAGCCCTCCAAGAGATACTGCCCCTTGTCACCACTGGACAAGAATTAGGATCACAAGCCATATGAAACAATGTTTATCCCCAAACTTCATCCTTGTCTTTCCAGCCAGCCTGCTGGCAATCCACAAACCATATCCAAATGAAAGTTTGGCTGTGAATTTTGTCACATTAAAAGCATAGCAAACAAACAAGCTAGCCTCTGGCTCCTTCCTGTGTGCTGGCCTCACACAGATCTGTGTATCCTGCAGTGGCCTATTTTTGCCAACAGCAGAGAAATCCTACTGACCATTTTATCGATGGGATTGCTTTCCTTCCCTGTTCTTCTGCCCAGGAAACTTCAGAGTAGAACTTGCAAAAGTCCTTGGAGAGGGAGCAAGCATGAAAACATGGGAAAAAATTAATCTCAATGGAAATCCTTTACTAATTGACAGGTTGGAATAAGAATGACCATAGACCCCAAACTATGCCAGGCAACCAGTCTGCTCCAGGCACAGCAAGCTCACTCAGCCAGCCACATGTCTGGCTGTTTTGCTCTGCCAGCTTTACAAGGCCTAATTAGCACTATTTCTTTTGTTTGTAATTACAAAAGCAAACATCCCTTCGAGAGTGAGGGAATAGAAGAGGCAGCTCCTTGACTGAGCTTAAGAAAATGTTTGAAATAAAGTTTGCCTCTCATCACATGTACTTGAAAATATGAAAGGGATGAACACAAGAGCCCTGGTGAATGGAAAAAGGTTTCCAGGCCAGCCAGGTATAAGCAACAGGGATAGAGCTTTGCTACCCTGGGGAGGTATCAGTGCAGGTTAGAAGAAACCATCCCCAACTGGAACCATTCTCTACCTAGCCTGCAAAAATGGTCCACCTGACTGGTTGTGCTCATTGCACAGCTGGGAAAAGCACAGTATCCTCCCAAAGGAGCTTTAGAGTGATATGGATCCTCCCATGGCCCATCTCTTCATGATCCTGTTAATCCAGAAATATCAAGGAATTATATGTTAAGAGTTTGAGACAGAAATCAGCAGGTCTCTTCCTGCTCTGGAGGCAGAGCATCTTGTGCAGATAGGGTACATGCAGGCTGTGGCTACCTCAGATAAAGCTACAGATAGCAAAACACTCCTGCAACACAGAGCACCTCTCCTGGGAAAGCCTTGGCTCCACACCCCATCCCTTCCCCATTCCTGCAGCTCCCACTCCCCTGCAAGGGAGCCATCTGCCTTCCCCCTGCCCATTCCTGCTCCACCCAGGGTGCAGCTGGCCTTGCTGAGGAGCAGACCTTCTCATTCCTGAGCTGCAATCATAGCAGATTACTGGGCGAGTTTCTGCCAGAGGCCACAACTGCCTGACTCACTGCAGAAGATCTGTCCCCACCTATGTCTGCTATAGATACACATTGCTAAAACAAGCTCCATCCTGGCAAGCAGGCTCCCAAAAGCCAAGCCCCCCTCTTCTCTTCCATGCACACTGTCCAAGTTCTGCTCAAAGAAATGAAGTAATACAGTCTGATTTTCCTTAAAAAAGTCAATTTATTGAAATTGTTTAAACACTTTATACAAGTTCCCAATACAAGCATCTGCTCCCTGGCTCAGGGTTAATGCAAATACAAAAGCACAGACTTCAGGAGCTCTTTAATGGGACCCAAGCTGCCACCTCCTAAGACAAGGTCTCATGAGACAGCTGCTGTGCAGCACAGGCAGTTCCCCATGGAGAAGTGGAAGCCACATGACCCAGCTCCAAGTACAGGCCAACATCAACTCAAGCCTGAAGCATATGCTCTGGTTGGTTTCTTTTAGTAACTTTGATTCATGTTGCAGAGAGTCAGGTCAGACAGACATACAAGGTTTATACAAACCAACACCATGGTTGCACATTGCTCAGCCCCAGAGGCTCTCCCTGCCTGCAGAAGGAAATCAAGAAATCTGATGCCTCTGAATACATACACAATTATAAAGCCTGGTCAGAAGCAACCAGTTTCTTTCCATAGAAAAAGCAAGGTTGAGCTTTGGAGAACTGGTACCATCCTTCTAGGTATTACGAGACCTAACTCCAGACAGCCTCAGCCAGTGTTAGTCAAACACCAAGTGACTGACTTAGTGTTTCAGAGGAAGGGTTGGGAACCTTTGATGAGCTGCATTTTTTTTTTTAAGATATGACTTAATATGCAAGGATGGTTTTATCTTTAAAATGCTAGTTTCTTCCTCTTTGGTGAGCTTGAATTAAAAGAAAATGCCATAACCTTTGGGTCAGTTTCCTTGGAATTTGCCTTCATATCATCACTGAAAGTGTTTACAAGAAAAAAGACAGGATCAAATGGCAGCATGTGAGGTATCCTTGGGGAAACATCAGGGAGTGGCAGTGCATTCAGTTCGGTTTAACACATTTAGCTGCATAAGGCAAACCGAGATCAGTAACTAAGCCCAAATGAGAAAGACTCAAGGAATTAGGAGAGTTTGTTAAGAAGTGGCCTGTAACACACAGAAGGGGATAAAGCTTCAAGCTTTAGGGTGGAAACATGGAGAAACAATCACTGGCAGCACTTGGTGTCTACAGAACTGCAGCAACAGCCCCACCGGAGACACCCAGTGAAAACAGAAGGCAGTCATTTTCTTTAGCTCTTCCGTGGCATCAGGGAAACCTGCAGCTGCTTTGGGAGTTTCCTAACCTCTGTAGTTACGATTCTGCAGCCTTTGGCTCAGACACAATCAACTTACAAGATCTTGTCAAAAGAGTGATGACATACAGTTAAGCCAAGCCACTTTACACTGCATCTTCTGTTGGCCAACAGCATGCACATGGACAGTTACAGATTTCAATTTAAGTAACAGCAATTTAATTGTGTCTGACCCTTTGCCATGCCAATCTGCACAGAAAGGAGGGTGCTGAAGATGATGCCAAGACAACAGTACAAGAGCACTTTAGATCTCTTCAAACATTCCTACATGTAAAGTCTTTTCCCTAACATTATGTTTCCCCTTAAGCTATTGGTTTCATCACTTTGTATATAATATATGTTCCTTTAATTTCTACACACGCCACACTGGGCTCTAACTTAATGGGATATGGGACTGAATTGTTACCATCTATTTTTTTAAAAAACAACTAAAAAAGCACCAACAGCCATCTAAAAAACAGTATCATTTTTCCCTTTTACTCCCAAATACTAAACTTAACCCAAGCTTGGAGGTTTCATCTTTCCAGTGGCAATACCTATGAATCTAGGCTAGCCTTCCTCCATGGGCTGGGAGAGAAAGGAGAAGTTATGTCCAGTAGCAAAGAGGATTACAAAAATATACACATTTTTGGGAGAAGAGGAAGGTAGAACCTAGAGTCTGAACTCTGCTCAGGACAGTAGCATTGTAGTGTCCTCTCCAAAATGCTTTCACTACCAGTGCTGGCAGTTCCTCTTCTTTGTTTCATTATACATAATCCTTCCCTGTGGAGGGGGCATTTTTTGGATAGCCTCGGCTGGGTGGATATGAAGTTTCTCTCCGTGGACAGGAGCAGCAGAGGAAGGCTCCCCCCAGCATGGCCAGAGAAGCAGCTGCCCAGCCAATGAAGAGAGCTGATCCAAACTCAAATCTGGGGGAGAAACAAGGAAGAAAGTGAATACTACAAGTAATGCCTCTGGATTACAGCGTTAGCATGTCCACACAAAGCAAAAGGGAGCCAAAATGGGGATTCCAGCTGAAGTCTCTCCTAACCCTCAAAGCCTGGATGTTTGCACACTGGGTTAGTCCAGTCTGTTAGTTCACCCTGCACAGCTGCAGCAGGGCCAAGCTCTGTGCAAACCAGGCTTTAAGCATTTAGTGGAGGAAAAATGCAGAAGTCACAGCAGTTAGAATCATAGAATCATTTAGGTTGGGAGACACCCTTAAGATCATCGAGTCTAACTGTTAACCTATCACTGCCAAGTCCACCACTAAACCATGTCCTCAAGCACCACATCTACCTGTCTTTTAAATACCTCCAGGGATGGAGACTCAACCACTTCCCTGGGCAGCCTGTTCCAGTGCCTGACCACCCTTTCAGTGACAAAGTTTTTCCTAGCATCCAATCTAAACCACCCTGGCACAGCTTGAGGCCGTTTCTTCTTGTCCTGTCACTTGTTACTTGGGAGAAGAGACTGACCCCCACCTTGCTACAACCCTCCTTTCAAGTAGTTGTAGAGAGCAATATGGTGTCCCCTCAGCCTCCTCTTCTCAGTTAGGTCTCTGGCAGTGATGCTGCCTTAAGTCTTCGCTTCAAGAGCCATATGGATGATGAGATCTGGTCCTAATGCTCCTTCTGCACAGTATGAAACCAACCCAGCTAGCTCAGGAAATTAAATTCCCTTCTTTGTTTTGAGCCACTGCTACTCAAAACTAAGGCCTGTGAACATTTGTCATGCTATACTACAGTGTTATATCAAATGGGTCAGTACCTGGTGTTGACAGGAGTAAAAGGGTCATAAAAGGCCCGAGCCACTCTGTTGCCATACCATGACGTGGCCACCAGCGCTGCCAAACCTGCACACAAAGGGAACACAATGTCATGCCTTATTAAGAAGAAACCCAAAATAAACAAAATCACTGCAAAAATTGTGTGCAGCATAACCAGAATCTGGAGTGATGCTGAACTGCTGCTACCCTGGGAAGATCCGAGCTGTTACTTAGTGCTGGTTGGGAGAGAAATTAAGAAAGGATTTGATGTCACCCACAGTTACATTGCACCAAAAGCAGGACTGCTGACAGCCTTTCACTGAAGCAGGGCATACAGGTCAAACTCAGCTCTACTAATAGAGATGGAAGGCATGCAGTCCACATAGAAAGCATCATGCTAGTGCCAAGACACCCGTTTGGTGCCTCAGATAACCAG
The DNA here is from genome assembly GCF_047370975.1 of Nipponia nippon. Taxonomy (NCBI): domain Eukaryota; kingdom Metazoa; phylum Chordata; class Aves; order Pelecaniformes; family Threskiornithidae; genus Nipponia; species Nipponia nippon. Next base: position 13,723,179 of record NW_028262391.1, read on the forward strand.
CAGCTACTATGCCAAAGTTTGCTAGGGAATTCCCATCCCAAAATGCTCTTGGAGCAATGACAGTAAGCCCTCCCCATCCTCTCACACCCTATGCAGGAGAAATACCATTCAGGAAATGGCACATTTAATATTAAACACATCTGTACATTACCAACCTGCAATAATGAAGATAACCCCACCGAAGACAGCCATCCGCATCTTCTTCACCTGGTCATCTTCCATGCACTTCATGCATTTCATGCCAGTCACAGCAACAAATACAGCTACAAGGCCCAGGAGTATTGCAGCCACCATCAAAGCCCGTGTGGCCTGCAGACTGCCTAGAAGACATTAGGATTTAAGTTACCACAAAGAAAACTCAAGATACAAATAGAAATTCAAATTACTGGGCTCAGTAACCATGTGTCAAAATATTCTGCTCCATGTTACACAGGATACAACCAAGCAAGACATTCCTTTTTAGCTTTAAGCTCCAAGAGCCTGTCATGCATCAGGATCAGAGGACTCTCAATCTCTTCTAAGATGCATGGCAAACAAGGGCATGCAGCTCTTTGCAGGAAATGACCTGGGAATTGCCCTCAGACATCTCTTGTTCCTTGATCATTTGAATCTCAATTGGAAGGGCATATCTGTTTATCAAAAGAAGTATTCAGATTTAGGCTGTACCTTGACAAAGCATTTAAGCACATGTTTTAATATGAATAGCGCCATACATATGAATAGTCCCGCAGGGACAGCAAGGCCCCTTTATTGCTCAACACTTCCAAAACCTGTCTCTTATACAACTACCTCAGTGCTGATTTAGATATTTCTGCATTAAATCCTCAGTTTGAGTCCCAGAGGGTACAAAAATACAATTATAACAGAAACAGGATTTTCCCAGCCAAGGGAAAAATAAGGTTTTTTTTTTTCCCTGCCTAAAATATTTAGCTTATTAGACTCAAAGATATTCAAATGTTTTAAGAGCCTCTTGTGCTTTTGAAGAATTGGAGCATCGAGTGATGCCTCCCATAGGCAAGGGTTGTATTTGCCTGGCTTCTCAGCAGACAGACTCGATGTACTTTAACCCAAGATCTGGCTTTATATTGACTCATCTGAAGGCATAGACACACTAACCCTATGCAGGTGAGCTACTGAGTTCAGATTTTCTTGATATCAACAGAGAAAGAAAATAATGATATAAATTAAGTCATTACTGAAAAAACCTGAGGTGACAAAACACCTGAATAGCAGTGAAATAAGAGCCTGAGCTTTATTGCCTGGCAAATCAGGTTTGTTTGAACAGCATGGATTTTAATATACAGTCCTGTTACAATCTGGGTATAAACAGGGCTGGTTAATTAAAGGAACAAGCTCCCAGGAGCATGCTGTAACCAAGGCAAAAGTGTCCCCTGACACAGAAGGTTATCTAGCAGTGACACCTGTACAGTTTTAGCAAAGTATCACCAGAACCTGTTCCCAAGTCTGGAGCTCACCCCACAGAAAGCACACCAACTGCATTCTGCTAGAGCACTGCAAAGCACTTCCAGCTTGGACAACCACAGCTGCAAGGTTTAAGCCTACAACAGAGCACCTGCAAACTTATCAGTCAGCACTCAGCACTGGTATGGTGAACCCATGAGAGCCTGTGCTACAACAACAGGCTCTTTGGTTCAATCTGAACCAGAGAGGAGTTCAAATCTAATGCTGGCCCAGCCACACACCCATCCTCTGCAGCTTCTCCACTACACTTTGCCCCACAGCACTGCTTGTGCAGGAAGATTCTTGTGACCCACACAACAGGCTATCAGGCTCTAGTTCTGCTTTAGAACAGATCTGGACCAGCCTCTATATACACAACTCTATTGTTCTGTAAATAGATTATGAAACCAGTTAAAGCAATACAATGAAAAGGCAATATCCAGGGCAATAGGAAGTGACACACTTTCTTAAGAAGAGAGTCTTGGCTTTCTTGAGAAAAATCCCACAATCAGCTTGGCTAAATGTCTTCTTTCAGTTCCTTCCAAGGGGAAGGGTGACACACCTCTGCACTGCCCAGGTGTTAATCAAAACCCATCTGCTGCATTGATTGCAGAAACCCATTTACAAAGCCATTTATCACTTTAGCATAAATCACAACAGCAGTATCCAAGCACATTTTAAAGAGATTTATCTCCAATGCCAGAGATTACACTCTAAAAATAATCTCTAGCTTACAAAAGTTATGCCAATTTTCAGAAAGACCTCAGCTGACAGGTTACCACCCAGACAACCAATTCAGCTGCCATACATTTAAGGCTAAATTGTGCTTTACAGCAGCAGCTCTGGAGAGGCCAATAGCTGAACACTAGGTCATGCTTTGTATGGGAAAGGACATTTTCTGCAGAGGTACCAAATCCATTTCATTAAGTCTACAGTAAGTTGGGCTTAGTCTTGCTGCAGAAGAAATTACTCTATAGGACAAGGTTTTGAAAGAGTTCTTTCATGAGGCTGAAAATATGAAATGTTATCTCAAACAACTAGAAAACTAGTTATAACGGTGGGAAGAGACCTTTCGCCTTCAAACACAGTACTAAGTGACAAACACAGGAAGATGCTTGAAAAAGTTTCTATGACCTCAGAAGACCTAGCTATGAAACCTGCTAAAATCTCAAGATGGACAAGTATTAACTGGATGCATGCCACAACATCTTTGCAGAAGCAGCCAAGCAACAAGCAGCATTGTGAGCATTTCCCAGGGCTGCCCACTTTGAGCAGCAGACCCTGGAGGGACATCTCCTGGTGTCCTCACCCCTCTCTTATCCATGGCTCCATGGCATAAGAGGACAGAGGCATTTAAGAAACTTTCAGTAGGACAGAAAAACAGGTTGAAGCATTTGCAGAACAGACTCTCCTCTTTATCCCAAGAAGTTTTAATGTGACATGACGGTATTAGCCAACCATCCTCCCCTCTGCCTGGCCTGGCTGCCCTGTGCTCATAGCACATGCTGGGAGGCAGAGCTTTTGTCCTCCTACCACTTTTGCAATGTGTGCAGTACATTGACTGCGGTTAATCATCATACAAGCTATTAGTTATTATGTACACATTAACAACCACATTGTCAATGGAAGCTGCAGATCCGGAGCCTGGGAAAGATAGTTTAATATCAGTTCTGTTGTTCGTGTGGGCCTTTCCAAGCGCTTTAATATTCCCCAAATGATATAATATTGTCTTAACCTGCTAAACAGGACTGGCTACAAACAACAAGCAGAAGTACTCTACAGCTATTTAACTTTACAACTTCTATCATATTAGAGAGAAACAGGATTTCCCCCACAGTCCTTGCTGCTGCAACTGTCTCGCCAACAGGAACAGGTAGCGAAACGCTTGTGGCCTCCCACGCCATACACCATGGCTGTCAGAAAGCCCAGGCAGTCTTGGGAGCCCTACAGTGCTGCAGAAGGCAAGACAAACTGGCCTGGCACCCTGTCCTGGTTTCAGCTGGGGTAGAGTTAATTTTCTTCCTAGTAGGTGGTACAGTGCTGTGTTTTGGATTTTGTATGACAATAACGTTGATAACACACTGATGTTTTAGTTGTTGCTAAGTAGTGCTTATGCTAGTCAAGGACTTCTCAGCTTCCCATGCCCTGTCAGCAAGATGCTGGGAGGGGGCACAGCCAGGACAGCTGACCCAAACTGGCCAAAGGGCTATTCCATACCATACAATGTCATGCTCAGTATATAAACTGAGTGGAGTTGGCCGGGTGGTGGCAACCACCGCTCAAGAACTGGCTAGGAATCCATCAGTAGGCAGTGAGCAATCACATTGTGCATCACTTATTTTGAATATTCTTTTATCATTATTATTTTCATTTTCTGTCCTATTAAACTGTCTTATCTCAACCCATGAATTTTACTTTCATTTCCCCCCCAATTCTCTCTCCCATCCCACTGCGGGGGGGAGGCTGTGTGGTGTTTAGCTGCCTGCCCAGTTAAACCACAACACAACCAACAACAGCTGTCAGAAGGCAACAGGATTTTGTCAATATAAACAACTATTGACTTGGAAGCCAAGCCTTTTTATTGCTGGTTAGTAATGAGAGACCTTGAATGAAAAGCCTAGAGCAAGAAAGCAGCAAGTAAAGGACAGAGGCTTAAAACTACTGAGGACAGTTAATAACAAATGTGAATTCTGCAAGCCGTAAAATACTGTGTAAGTCCATAAAAATGACATAGCAACTCACACCTGTTTCACATAATGAAACCCTCTTTTTTAAAACATGCTAACAAACAGCTCTGACTTATTGTTAGTGGGTTTGGACACAAACTACATGATGCAGTTTATCTGGAGCCTACATAAGACTTTTTCCTTCCCACAACTATCATTACCTGACACAGAAGTAATTCCTGGCAACTGCTTAGTTATAAAAAAAGGACTTCACCGCCATATGTTTGAGGTTATTTTTCTGTCATCACATTTCCTTATTTATTCTGTTTATATCATTCACATTATAGAAAAGCTGTTGGGCAAGTGCCATGGGATTTTTGTAATGCCTGTCTGTAATGCAAAATTGCTGCAATAACTCTGTGTGCAGATTATTTTCTGATAGGGATGCTCATTGACTGCCTTGTCTGTATTAAATGATGAACTTTTTCTTCCCTCCCCTGGGCCTCCATGCAACCAAGTGATGACAGAATACAGGTGAAAGATGCTGTGCAGCTCCCTCTAGTCTCTGCAAGGGAAGCTCCCCAGGAGTTACAAGCACCCCTGTAGTACAGGAAGCATGTTACACTGTCCACCTCCAAGAAGTCAGCAGCCTGCAAAGCCTTCCCACTGGGGTTTCATGAAAGCTGAATCTCCTTGAAGGAGCAGGATCTGAGATCCTGCTGTTCTACCCTGCCAGCATGTGAAAGTTACTTTCGTGCAGCAGTCAAGGCAATGAAGATCTGAGCAAGCAATATTAGCTCCTGAAGTAGCCAGCAAACATCTCTCATATTTGCAGTCATTCCAGCTTGACCCAAAAGCCTGCTAATGGCTTGGAGGCTTTCAACCCCCTTACTGGCCCCTGCAAAGACATGCACACCCATCACCATCAGATATTCCAGTGTGGACTCCGTCAAACCACCTCCCCACGAGCCTAGAAGACTGTACAGAGGAATCTGGGCAGCACGCAGACTCAGACAGGGCTATGTTTCTTGCTGAAATGGGAAGGCTGGCAAGTCCTCACTGCATGTCCAGTGCAAAAGAGACAAGTTCAGAAGGGGACAGTGGCCTTGTACTCTGCCTACCCCAAAGCAAATAAGGTTTGATGCCCTCCTGCAATCACTCAAAGAGTAGAGAAAGCTTGCTGGTAAGACAGGCAACAACACATAGTACCACCATTTCCAGACTCCTGGTCAGAGGAGACCTGGGCAGCCTGTTTTCCCACGAAGCCTGGAAATTCCCTTACCAAGAGATTTAGTAACACATAGTAACACAAGCTACTAAAGCTGCTTAGAAGCTGCTTGTAGAGCAATAAAGCCAGTGCATTGCAACAGCTTCCCATCCCCTCTTGCAGACACAACAGGGCACCGCACAGGAACAGCCTCAGGAACAGCCTTGGTGGCATTCCAAGTAACCCTCTACCTTCTCAAAGCCCAGCACAAGTAGTGAGACTGCTTTATCACTCAATCATGATTTTTCATGAGGAAGGAACAGGGATTGAGAAACATGGTAGCAAATTAACCCTTAACCCACATGAAAGCACAGATACCAGCAAGTTCTACCTGCTTACTCCAGATCTAAAGATTAAGAGAGCTGACCAACTATTTGGACACATTTGTGCCTCCTGCTATAGCTTCGTCCCTCCATGGGCCACCCTCCCAACTCCCCCAACATCACGACAGAGCAGCAGTAACCTGAGCATGAACCCTTCCTTCCCCCCACCCATCCTCTTCCCCAGCTCCTGGAACAGGATCAGCCAGGGTGGTAAAGATGTAGGAGGGAAGATTTCACATTTCAGTGATGCTGTTTGACCCAGAGGGCATCCACACCCTTGTTTATTTTCTGGGCTAGGGCACAAAGGCTCATTGTGGATGCACTAGGTTTGGTGATGAAGTGGTAGATGAGTCTCAGCTTGTCTCAAGCACAGAACCTCTCCCAGCAAAACCAAACAGGGCAATAAGTATCTTCAGCTAAAACAGCCTAGACAGGACCAAGAACAACCTCTGCTTTTAACAGGAGAGTGTGGTTAGGTGCAGCTGAAAGCTTCCAGAGACAGGTACCAGGACCCCTTCTCCCTCTTGTCTGAGACCATCCCCCTGAGACACCGGAGGAGCACAAAGCTGACCTAAGCTCCATGGACGATGCTGGAGGGCTACAAGAACAATGCTGAGGCTGTGCAACAAAGCCTTGTTGCAAGGGTGGCTTTTGTTGCCTCTATGTCTGCATGTGGCCACGCACAGCTTTTCACGTAAGCCAGCAAAACGCAGCCTTTCTATTGCCTGAATAGGAGCACTGACATAAGCCCTCAGCTGAACGCAGCTGCGGGAGAAGTGCCAGCATGGGTGCACTCCAGCAGCGCGGCCACACGGGAAGCTGGAGGCCCCTCAGTTGGCTAACAGTGCTCATAAGCTTGTGCCAACCCCATCTCTGTCATGCAGCATCAGTCCAAGCAGCCAAACACTGACACATCTAGAGGAATGGCAATAGCCACCAGATACCCAAAAGCTTGCTGGCAAAGCTTTCCAGCATTCCCACAACCATGAATTACTCCAGGTGTGAGGAGACTCAGTCCGTTCTATGGGGACAAAGCAATGCAGATCTGAACCTCTCCCATCAGTGCATGAGGCTCTGACACGTGGCTCAGAGCATTCAGGACATGTGAAGCTCTGGGTGGAAAGCATGGCCAGGCAGAAGTTCTTCTGCCCGCAGAGCTGTGCCACCTTCACCATGACAAACGAATGCAGTAAGGGAGCTCCCCCTGCACAGCTGCACCTGTCTCAGGGCGCGGCTGTTGAATTGGCTGTAAATGGGAGGGTTTTCGCACCTCCACCCAAAGCAGCACTGCTGGTCCCTGCCCAAGCCTATGCAAGACCTTGAAGGGAGACCAGGAAAAAGAAAACAGCAGGCAAGGTGTATGTCCCTAGGCATCATCTGCTTTCAAGCGGGAAAGGCACAAGCTGGGGTACCGAAAGAACAAACAGTGATTTAGCCAGTCCTAACTGGCTTTCCCAACGAGGAAAACATGCCCTGTGATTTCCATATTTCTTGGGCTTCCTGGGAATTTGCAGGGAAGTGTGTCCTGCAGGGCCAGGGGCTCTGTAGGAGCACAAAAGGCCACTAACAGCTCAGCCCCGGTCCCTGGCACCTCTCACCTCCCTCCCCCGTAGTCCGGGAAGAGAAGAGCCCTTATTGTTTGCAGGACAAAGGTGAGGGGAGCAGCTGGTTTCCAGCACTCAGCCATGAATGGGGCAGGGCTGGAGGTCCCGGGGCAGGTTTTTAAGAGTCTGTTCAAGGCAGGCTCCGCATCTGATTCTGCGGGCAGGTCCCATTTACAGCACAATGGGCTGCAGCCACACAGCCCCCGAGGCAAGTTTACCTTTCGCAAGCCATCCAGGGGGTGGCTGGAGATTCCTCAGCCCTGCTGGCATCTTCACCCCCCACCCCCAGTGCGAGATAAGAGGCTTGAAGCTGAGCTTATACATAATAACTATTCAAACCACCCCGGACTGTGTGCTTAGCCCAGCCCTGATTATCCACAGCCCTGCACCCTGTTAGTGCTGAGTGGGTGCACCGCACTCCTGAAGGGAGTAATTTGCGCCTCTGCCAGCTGCAGGGCCCACGGGTGTTCGAGACAAGGGAGCAGGAGTGATTGATGTGGGCTAGGGTGAAGGTGGGGCCCGGGGTGTCCGGCTTCGCTGCGTGACACACAGGAAGGGTTGGTGACAATCTCACTTGGGGATCCTCCCAATGGTCCCCGGTTTATGTGAAACTGCCTGTCCAGAGGTGACCAAGGTGGCAATTATTATTTCATTAATCAGGGAGGGAGAAGGATGAAGGTGTTCCAGGACACTACTGGACTCGGGATGAGGGGAGGGATATTGAGAAAGGATGATTTTATTTTTTTTTTTAAACCCCTTTGGGTGTCAGCATAAGTTATATGCTCCAGTGCTCTAGCAACAGCCCTCACTGGGGTTCCAGCTCGGCGTGACCTCCCTGAGTGACATCCCAGCAAGCCAGGCTGCAGTTCCTGCATGCATGAGATGGCTTCGCCGTCACAGGACAAGGCAAGAGACCTAGATATTACCCTGATGTACCGGTCTGCCTAAAAACTACAGGCAGTGCTACCTGGGCTTAGAGTCCAGCTCACCTGCCAGCCCTTTGCTTAAAAGCCCCACGGGAGTAGCAGCGACTTTCCCAGAGAACAAAAGGCCAAAACACTCAAACACAGAAAGAAAAGGATTCGCGCTCGAAAAGACCACTTCAGCACCGCTGCTGAACTTTGTTCCTGCTGAGCCATGCCCAACGAAGGCAGTCCCTGTCTGAACTTCTACAGCCAAAAGCTCTTGTTCGCAATCACGGCGCTTTCCCGAACACACGTGGAGGATCCGATCCTTCCCCTCCCGGGACGGGCACCCGGCGTGCGGGCAGGGGGCTGCGGAACGGCGCCGGCTCCCCCCCGGGTACCGCCCGGCCCAGCTCCCCGCCCCGGGAGGCAGCACCGCCGCGGGAGCCGCTCCAGCAGGCGCCGCAGAGCCCCGGCTGCCCCGAAGGACAGTCACCAGGGTTGTCACCCTCAGCCCTGGCGGGGAGAGCCACCGGGGGAACCCCAAGAGACACGCATCTGAGCCCCGACGGGACGATGGGTGACCTCTAGCCCCGCACCTTCAACCCCGAAGCGACAGGCGGCATAGCTCCAACCGGACAGAGCCCTTGAGACCTGGCGGCACCGGCACCCCCAGCGGGACAGGCACTGGGCGAGAGGGGGGCCACAGGTCTAGCACCCCCAGTCCCAGCACTTCGGCCCGAGCCCCGCCACGACCGGCACCGGCGTGGGGGTAATGACCCTACGGGACCGGTACCCTCAGCCCCGGCGGGAGAGGCACTGGGGCGGAGGGGATGACCCGACGGGTCGGACACCCCCAGTCCCAACAGGGCGGGCACCCCAACCCCCGCACCCCCCAGCCCCAACTTACTCTCCAGCTTGAGGAGCGAGTCGTACACCTTGCACTGGATCTGCCCCGTGCTCTGCATGGCGCACGACATCCACAGCCCCTCGTAGAGCGCCTGGGCCGTGACGATGTTGTCCCCCGCGTAGGATGCCATCTTCCACTGGGGCATGGCGGTGCTGATGATGATGCCGATCCAGCCCAGGAAGGCCAGCACGAACCCCAGGAGCTGCAATCCCCCGCTGGCCATGTCTGCGCGGAGCCGGGCCGGGCCGGGAGGGGGAGCGCGGCTGCTCCGCTCCACTCCGCGCCGCGCCGGCGGAGGAGTGACTGCGAGGGGAGCGAGGGAACCCGGCGGCCCCGCACTGCCACCCGCGTGCCGCCCCGCGCAGCTTTTAAAGCCGCGCAAAGGGCGCCCCCTGCCGGCCGCGCCCCCGCCCCGCCCCGCGGGGTTTTCCGCGGGGGGACGCGGCCCCTCGCACCCCCCCGCCTGCCTCCGCCGTGGGGCCGGGGGAGCTGCCCCGGCTGCTGCCGCTTCCCTCACCCCCCCGGGGCGGGGTGCCGACACCCCGGGGGTGAGAGTGGCAGCAAAATGCACCCCCCGCCCCCGAGGAGTGACCCCCTCCTTCAGGGTTTCGCCCCGGCCCGCAGCCCCAGGGGCCCACCCTCCCCCTCACCGCCCCTGGAGGAACGGCTGGTGGCACTGTCCTTTCTGCCCCCCACGGGGCGTGCCAGGGGATGCTCTGGCACCCTCGGAGGTTTTGGCACCTCCGAAGGGCGCTCTGGTTGTGCTCCCCCTCCCTTCCAGAGCTGGGGGCCCTGAGAGCACGAACCCCCGCTCACTTTCCTTGGTCTCGCTGCCTGTTGCCGTCCTTTAACAGCCGGAGCTATAAACTTCCCTTTTCGGTGAAGACACCTTCCCTGAGCCAGCACATGGGACGGGAAAGGGAGAATCGGGAGATCGGGCCGTGCCCGTCCCACCCGCCCCGCTGGTGTCCGTGTGACCCACCTTCCCCAGCCCACCCCAGTGCCGCCACTGCAAGGGGGGCATTTCCCACCCCACCCGCAGACTCGCTGCCCGGCTCCCGGGGCACGCAGCACAGGCGGGAATAAACTGCTGCAGAGGAAAAGAAGTCATGGAAATTATCAGTACTATGATTTTAAAGAGGCAGCTGAGCAAACACTCATCATCCGTGTACAAACGCTGGCAGGACCCTAAATCCAAACTTTTGAATCTACCATTTTAATAAGGACGATGTGCTGTACATCTTTGCATCACTGGGTCTCTCTTAAAGGAGAAATTTCGATTTTTGAATGCTTCAGTGATTTACTAAGGTTTACTGAACAAGGGGATTACAGGCCAGGAAGGAGTGTCCTCTTTCTCGGGTGTGTTATTTGTCCAGTTACTCTAGGTTCCCTTTCTCCTACGTGAATATTTGAATATTGACAGATCTGGACTGGAGACCAGGCGGAGTGAGGAAAGACTGTCTCCTTCAGAGGGTCTGGGTGGTGCTGCCTGTCTTCACCACGGGCTGGATGGAGGGAACGTTCAGCCTGGACCTGCTGTAATCCCAGGCTCTGAGATAAACAGGTGATAATTACTGATAAAGGTCCTGCTGGAGGTAGGGATGGGGTTGTATTGTTTTGACACCGTGGTTTGCTGCATTCTGATGACTTAGGAGATTTTGCTGGAGCTGCTTCCTGAGATTTGCAAACAGACAAACAGACTCGTGATTACCTGACCAGTCCTACGCAATGGCGGGGGGGTCAAAGGGGAGAAAAGCAACTGCAATCTCGCCACACCAGGCAGAGACAAAGCAAGGCTGGTTTGCTCTGAAAACACTTGCAGCTGGCAGTCCCCAACGTCCGGGCAGCAGCCCTGATGTGATGAAATCCATCCTAGTTACCTCGTAGCAAACTTTTCCAGTACTGTCCTTTTTCACTTGCAAAGGAATAAGGGAGCTGTGAATCTGCCGCTGAATAAATGATATTTTCCTGCATCTCTGTTGGCCCCAGTTTTATAGCTTTGGAAGTGAAGGAGGGGAAAGCAGCAAAGTTTTCTTTGTCAATGAAGAGATAACAAAGTAGGTGCATCCCTCTGCATACTCATCAAGAACTCTACTACAGGGAGCAGAGAAACCAGGGTGGTGCTGGCTGTTGGAGCTGGTCCCTGGGAGGAATAATTCCTTGCCCGATGAAGAGGCAGGGCAGAAACCATGCAAACCTGAGGAAAGCAGCATTAGCAGTGTCTGGATTTGATCACTGATGTCTGGGTAGTCATATCAGTCTGATACCGTCCGTCTGCAAAGGAATGTGCAGTGTTCCCAGGTGCTTCAGAGCGCTGAACTGACTCACCCCTCTTCTGACCCTCCTGCCACCCCCCCCCAGCCAGATCAGGCAGCTCCTGCTGATTCCTGCAGTGTGAGGTCAGCTCTGGACGGGGGTACCAGTTCCAAAGATGTGTTTAGCAGATTTAGATCCTTTTGCTACAGGCTCCGAGCAGACAGGAGGGGGAACAGAGATGTTTTGTGTGGGAAGGACTTGGGCTTTCTGTTGAACCTTCTAGGAAAGAACAGGGAGGAGTCCTGGGTGGCAACAATCTGACTGCACTTGCACTAGGAGGGACATCAAGAGTGGTCTTGAGGAGATGCATGTAGCAGGCACACAGGCATGTGCTGTATGATGTAGCACTCTGACCATGCTGCGGGCTCTTGGAAGGACTGCAAACCACGCACACCCTGTACTTGGGAAAAGCTGGGCTTAGGGTGTGTTCCTGAGGGGCTGTGCACCCATCCCATTGCTCCTCTGTCCCTGATGGGTGCTGCACTGGGCAGTGCTACTGGGTGAATACATGACAGAGTGGCCTCAGGTCAAACAAAGCCCGTGAAAGGCAATCCAGAGATACACCCGTGTGCTCTTGGACCTCCCATAGTCCACGTAGGCTGCAGCACAGGCTCTTCTCTGTGCCTTTGTGCACACTTTCTAGGCACAAGTTCTGTGCCTGCATCTTGCTTTGTGGAAGTGAGAGCTCGAAGACAAGTTGCTCATGTCTCTTTGACCATTGAACACCTCTGACAACCCATATGAAGACCTCATGTGCCAGCTTCATGAACACCCAATTTATATTTTGCTTTCCAGGGACAATTTGTAGTTGATACTTACTACTCACATTTCATGAACGATTTCAAAACTCAGCAAATCTTTCTGTGGACATCACAAGGAATTTACAGAGCAAGATAAACACTGAAACTCCACTCTTGCCCTTCATCACTCATCAGTGTTCTCAGTGCTCTGGAATTTGCTGAGAATTTTACAGCATCCCTAAGATCATCACTTCTCCTATTCTGGACTTCCTTCCTTTCTTTGAGACATGAAATATCTTCTTTCTTTTCTTTAGATGATTTTCTGCACTGGTTCAATGGGCAAAATAAACCCTCTTTACTCAATAATCACTGCCTTTCCTCCTTTGCCTAAGATTCTTTTTTCACTGGAAGTCCCAAACGGTTTTCACTCTGGTTTTGCCTATTTTTTCTACCTGACATTTGGGGAAATACCATTACTTCAGAATGTTAATCTCACCTGAAAGACCAGAGTTTATCCAAGATGTTGCAATCTCCTCTGTATTCTGTAGGTTAAAGGTACTCCAGTACTGACAGTCTTTAGTGACTGGCCTGTTCTTAAGTAAACATGTGAGTCTTCATTTTTTGCCCTTTACAAAAGCAGCATCAAGTGAGAAGAGGCATGTCTATAGACAGTTACTGAAATCAAACTGGGATGTTTTAGTCTGCAGGTAGACAGACTGCTCTAATTGTTCACAGAGATTGTTCTCATGTGCAACACTCCTTGCTGCGCTGAACAGATTCTTAACACCTTGGTCATGTCGCTCCTTTGGCTGCTGTCACTCAGACGAGCAGCCTTACCTCTGTACTCAGCAGAGAGATACCTGTTTCCTTTTCTGGCAAAAACAAGCTTTAACGCTTGCCAGGACTTGCAGGTGAGCAGCCTGTTTCCCTCTTCTCTCAAACATTTCTCGGGGAAGGTCTCACTGCACAATGCCTGTGTTTGGAGAGCACGGGGTTGAGTGTGATCCTCTGTCGTGGTGTCCCCCAGTGCTGGCCCCTGGGCTGCCCTGAACTAATCCTTGAGCTAAAAGTGATGTACAAGGGAGAAACATCTCATTCTGATTATAAGTTGTTATAAGTCGGGGCAGGTGCACAGAGCAGGCACAGCTGCACGATCCTGGTTTCAGAGTGAAGCCACAAGCTCCAGCTCTGGACTAGAAAAGGGGAATGGCCAGACAACATCAGCCCAGTCCACTGTTTCTGGTGGCAGCCAGTTGTAGAGCCAGGGAATAACACAAGCACATAGTGACACTAACCCAAAAGGTGTTGCAGCCCGCCCTGAATATATCCTGAGACAGTACCAGTACTTTTAACTTTAATTTTGCTCACTGGATTTTTCCTCCGTAAGTTTGGCTGTTTGTTTTTTTGAAACTTCTGGCACTTGCAGCATCCTGCAGCAAGGAGTTTTGCAGGTTAACTCTGTGTTTCACAGGAAAGTACAACAGCTTGTTTCTTTTGAACCTTATGTTTCATTTGATGTCCCCAAGGTTCTGGGAAAAAAAGGGTGGATTTCTGGGACCACATCCATTTAGCTCTGGTTTACATTGTCTAGAAAAAAGCCTTAAAATTACTTTGTTGTTTATCTGAAGGCTGCTTTTGCTTCTGTCTCTCCCACTTACTCCCCCATCCATCCAGGAGAAACACTCCTGCTGAACCTTAGTTCCAAGCACTGTTTTGCAGGCAGCGCCCAGATGTCTTTGCCCAGATGTCAGGAGGATCTAAGACAGCTGCAAATCTTCCCTGGGATTAGTCAGGGATTGTGTCCAACCCAGTCTGCAGTGGGGGGCCGTCCTTGTGTTTGACCATGGTAGCAGCCGAAGCAGCCAAAGATCACAGCTTGCAGGGCTGCAGAGCACAGCAGCACAAAGAAAGCTTAACCCTTCATCAGCTGCTCACTATTGCAGGACTGCCATTCAGTACTGGAGCTTTTCCCTGCACACCTGGATTGAAATCTCCATTTCCAGGAGGAAAGTTCAGATTTTCTCTTTGGAATTGAAATTTGTGGTTGACGGAGGCAGCATCAGTTAGAAGTACTGACTGAACTTACTTGATACTGACTACACACAGGGGATATATTGTGAAAACTGGATATTAAATGGGCTGTATGAACTATTCCTTCTCAAACGTTGGGGGTCAGAAACACCTTAAACCTCTCTGTGTTTGGTCAGCAGACATGACCTGGAATTCCTAACCTGCTGGAGATAAACCAAGCTAATAATCAATCCTCTTCTTGCAGTCATTCAAACATTCATGTTTCCTCACTGGCTATAATAAAGCCACAGTTTTGGGAGTAGTTTCACTCTACTCTTCACATGATGGATTTCATATGGCTCTAGTTAAAATGTGCTTATATGTAACCTGCTGAATTTGCATGAGGCTGGAGGCTGGCTGAACTCCTGGCTTCTCCTCCAAACCACCCTCTGGTGAGGGCTCTGGAAGGGATCGTGTCTCCTTCCCGACTTCTCGATTTTCACCTGTTACCTTTATTTTTCTTCCTCTCCTGAATCAGCAACCCACAAATGACCACAAGGCCCGAGACTGTCCCTCAGAATGCCCCAAAACACTGAAATCATTCCCGTCTGTAAACAAGTGGTTTTGGCATGTGTAAAGCTGCACCGTGTGTGTCATTACCCACAGCTCTCAGATCGCCGGGCTTGTCTGTGCAAGGCAGCAAGCTGCTGAGAAATAAAGGTGGTCCTGCATTTGGCTGCTCACGTGTTGTTTTCCAAAGTGATACTGGAAGCTCTGATAGAGATTCCATGGCACGAAATCCATCCTATGGAGGCCAAGAGATTTGACCCATACGGTAGGATTTATTTTGCTTTCAATTTTTCTATTTTAGGATTGTTCTTTCACTGGACATTCTGTACCAGAGGCCAGATAGAAAACAAAAGTCAGACACAATCAAATTAATAGCAACAATGAGTTTCACAGTACTAAAGAGGTAATGGTGGGAAAAGCAGGGAGTTATTACACTTGCTTCTGCATGCTGTCAGTAGAAGGTAGCTCTCTGTCATACCATCAACAAATGTCTTTCTCAAAATGTACAAAAGTAATCATGGTGTCAGATGATGGGACAGATGTGGTGGGGCATCTAGGGAAGAGGCTCAACAGTGAAGTGGCAGGTAGAGAGTGTGCCTTGTTGGAAAGGTCAACCACAAAGTGTGGCCACTTTCCCCACCATGATCCACTAGGGCCAGGTGGAACACAGCAGCTTCTGGTGTCAGAGTGCCAGGGCAGGAGACGGGGAGCAATGAGAATAAGTGAGACCCAGGCCTGACTGAGAGGGAGAGGGAGGCATATCCATGTGTGTGTGAGTGTCATACTCAGTGCATGAGCCATAAGAGATGGGCACCAAGGTCCTGACAAGATAAAATTCATCCCTGGTACCATCCATGGAAGAGTTTTCTAAGTGCAATTAGGAAAACATCTCTCAGATCCTCCAGGAAATGGGCTCTGTGAAGACCTAACCCTTGGCATCCAGCCAGCCTGTTTGCTCTCATCATGTTCCTGATGCCTCCAAGGTCTTCGTCCTGATCCTCCAGGGACCAGTTACAGCAGGGATCACATTTCTACCTATATATCACCAAGTCTCCACCAGGGACTCAGTGATGGGTGGTGTCTGTGCTTATGTATGAGCTTGATGGCCTGGTTATGGAATGAACTTCCTGAGACTGGCAAGAATCTGATCACCTTCAGGACCACCACTGAAAAATTTTCCTCTTTGGAAGAACCTCAGGTCATTCTTCCTGAAATCAGATGAAGGAAGGAGGGGGCATTGGAATGATATAACCAAAAAATAGAAGGAGGAAGAAGAGAAGGTGCCTAATGATTGGATCTGAAGTCCTCTGCAGGAACTGCTGTTAAGCCAATACTGAAGACAGAGTTACCTCTGCGAAGCCAGAGTTACCACCATTTATGTTGCTCACCCAGTGAGTAACTAAGCCATCAAGCTCAGGTACATGTGAGTCTGGGTTTGGGGCAACCTTCATGTCAAGGAAAAGTCCAAGCTGTATTCAGCATTTTAGAGATTACTCAAAGATTCACATCCTAGGGTATGGCTATGTCTCACCTCTTTGTGCCTGGACCACAACCTCTATCCATTTCCTCAGCCCTTAAGACACGTCAGATAATTGGTGCGGGGAAGATAAAGTGATCCAGGGTCCTTCCTAGAAAGGCTCTGCCATAAACTGCTGCAAGATTTGTAGCTTAGACTGTTCAGAGGCAATATAAAGGCTAGGACATGAGGCTTCAGGTCTTTTTTGGGGTTGCTGAACTTAGTCCCTTCCACATATTTCTAGGAATTCCTCTGGGGATCCATAAGACCTAACCTGTTTGGGATGTACTTGGATATTGGAACAATTCAAGATACACAGATTACTGTGCTGTAAGAAATCTTAGAATCATAGAATCATAGAATTATTAAGGTTGGAAAAGACCCTTAAGATCATCGAGTCCAACCATTAACTAACACTGCCAAGTCCACCACTAAACCATGTCCTCAAGCACCACGTCTACCTGTCTTTTAAATACCTCCAGGGATGGAGACTCAAGTACTTCCCTGGGCAGCCTGTTCCAGTGCCTGACTACCCTTTCGGTGAAAAAGTTTTTCCTAATATCCAACCTAAACTTCCCCTGGCGCAGCTTGAGGCCGTTTCCTCTTGCCCTATCACTTGTTACTTGGGAGAAGAAACTGACCCTCACCTCACTACAACCTCCTTTCAGGTAGTTATAGAGAGTGATAAGGTCTCCCATCAGCCTCTTCTTCTCCAGATTAAACAACCCCAGTTCCCTCATCTGCTCCTCGTAAAACTTGTGCTGTAGACCCTTCACCAGCTTCGTTGCCCTTCTCTGGACATGCTCCAGCACCTCGATGTCCTTCTTGTAGTGAGGGGCCCAACACTGAACACAGTACTAGAGGTGCGGCCTCACCAGTGCCGAGTACAGGGGCACTATCACCTCCCTGGTCCTGCTGGCCACACTATTCCTGATACAAACCAGGATGCCATTGGCCCTCTTGGCCACCTGAGCACACTGCTGGCTCGTGTTCAGGCAGCTGTCAGCCAACACCCCCAGGTCCTTTTCTGCCAGACAGCTCTCCAGCCACTCCTCCCCAAGCCTGTTGCGTTGCATGGGGTGGTTGTGACCCAAGTGCAGGGCCCGGCACTGAGCCTTGTTGAATCTCATACAGTTGGCCCCGGCCCATCGATCCAGCCTGTCCAGGTCCCTCTGTAGGGCCTGCCTACCCTACAGCAGATCAACACTTCCACCCAACTTGGTGTTGTCTGCAAACTTACTGATGGTGCACTCATTCCCATCATCCAGATCTTCAATTAAGATATTGAACAGGACCGGACCCAGTACTGAGCCCTGGGGAACACCACTCGTGACCAGCCACCAACTGGATTTGACTCCATTCACCACCACTCTCTGGGCTGGGCCATTCAGCCAGTTTTTAACCCAGCGTAGAGTGCACCCATCCAAGCCATGTGCAGCCAGCTTCTCCAGGAGAATGTTGTGGGAGACAGTGTCAAAGGCCTTACTAAAGTCCAAGTAGATAACATCCACAGCCTTCCCCTCATCCACTGAGTGGGTCACCTTGTCATAGAAGGAGACCAGGTTAGTGAAGGAGGACCTCCCTTTCATAAACCCATGCTGTCTGAGCCTGATCCCGTGGTTGTCCCACACGTGCCGCGTAATGGCACTCAAGATGACCTGCTCCATGACCTTCCCTGGCACCGAGGTCAGGCTGACAGGCCTGTAGTACCCCGGATCCTCCTTCTGACCTGTCTTGTAGAGGGGCGTCACATTTGCTAACTTCCAGTCATCTGGGACCTCCCCGGTTGACCAGGACTGCTGATAAATGATGGAGAGTGGCTTGGCAAGCTCCTCTGCCAGCTCCCTCACTGTCCTTGGGTGGATCCCGTCTGGCCCCATAGACTTGTGAGCATTCAGGTGGAGGAAATGTGACAGGCAAGAACTGGTGAACAATTGCTCAGCATCCTCACAGATAAGCTGACCCTGTACAACCATTCTCCAACAAGTAGTCATCTCTGGAAAGTGAGAGGAGCAGTAGGATGGGATTGGTAAGTATTGCTATTCAATATGCTTCAGTCCCCTTTAAGACACTGAAATCAGAGCCAGGTATTTCTGAAGCACTAGGTAGCTGCCGCTGTGACACACATGCCTGGATTTTCCAGTGGGGAGCAGGGTCAAACATTTAAAGAAGTCTTTAAATGTGGCCAGTTATTCTAGTGCCTACATGGGAATGAAACTCTTGAAAATCCTTTGCTAAGTGCAAGACCCAGCTGCACTGGAAGCAGAACTTATGCATGCATGTGTGTGCAAGGCAGAGGAGAAGGGAAGGAGCTCCTTCCCTGGACTTTCTAACACACCCTTTATCGTTAGGACTGGGAGAGCACATTGGCCACCCAAGGTCATATTTCAATGCCTACAGGGAGTTTAAAACCCCAGTTATCTGGCTGGACGCCAGAGGCTGGAGGTGTTTCTCTCACAGTTGTGTCTCTCTGCTCATGAAAACTCTTCCTTAAGCCCGATGTACACAGAGGCTTTGCTGATGGGTGATTCGGGAGCACTTGTGTGAGCCCACATCCTGTGCTGTTGACAAAGAAGGCGTGAACTGGCTTAAGCCAGAAGTGGGCGGAGGGATGGTCTCCTTTGGGAGAACTTAGATGAGGAACAGCACATCTCCATAAAGAACAGAAAGGGAAGCCAAGCCCTATGTGAACCATGACCAGCAGAGCAGAATAGGTACTGAATAGGAGAAAGAGGGAAAGGACATGCCATGCTCTCCCATCCTAGTGCCCAGAGAGACTCCGATGTGGGGGAGAGGACAAGGCAGGAGAGACAAGAGGAGAGGAGGCCTCTGAAGACACTCCCTATAATAAATGCCTTGGGCGAGATGAGCACTGGAGGCTGGAGTCACCCGCTGTTGTCTCCTGTCCCAGGGCTGAGACTGCAGCTCTGCCCATGTCTCTGCATTCCTCAGGGAGTTTCCATCAAGGATTAGGCTGTCCTTCCCCTTCCTCCCTCCTCTTCCTCCATGGTTTTGTTCTCCAGCAGACAGCACAGCACAGCTGAAGGCAGAGGGTGATGGGGTCTATGTGAGCCATGAGGGGCTCTGCTCACAGTAGTTTGCTCAGCAGCAGGGGCAGACATGTCCCTGCCCTGTCCCCTACCCGCGCAGGGAGAGGGCTGGAGCGAGGGGGTGGCCTCATGGGAGTCTTTGGGGTGTTTTCAGTTGGCTTCTCCCCTTTGCCAGAGCCCAGCTGTGCACAGAAGGTACAGCGCCTCATGGGGGTCAGACCTGGGGGTCACTCTGCATCAGCTCCGGGCAGCATTTGATGTCCAGCTTGGATGCTGGGTATTAAACAGAAGGGAACAGCGAGTCTGTGGTGAGGGACTGGTGACGGACAGGTGGACAGACACTGATTCTAAGGGAGTTGCAGCCCCAGAGCTCTGCAGGGAAACTCCTTGCAGATTCTGTACCCACACCTGACCCACACTCACCTAACCAGGTCCCAAAACTGTCCTGTGCTTATGGGCTGTGAATCACAGCAGCAACTGTTTTCTCTGAGCCTCAGCTCTTGCCCACCTTGCCTTGTTATAGCAGATCAAACATCCTGTTACCAAACTGTGCATTTCTAACCCAGTAGTTACTTTTATCCCCTCCTTGATGAGTCTCCTAGAGGGTCTTTCATCACTCTCCGATAAGCAGGCTGGTGAATAGGAGCGAGGGGCACAGAGGTCTGAAGCGGATGTTTCTTGTGAAGTGAGTCACAAGAGGGGCTGGAGTTCAGCCAGGAGAGCCTGCAGGGTGAAGCGCACGTACGATGGCCCCTCTCACTCAGGTTAAGGTGAACCAAGTTTCTGAGAAGCAGCCACCGGAGCACAGACACAATGCAAACCCCTTCCACCACGGGACCTTTCTTCCTTTGCTTTTCTCTGGTACTGTGGAAAGAGATAAATATTCACCCTGCTTTCCCTTCCCTTACTGCACAATTGCTATTAGTGGCACAGACCTTGTGCTTCACTTGCATTTTATCACCTTTGCATCAGGGCACGGGAAAGTTCAGGCTCACGCTGGGAAACACACGCTTGGATGAGGATGACGTGGCGGGACATCAACAGCCCCCGGGGTGCTTGGGGACGAGGGCTGTTCACTGGAACTACTGACATGCCAAGAAAAGGTGTGTCTAATCCACTGCCCAGCTCCTCTGCCTATACACGCCTGCGTGAAGCTGGTATGCAGTGACGGCACTGTGTGTTCTCGGTGGCTGCTTTCAGGAAACCCGAGTGGTCACGCATGTTTTCTCTGATAAGGATCTCACCACGCCCATGCAGAGAGTGCTGCCCCGGTGTTAAAGAGGAGCGGGACTGTGACTCCTCACTCTCGATCTAAGGCACTTAGTCAGTGCCTCGGTTTCCCCAGCTCTAAAATGGGGTTAGTAATACATCGTTGAGATTATGTGTTTCTCAGATGTGGGATTTCATAGACAGCTATAAAAGGAAATTTCTTGTACTGAAGAGAAGTTTCATGGTACTTTGAGAGTCTGAAAAGACTGTATTGAAAGGCTTATTTTATTATTTATTGCATCGGAGTGATTGAAAAAAACTGTTTTAAAGGAGTGTGTGCACGCCTCATACCTATGTGTATAGTATCCATACACACACACACACACACAGAGTTTTTACTTACCGATCCTTTAAGCTCATATCTACTAGAAAATTCCTTTGCTTTCCTATTTTCTTTTAATCCTATATATTGCCTGCTTGAAAAGTCACAGGTTGCTCAGAAGTCTTACTGTTTTCCTTGGGGTTACCAAGCTAACTCCAAGCTAACTCCTAGGGTTTTGTGACCCTAGGCTGGAGTGATACATTACAGCTGACACACACTGCTCTGTAATTCATTCGTGTACACATCTCATGCCCAAGGAGCACTGCTCTGGAGATGAAGACACTTAGAGGCCATGGATGGTGGTATATGAAGCAGGAAAATGGAGGGGGTACAACCAGGAGGGAGGAGTGGGAAGGATTGGGCAGACAAGCCCATGGAGTCTTCCACAGCAGCAGAAGAGCTCTTAGGGAAACCCCTCCCGAAGTTCTCCATCATCTCTGGCTCCTGAGCCGTGCCCGTTGGCCAAGCCCTTGGCCCTGAACACGACAGTCATCTCACTGACTGCTTGCTTGCTTGCTTGCAGATTTCATGCATTAATGCACAGCATCACCACTTCCCTCTTGCTCAAGGCCCTCTGCCACACTATATATTAGACACTGTGGAAGTAAAGGAAGGACGCAACCCTTCCCTGCTCACGGGACTGCAACCTCATTGGGGTGTTGCTGCAAGATTGGTTTTGTAGGTAGATAGATGAAAACCAGCTATGATCCTCTCAAGACTGGCAGTAGTTTCTATCGCTCTCTGTAACATAATGGCTTGGCTTTAATGGAGAGCACAGACCACCTTGTGTTAATGAGTAATAAAAGCAATCGACCCGTAGTGCATTCGTCTCTTAGCTGGGAGTGTGTGTAGTTGAGGTGATAAGGCTGTTGCATTAGCAAAGTTATGCTACACAGTTTAAGAACCCTACAAGGCCAAGCTCTAATAATTAAGTATTAGGATACCCTAATGCTTTTGTTAGTGTCAAAGTACTGTAAATGTTAAGTGACCCAAGAGAATGAGATACAGACAGCATATATAGTACAGCCTACAAATCCATTTGCAAGCTACACTGAGTCATGTCAGCCAGGGTTTAGGCTACACAAAGACATCTTGGGAGATTATTTTGGGAGGGCTGTTTTCCGAAGCTGAGGGGACATCTGTGGAGCTAAGCTTGGAAAGCAGAGTATGATGCAAAACTGCTACAGACTTTGCTTCATGAAGACGCTGGCTTGTTTTAAATAAAGAGTATTAAATATGTATCTTGCCAGTTTCTCCTGAATAAGAATATTGTATTCTTTCCAGTAACTCCAGCAGTTTCCATGGGAATGTTTGGAGACATAGACCTAAAGAAGGAGCAGACATTGGATTGGCCTCTTTGTCAGGTGAAAATCACAAACCGTCTTCATTGTGTTGGATGCTTTGAAGCAGCTTTACACCAGGGAAAACTGGAGGATCTTGACATGCTCTGCTGCCAAGGCCAGGATGCTCCTGAGCCCTGAGCTAGGTGCAAATGGCTGGTGTGAAGCCACTTCCCATCCCCTGGTGACTCAAGGCCAGGGAAGCACTGGCATCCTGCTCTAGGAAGGGTCACTCGCCTGCCCTGCTCTGCAGGGAGGGTGAACACAGGGAGGTGGATGGAGCTGGGACACCAACACAAATTACTGGGCATGCGGAAAATAAACAAGAGTTTGCCAGGACTGACGTGACAGCTATGGAGAGATGGAGCGAAGCACAGGCAGCACTGGCACCTGGACACGCTGTCTTCATCCCTTAGTGGAATTTGCTCCTTGGGCTGACATGCGTGGACATCTGATGTGCTAAGATGGAAGAACAGAGTATGATGTGCCCATTACAAAAGCTTAGAAGCACCACTCTGGCTATTACCATGGTCCTGCTGTTCCCTTGGGAGTTTTTTGCTTTCTACCTCAGTCATGCTTGTATTGGGCACAATTTCACCATGCACCGAATGAGGAAAAATGGCCCTGTTCTCCCCAGCTGAGCTTATCCTCTCTGAAAGAGGCTTGTATTTGGGTGCAGGACAGAATGAGAAAGCAGGGAGGTCCGTATGGCTATAATACATTTGCTGGTTAATTCTCTGCTAGTGTAAAACGCTGCTCTTGCCACCTCTAATGACTTAATTCTGTTTGTGGAAGGCGCTCTCAGATTTTCCAGGCCTTTTCTGAGTTCACCACACCACTTTTTCTGCGTTACTACTAATAACAACTGGCTAGGATACCTTGTTTTGAAAACCGGTGCAGCCACAGGTTAATTAACACAGTGCAAGACAAGCATAGGAAGACGATGCCTGTTATCAGTACCTGTCTCATATCAATGCAATCTATATCTATGTGGCTAATGAAAGTCATTATGCTTTATGGGATCTGCATGGCCAATGCCCTGTCCCTGTGGGTCAGAACTGTTGGAAACACAACTCTACCTTTGTCAAAGAAAGCCATGATGTGAAGATCATGGGTATTTTTGCCTTATATAGACACTTGGATGCCAGAAAACTCAGCAGAAAACATCATACCCACATAACCATATGAAGACATGCATCTGGCAGAGAAGGAAGAAGGAAAGTTCCTCACTTGTCAGCTTCTAAGAATGGAATTAGAAAACAGAGAGCAGAAAAGCTAAAGCAGCAGAGTCCTGCAGACCCTGGCCTTTTGACTTGGGACTTTTGTTCTCCACCCAGTGTCTCCCAAAGCATGTGCTGAGGACCTCTGTGATGTGACCTCTGAGGAACAGAATGATCCCAGGATCAAGGCAAAACATTGTTAACTCTGACAGTAAAACTGCCTCATGAGGTTATGATGGGAATTATGCGGATTATATATTGTAAGAATAATAAAATTCTTATTGCTATTTTATTTGGAGGGAAATCTCAGAAAGAGAAAGCAAGCTTTGAGCAGTTCTGTGAAAGTACCGATTGGCTCCATCTGGAGGTGACAGCTGAGATGACAGACACCATCAGTTTCGGAAAGCAGATTGTAAGCAGAGCGAGAATCTGCTCCTCAGCCCTGTGTTGAAGACTTGCCCACTAAAGGCAGGTCTCCAGTCTTTTATGGCTTCTCCTTTCAAAAATAAAGATCACTGAGGATGTGATGGTTTCCGTGCATTTGTACCTTAGGGATGGGAGGAATTTCTAGTCCCACTCCCCCTTGGTTTTCCTGGGAGGTGCCCTGGAGCCCTGATGGGTCTCTCAACGCTGCCTAAGAGGAGGCGTTGAGTGAGAAACCTCCTTACAGAGACCCTGTCTTTCTGTCCCCGGCAGCCTGTGTGACCCCTGCTCACCCAGGGGGTCCTGCAGGAAAACAGGAAGGTTGCAATGGCAGTAAGCGAGTTGGGCAAAATCCAACCAAATCAAATCCCCCAAATGGCACTGTCTTGGAAAGTTCAAGATTCCCACATGGGAGCTGGACTCAGGCCATGAACAAATTGAAGTCCAGGGCATGAGAAGTGTCTAGGTTTAGCTTAAATGCAGAATAGAGAGCTCCATATCTCAGCTGGGATGATTGTTGGTGTTGGCTCTGAAGGCCCATGACTGCTACCTTTTCTATTCCCTTTCTAGTGACATTGAACTAGATCATCACTGCATCAGAGACCAACAGGGTAACCAATAGGCCTGGGATCTACACCAAGACACTTTATAGTTGCTTACTGCTAAGGCATGAACCAATGTACAGGAACAAATGTGTGTGTGCACGAGAGCTCTTCTGTGTGTCCCTTAGCAGTGCTCAAAACTTCTGTTTGAAGAACAAGTTTTGATTCTTTTTTTTAGTTCCTACTTTGCCAAAACCTGCAATGATATCTGTTTTCCTTGCAAGTCCAGGACTCCAGTTACCTGCATGCCACTTCTGCACAACCCCATTTCTCTTCAGCCAGGCATGACAAGAGCTTTAACTGTGCAGGGCGGATTGGCTGCAGCAGCTCCCGTGGACGCTCTCGCCCTCCTCCTGTCCCCGTTGCAGGTCAGCATTGCTCCTGTGGCCATCACTAACGGATGGCATCTGCAGAAGTGAGAAGTTCCCACTGTTCATGGCGACGGGAAGAGTGTGGCAGTGACCTGGGACACTGAGGCTCTGCCTCTACCCCAGCTTTTTCTCACCCCTCTGGATGTGCTGAGCACCTGCTGGCATGAGGTTTTTCCTCCAGTATGTGGGCTGTTTTTTTGCTTTTTTCTCTACTGGGTTTTTGATAGCATCTACCTGGACAGACTGCTGGATGGTGAACGCTGATGATTCCCTGGAGGTAAGATCGGGATTAGGAGAGCCTGATCACCAAAACAAATGGGTCCTTGAGAAAGTTTGGTTCCCGGCATCATTGCTCCACTCTCATGTACTTTTTCCCTGTTGTGCTGGATGAAAGTGGATGAAAATGAAATGAATGACTCTGGCAGGAGCAGGGGGGAAGTGATATCTTGTGTAATTCTCCCTGCCAGACTTTATTAGCCAGACTCTGCTCTCACTTAGTAAGTTCAGGAAAGGTCTACAGGCTCTAGGTTCCAATGCACATGAACTTGAGTACGGTTATCCTGCATCTCCAGCCTGCGTGGATCTTTTGGAGGTGTTTCTAATTCTGTAGGTCAGACTCCTTGGTGGAAAACTCCAGCGTGTACATCTGTGCTTTTCAAGTCTTTTTCTTAACAGCCATTGAGCTATAGGGCTAGCAGAAATTTATGGGGACCATGGGGACTGGTGTCAGATCCATCACTCAAAAATATATTCTTGAACTTGGGCAGACATTAGCACTCTCATGTTAGAGAAAAGCATTGGCAAAAGTAAACTGCAAACAACAAAGGAGCAGAATGCTGCATATGTGCAAGCTGCACCCCAGAGACTCCAGACCCCAAACCATCGTTGTTTCTGTAGCACTTGGTACTGCAAGTTTGTATTTTTCTTCCCAGAGCAGCCAGCCAGCACTTTCTATATATTTAAAGGCTGCAGGTCCACAGTGTGGGAATCTGCTCTCTGGTAAACTGGATACTTTATGCAGTGAAGGTGAAACACCTTCCAAGACACAGAGTTTGGCTGAATATATCAGGAGGAAACCTTCTACCTGCTATCCAGCGTAGGAAAACAGAAGAGCTCCTCTGCATTCAATGCAACGTCTAGCTGCATCACATCAAGTGATGAATTATCTGAAGAAAGAAGGCTAAAAGTGCTTACAAGAAAAATACCTTTTTTCTCTATGTCACATGAAATCCCGACAATCTGACTGCCAGTCTCACCCTGGAAGGTGGTGGTAGATGCTGAGGCGGTCATAGATCCAGTGCTGTGAGGTTGCTGATGGTCAGTGCGTCTGCTCCGTGAGCATCTTTATGGGGAAAACAGTGTGCACCCACTGCTGCTGGCTGGAATATCACTCTTCGTTTATCGTCTTAATTTAGGAGATATTTTAGATTAATTTCAGGAAGCAGTGAATCACCTGGAGTCAGCTGAAGATATCAGTATACTCAGAAAAGCTAAATGTATCCCAGATTGTGCCATTATTTCCAAGAAAATCAGAAGAGGGAACCCCAGCTCCTGAGTAAAGTGAGACCAGGAAAGAACCAGCCTGTTACCCTGAGGCTGTGTAACCTTGTCTTCTTGGCACAAAGGCACCTGGGCTGGGCTGTCACGAAGTGCTCCATTAACACCTGGTTTGGTTATTAGCAGCCACTACTCTCACATTCCTGCTCTGAGTGTGAATACTAAATAATGGAGAAAACCGCCCCCAGCCTTAATACCTGACCGACTGATCTCCTTAATGGCCCTAATGACTCACTGCCTCTCTAAATACGGGAATGCAAGTAAACTGTCCATGGCCAGAAAGGCGTGGAGTCCACAATGACTCCTGTTTTCAGCTGGTAAAGGGGTAATTCAGGCAGCTTTTGATTTCAGGAGAAAGGAACTCCACCATCCAGCATAGAAAGTCGCCTGGCTTTGACCCTGGCCTGCAGCAGCTGGGGAGGAGGAAGTCCTCCCTGTGGTCCCACTGGAGAGGAGCAGCCCAGGAGATGGAGGCCGGGGAGCGCCAGGAGCAGCCACCTCCGGAGGGGCTGCGGGGACCCCAGCCAGTGCTCCGCTTTCGCAGCCCCTTGCCTCCCATTCACAAACAACCAGGTTACGGCAACACAGAAAGTGGTTTAAGCTGGTGCATCCCTTGTGAGCATCAAGACAAGCCTGGATCAATTTGTGCAATAGTTTGTGCTGGAAAGAAACCCTAATCTGCTTCCCAGCAAGCACTGTATTGTGTACACAGTCACTCCCTGTTGCAGGCGGATTAAGAATATTACCACTACTGCTAAACGCTGCCTGTTTTACTCTCGTGCTGGGCTTGTAATCATTGCATGTTGGCCTCTTTTTACAGCGCAGTAAAACACTGTGACTAACATCACTCCCATGTTGTCTTCTGCGCGTTCCCCAGAAGGGGAAGTGTGTGCTTGTTCTGTCATTTTTTTGTATTAGAATTATTTTCATATTAATTATACATTATGCATAGGATATAATTATATATATATATTACAGTCATTACACAGTTTATGTTTTACATGCATACTTGTGTTAGGGAAAGCAGGTCGTGGCAATGTGTTTCGTAATCAAAATGGGAGATGAGGAGTTTGGCCGTGATGCTTAACTTCTCGGGGAGTCCTTGGCTGGGCCCAGGTAAACTGGAGCAGATTTGGTATGGGGGGAAAGAGGTGATGGGGAATTAGTGCTACCACCACGGTGCATGGGTCCGGCCACGGGATGGAGAAATCCATGCCCCCACATGACACCCCAGCCAGCCCTGACCCCTCTCCCGTTTACAGCAGTGAGCTCCCGTGTGCTTGAGGGTCTGTGCTGTCTGCGCAAGGGCAGATGCCCAAGGGTGGTTTGGGAGCAGATTAACAATCAGAAGGACAAATGGTGCACAAAGCAGAGTGGAGCAAGGGATGGCCAAGAAGGTTAAAAGGCAGATAGCTGAAACCGGACTAGCTCAGTAGTGGCTCAGGCCGGCCACAGGCCCCTGCTCCGACGTCTGTTCCCATCAGTCCTGCAGCAGGCAATGTACACTTCTCCCTGGCTGTGCACGTGCTGCATAGAGATGGGCTGATCCCTGCTTCTGCCCGTGTTCAGCGCTAGCAGGAGTAGGTGACAACCGAAACATCCCAAGAAACACAAAACACTTATCAAGTTTTTTCTTGTGTGGGAAAGGGGTTGTTTCACAGGCTAGACCATGATAACAACTGTTGCACCTTAAGACCTCTGTTTTGTGTGGAGGCTGACAAAGCCTGGAATCCTGTTAGTCTCCTTATAAATAATTTAGATGAAGATGCTGCTTGTAAAATTTAAAAAACAATAGTAATGTGAGCAAGTGAGGAAGTAACTGAGACTATTAGCTCAATACAGAGCAGTATGAATAAGCCTACAGTGGTTTGGGAAGAACATGAAATGATATAAATACAAGTGGAACAGAATGTAATTTAATAAAAATATGCTAATTTCAAGCACCGCCTGAACAGTGGTGAGTTAAGACAGAAGAGGAGCTGCAGCTGGATGAAGAGGGCCACGGTAAAAACTTACATCTAATATAAACATGGCAAATTGTTTTACATGACACTGTTCTCTTGAAAACCACAGAATCAATGAAACCAGGTTTTTCCAACACTGCTTCTCATTTTTTGTGGTATTTTTCATTAAACCTGTCCTGAAATTCTCAGTAATTGTAAGTAGTTTTCATTTTCATGAAACAAAACGTGTAGATTGTTTTCATTCAAACATAAATAATAGCTTTTTTGCCAGTCTGAAGTAGTGAGTCATTTTTACTCACCTTTTATCCATGGTGCAGTATCACAGAGAAGGTGTACAGTTTGGCTCAGACATTGTATTGTGGAGAAAATATTGTGGTTGGCTATGGACTTCAATGCATCCTGAATGAGACTTTATTAAGTGGCTGAGATATGTTATTATCTGCTTTGTGATTTCCACAGTGCAAGAGAAATGTATTTATTGTGTCATCCAAGCAAGCCTGGTCCCCTTCCCCTGCGTGAAACCCATTTCCCGGGAGAGTTTCTCTTTCCATTAACTGCAGTGGGTGTCGCTGGCAGCGGTGGGGCAGGCTGCAGTCCAAAGTTGCGCCGACATTAACTCTGCTCCTTGTATGAGCAATTCCAGGAATGTTTTAGAGGTGCTTGTTGCTGTATTTGCATTGGTAATGAAAATACCTCCCATATTAAAGTGATTTATGGAAGACTGGACTGGGAACGGTATCTATGGCTTCAGGACAGCGGAGTCGATTAGCCATGATGCTACTGCAATGTCGGCTGAGTCTGGATGTCTCAGCGATGAGTGTGGCTTGGGTACGCGTGGTCCCATAGCCGGCAGCACACTGGGAGCCCTAGGGCCAGGATCAGCGCTGGCTGCCTCTCATTTTCCAGCCAGTGTTTACAGCTGAGTCATTTGGAGGCAGACCTCCACACGCGTCTGGAGAGGGGCTCACATCCACACCTCTGCTTTGCAGCAAAGCACTCCTTTACCCTGCCGCAGCCACCTCCCATTGCAGGCGCCTGGCTCCTGGTGCAATGCCTGCCCTGCCAGTCATGCTCCCCTCTGAGCTGCTCCTTCTTGGCAGGAGGATGATGTAAGGGGAGCATGGACAGCAAAGTCTCAGGTCGTCTGGTCCATAGCCCTGCCCAGCTCAGCCTAGACAAGCATTTGGCAAGGAGTGATCAAACCTGCTCTTAGATCTCTCCCACCAGCCACGTCCCAGCTCCTCCCAGAAATTTCCTTCAGAATTTTTATCCTTACCAACAGGAAGGTTTTTTTTCCTAATGTCTAGTCTGAATTTCTTTTGTTCTAATTTAAAACCATTAGTAGGGACACATAAAACATTGTCCTTTTTTCTCCATCCTGCCCCTTTTTTTCTTCTTCAAGCTAAACAACTCAGGTTTGCCATCAGCGTAACTGGATCAGGATTTCTGTTGAAAGGCATATCTGACTGTCTGCTGTGTTTGTGAATATATTAACTTACAGTCTTCTTTCTCTTCTCAACCCACAGGTGAGTACAAAATGCCGTGGCCTGTGGTGGGAATGTGTCACAAATGTTTTTGATGGGATCCAAACTTGCGATGAGTATGACTCCATCTTCGCCGAGCATCCTGGTATGTAAAAGTCAAAGATGTTTCTACAAGTGGTGGGGACACCTGAGTGTAGACAAAAAGAGCATTTGTTCTACTCAGTGACAGATGATTTGGTGCACATACATATTAGAGCCATGTTTCTTTTCTCAGTGAGGTATTACTCCCAGGGGAAGATGCAGAAAGCTTCACCCCAGAAAAAAAAGTTCCCACGGGATCTGACCCCATTACCCACCCACATTTCTATTCCTTGTGCACTGGAATGATCTGCTTTTGTCCTGCAGTGAAGCTGGTGCTGACCCGAGCCATGATGATCACAGCAGATATCCTGGCAGGATTTGGATTTCTCTTCCTCCTCCTGGGACTGGACTGCGTGAAATTCCTTCCTGATGAGCCGCTGATCAAGCTGCGCATCTGCCTGGTGTCTGGAGTTACATTGCTCATTGCAGGTATTCATCCGCTGTGCTCCCACGCTGCAGAACACCCTTTAGCAAAGGGAGGAAGCTTTAAAGCCTTCTCTTATTTTGGGGAGAGGAGTTGGTGATTTTCTAGAGGGTGAACACGGAGGAAGGATCTTTATTTGCTTTGTGCAATATAGCTTCCTCTGTTCACTGCCTGCCCCTAACAGCACATAGTTGAGTTTATCTGCTTTCATTTCATGTATTGACCAGGTGACTTGGCTCTGAGTTGACTGACTTCCATTTACTGCTGTTTCACTGTGAAGAAGTCAGCTTTGTTGATGAGGCAAAGAGACCCAATTGTTGAAGGACTAGAAAGTCCTGGCATCGTGGTTTGGTTCCTGGCTCTGCCGCAGATTGTGTGACGTTGGGCAAGTCACTTAGCCCAAAATCTCTGCAGCTGATCTCTAATAAAATGATAATAACACATCCGTCCCTCCTAGGTGATAAATACCCAACGGACTGAGGTGCTTTGCTGTTACAGCCAGTGCGAGAGTTTTAAATGCAAAAATAAATAGACAGCCAACCAGGTACCAAGTAATTTCATTTGACTTTATGCCAATATTGAGTATCTACCTCTGCTTCAGTGTAAGCAGATTTAACACATAACTCACCCCAGCCACTGGGAGCACATGTAAAGCACTCTGAGACGTTCTTTTAAACATCCTCCATTCACCTCCGAAAGCTTGTCTGAAAAACACCGTCAAAGTTCTGAAAGTCAAAACGGATTAGAAAATTAAATGCTTGAAGCAACTTTACAACAAGTTGATAACCAAGCTGAGAAGGGAGGAGCTTTCTGCCTTTTACTACAGAAACCTGAGTGCTGCCAACCGGCACCAATGGTGTGTGTGAGTGCCAAGCCGCGAGGCACAACCTCTGCCTGACAGCGCTCCAGCTGGTATCAGTAGGAGCCAGGGTGAATCCACCTAAGTGGCCGGGCTGAGACTGAACAGGGGCCAAAACCTGCCATCCGGGGAAAGTCTTCCCATCCTAAAGTCTGACCCAGCAGACAGCAGGCTATAGCTCCAGATTTTATGTTTGTGATCTCCTCGTGGTCCATCCAGGAGCTCTGTGTGGCACCTCCCTCCTGTCCTGCAGGTCTCCCAGGCATTACTGGCTCGGTGTGGTATGCCGTTGATGTCTACGTGGAGCGCTCCTCTCTGGTCTTCCACAATGTGTTTCTGGGCATCCAGTACAAGTTTGGCTGGTCGTGCTGGCTCGGCATGGCGGGGTCACTCGGCTGTTTCTTATCCGGGGCCCTGCTCACCTGCTGCATGTATCTCTTCAGAGGTGAGGAACTGTGGCTAGGCTGAAACACAGTTCAGAGACAGAGCCATTGCTCGGGGCGTGCTACAGGCACACGGGGTGGGGAAAGTCCTTCAGGGACGTCCTTCAGGATGGTTGCTCATCCCCAGCAGCAATATCTTCAGCTGTAAAATGGGAATAGTGTTATTTCAGCAGCTCTAGAAAGCACATGAAGGTCTTCAGGTGGGAGCTGAGGTGTAAGTATGACATAAAATGTGTTATTATGTCATATCTTGGAGTGCTGCTTTCTCTGCATTTCGAGGCTTTGTAGCTGAAAGTCACCAAGCACTCGTTAGCAGATCCTGTTTCTCTCCCTGTGCCTCACAGAGACCAGCTCTGGAAGACTCCACTCTGCCTACTCCTTGAGGAAAGGCTATTCCTCAGCTGGAACAATTGTAACAAACATGCATTTGCCATCCTCACAAACAGCTACTGCCAAAATGTATGCAGTGGATACAAGAGTGTGAGGGGGAGGTAAGTGCTCCAGAAAGAGCTCTACTTTTATTTGTAGTGGATTGCACAGAGACCCAAGCTCCTGTGATTGTGATACAGATGCAAAGTTAAATTTCAAGGATGTACTACTGTATGCTACAATGTTTGCATTATGAGAGCTTCAAAAAAACCTTCCTTCAAGAAAGTAATCTCTGAGAAGATCTTGCTTTAGGCAATCCTGTTGTCTTGAGTGCTGAGGCCACTTGCATAAGCACAGACTGAAATAACAAACTCTTTCAGCATTTGGCTCAACACTATCGGTACAAGTGAGATAAATCAGCCGCTCCTGGATGAGACCCCAGTGTTCTGCATGAACATCCCCAGACTGTAAGATGGGTCTGTTCCATGTCTGGCGACGTGTCGACAGAAAATATAGGTGAAGAGAGGGACTGATCATCTGGCCAACATCTGGACCCTGTGCACCCAGCATGGGGGTCTGCTCTTCTTAAAGGCAGCTGGAGAGTTCAGCAGAAGATACAGAGCTGTGTTAAATGCCTGGCCCTCTCTTTGGCCCGTGAACCTCTGCACTGACAAAACACTGCAAATTCAGGTGCATTCTTCCCTGCAAAATACAGTTCTTCTCAGTAAGTGTTAAAATGTACATTACAGATGCTCTAGACTTACTAAGATCTGGAAATTGCCAGCTTCTTTCTGCTTAGTAAAAATTTTGCCTGAACAAAGACAAAGTGAGTGAAGATCCAAGATCTGACCTTGTGCATGACAATATGCCTATACCAGCTAGAAACTAAGATAAACAATAGTAAAATCTGTTGTCCCTTTCTATTCAAAAGATATTTAAATCCAGTTCAGGACTGCTGTCCCCTGCTGCAATCCAGGCTGCCATAGGCTGGGTGAGGCTAGTGCATCAGCCATGTCTTCACTCAGGTTGGTGAAAAAACCCAGCATGGTTTAACACATTCACCAAAGATGGATGCAAAAGTGCTGACAGCCCTTCCATGCCTTTGAAGGAAAGAGAAGCTGAGACACAGTTTTCTTAGGCTTGGTAGGAACTGCCCAAACCCAGCCTTTTCTACCATGGGCACCACATCATATGGTCATGGGCACCTGGAGCTGAGAAAAGGCTCTCAACACAGATATACCTGTTCAGGGGGAGTGGAGGAACAACAGTGGAGGCTCAGGAGGGTGTGCACAGCCTTGGGTACTGAGGCTCCACCAGAGGTAGGCTTCCTCCACTGACTGCTGGGTGGGGAGACTGGATGGAGAAACTCCCTTCCTCCCCACAGGCAGTATGAAGTGAATCCTCATGTTATGAGGGCCAGAGGGAGATGGGATGGCTGTGGATGGAGTGGGCTATGTCCCAAAGAGCACCTCTGATAGCCCCTACAATGGAAGATAAGGGGCTGAGTCCTCTCACAGATTTTCCTGGAAGCAGCATGTCGTGCTGCAGTACAGAACTGACCAGCAACGGTAAAACATAACCCAATCCTGACATGGCTCCTAATGAAATAACACTCAGGCCCTGCGACAGACGGGACAACAGCAGGTCCATATGGCTTTGCTATGGGCTCAAGCACCTCCACAAGGCTCAGACCATAATGCGACCATCTCAGCAAGAGTCCTTGTGGCAGCACTGCTGCCCAGGTGAGGGAGGCTTTGTGCCTGCAGAGTTCATGCTGCTTTGGTTGGCAGACATTTATGTTAGCCAAACAGAAAGCAACTTATTGCCAACAGATGAGCTATATTGAACAGATGTAAACGCAGTAGGAGAAGTGACGGAAGCTTTTTTACAACGTCCTGAGAGACGAGGAGTACAAGAGTTATGAGCGATGTGATGAATTCATGGATTATACCAAGAATGCACCCAAGACATCTGGAGGTGACAGGAATTTCTGCCTGTTATTGCAGGAAACTGGAGAGGCAAGGCCACATCCAGAGCTTTTTTGGTTTTTTGAAAAACTTTTTTCACAGTCATGTCAGAAACATGTATTTGCTGTGGGTCTTTTGGGGTGGAAGAGCTGGAGTTGGTACACCGTGCTGGGGAGGGAAGTTCTGGGGATGTTTGTGGGTCTGGTTCCTGGGCTGTGCCTCTGCTTCCCTGCTCCTTCAGGGACATGCCGGGCAGGAGAGGGAGGGTGAACCTGCTGCAGAGGCAAAGCTGTGCTCTGCCACTGCTCCTCCCCAGGGAGGCCAACGCTGCCTCAGCCTCCCCGAGGGAGGAGAGATGCCCCGATGCCCCGGGCCACCCCAGCCTGACTCACCCAGTGCAGAGACGCTCCTCGGGAGGAGGTACTGAGCAAAGACATCATCACTTGGACGAAAATCCTGAATCAAATCCTTCCCAGGCTATGGCATGAAGATTATCTCTTGCTGGGAAGATTTATTTCTTGTTTAGCAGAGGAGAAATAGTCTGGGATTGCCTGCTAATGCGAGTGTAATTGCAGATCTCAACCATGGATTTCTCCTGTTCTTTTTCTCCTGTAAGCTGTAGTTGAGGAGACTTCTGGGCCTTTGTCCTAATGGTCTTCAGCTTGTTTGAAGGTGGTGGGAGGTGTTTTGTGACTTGCAACACGTGGGTCACACCAAGCAGTGGCGCAGTGGACACTTTGGGATTAAATGTGTATGCCCTGGTCAGGGGTGAATGTAGCGGACAGGTCTCATTAGTCCCCCCAGCCCTGTGCTCCCCCTGGGGGTACACAAATAAGGCACATGCATATCCCAAATACTGCCTTAACTCAGGGTGCATCATCCTTAAATATACATGTATACAAAGAATGTTGCATAAACATTTATGAGCCTTTCTCTTCTTCAGTATCTATGTAAAATAAGGGTTAATTCTTTAACCATGCTCCTGTTCTAGCTACACTCTACAACAGCTTTTGCGGATCTATCTCCTGCACAAGAGGACTAGGAAAAGGTCACAGCAAACCTTAGGTTTGCCGGGTTAATGTTTTGTAACAACCAGTCCAATGCTGCATTGCTTCATTATTCAAATCCTGCTGACAGTCTATCTGATGTTTTGATCAGTTGTTAATATTTAATTGTTAATTCACTGTTTGATTTAATTCTGACTCTGATTTCATGACTGCAGTATTCACTCCTCATTAGCTCATTACCATGACACAATGCAGATCTATTTTAGTTTGGTTGTTTATTCCTTAGCAAGAAACCTCTCAGAAAATACACAGAACTTCTTTTTTTCTTTCAAAATCACAACCTGTCCCTAAGGCTAAAGACGCTCCAGGTGAGCTCAGATATTAAGGTATTTCCTTAATACCTACCTACATCCCATTCAGCAGCAGCTTGCTAGTAATGACAATAGACTGACTTTGCCTTCCTGATGGCCATTGATGGTTTACCAAGGCTCTTTGTTCAGTTGCAATTTCCAGCTGAGGCCAAACATTGAATCCTTCAGTACCAACAGCCTTTTAGGCTTCTTCCAAGGAGTATTTTTGTATGTTTGGGCATCTCAGTCTCATTGCTTCAATTCCCAGGGTATAGGCAGAGTCAGGGACTTAGCTGAGAGCTGGGACTCCCACATTTCCTTCCTGCTGTACCTGCCCTGTGGTGTCTCCTTGAACCTGGGGCTCCCCATTGCCCTCTCCACTGACAGCACACAGCTCGGTGCAGTCTGCCAGGGATCTGGCTGTTTGCAAGTTATGGAAAATAGCAAAGTCTTGTAGGTAAGCTCTTTGCTAATTTGATTTCATGCCTTACAGATAGGCATTGATTTCCCATTTTGATATATGCAAGTGAGAGAGAGAGAATAAAACAATGACATCTGCAATAGCTGTCCTTTTCTTCATGCAATATTTTGTCCTCTCACTACCTCGATCAGCCTTGTTCATAAGGGCTCTTAATAACTCTGGCTGTAATTAGGACTTACTCTTGCTGTGACCTTGTGAACTAGACTATCTCGTACTGCATCTGCATGAATATTTCCCAAAATATGGATTTGCCGCCTTTTCACACACATTGTAATGTGATTTTAGCATGAATTCAGTAGATCTGAACAATTATTTTCAGTAGATAAGAATGTTACTTCAGAATTCTGTTTTCCTTACATATTGTAACGTTAGTGAGATGTAATAAATGCAGTTGCCTTTGAGTGTCCTGTTTCTCTAACCCACGTCCAAGTTTCGCCCAGAAAGGTGCTTTGCCAGGTGACCTGCTCTGACTCTTGTGAGGGAAATACCTGCTCTCCTGCAAGGACACACAAAAGGCAGCAGCCCAAACAGGACTAGCCCTTGGGAAAGTGGGGTGTGATTTCGGAGGCTGCCCAGACCTTTGCTGGTAGCTACAAGACCCCAGACCCCAGTGCACACCTACAGCAACAGTTCTTCGACAGCTGTAGACTTTATCCTCAGTTTAGACACATCTACTTATAGTCATTTTATAAACTTTCCAAGAGAGAAAAGTAAAATTCCACCAAGAAAGCAAGGTTTTCTCTCTCAGCTGAGGCTGGACCCCCACCGTTTGCTCTTCTGCATCTGTTATATGTTGCGGGCAAGCGATTAATGACCAAAATACTCTCTCCAAGCACTGTTACAGGGAGCAGAGAACAATTTTCTCCCGGTAGCTCTTGGGTCCCTGCTGTAAGATGCCTTTGAGCAAGAAAGGAAAGAGCCAAAATTGTGCCATCTAGTGACCCAAAGAGAGCGAGCATCTGTCCCCGGCCCCACCCTCTTCCTCCTTGCGCAAAAGCCTTTAGCCCACAATCCAGAGTCTTCAGATGACAACAAAAAACAGATTAATGAGCATTTCTATTATTTTCCCATCTTTCATGTGTAACCCTCCTGGTAGCCCTGACCGACCCCCTGTTGTGACTCAGCTGCCTTTGGTTTTGCTCTATTTTGCCTGAGCACCAGTTTATGACTTCATTATTCAGCTCTTGATGCGTGGAGGTGAAAGTCCAGCCATGCATCTCACCACGTTCCCTTCGTCTTTTGCTTCCAGATGGTCACCAAGCAATTAGCTCCTCTGCACTGCTCCCGTTTCCCCCCTCAAGGCTTACTGACAACAAGTTCCCCCAGAAATACATCTGCCTTCTAGTGTTTTCTGGGTTTTTCTAGAGCAGTTTGCCATTTCTTCTCAAAGTCAGCAGGAAGTATAAGTCAGAGGATGAGCAGCAGCCAGAGGTTCACAGCAGAACAAGTGCTTTTCCAAAGTGGACCCTATTCCTAAGGTGACGAATTATAAAGAAATGGCTCACCTT
The DNA here is from genome assembly GCF_047370975.1 of Nipponia nippon. Taxonomy (NCBI): domain Eukaryota; kingdom Metazoa; phylum Chordata; class Aves; order Pelecaniformes; family Threskiornithidae; genus Nipponia; species Nipponia nippon. The sequence continues at coordinate 13,760,618 of NW_028262391.1, forward strand.
TCCTTATAACTCTGGAAACGTCAGCCAAACTGCATTAACTGCCCTCATTAAGGGCTGAGTGTTTACAAAAGCATAAGATACCAGGAAAAATCTCTGCTTTTGTAAGAATGGTAACACAGGTCTGGAGAGACCTTGCCCATTCTGCTGGAGCACCTGGGAGTAAGGGGGCAGGCTGGGAGAAGCAGCTTTCATAGGACTTGGTAGGTCAATGGGGCCATCCCAAATATATTTGTAGAAGGAAGGAACCCATCCTTTTCTCCATTTCAATGATCAGGAAGCCAAGGACCAGGGCAGTGCCCACCGAGCCCCCTCTCAGGGTACTCTCCTTCCTCACTCCAAGCCAGCAGCAAGGTCAGTTTATGCCCCCCCCCTCCCCCGCCAAGCAACCCTACACGAACTCTTTTTGCAGATGGGTCCAGCTGGAGCCTAATTTTGTGAGAGCCAGTAGCCTTCTTTACTGTAAGCCACTTGATGCAGTTTTGATGGAATAATTTTATTCCTTTTGTGAGTAATTAAAGCACCCCAGACACGAAGCTGAATGCACTTGAATGCTCACCAGCAGCAGAGAAACACAAACCTGTTCCCACAAATGTTTCTGCAAGAGCAGCAGCCTCCTGGGTGCTCTGCTGAAAGCCTCGCTTGCCCTCTGTTGGGTGGCTGGGGAAGGATTTACTGCTTCGGTAATGAGTGCCGCTTACTGGACCTTGTGAAACAGGGATGCAGAGTGATGGAGGCATTGAAACCAGAGCAGTCCTTGCTTGTTAGCCTCTCCAGCCATCTGATTAGAAGGTGACATTCAGTGAAATTAAAGGCAGCAATTTCTTTAGAGCCAAGCAATTAATAAGCAGGAGACTGTAATGTTTTACGCAGCTTATAATGCAGAAAACCTGTGGAGTTCACTTCCACGAAGGGGTCACTGAAGCAAATGCAGTGTGTAGGTGGGAAGGAAGTGATGGCTTATTTAATGCCCACTAGCAGGCTACGCAAGCCGAAGTGACAAACATAATCAAATCTCATGCTTCAGGGCATAAATTGAAGGGGTTGAGTAGTGGAAGCAGTTATGTATATAAAAGGTCTGATCCTGAGAGGAGCTGGTTACCTGCAATTCTTACTAAGTTCAGCCAGCAAAAGGACACTCAGGAATTGCTTGACTTCTTCGCTGGCTGAGTCTGTACTTGCTAATTTTCCTTATTAATAATCCCTGTAACATTTTAGCCTGCTGGCACAAACATTCATTTTGCTACAGTAACATTTATTTCCTTTCACACAAGAGTCAAACATTAAAGCTGCTTCTAAAATAAGATTTTATGGAGATAATTTGCGGTGGTGCTGGCAGAGAATTTGTCTCTCAAAATATGCTATAATTCTTTATCTAGCGAAGGTACTTGCATAGCCTCATTACGAGAATATGTGAGCACTTCATAACCTTTCATGGATTTATCTTCCCAGTTTCCTTCCTGAGCAGGGGAACTGGTGCTAACCCCACTCTACAGGTGGGGAGCTGCTCCATGTGGCAGGCTGTGGGCTTCCATTAATCTTTTGGGGTACCTAAGATGGACCCAGCTGCCCACTTTGACTGTGAGGTCATGGCTCCCTGGGCACGTAATGCACGGCACTAGGTGTGACATTTACCTTCTGGACCAAGAGGCATCCGATTGCATCTGATTGCAGCCCCCAGCCCTCACCATTGAGAGAGCAGAGGTAGAGAGGTCAGGCAGGCTGAATCCAGCCTTCAGTGACCTGCCCATGACAAACAAAGGAAATCTTTTCTTTCATCTGGAATCCAGCTAAGGGGGAAATTTGGCATCTTTCCTCTGTAATTTGAGAACTAGGCAGGCTAATACCTCCTAGGATGGCTTAGGTAGAGCTGATCCTGCTTGGGTATAAGGCAGTCTTCTTGAAGTCTCTTCCCATCCTGTCTGCAGTCACCTAAAAGAAAATGGCGTTCTTTATCCTAATACATTTCTGTAGCTAAGCACCGAATACCTAAGCCCATAATTCATGTCTGTGGGGAACTGCCATGTGGGTCCTGGGCCATTCAAATCCTGTAGGTCTGTAATGCTAGGGCAAGAGTAGCTGGGGACAGTCACCATGAAATTAAGAACAGCTTAAATGAGCAAACTCAGTTTTTTTCATGTTCTGTAGCCAGCTCCTGCCGCTGCCTACTCCCCCCATAATCCCCATCTCTTGCTTTCCCTCCCTGGCCATAAATTTTCTGCCTTTTGCATTAGACAAATCTGATATGCTGCTCTAAGTATTTCAAATGTGGCAAACGATCCTTCATCGCAGAGTGGCATGATTGCATTACAATGTATTAGAACAACATGACTTTGCCAGAGGGTGTTTTTTGGCTCTGTGCCGAGTGAAGGAGGCAGCCCGAGTTTGAGAAGTAACTATCAAGTCATTTATCAACATTCAGTCCTAAAACACATGGGGTTGCACCAGCTCGAGCAGCCTTAGAGAGATAAATCTGGAGGCTGAGCCAGAAACCCCGAATACACACAGACCTTTGAGGGAGCTTCTTGAAATCCAGAGCCCTATCAAAATGTCAAGCTGAGCTCCTGTGACAGATTCAACACATGCTTTTGGCATTTATTCTGTTGCATTTTGTCTTCCCTTTTAGGTTCAGATGAAATATGTGCTGCTTTTCAGTCTCTCGTCCAGCCTGTGGAAAGCGCTGATTTGATCTCATGCTACTGTAGCATAATGGAAGATCTCTGATGAACCAAGTGGAATTGCAGAAAGCCAACACGTGGCATCTAGAGCTTGTTTTCCATCATAATGTCCTCATAGGATGGAGGCAACTCAGTTCCCCCAAGGCTGAACCGTGGGCCAGGAGAAGAGGACATCTCCACAGTCATGCAGGGGTTTGGAGATCTGGAGAATGGGCACTGAGGTGCTTCACTTGCTGGAAAAAAGCAAAGCCATAACCATTCATAGATAGGCGTGAAGAGCAAGCATGGGGGTAAGAGGGGTGAGCCTGGGAGGAGCTGTCAAACCACTTGGAAACAAGAAAGGCATGGATGTAATTTTTGAAGCATGGCATCACAAAGCCTCTCACCATAAACTCCAGATGCAAGAATTGAGAACAGAGGAATTTGGGTGGGTTTAGGGTGCGTCCTCCCTGTGAGGACACTGTTCATGACCACCCAGAAAGCAGGCAATACCTCCTCTGGGAAGGGCTTACTCTAATGACAGAATTAGCTTTATTCTTCTTGGAGGGACTGTTGTCTGGCCCAGACTGCTGATGCTCCTGGCAGTACCCCAGGTCAGTGCTGGGTGCCACACATAGTCATTGTAGCCCAGTCCTCAAATGCCTGGGTGCTCCTGGGGGAATGCTGAGGGCACCTACCGTGATGAACAGCACCCACCAAGACAACTTTTTGACAGACCCCAGGGTGTATCAGCCATTTGAGCTGCCTGCTGGGGTGGCTCAAGTAGACCTGTGCGGTCTTGCCTGAGTGAGAAATTCAGGTCACATGTTGGAAAGGGCTGCCTGTCCCCAGGCAGTGCCCATGGCTGAGCATGTTGGGTGCCCCAGCACCAAGGACAAGGTCCCACATATCTCCAGTGTTAGCATGGCCAAGCCCTGACTAGGCACCTTTGGGACACATGGACACAGGGAAGTCGCTGAGTTCAGCTGAAGGTATAGCTGGGGAAAAGAGGACATGGCTTGCTTAAGCCCTCCAGTCCATGGTCTGAACATCCCCCCAAGATGCCCGAGCTGGGCATCCCTCTGTTTACCAGAAACACAGCACCTGGCTGCAGTCCAGCTCCCACTCAAGCCTGACTGCCTCTTACTGGGCTACGGATGGGCCACGGAGAAGCCCACCGGGGCCAGTGGGACCTTGCAGCAGGTAGGGAGACCACTAACCACAAAAGGCATCCGAGTTGCTGAGCGCAAAGACAGCCAGGGTGCGTCGGTGGGGCAGGCAGCTCCGCCGTTTCAGCCAGCACTGCAGGCAGCAGCAGATCCCACAGGACAGGAGCAAGGCCAGGAAAAACAATATCAGGAACCTGAGGCAGAGGCAGCAGGGGAGGAACAGTACCATCACCATCTGCGGGCAGCACCGACAGATGGCTGCTTGTCTTCAAATTAACATATTCATTAACATCTTTTGCAAATAGCCGTTAAATGTTGCGGTTTGCCCATCAGTGTACTGGACATGATCAAAGTCCCCGGAAACCAATGTCTCAGTGCTGAGTGCTCAGCGCCGAGCGCTGGCTGGAAATTCAAACATTTCTCCCCAAAATCATTCGTCAGTTTTGCCCAGCTCAGTTGTCAGCATACAGTGAGGAGGATATGGATAAATGATTCCCATTAGTCAGTAAAGACAGAACACAGGGACAGCCCAGGAGCAATGCTCGCTAGCTATCAGTCTCTCTTAATGCCTTTCTCTCTATATATCCATCAAAGAATATTATTTGCCAGTTTTTCCTTCTAAAACAGATCTGAAACTTACCACACATACCAGCTGCTAAAGTTTTCATCACTCTGTCTGATGCACCTAACAAGGGAAAAATAAAAGGAACTTTCAGTCCAGCGTGAGGGGACGATACCGGCTCCAATGCACATCTACCAACATGAAGAAAAGCATCATCAGTAAGTAGAGGATTGAGAAGTTTTCCTACATCAAGTGAACCCTATTAAAAGTTTCTCTATGTAGATGGGAGCAGATGCAGAGGATGCATGAAGCAGTGTGCAACTGGTTTGCCTTTGAACACTGGCACCCACCACCAGCGTTTTTGCTGAAAACCCAAAGAGTTGCCAGTCTCCCTTTCCTCTTTTGGAAGAAAAACTGAACGGTCCTTTCCTGGAAATCCTCATTCCTCTGCCGTGTTAGTGTGCCAGGCAGGAGCACAGCATCCCCAAAAGAGCCCAGGGTGGGAGCAGCCACGGGTGAGAAAACACAGAGCCACACTCACCTCTCGCCAAGCTCACAGTCCGACTCAGAGTCTGCTAACTGAAAACACATGTGTAAATCAGAGAGGGCAAGTATGTATTGTCTTTTTATAATTTACCGGTATAATTACTGATCTTAGAGTGCAAAGTTGGAGAGGAAGAGCCGTACAAGTGCTGGCTACTGCAGGGATGAAAACCAGACCTCTCCCTAGAGACTACAGACCTGAGCTCTCGCCTCTGCGCGTCTCTGGTCTGAGCTAGCCCATATTGAAACCAGTGGATAACCTCACAGAGAGATCAATAAATTCAATAATTTGCAGATGAAAGCTAGGCCAAGGGGAAAGCATTTCTTTTGATGTGAAAGAGAGAAGGGTGAGAGCAGGGAGACACAAGCAGGTGTCAGAGACCTGTTTACAGAACTGGGCTTTGCTATTCAGAAATGTCTGCTGAAAATGTTCTGGGACCAAATTCTTGGTCTGTAGCTCATTTTCCAGTAGCTAATTGTGAATGTAGCTGTAATTTGGAGCTGTTTTGACCAGACATGTCCTCTACCCAGCATTTTCTTGTTTTCCGATAGTAGTGGTGCATCATTCTCAGAGTCAGGTTTCAGGTATTGCAAATATGTGAACCTGAAACTTGTTTTTCAGGTATATTTTCTACTCTCCACTCAAGCAAGTTTATTTTTGCAAGCCTTGTTGATTTTAAACTCAGTTTCAGATTATCTGGGCAAAAAGTAACTGGAGTGGCTCATCAGTATGATTGAATCAAATTCAATACAATTTTTGGCTGACTCGCATTAGGTGTGTTATAACGCTTGCCCAAATTTGCTACAAAAAACTTCAGATCAAGTATAGAGTTGCAGTAACACTAGGAAGCAGAATGAGAAAGATGGAAGAATTTAGATTTATTTTTTGGAGAAAACTATTAGAATGTAATTTGTAAATCATTACTTTACTTTGAATTTCCTTCTGCATATATCCAAAACATGTAGAGATTTCTGACTTTCTTTGAGTCAAACTGGAAAGCTCTGTTCTGTATTGGAAATTTGTATCAAATTTGTATAATTGAGAGATCTCACATTACATCTCTAATTACTGGGACTTCTTTGTAAGGATTTTGTTGTACAAAGCTTGTGTCACTGTAAACAGTGAGAAATCACCCCACAAATCTCTGTAACATGTCTGATCCTGTGCACACACTGCCTTTCAGTCCCTAGTTTCACCAAAGGTCTTTAGGTATAATAAGTCTTTCATATAAAACCTTATCTATGAAATTTCATGAGCGGTTGAAACCCAAATGAGGAATAGAGAAAAAGAAAGAAGCTTCAGCTCTTCCAGATGTGTCCTTTTAAAACTGAGCTAATTTGCCATGTCACACATGCACCCTGGTGCAGAATATTTTAATTTTGTTTTTGCACTTCAAGTCTTTATTAGAATAACAGGTCAAAACCAGACAGCCGATTACTGTGATTACGTGTACCCTGAGTATTCTTCATGGCTGAATGACAACCTCTGGACTCGCTTTTATCATCCTTCAATCTACCTCGGCAGAGCTACCTTAGTGTAGTTAAACTGCAGCAAAGTGCATCTGCTCTGAGGCAGTAATCTATCAATGCAGCCAAACACCCACCCGTGCTGCTGAAGACCCATGGTCTTCCATTTCAATAGCCATAGGCAGAATAAAGGATTAAGGCAGCCATGTTTTCTCTGCACTAATTGCAATTGTTGCAAACATTAAATCCTCCCCAAATTCGTCAGGTCCTCAAAAAATTCTTCCCCCCAAAATAAAAAGGGCTGGTGACTAAATTCTATAAAAGTTGAAATCTTCTCCCCCCCCCCCCCCCCAATCCCTGAACTCAGCCTGGTCCCAGTGAAGGGTTTGGTTACCTGGAAGAAGGTTAAACACAGAACTCCAGTTCCTGTGATCCATGAAGCGAAACACAAAGCTCTGGGTCTCTGCATCACTAGCAGAAGAAACGTGGGAAGAGCTTTATTTGCAGCAATGTTTTACCCTCTGTAATTTGGAGGTTTTAAAACTTCTCTGCACATTGTGCCTTCAGCCAGAGAACACGTTACCCAATGGCTTCCTACGCTTCAGAAATTACCGCTAGCCAGGGAACGAATTTGGGTTTGCATGGACACACTCAAACAGCTGCTAGAAGTTAAAGGAACACTAGTTTAAGGTCAGCACCTTGCAGTTGTTTCGGTATTTTCATAGCTGTTCATAAATTCCTGTTGCTGAAGCTTAGTTCCATATTAACCCATGGCTGTATTTAACAGGACCTGCTACAAATAAAGAATCACTGGAGACCATACTGTGAGGCCGTGCTTTCATTACACGTTGCCTTCAGCTATAATTCTGGCATTACAGAAAAAGCAGAGCTACCTCCAACCCATCTCCTACGCACTGTGCCTACCACCTCAAACATGCACCAAGGATGAAGGAAACGCTTCCCAGCCCGAGACAACCACCAGCGCGACCTCTAACTGCTGTTATGCAGCTCCCAGGTGTTGGCTTGCTAGGAAAATGTATCCAAAAAACCACACATCCCCAATGGTTCTCATGAATGAACATTTCATTGCACAATATGAGGACTGATGTGATCCTATGGATACAGCGAGATGACATAGTAAAATAGGGGTGGAAGATGGTTTGCACTGTAGCTCTGATCACTGCAGAACGGACAACCCTGGTTTGTTCGACAGCCAGTAATAGATTGTCACTGAGGTTTACAGCTCGTGGCTGAAACACACCATTAACTACAGTTCTTCCAGATTTAACACAAAGGGTGTTGCCATGAATACGTTTAGCCGTCACTCCAGAAGTTAAGCATTATGTTGTGATGCCATTACTTTAGTAATGATTGACAAAGCTAAGCTGTTCTTGAGATATACCTCTGTGGCTTTGCTTCAACTAAAAGGTCAAGAAGTCTAACCAACTCTGATATACATACTAAACCCAGGTTTGTTATTTATTGTTAAAGTTTTGCATAAAGCCAGTCCAAACCCTGGTATTCTCAAATGTTTACTTTCAGATCACTGCTAATTAAAACCAAGACTCTGAAACAATGCCCTCTGAGAAAGCATCTCTCATCATGTTGCCGAGTGCATGTGCTACCCAATATAAATGGTCTGAACATGTTGGTGTCCTGGTTCAGACCAATCCTTTTCAATTTTGTTCAACAGTAAATTGCCAAACCAATTTCTTAGCTGTTTTCTTAAAAGAAAAAGCTCCTGCAGTATAAAAATGTGCACAGCCTTGCTGGAAACCTTGTGACTCTTACAATTTCAGGCTTCAAAGAGATCATCCATCAGTGAACTAATTTTGGATTTCTTACTCTCACAATTACTTCCCTCTTGCCAGCACCCAGGATACTTCCAATTTAGAGCTACCGAATGGATCATCCCCAGTATTTCGGGGGGCAGGTACCAAAATGAGCTCCTGGTACTGAAAAATAATGCATAGCATCTGTTCTGGGTCTATTTCTAGAAGAAAAAGGGAAGACTTGAATTCTGTCACTGCTCAGCTTCCTGGCCTAGAGGCAAACTTTGAAGTTTTCTGCTGGTTGGTCCAATACAGAGGTTTCAAGTGCTGGTGGCAATTTGTGGAGCCTGTCTCTATACTCTCGATAACAATGCTGGGAGGAGAAAGAGTTGGCTAAGAAAGGGTCCACAATAGCCCTGTCTTTTGCTTGAGGGGTGATCCTGATACTGAAAAGAGCTGCTGCTTCAGCAGGAAAACTCTCCCTGTCTGTGATCTGATGAGCAGCTTGAATACATGAATATCATAAAAAGTCCCAGCACTTGCTCTAAGCCAGCCAGGACCTGACACTGAAAGCCCAGAGGAGCTCTGCACTGAAGCCCATGGCAGACTGCGACCCCTCCTGCCCGCTCCCTGCCTACTGTGACATTGCTGCCTTTGGGGTTTTGCAATACCGAGAGACTCAGCTTCTGGGTAGCCTTGTGTCCGAGGGTTATCTCCAGTCTGAGGGATTTTTCTAGGCTTTTTGTCGTTCCCCCATGAGGAGACATATACACACATATGTATATACATACATGAAAGGTAACCCCTGCTCCATCCTGCTCATCCACTTACTGATGAAAAGTGTGGTATCTCTTGCCTCCTCAATCAATTATATCCACCTCATCAGTGGACTTGGGAGGCTGCTCTCTGATAGATGTTAACTCATGGCCATTAGATTAAAAATCTGTTATTTCCTCGTCACCTTATGTCGTTGCTAGGTGACAAATGCATCTCCCAGGCAGCGACAGGGACTACTGCAATATACAGCAATTTATGATTGTCCATTATCTCTTTGCTTAAAGTGCCTGGTCCTTTCGTTGGCAGGAAGATGTGCAGTTCTAGGATCATCCAAAGGATGACTTTTAGAGTTGCTACAGAAACCACCTCTGCTGGGGGTTGGTTCTTGCTGGGCTTCATGAGAGGGGATGCAAGACTGGGAGACAGGAGGAATTTGGGAGAAGCTGATTTAACTTGTCAAGTCTGATGGGCCTGAGTTTGGATTAAGGGTCTGAATTTCAGGAACTGAACTCGTTCTTGTATATATGCATGCTAGAAGAGATGGTCTTTGCTTGCTTGAATGTAATACAATAATTTTCAGTCATGCTTTTGGTTTGAGCCAAAGTTTCAGGGAACACCCTGGGCACCTCTGGATTCTGGTGAGAGTGGGAGGGAATTTGCTGGCAAACAGGAGCCCACACAAACCCCCTGGCAGCTCATAAGCACAGCTAGCAGTTTAAACCTGTTTAAAGCTCTTCCTTAGCTGCCTTCAGAGCATTTGATGGCTGCTGGGGATGACTTTTGGGAAAGCAATGGCCCTGCTAAGCTCTGACCAGATTCCCGGTACAGTCCAGAATGGGACCGTGAAAGACTGTTCCAGAAAGAAAGAAAGAAGGGAGAGTGGCAGGAAGAGAGGTGGGGCAGAGATAGGAGAGGACAGAGAACAGAGAGATGTGCTGTTGAAGGGAGACAAGGAAAGACAGAGCAGCCCTGCTCTCTACATTAAGGTCGACTGACGAGTTAATTAAGCATGTGTTGGCTTTTTTACATTGCAGTGTTTTCACATCACCACCTCAATCAATTTTTCCTCCAGCCCAAGTCTGCTGGGAGCTCTCCCCTCCCTGCTCAGTTTTACCGCTGTGGCTGGCTCAGTCTTTGCTTTTGCAGCTGCATCCTCGGCATCTGGGCTCAGCCAGGCTGCTATCATCCTGGCTGCAATCATCCCTCCCAGACTTTCCTGGGAAGACTCAGGGCAGGTAAACTCAGTTTAGCCCAAGAGAAGAGCAGGGTAAAATGGAGGACTGAGGATTGAGCATTGCCTATCTGCAAGAGAACTAAAGCAGCTTCGGTCTCGTCCTCATGAAATGAAAGCTGCAAGGAACTGCTTGCTCCCTACAAACACACCGAGATGAATAAATCCAGCACCAGGGAGAGCCATTTAAGCTAATGGCCAGTGCTGGCATGGGAACAAATGGGAGCAAACTGGCCATGAATAAATTGAGGCTGGAAACACAAAGAAGGTTTGCCTCATCCAGAGCAGTGAGGCTGTACAGCAGCTTGTCCGTGGGAGGAGTGTGGGCAAGAAACCAAACAGCTCCCAGGATGGAAGTCATCGAGCTCCCACAGGGGATGTAACCGCTTCAGCTGGACTTGCTGACCCAGCGAGTCCTTTCCTACCCCATGGAACCTACCCCAGTTTGTCCTTAGACCCTCAAACCCATCTGCATGCACAGGAGTCGGCAGAGACAGCCCCAGGCTTGCGTGAGCAAGGAAGGATGAACTCTTTAAGACAAGCCTTGGTAGAGCTGGCACAGCCTGTTGTCTTTCAAAAGGATTATAACTAGTTGCTGCTCACTGATGAATACAGCCCTTTGTGAGCCTGTGTGAGGGACGTGCTGCACAGAGGGAAGGAAAGACTCTGGGCACTGATTTAAATGAGTGCAAACAAGGATGACATTGTTCTGCTTCATCCTCCCCAGGAACAAGGCTTTGCAGGTCACCCTTGGATCTGAGGCAACTGCAGCTACCTCTGCTGTTTCGGATGGTCCAGAGAGCCCTTTTGTTTGTCTTGGTGTATCAGTAGGGAAAATCCAGTGGAGAATGGGGTCAGTGAAGCCTTTTGCCTGGGAGAAAGCTAAAGGAAATGGAATTTCCTTTTAGGTTAGTTATTTGTAAAAGGGATTTCTCCTATATGTGCATACATATCCCAGACTGAGAACTACAGAAAACTGTCTTCAGCACATAGGTGTACATGGAGTCCTTAAATCACACATTCATGGGAAGTCAAAACTTTAAAACTATGCAAAGTATAAAGTCCACTGAATTGTTGTGAGAAATTGCTGTGAATTGTCCAAACGCTCCTGTTCCAACCCTACAATGAACACCTGACATAGATACTGCAACAACTACAATATTGAGCATACATGAAAGGATTTAGGCAGGAGCTTTCTTGCTCTGGAATTCACAGGGGGAAGCAACTTTGAGAAGTGCACCTTTCCAGGAAGCATCTTCTGCATGCCTACGACTCTGGAACTGACTCCGCTCTCACCTTTAAAAACAGAAAACAGTGTGCAGTGTTTTACAGAGACCTGTGTTGTGGTGGGGCAATGGGAAGTTGAAAGAATTTAGAAAAGTGTGTTTTGTTTTGGTTTGTTTTTTTTTTTTCCCTCTAAGGTGAGTTTTGTTTTGAAAACTTAAGTTGGACTCTCAAAAAAAAGTGCCAAAATAACAGGATTTAGGCTAAGTCTAGCAGTTGTTTGGTTTTACAGGAGAACTCAGAATTACATTTTAAGATCTACTGCGCCTGAGGAATAAATGGTAGTTTGGCTTCTCTTATTTCTGGCTTGGACATTAGGACTTCAGATAATTCCCAGCTGTCACTGACTTGCCACATATCCATGAACTTCTGTCTATTACAGCCCACCTGGAAAAAGGGTGTAAGAGACCTTTCATCTCACAAGCTCTCTAGATAGGCACTGTACCTCCCACAGAGCATGTCGGAAATCAAAGGGCTGGATAACCCTCGAGACTTGAGGAACAGAAAAGTAGAATTAAGGATAAAGCTGATAAAATTAAAAGCAGCTTGAAAAAAAGAGAAAGATGAAATATATCAGAAATACAGTCAAAGTAATCAGCAGAGCAAATTTTCCCCTTTGGTTTTTTTTTAATGGGAAATTGAAGCTGATTATGGCTACTTGAATCCTGAAGCCTGCTGCTGTTTCTTTGTGCTCAAACAGGTCCTCTTATTTTTAATCAGTTAAAATTGTATGTGTATTTTAATCATTAGAAATCATATTTGGGGTTTAATTATTTTTCATAATTTCTCTTCTTTTTTCATTACTCTGTTGCCAGGAGCTAAGAAATTACAGTTAAAAAATTAAATGTCTTTTGTATTTTAATCCCTGTAATTTACTTAGCTGCTGGGTGTAAAAAAACAAAAGGAGAATAAATTGCTTGAAAGGAGATAGAGACTTCATTTTCCCCTGCCTTTGAGTTACTGATATCACATTGGACACCACATGGGAGGTTTTGGCTGAGAAATTAGCATGAGAATATCTGGCACATCCTGAAACACATTTTTGAGTCAATTTTCCAGGCAGAACCACTTAGCAATGAATGCTGAAATACATCACAGTGCTGGTCATTATCAGCTGGCACACATGCTACTTAGCCAAGAAATCCCGCAGTCTGGGGGTTAGCTCTGCAAGAGGGGCCACATGGGCACAGGGACATACACGTCTCTTGGTGCCTCCTGCAACTCCCAGACTCAAGGCACCAAAGGCTCGATGTGCTGTGTCCGTCAGTGAAGACACCTGCTAACATTTCAGCTTCCCCAGATTTTTCTAAATACCTGGTGACTGTTACCACAGTTGATTGCTTATAGCCTTACCTTGCATCTTGAATTCATGCCAGTTGCTCTTTATGGGCTTATTTTGAATTGTTGGAGACCTCAGGTGCAGCCTGTCCCCTGCCAAGCACCCCAAACCCACTGGGCTCCAGGCAGGGAAGAGCAGTGCTCTCAGACCCTCCTTTCTTGCAGGCAGAGTCAGGTCAGAACAGGCTGCAGCCAAACGCCTGCACACCCAGAATTAGGGAGGACTCACATCATCAGTGTTTATGGATTCAAGAAACAAACACAGCATTAGCAGGCTGCTCTCTAGCTTTCCTCTTGTGACAGGTAAAAAATTCAAATGCTCTGCCTGGGAACATGGTGAGTTGATGCTTGGGGTGAGATGCTGGGTACCCATCTGCCTTGTGCTCCCCAAGCATGCTGCAGCAGCACAGGTAGGATCAGGGTAGGGATGAGATGATGAGGCTTCTCTGGGTTTGCTCCCTCCACATCAGCCTCCAGAGCCCTGTAGCACAGCTAGGCTGCCCTCCAGCCACCCAGGTCACCTCACCTCCTCTCCAGGCTGGTGCCAGGGTGAGAAACACTGGCTGGAAGACAAGATAGAGAGCTTGCGTCTTCCTCACTGCCCTGCAGGAGTTTGTTACATGTATAAACACAGAGATGGGGGATTCTTCCAGGACAAATAAGACCACAGAAGAGACATGCTTAGCACAGCCCTTTCTCTCCCTCACCTTGCAAATCCCCGACCAGCTTTACTGTTTCACTTAATCTCTCCATTTTCTATCTTCCTCTAGTAATATGTCTGAAGAATACACTCCTGTTTTTAAATTCAATGTATTCAAACAGCAACACTCTGCACACTTTCATTTAACCTGTCCCTTAAAACTTACAGTTTGATTTCCCCGCTGACTCCTGCTTTGCTCCCTCAATTTCCCTCCGGCCAAGCAGCATCATCCTAGCAACATGAATCTTCCCAAGCTCACCTACCCTACACCCCTCCCCCCCCCCGAGGTCTAGCTTAAATTCACCAGAAAGCCTTAGTTTGCTGTGAAGCAGGTTTTTATAATTCCCCATATCCCAACAGGCCTTTGCAGCTCTGGAAGCAAAAGGTGCAAACACTCAGCACTGCCCTTAAAACAGGTGAGGGTGGTTGTGTAGGACCTATTCAATAGGAGGGGGAAATGATCTCTCACCCCCCTTTGTTCTGATGATAATTTCTCTCTTCTAGAGCAAACAAACTCCAACTGGCCACTTTTGTAAAGACTTTTCTTGTATTTGCAGGTGGGGTTTTTTTTGTGCTGTAATAGCACTTAGATGTCTGGGGTGATAGGGGTTGTATAAACATAAGTCTCCTGATACATATGAGAGTCTGGATGCCAAAGAAGTGACATTCTTTTTAATTCCACCTGGACAGCATTACATATGGATCTATTTTTCAGACCTCCTCATTCTCACAAGGTATTACTCCCGCACCGCCTCTCCCTGAGTCTCTCCAGTATGCTACAGACATCGATTAGCCCCAATCCTGTGAGAGAAGAAAATACTTAGCTTACATTGCCTTTTGGGATGCTTGGGCACAGTGTTTCAGTGACAGAACAGAGACTTCCAGGGATGTGGTGGCAGCGCTGGGGCTGGAACCCAGGAGTGCTGAGGTTCAGCTGCGTTGTCTTAAGTATCATAACTTGCACACCTGAAAGGTATGCCTAGGGAAGGCTTTCTAGAGGAACATCCTTGGAGCAACAGCAGTATGAACACTGAAAATCACAGCTCAGACACCCACCTCATCTGTGCACAGACCTCATCTTCTTTGAGGTTCCTATCCATCCTCTCATGCTGTCCTTACTCTTGCAAGCTCTGGTGTCAGGGACAGAAAGAATAGGCCTAATCCTGCAGGACACAGAGTTCCTGCTGCCTGCAGGCAGAGCAGATGATGCTGGGTCATCCTTGGAGTGAAACTGGGCAGTTGGTTCCTATCAGAGAGGATGTTGCACCAGGGATCCAACACTGCACTGACTACAGCCAGCGTGAGCAGAGTAGGCCCTGAATGGAGCACAACCATCTGTGAATTTACTATTCCTTCTCAAATGCTAATTAGTTATTTACATAAAACTTTGAAACATTTTAATTAGTTGCATTAATTTAGAATTCACAGAAAGAGAGCTATAAAAGTCTATTATATGGGACTCTTATTCAAATGAAGCTTGAAATGGCGCATGGTGATGTACTCGCAAATCTCCTGCCAACACAGTGAGAAAAAAGAGAGGGTGGCCAGGCTTTGAGTGAGGCAGTGGGGAGACTGGCATTTCTGCTGCACTGGGTAAAGCTGAGAAGCCGGTCCTGGTTAGAGAGATGGTCCTTTCCCACTCAAGGTCTCAGCTTGACAGCCCCAGACTCATATTGTCCCAATGTCGTTGTATTTGACGTGTCCTTCTTCTAAGGGGACCATTAACACTTCTCTCTTTTCAACTGGTCAGCTATTTCTCCTAAACTTGTAGGAAGTCACTATTAAGTTTGAGTTGATTTGAGATGATTCAAATTGGACTAAAAATGGTCAGCAGTTAGTGGAGCCACAGGAATGAGATGGATGGACATCAGTCATCTGATCAGGCTGCCCTGTTTCTTTAGGAGATTAGGTGATGCAAACAAATGCACCTCCAGTACGGACTTGCCAGGTGGACTATAAGCTCCCCTTGGACTGCTTCACAAGTCTTTGCCATTCAGCTCAAGCCCTGGGATGGACACCACAAGGCAGCAAACCTCCCTCCTGCTCTGTGTGGCCTGTGACAGCATGCCCAGACATCATTCCTCTGCCATCCCACCTGCCGTTACTGCCTGCACTGGCAATAAAGGAAAAGTGTGCTGGTCCTGCCTCACCTGGAACTTTATTCTCAAGGCATTGGAGAAGGACTTTCTTTCATCAAGTTCTTCCTTTCCTAGGCACTAAATTCAATTAAAGCAAAGCCGCCTGTATGTGGCTAGACTGATAACTCTGTAAATCCATCTGTCTCAAGTTGTTACAGAATCTAAATTACAGCATCACCATTAATCCCAAGATAGAGAAATGCCCAAGCAGCTATATGAAATAAGAGACACTCTGCCCTAAGATTTCATCTGGCAGGGAAAATTGTTTTCTATATAAAATACAGCACACGTTACCTCTTGAGGTTAAAGACTTGATTCAATAAATCTAGAATTACCCCAAGTATACTTTTACTTGCAAACTGTCTTCCTTGAAGGACGGTAAGTTCCAGCATCACATCCAGTTGTGACAGAGCTGCTGTCTGCCTGAAGAGCTTGAGGACAGCATGGAGCGAAGGAAAGGCAATGCTATATCCAAAACATTACAAACAGAATTCATGGGTGGTGAAATGAAAAGCGAGAGGGAGCCACAAACTCTTCTCTGCTCCATGACAAAACACCAGTTCTCCTGGGGCTCACAAGAAGTCTAGGAATATCTTTATGTCATTTTCTAAAAATCAACAGAACAGTGGGAACATTGCACTGAAACAGATCCACTCCACTAAAATCAATGGGTCAGTTGGGTTTCCTGTACTTTGATGACCCATAGTCTGGCATTTTGCAGGCTGTTGGGCAAATAATGCTAGAAAAACTGTGTTCCCAAACCAGAAGGAGGGGATTGGCTGCATAAACTCCAGGGGCATCTATTACTCTGCACAGATACTGGAAAATGTAAGTCATTGTTCATAGCAGGGAAAGATCACAGAGGACTGTCATGAGAGGCAACAGGTAACTATCAGGAGCAAATGACCTGTTCATTGGTCTATGGGTTACGCTTGCAGAATAAGAAGCAGGGATCAGTCCTGCTATAAAACCTGTTAAGAAGGAGAGTGGAGAACATGTTTTCTGGGAAAGCAGGTGGACCACTTAACCTAAGGATGGACTAGTTCATCTGGAGGTGGAATAACTAACCTGGAGGTGGCTGCTTCCATCTGTAATGTCTTTGGCTTCAGGGGAAAGGATTGAGGCATAGCCCAAGACTGTGCAATCCCATGGGAGTAGATGTGTTGATTTGATGGAGGCCAGCCTGGGACTGTTGTTTCAGTCTTTATCAAAGATGAAGAGCCTGAAGATACTTTGAGAATCACTGCCACCACCAAGGCAAATTGGGAATATTCTCTGGGCAAGAATTTAGAATTTAGCAACAAGAGAAGGAAATGAAGCTAGAAGGCACTGGCAGCCAACTGGCAGGTAGTGCATGGGTGTCAAATCCTTTAATCCAACCTTTTAAACTCCATCAAAAGATTTTACAGCCAGTATATGAATGCCCCATGAAATACAAGGCTGCTGGAAATTATTGAGGACAAGAGCCAAGTACAATTCAGGAAGAAATTGGACACCACCATGGAAAAGGAGAATTTGTAGAACAATGAAGTATTTTTTGGAAAGCCTTTCCCTTTTGATGAATAAACTATATTCACACTAACAGAGGTGCAGAAGAAACGTAACTCATAATTACTCTCTTACTTTCCTCTGGTTGTTGTGGGAGCCAGGATATCAGAACTGTGCTCAGCAGAGCAATCCCTATTTCCAGTTTTGGGGTCTGGCTGTTTATTCAGAGCTTGCCCATTGACCCATCTTCCTGTCACAAACTGATGAAGTGCACGTCAGATGGACTGCCTGCAATATAAAGCAATCAGTGAAAAGGAAAAGGGAACTGGAGGGTATAAAACAAGTAGCTTTTTACTGGCGACTTCATTGTGAAGGAGCTGGAAGTCATGGCAGGGCAGTGTCACAGGTCAAGATAGTCCAGAGGAAAGCCATGGAAATGGTTGGGGAGCTCAGCCCAGAAAAAGCACCAGCCGTCTTGCATTGGCCTGAGCATTGATCCCCTTCTCCAAGTGTATAAAGGGAGGCTCCCAGGGTGGGCTCAGAAAGGTAGGCACAGCATCACCTCACTGTGCACGCAAGGTCCACCCCAAACCTCATTCCTACCATCCCCACTTCTCGCTAGTCTGTCTCAGTGCTACCCTACATGAAATCCTCTGGAGGAGCAGCTTGTAGGAGGCAGGGACTTGCCACCTGGCCCCTGTGAGTGGAGTGAACAGGCCTTCTCTCATCACCCAAAATGAATAAGCTTGGTCTCAAAGTCTTCCACATGCTGGATTCAAACCGTGGTTTTAATTAAACTGAGGAGGAAAGGACAGAGGAGGAGTGATGAAACGGGGTTTGGGGTGTGGAGGCTGCGTTTTTTTCTTTATAAGTTCAGTATCTTGTGAATGAAAAGAAGCAGAACAGCATGGCAGAAACCAATGCTGGAGATCATTGGTCCATAGCATCAGGGCCAGAGGCATTAGAAGATGATGTCCCAGTGCCCAATGGCTGACCAGTGCCTCAAGCGACAGCCTTGCCATCTCCCAGGCTGGCCAGTTCTCCCCAGGGCTGCAGTCAGGATGAGGGGAAGAGCTTTAACGAAGGGGTAGATCTTTCTTCACCGGCTGGGAAGGGTGAGTAGATCTAACTTTACACTTCATCAGAAAACAGATTTACAAAGCTTGTGTACTCAGGTGATGAACAATTGCACTTGGCAGACAGCAAATGCACATCACATCCCATAAATCTTTCCTAAAAGGGCATCACAAATTAATCTCTCTGCTGGAGTTCTTCATTTTTTTAGAGCATCATTTATCAATTTAATTTAACATTACTCAGTTGCTAAGGAGCCATGATTGGAAACCTGTACCAAACAGGTTTGAACGCTAATGCCTGGTCATCTAATTGGAAAATATTCAAAAAATCAAGCTGAAGTCTGTCCTCTTCAGCCACACTGCACAGAGAGACATGGAAATGTTCTGTATTGTATATAATAACACTGTTTATTAGTCAAGACTTGTAATTGTTGGAGAGAATAGCAAAATCACAAAAGGTTCAACAAAAGTGACTCGCAAATTAATCTCATTACACTTGAAACTGAACTGCTTTCCATGCTCCTGACAGAGATACCTCAAGGATACTGAAACTGCCTGTGCCTCTGTATTGCATTTCATATCATGACCCTTCTGCTTTACGCATTAATGCAGTAAGTCTTCATCAGGCCAGCGACGGGAAGGGGGATGTTTACTTAGTGATGTGTGAAATGATGAATAAAACTTCAGGAAATTTTTTGGGGAGAGGGCAGTGAGGGGAGAGCTTTATTACATTATTGGGTCACCACTGACTCCAGAAATCCAGAAATTTTGCACATCTTTCAAATAATGAGCATCAAATGGGGGAAAAAAAGAAAGGTTCAATGCTGGTTCAAATTTCTGCACATCCAAAAATGTATCCTCATTTCAATTAAATCTTGACCTATTTTTAATCAAAAGAGCCTTCTGTGTCTTGCTCCCTCAGAAGACTGGCATTGCTAGCAGGGTGCTGAAATCTTACGTCCCAGCTCACCGGGGAGTGATGGAGGCTTTCCTCAGGGCAGCATGGTGCTGGTACAGCACACAGGCGGGTCTGCCTCTGTGGGGCCATGGACTGCATCCCACATGTGTCCAAGTGCCTATCCTCATTGCCATTGCTGCAGGGGAGGGCTAGAGCAGACACAAGGAGTGAAACAACTTTTCAGGTCTCAGATGTACCAGCAACTGGAACCACAAGAATGAATCAGGCCTCCCAGCTCCGAGCCCATGCATGGCAGAGGCTGGGGCATTGCACTGAAGCCCACTATGGGGTCACAAAAAGGGACCTTGAGTTGTCACTGAAAGGAACAAGATGGAGAGACAACCCAGTAATTTTTCTGGATGAGTATTTTCAAAGAAAAAGCTAGAGCAATGTTTTGAATAAGTTCCTACGATATAAATAATAAATAAGCAATATAATATCTATATACAGACATACACACGTATACACATGCATTATGAAGAGCTCTTCTTTAATCATTAATTCCCTTGGGAGTTAGAAAATCACAGCTGAAAACAATCGTTTGTATGCAGAGATAGACAGAATTTTCTGGTTTTTACTAAGACAGTACATTTTAGCAAAAAAAACCCAAAGAAATTAATGTGGGCCATACTCAATAATTTTGTCTAAAAACAATAACAAAGGATAGTTTCAAAAAGTAAGGAAATAGAAAAGCTAATGGATTTTTATATTTGCAATTTCACAAGTTTTAATTTTGTAACACTATTCTTAAGACCGATCAATTCAACCCTTGCATAAGGCTTCTAAAAAACTGTGTATTGCACTGGGAGTGGTTCAGCATGAAATGGAGGCAGGGGGTACTCACCAGAAAAAAGGCAACCCCCCCCCAAATTTGATTTTAGGTGGTCTTAGACCAATGCTTCCACTTTTCTGATTCATCTTCAAAGCCAAAAAATTCCCAGTTCTCCCAGGCATACTTGGGTGTCTGACAGCTGGGTAGGTGGGCTCTGCTTGCTCCTGCCAGTCCCTGCTCTCACCACCAGCAGCGGTGGACATGGGCAGTTCTCCTTCCACTCCAGCACTTCCACTTGTGTATTGCATCTTCAAACCACAAGGCACAAATCCTTGAGCAATAATATTTGATCTGATATTGCAAAATCTGCTAAGCATATAAAAATCAGGAAGACCAGAATAATGTCTACCAGCAGAATGAGTTTGATGATACTGATTGATAAAAAAAAAAAATAAATAAAAAAAATAAATGTTTTCCTTGGGTCTGGGAGGACGAGATGCTCCCTAACACCTGAAGTGATTTTCAGTCAATATTTCCTGCAGTTTTCCTGGCCTTTTGCAGCATCCTCCTGACTTTATTTGTGACCCTAAATGCTGATGATTTAATCAATCATTGCTCCCCCTACTCTTGGAATCAAAGCAGTTCAAAGCACTCATATTTACTGAATGTCATTAGGTCACAGTGATGAAGTAGCTGTGCTTGTATCCTTAATCCAGTGCTTATTACAAGGCAACATAAGATAGAGCTGTCTTTGCCCAATAGCACTTTACCAAGTAAAGCCCTGGACACTGTACTCAATGATGGGAGTAGGAAAGGACAGACTTTTCATATTTCTCTAGGCTAATCTTAAAGGTTAATGGAAAGATGACAATAGATTTCTTGTGAGTTTTTTCTCTGCATATTAAACCTTCTTTCTTGCGTTGAATGCAAGGCTGGATGTTCCTTATTTTGTTACAGAAACTAGCAGTAGTTGATTTTATCCATAGGGCCCCCAAATTTTATCTACCTCACACCTGGAGAGTTGTTTCAGGAAGAGATGACAGATGCTACCAGCAATAAGATAAGCACATGCTCTTTAGATATATAACTGAAATGCAAAGGATTCACCTAGCTACTTCCAGAAGTATAAGCACACCTGGCTACAGTGGGAGAGAAAAATGGAGAGTGGCTCCCTGGGGACTTGCAACAGCTCCTTTCCTCTGCAGGCAGGCACATGAGGAGGCCTGCAGGATTCACCAGCTCTGAATATACTGATGTATATGAACATACTGCTGCTTTAGGCAAGTCTCTAGCAATCCGCCTTGCCTGGCTTTTTGTGATCTAGAGCAAACCCCAGTGATGACTCGGGCGATGGTTGTTCCAGAGACCCCGTTCCACAGAGCCGCAAAACTTCATGATGCCAAACACTCCCGTGTTAAGGCTCCTCAGGAGTTAAACTAACGATAACATCTGTCACAAATACTTTCTGGAATGAGAAAACTTCACCCTGCATTGCAGTTGTTGAGTCGTTGGCTGTGCCTCACTATTTGTAAAAACACGCTGAATATTTTGAACAAATAATTCTTAAACTTCAGACTCTTTCCTTCAGGATATTCCCTAGTGACAATTTATGCTTCATATTGAAAGGAACTGATTCTTCATTCAACAAATGAAATGTTTGCCAGAATGGCATATTAAGAAACTAAACTCCCTGCCCCTCTACCACCAGGCAGGGCCCGGCTTTACCATCCTGCAGAAGGGACCGTGCTGCTGCTCAGCCAGCACTGCATCATGCAGAAACTCTACCAAGCCCTCCTCGCTGTGCAGTCCTCACCTGCATCGCCAACAAATACCTCTATGGTCAACATTTCTGAGGTAGCCATGGCCCTTGGGAACTGGACTTGAGATACATAGAGCAGAGGTGTCTGCTCAGAGTCATTTAGAGTCCAAACCACACAAATTCTTTCACAAGCAGGTGCAACATCTCTGAGCTGTTTTGCCTCGAACATCTGGAACATTTCTTTTGCTTGGGCAAGTAATCAAATAGCTGTTACCCTCGCCATATGTAAAAGAGCACTTAAGCTTGTCTTTAATTTGTAGGATAGTATTTAAGGTTAAACTCATGTTTAAACAACAAGCAATTTTTTTCCTTTTAATTAAGATTTATACAGGTTCCCATCTGTAGACTAAGCAATGAAGTGCTAATGAGCAGAGAGCCTAATTATGATCATTGTGTAATTGAAATAATGGTGTGCCTCAGAATAAGACTATTATGTTGCCAGATAATGGACTAATGATCTCCAAAGAAGGACTAACGAAGATCTGTAAAAGACTCTTGTAGTTCTTATGAGGACATGCCTACTTGTAAACAACTCCATGTAGTATTCAAACATGTATAATGTAATATATAGCATTACATGTCCAAAGATGTATATCAAGGTGTTGGTAATGGCTGAAGTTCAAGGGCATGCCTAAAAGCAATAGAATTATTAATGCAAGATAGAAGAAAATAAACCAGAGAAAGCTGCACGAAGTGATTTAGGAGACAGATTAAAAGTATAAAAAGGGAAGTCAGTGGGAGTCAACACCGGGAAAACAATCAACATCCGCTACAATATTGGTCCCATCAGCTGAAACCAGCTCCCTCCACACTCTGATTGATGAAATACACTTGAATCCGATATTTTTTCTTGCCTAAATGACCAGCTCTAATCACGAGCTCCACACATTGCTGCTTTCTTCATCGTTCAGCTGGTCAGGAAAGAAAAGATAATTACAGAATATTTGTTTAGTAATTGTCTGGTTCTATTTTGGAGTTTGCTTGTGGTGCTAACGAATGCAACTCCATTATGTCATTTATCATGTGAACAGTCAGGTTGAGGAACATTTTAAAACAGGAACTATTTTGGTTTGCATGAGAAATAACCCCACAGAACAACTGACAGCATGTGTGAGCAGAAAAATTCCATGCCTGAAAATGATAGGTTAGGTGATTTCACCAGATAAAAACCTTAAGGAAATCTCTTTTCACCAGCAGGGCAGAGCGTTCATGTGGAAGGGAAGACTTGCAGCCCCATATTTATCCGCACGAGGAAGTCCAGATTGCAAGTTATTTAACTGGCTTGCTAGGAGACATTGTTTTCTGTTACCTTTTCTACTATCACCCACTGCAAGGGAGAACTTTCACTTAGATCTTGAACATGCTAAAAATTATACTCTAAACCTGACTTAAGTACAGATGAAATAGGTTGTAATTATATCTCAGATGTGGCAAGAGCAGGAAAGTGGAGCTAAGGGGAGGCAGCAGCCAGACATTACGCAGAGATACATCTGGAAAGTGATGGGGAGTCACAGCTCTTGTCCAAACAGCTCCCTCCCCATAAACCCACGTTTGCATCAGAAACATCAAATTCCCCATGTTATACTGTAGCACCAGGTACACGACTTTTTCCTGACTTAATATGGCCCAACGCAATACAGTTCTCCATTGGGGTGGGATCTCACATGTGTTCCTGCTCCCATGGACGGGCGTCATTCTTGGTGAATTGGGCTCAGCTGAGAGAAGCGCAGCTGGGAACACACAACCATGTGAGAACAAACTAGAAATTTCCTCTGAGGGTATTTTCAACCTCAAAATAATTTGGTAACTGATTGCACAACTGTGGGTTGAGAAACCTGTCTGAAGCGGCTGGTCAAAGAAAAAACATTCATTTAATAGGGTGCCTTCCCAGTAACAGTGGAACAGAAGTTGTTTGACAATACTTTGGGTAATATCTTGAAGACTGTAGGTGACTAATAATAGCAGTGCCATTTTTCCAGAAATATGAAAGTCATAAAAATGACAGTTTAGAGGACCAAAACTATTTATAAACTGAAGAAGAATTCAGTGAAGAGTTTTGACTAAAAAGGAGTAGAGGGGAGAATTTTAATGTGCTTGAAATAGAAGTAAAATCTTAAAGAAAAAAATGCAAATTTACAGTATTTTAAATGGTTTTAAAAAAAGTTGAGTGGCTCAAACTTGAAAGGACACCTTTTGTGTCAGATCAGATGAAGATTTTATGTTTACCAGGATGAGCGACCTTGCTTTGAAATGTCCTCTAACTTCAGCCTTCTGAGGATGGGCAGAGGACTTCAGTTCATCCAGGATCTTTCATCCATCCTATACACAGAGAAATAATAATACAGAGAAATTTAACTGAAAAAATAATAAAATCTTCCAGGAGCGTTGACTTCCATCATAGGGTTTATTGTTTATTTCATTTTGGCCAATTACTCTCTTCAGAAGTTTCTCTGGCATATTATGAAGACTAAGTGTTAAACCTGGGAGGTCGTTTAACTTGCAGCCTGTCAAGCACATCTTTACATTGCTGGTTAACGACTTGTGAACTTCATTGTCAGATGCTGCTTTGCGACTTTGCATCTCCCAGTTGATGGCTCTCTGCCATGAGCCGAGCAACTGCCGGGGTTCGAGGGTGCCTCTCGCCCTTGTGAAATTCAAGTTCATTCTTTTTCTGCTCCCCTCGCTTTCTCCCTGCAAATTTATGACTTGCTAACAAATGCGTTGCTCTTGATTCCCTCCTCTTCAGTGATCTTTAAGATCTCTCATTTCATAAGGAAGAGGCAGGTGGGTGATCTGCTTCCAAAAAAAAAAGAAGCTCCCATAAGCACGGCTTGTGTCTTAAGGTTGGCTATAAATCTGTCCAATTTCCGTTGACTTAATTCAGTCTTTTTTTGTCAAATTACATAGCAGTAATTAACTGCCCTAACCAAAACGTTTTCCTCAAGGTGCCCACATTCCTGTGAGAGCTGTAGGTTGTTGTACCCACACACGCAGGCAGCATCCTTTCATCATTCTTCATACAAATTGAGTATTTCCTCTGCTGATCTTTACAGCTGTTCTCCAAATACCATCCGCAATTAATGAAATATTCCTTCTCACCCATTCCTTCAAAAACCTTTGTCCAAGCTTGTTATGCCCTAGGAGGCTAATAACATTTATTGTACCTTTGCAAATTTTGGCTCAATCCTTCTTCCTGCTATAGAAAAGAAAATAGTCTTAAGGGCTTCTGATTTTCCTGTGAAGATAGATGTGGAAACCCAGGACTAGAAGTTACCAGGAGCATCCCTGAGTCCTTCGCTCTGCTTTCACAGAGCTCATGATGACATTTATAAACATACTGATTTCCATTTAAAAATCGATCGATCTGTCAGACTGTTTTACCCTTCCTGCAGCTTCCAGGAGGCTGCTCCAGAAACTGTCCTCCCTGGTGCTTCAGGAGGTAACGATAAAGGGGTGGGGTGGGCCTTTAGCAGAAACCACCCACGACCAAGCAGCACCATTGCCGTGACACGGTGCCAGCAAAGCCAGCATGTCTCCCTGCTCCTGCCACCAGAGCTGGTCCACTGCAGCTGCATGGGGCTGCATTGCGCTGATCTGGCACCCGGGAAATCAATAGTAGTCGGGGTGGGAGGAATTACAGTACGTTCCTAGTAATTGTGCAAATGCAAATTTATTACTCCAAAGTCTTCTCTAATGTAAATCCAGTGAGGTCAATGGAGTTAGAGCAAAACTGGCCATTCTGCTTTGTCTCTTATGCTCATTTTTATACTGATGGATAGCAGCTATTAAGAGAAAGGAACTTTCAAATGCCTGGAAATACACTAACCTGGGAAATGAGCTGCAAGGATGCCAGGAAACACTCTTTGTGCAGATGGGTATTCTGCCTAACCACAGCGCTCAACGTTGCCAAGAACCTCCACCAGCGTGAACTGCTACAGCTCCATCAGCGCTGATTAACAGGAGCAGAGGGTCCTGCCCTTTGGTTAAAACACGCCAGCCTGTTTGGGAGGAATTCCCGCTTTTGGCAAGTAACAGCATCTCCCTACATCAAGGCCTTGCTAACCTGCAGCTGCCCTCTCCAGGGATTGTGTAAGGTTTTCTGCAGTTTCCTGAGTTTGCTCCGAAAATCTTCTGCTGCTTGTGTAACCTTTCTAAGAGTTACACAAAAGGATTGTTTTCCTTAAGAAATCCTTAACTTATGCGCAGATAAACCGAGAGTCTAAAGGTTAACGTTGCTTCATCACTGCTGAAGTGAAATCAAAGATTTAAAAGGCCATTCTGCAAAATGATCTTGCATTTTTAGGGGAAAAAGTAAACTGTTATTGATTATAATAATAAGCTTTCGGATTGTGGTAATGGGATTTTTTTCATTCACCAGACCTGATGTTCTCCTTTCTCCATAACCATTGCAGTTCATCTTGGGACAGATACTCAGAAAAGCTGGGTTTTGTTCAGAAAAAAAGACTATTGAAAAGACTATTAAAGCATCAAAACATCTGTATAAACTTATGTCAAGATAGGAAGAGCTTTTACAATTAGGTAGGATAAAAACAGGACGTATTAAGGCTTTTCCTACTTTCTTAAGATCTTTTAATTGGCTCCATTTACCCAGGAAAGACAGTGTGCTACTTCAGTGCCTTTTCCCTTTTGCAGTGGTGTCAGCGAACCATCAGCCAGAGAAGCACGGTGGCTGAAAACAACTCCAGAGACCACTCTGTGTAGAAATACCCAGCAGCAGGGAATTGCCTAGATGACCAAGGCTGTATAGAGACTATCCAGCTTTATTAATCTGCTGACAGCCTGCCGCTTCTCACTGGCATCAGTGAGCAAGCGAGGGAAGGTGCAGCTAATTAATGCCTAGGCTAAATGCTTTCTTCAAATACTGTTTGAGACAGATTGCCCAATCTGAAACACCAGCCCAGTTTGAGTATCCCTGAAAAGTCCATGGTCAGGCAATTTATACAAATTCGGTATGTTTGAATGTGTTGTGCAGAAGGATGTTCAGGCTTCCTAAACACAAACCGTGGCCAACGTGTGTAATTGTGGGTCAGATACCTGCCAAAAGTTGAAGCCTTTGGCAGGATGAGAAGATAGTCCTCTCCATCGCTGATTTGAGATAGTTTTAGCTTGTATGAAACACAGACTCATAGGACTGGAAAATATGTCTGACCCCAGGCTGTATCAAAACATTTGTGACAGAGATTTGAATGGACTTAGGTGCAAGTCATCTAAGGTCAAGTTTCCATTTGAGAACCATTTGCATTAGCAGCCCTACCACCACGGTAACACAGAGGAAGAGACGCTAATGATGTTTAGCACATGAACATGGACAACAGCTATTTGCTACATCCTCAGGAATAAACGTAGATGAACTCATAACGAAGCCGTGCTTCCAATCCCTCCTCGCTGTGCAGGGTTTTTATAGAGGTTCACACAACATGCCTCACTGGGGAGTGAGATGATTTGAGATCTAGTTTGGACATAGTCAATATGGCAAAGAATACGTGATCTGTGTTAGTCAAGCTCACCTGACACAGATACAATTGCAACTCCTCGTGCAGTTTGGTGAATGAGCAGTGCATACCTGTCTGAAAGCCAGGCGTGCCTGCGCAGCCAGGCACAGGTTCCTCGCTGGAAAGCGGTTTCAGCAGAAAATATTCAGCCCTTACACCCATGTGTGGGTAACCTCAGCTTCCTTGACAGAAGCAGATGGGAGGTCCATGTGCTGCTATGTTAGAAATGTCTGTCATTCTCTAGTTTCTTCTCTGTCCTCTATCTTAGGTTATCAGGCGTGCTCTTCTCAATGCCAGTTAAAACGTAGGTGTAAAACACAGAAGGCACATTCATTTATAACTACACAGACTATAATTATATGTAGTCTAGGGCTTGTTTCCTGAACTAGGAAGGAGGAAAAATGGGTTAGGTGGGTGTGAGTAAAGTAACAAGCAGGAACATGTCTTTTAGAGGTTATGAAACTACCTTGATATCCCAGCATCAGAAATGCTGGCTAAGAACAAACAAATCGGAAAACTGCGTGCAGGCTGAGAGTTGGGAAAAATACAAGAGAATTGGGAACTGACAAGGGAATAGTAGCAAATTTCTGATCCAGCCTGGGAACTTACCATTGCAAGCAAAAATGGAGGAGAAATATGAGCTCACCGCTACAGCTTTGTTGCAGAAAGATAAATGCAATCTTGGGAATACCAGGTGAGATATTTCAGTGAGAAACAGGGACTTTAATGTCATTGTATGAAGCATCAGTGAGACCTCCTCTCATTTAATACTATAACTCCTTTTGATCATCCATATGCACTTCAAGATTAATTGAAACCAGAGCAGATGAAGGGAAGAGGTCTGAGGTGAACTGAAAGTCATTTAGGAAAGAAGATTGAAAAGCCAGTTCTGTGTAGCTCGGGGGGAAAAGGAGGCAAGAACCTTCTCCACAAAAATACCTGAGTAAGGAGTAGTGAGCAAAACAGCTACTGAAATGCGAGCCGATGTTGGTGCCAGAATGTGTGGGAATAAACTGGTGATGGAAATGACAGGAAGGTTCCTGACCATCAGGGGCATGGACAGTCTAGCAGAATCTCCCAGAAGGAGTAACAGGCAGAAAACACAAACACATTTTAAGTTGGAGCATGGTCCTTTCATGAAACGGACCATAAACAACATTGTGCCTGACATGGCAGAGAACTGGGCTGTATGATCCAGGCTCCTCCTGTGCTTCTAGCTCTAAATTGACTAACGGGAATAGAACAGCAGCAAAATGAGGCCTTTGGCCACTTGTTACTGGAGAACCGTGGAATATTTTCGCAGCAGTTGCAATGCCAGCAGCTCCAGTGTCCTGGCTAAACACCAACACATTCCTCTGCTATTTAAGTCCCCCCCTGTGGTTTTACTTAGTAATGCTACTCTTTGCTCCCTGCCCAAAAATTGTGGCACAATGCTGCTTTTTTGTGCTTAAAAATGTTTTCTATTTACTGAATTGCTCTTCAAACTGTAGTATAATTCACTCTAGGGTGTAACTGTGTTGCATTTTAACCTGCACAGAAATAGCATGCGCAAGTGTGGAGAGAGGATGGGAGAAAAAATAGCAATACAAAAATAATCCTTATGACAGCACTGAGCCCAAGTGAGCAATATTACCCTTATTTTACAGTAGGGAATTGCTGATTCTTTTAATCTATAAGCAAAAAGAGTCTGGAACCTTTCCCATGAAAACACAATAAGCAGGTGTGGTTTAGGCCTTTGCTATCAGCTGTAGCCTTAAAAATATCTCTGGAAACTTGATTTTGAACTTTAATTCATGAGCCTTTCAATGAAATTTAAAGTTGAATTCTGGCTTTCCGTCAAAATCAGAGAAAATTAATGACACTGGCCTAAACACCCTAATTTGCACTGGTGGAGGCAGGCTAGGATTTTGGAAGGGTATGAATTTCCCAGGGTGTATGTGTCAATGACTGTTAACCTGCATTACTGTTATTGCAACAATGCCTGGATCCTCCCGAACAAGAATAATCACATGTCCAATCACAGATCTGTATCTATGGATGGCAGATATTACGTAGAACAAGGTACCATTATTATTATTTATTATTATTATTATTATTATTATTATTATTATTATTATTATTATTATTATTATTATTATTATTATTATTATTTAATTCTTGTAACAAACACCGGAGCAGCTGAGCTGCTCCCACAGCTGCATTAAATATCACGACTAAAATATGCAATCCTTTTGTTATTTCATCTTCTGTGAGAAAAGTGGACTGTTGTGTTTCAACAGAAGATTTTAAGCACGTATTTCTCTGTAAGTATGTTGGAAAATACAGCTCACAAAATGTGCCTTGCTATTCCAGTTTTGCCTATATTCAGTAATGCAGCTGAGTGCACGGATACCTAAAGTAGCTCCAGACAAGATAGCTTGGCTCCTGGAGCTGTGCAGGTAGCATGGAGCAAAACATGGACTAATCTTCCCTAAGAGTGGGGTAAACTAGTCTACATAGAGCTCTGCCTTAGCAAGTTACTTGCAATACTTGGATAGATTTGGGTTAGAGATGGCTTGAGTAGAGCTGAATAAGCACAAGCCAAGTAGGCACATTTTCAAGGGCCTTCACCACCAGGACAAGAAAGCTGCCGAGATAAGAAATTTTCTAATTGTGCTGTGCCAGAGCCCTGGGAAGGGAAGGGAAGAGAGCTGCAGGAGGAAGAGCTATCCCTGCCAGAGCAGCGGGAACAGTGCTGGCCTCCCATCGCAGCTCCTTCACACCCTGTGGCACAGCTAGGCTACAGCCGCTCTTCCTCAGGGTGGGGAGAACTTGAGGTGTGCCCACCTTGACGAGCTGGGGTGGGCTGACAAGGACAAGGACCTCCTTTCCCAGCACCAGTATGTGTGCAGTGGTACCTCACGCAGCCTTGCAGAGAAGATGGAGAGATATGTTCTAGTGGTGGCTGTCAGAGGTTGCGCCAGGTGCAACTGGCCAGGCCCTCCTCTTCAGGACAGGTTTGTTGCAGAGGAGCTTCACAGGGTGGAGTGAAATTTGGTCTCCTAGATATCCTGGAGCCACCTCCTGGGGATAACGACTGAAATCTTGAACTCAGTCCAACATAGATGCAATGTTGTAGCCAATAGTGTGAAGAAGTGCTGAAGCACTTTGAAGTGATAGGAGTTTCCTTAGCACTAAAGGCTTTGTGTTCAGACATGCCGCTTTGCTGCCAGGCTGCCAAGAGGTGACAAAAGCACAAATAAGGCCAGGTCACTCGCTGCCAGGATGGAGGAGCCTCCTGACCAATTTGAGAGGAGACAGAGCTTTCCCCCCCTGCCTGGGGCAAGGGCACTCCTACACTAGGGGCTGCGCTGATTATCCCTGGCCACATTCTCCAGGAGAACGTACCAGCCCAAATTTCTGCAGATTCTTCTTCTACTCCTCAGACTCACTATCATTTCCTTTGGAGTCTATTTCAGGTGCCTGCTCCTCATCCATCACCAAATTCAGTCTCATCTGGGCTGCATCCGTGGCAGCGATACAGCAAAAGGTGTTGGTGTTGCTGACATGGAGAGGTGTGCCAGGCAGCCCCCGGGGATGTCAAAAAGGGGGCAGCAGGAAGGGCCAGCTGCTGCCAGAGCAGTGCCCCCAGCACCTCTGGGCACGTCCCACCACAGCAGATACAAATTTTATTTACCATGTTGCATTGAGCAGGTGCCACTTGTCCGGGACGAGGTGGCATCGCAGCGCCCAGGGTGCTGTGCAGCGCCACGGCTCTCACCAACGAGCCCTCTCCCTCCCAGCACGCAGGGGAGAAGAGGAAACTTTGCTTTCCCGGGGGACAAGCGGCCCGCAGAGAGCGGAGGGGCTGCAGTATCACCAAGGCCTTACCAAAAGAGGCAGCAGGCTGCCTCCAAAGGCTCCAGATGCCCCTTGGCCGCCCGGGGGACGGGGCACTGACTTCAGGCAGCTGCCTGCCTGCCTGCCCGCCCCTCCGGCGCCAGGAGCTTCAAGCCGGCAGGAGAGCTCAGGCCAGGAGAGGGAGCCGTGGGCCGCTGCCGACCGCGTAACCCGCCTCCTCCCTCCCAGCAGGACCCCGCAAACTGCGAGAGGGACATCGCGGCAGCCTTCCGCGTTAGGAACCCGCCTCTGCTCCCTCGCCGCCCGCCGCCTCGCATTCCCGCCCCCCGGCTGCTGCCCGTTCCCCGGAGTGACACCCCCCCCCCTCCGCATGGCTGGCGGGCGGGGGAACCCTGCCCGTCCGCCGAAGGAGCGGAGCCGGCGGGGAAAGGGGCGGCCGGTGAGCGCGGGGCGGAGCGGAGCGGAGCTGGGGTGGTGCGGACCGGGGAAGAGGAGGAGGAAAAGAGGAGGAGGAGGAGAGCGGGGCGGGCGGGACGTGGCCGTGGCCGTGGCCGTGCGCGCCCTCCGCGCTTTCAGGTGAGGCGCGGTGCGTGGGGCGGGAGGGCTGCGCGCCCGTTTCTGTAGGCGTGGGCAGCGGGAGGGAGGCGCGGCCCCGCGGCGCGACGGGACGGGGGCAGCGGGGTCCGGGCCGCCCCGGCCGTCAACTTCCCCGCGCTCGCAGGGAAAGTTTCAGGCGGAGGAGGCGGTTTCCAGCCCCAGCGGAGGGGGGCGGGCGGGCGGGCGGGCGGCGGCGGTGCGCAGCCGGCAGCAGCCCCCGCTCGTCGGCCGGCGGGGCAAAAAAAAGGAAAGAAAGCAGAAAAGAGGCTCGGGAGAGCCCGCGGAGCCTTCGCGGCAGCAGCGCGGAGCGTCCCCCGGCCGGAGACGCCTCTGGACGGTGAGAGCGATTGTGCGCGGCCGCGTCCAGCCCCGCCGGGCCGGGGGGAACGGGAGCGGGGAACGGGGGAGGCGAGCGGGCGCTGCGGCTCCTGTGCTGCTGCCGGGGCCCGGGGACCCCTCCGCTGTCCCTCGGGAAAGGAGGCAGCCGGTGTGAAGGCAAAGCTGAGCCGAGGTGCAGGACCGCAGATGCGTGTCTCCGCCGCTGCTGCAGCCGGGCTGGCCGTGCCTCCGGTACCCGAAGTGTGGAGTGGTTAGCTTAAATTCCCTCCTTTGGGCCAGGGAAATTTGGATATTCCTAGCTAGAGTGCTACATGCACCGACGAATGCAACTTTAATTTTCATCTTCATTGCAAATGCGTGAGCCTCTGATACCTGTTCTCTTCTGCTGTCAAACAGATCTTTGAAATGGAAGGGGGGAGAGGAAGGGGTCAGGCTTAAGCCGCAGCAGGGAAATAAAGTGGAAGAGACACGTCCAAGAAAGCAGCCTGAAAGTGATTAGATGCTGGCAGCAAGATGTCTTTTGCTGTGTATTTGTTGGGGACAGCAGCCCCCTTATGCGAAGCATTTTGGGGACGGTATCTGGATGGAAACTGGATGGTGGGAATGCTTTCCTGAAAAGGAAGAGGGGGGGAAAAAAACAGAACCCGTCAGGGCTCCAGTGCTTCAGGTGGCCCTTTTCTGCGCCAGTGTCACTTCCCTTCGTTACAGCGGCAGTGCTTGTTCCTCAGCCTGGGCTGGTTTCTCGGAGTGTGTCTGTACGGTGCTTGGCACAACGGGATCCTGGTCTCAGGGCCTGAGGATGTTACTGTAAACTGGATT
The DNA here is from genome assembly GCF_047370975.1 of Nipponia nippon. Taxonomy (NCBI): domain Eukaryota; kingdom Metazoa; phylum Chordata; class Aves; order Pelecaniformes; family Threskiornithidae; genus Nipponia; species Nipponia nippon. Next base: position 13,793,474 of record NW_028262391.1, read on the forward strand.
ATAGATACACTCTCGCATGCAGGCTCTCTCTTTCAGTCCTAGCCTCTGCTTTGTAAATAGCTGGTTATAATGCTTGGATAAAATTCTGTTTTCTTTTACAGATCTTCTTTTCTTATCAAATGATGGCTTTTGTTGCATGCATTTAGTTTTGTTGTCCTAAGAAGGCCTTTTTACTTCTGGATTTGGGAGATTGCAGCAAGCTCCTTATCTTTTATAAAAAAATATTTGCTATGTAATTAAAAAGTACTATTTTCCTGACACTCCATTTTTAACTCAGGCCCCTCTTGGATAAGCAGAACCATTACTGAACTTACACTTCCATACACAGAAGGATTGTGGGGTATTATTTATTAACTGTGCTGTGGAGAGTCCATATCTCATAACTTAGAGGGCCATTTATAACGGGTTGCTTTTGGCAGCTCCAGAAGATTTACTTGCTGTCTTGTGCTCCTTGCAGGAACAGCCTCTCCTGTGTGCATGGAGAGCATCACTCCAGCCCAAGGGCTTTCTGGAGGGAGGGCTTGGTGCTGGGAAGGGTCCTGCTTTCTGCTTCCATTGCCTGCTTGGCTGTGGTGAGCGGGGAAGGACAAGCAGAAAGGATTAAGCTCTTGAAGTAGGTGCGGAGTTGTTCTTGTCACTGGGAACACCTTCTCTGTAAGAGCGGTTAAGGATGCAGAATAACACAGGTTGTGGAGAGTAAGGCTGTGAGGACTTGGGCTGGTGGAAGCGTGCAGGGCACCGAAACGATCAGGAGACATTAAGCTGGGAAGGTGGGAGATGCTTCATGGAGGTGAAGCAGAGAGCCGTGGGCTTTGAGGTTAAGTTTCTAATACAGGGCCTCTGTGCAAGGCAGAGGGCAGGTGTACGTGCACGCAGCCCTGTGACCTTCTTTCCATGTCTCTGGATGTCGCTTGAGTTCAAAGTGGCTATGAAGAGCTGTGCTTGCTGGAGTTTGCCCATGCCTGGTCCCTCCAGCATCTGTGAAGCAAAGCTTGTGTTTGAACACATCAGGGTTCTCTCCTTCCAGACCTCTGGGGCTCTGCGCAGGCATCCTCCATCTAAGCATTAGCTAGTGTGCAGCGGGGAAGAGTACTGCACTGGTCCGGGCTTGAGCAGGCTCGTACCCTGGGTCAGGTAGCGCTACCCCAAAGTGCCTCGCATGAACGCATAGGTAAGAGAGACTTCGGAGGGTTGGAAGAGCGGTGTGGCGGGAGGTTGGATGGTGCCTGGATACGTGGAGGGATGGGGAATGCCTCCTTGCTGGCCCCAGTGCTGTAATTTTATGCTCTGAAATATGCATATAGGAAGGAGGAAGCAGAGAGAGCTCGTCCCAGCTTTGTTCCTCCAATACCTGCATATGCCAGATGCCAGCACTAGGGAAGAATCATTTCACTCAATAAGAGGCCAGAACATGTTTTTTATTCCTTCTTCTCACTTATGTTTGGATTTTTATGTTGGTTATTTTGGCAGGCCCATGATTCATATTCCTTTCCCCATCTGTCCTGGGTCCCCCACTGTTGTCAAATATCCTTGCATTTCAGCAAGATTCTGACTTGCAAAAACTTACCATGAAGATAACCCTTGCAGCTGGCAGTGTGGGAGAGGAGGTGTCCCAGCTTGGCTCTCGGAGCACAGGTTGCGTTAGCAAGGTGGACAGTTAGGAAGATTATAACCAGCATGCAAATGTGTTTGCATATCTGTGAGCATCCATGCTGTCCGGTCTTTCTTTTCATCCTACAGCAACGGGGAATGCTTCTGGAATAAAAATAGATATATGGAAAAGCCTATATAAGCTGAAATCTGTGAACAGCGCCACATTATCTGGGAACTGAAACACTTTCTACAGTGGAGCTCGCAGTTCAGACATTGCCTGCTCTCCTCCTTCCTCCCCTGCCTTTCTCTTGATGCAGCTCATGGATTTCACTGTCCCCATAAGCAGATCCAAGAGCTATCTCCTCTGTGCTGCCAGGCTGATGCAGCCCGGCTGGTAGCATCTCTACGCAGTGTGTGAGAGCTGGTGCTCCTCTGGCTGCGCGAGGTGGGCCAGATGCAGAGCCGAAGGAAGGCAAAGCTGGCTGTCACGCTTGCCACGCGTGAGCTGAACCCCTCTCTTCCCCCAGCTCTGCAACCTAGGTGTAGCTCGGGGGCCCATGTGCAGGTGGGTTTCTTTCCCTCCAGGGTTTGTAACTGCTTTGTTCTGCACTGCCAGCAAAACGTATGGCTGAGATTTGGTCACTGCTAAACTGGAACAAAACAGCTTCTTCTTTTGGGAGGTATTTTAGGATTTCTACACGCCCCCCCCCCCCCCCCAATGTTTTCGCAAAGCAGAAGGCTAATCTCACGTTTCTCAGCCACAGTTTTGTTACGTGTAGGGCTTTTGTAAGCAACTGCGCCACACATACGCTCGGAGAGAGTGCAAAAAGGAAACTGATTCGGGGAAATTAGTTCAGATGGTGCCTACGCTTTTGGGAATGTCAGCCTTAACCAGCTCGCTTCCTACCTTCAACCTCAGAGGTCCCGATGAGACACATGCACAGATCATGATATTCATAAATTCAGAGTCTTATTTGACAGAAAATAAAATACAGGAACATGAATGTACAAGTGTACATATTTTGTTATAGAGTTCCTTAAAAATAGTTGTTGGTAAAAGAGGATTTCTACTACAAGCAAAGAATCATATCTTTAGTCAGTCCTTGTTACTTTAGCAACCCTCAGTTTCATCAAATGGGGGCTCTGTCCCCAGGAATTCCTCTGACACAGGTTTCCCCTGAGTCTGGATGATTATCCAATTACAATTTTAAGAAAATTACAGCAAGGATAACTGGCTAAAGATAGAAGTCTCTGAGAGCGTTAGGGAAAGTGGAGGAAAGAGTGTGAGAGAGTGAGAGCTTCACTTTCTTGTATGAGTAAAATGAGGAGAATTATACTGGTCCTTAACTTTTGCAGTGTGTGGAGTCAAGCTCCCTGGTTTTGGGTTTGGTCAGTCTGTCTTTCTTTCTCTCTCCTCTCTTTTCTTTCTCTCTTGTCTCTCGTGTTATGTGCCAACTCCCATATTTATATGAAAAAGTTACGTTGATTCTTATGGAGCCTTTTTAAATTTACATATGTTAACAAAAAGGGACCATTAACTTAAAAGATCTGTTAGGGCAAAGAATAAGAGATTGCCAGGAATCCTGGGCTGAATCAGGGGAGTGGTAGGTGGCTCCTTCTCCTGGGAGCACCAGAGAGCCATCACCTTGGCAATCCCACCCAGAGCAGGGTCACCAAGAGCTGTGTGGGTCAGCGGGTTGTGCGGGCTGGGAGCTCTGTGTTACAGCCTGGCAGTACCATGGTAAAAGGCCGGTCGTTAGCTTGGTGTGAAGCGCCGTGGACAGTTTTGTTGTGCAACTGGAAGGCAAAGATACAACATGAATCACACATTTGCACAAATACTTCAGAAGCCTTTTCAGTTTTACTAAGCCAAAGTGTTATTAGAAGAGTTCTTTAAAAAAGAAAAAGTAAATTTTAATACCTCTTTGTGTCTTTAACTAGAAAAGCTGCTGTGTGCTTTGTTTGGTTTTTTTTTTTCCTTTTTTCCCCCTCCCGATTTTGCTTAATCCCTTGCATGACTGAAATAAAAGTGTAATGGAATATCTTGGATCTCTTAGGCCTGATCCTGTCCCCTCATAGGGATGTGATATTTTCAGATGTTCAGAGGGCGATTCTTATATATTTGATTAACTTGTGTGTAAAAAGCTTGCAAAACTGTGACCTAAATGTTTATCCTTAGTGCTGACAGGATGCTGTAGAGCTGTTTAACTATATATTTATAACGATTACGCTGCTTGGCGAGGAAGACATGACGTTTTCTTCTCAGAGGGAATTTTTGCTTTTATTTTTGCCTTTTTCTGCCTGTGATTTGTGGTTATAGTTGCCTTTCTTTATAATTTTACCTTTTGTCCTAGATGTAAACAAAGAGCTAATTACAGTTAATCTCAGTGCAAGGGAATGGAATTTTTAAAGAGTGAAAAATAACTCCCATCTGTTAGGTTTTGAGTGGTGTTTTGGGGTTTGCCTTCTACTCGGAAGGAAGCCAAAACTTGCTCAATTTAAAGTTTTCCTTGCAATATTTAAACTGGATTTTTAATCATTTAAAAAACAAACAGAAATGGAAATAGCTTTTCAAATTAAGTTTGGCCATGTTCTTAACATGCTGGCTCCTAAAACCTGAACAGCTCTGTCCTATTCCTACTGAAATAAGTTGAAATCCCACTACCAAATTCTATAGGAACAGGTTTGAGACCTTATTCTGGAAAAGCATCTATTTTTCATAGTAGTATATTGCATTTCTGTGTTTTCTGCCTGCTGGGGCTCCATGTGCCCAACCAACCAGCCCCAAAATGACTTGTTCTGAGGGAACTGCTGCTTAAGTAGTTACTATTTAAGACAGGCTCAGAACCCAAGTTTTCTGTGGTGGGTATGTGGTACATTTAGCCCCATCAGCTCCAGTGACTGCTGAGCTCAGGGAATTAATCTATACTTTGCACTCATATGGTATCTTTCATCTCAGCATCTCTAAGCACTTTAGAGACATTAAGATGCACAGCTGTGGTGCGAGGTGGGGAGAGGCTGTTATAAAAGTGGCTGGGGAAACAGAGGCACAGATTTCAGCAGCCTCTCCTAATGCGCTCAGTTCAGGGGACTGCTGTTTATAAGGTCTCTGATGTCTGATTATCAGGGAGGCACTACAATTTTTCATGCATTACAATTGGTGAATGATGCCTCTGTAGGTTTCATGTAGATTAACCAGAAACTCATATGGCTACCCTAAACTAGTAGACTGTTCTAAAATACTCAACCTTAGAGACTTAGGGGAGCATAGTAAACGGCAGCAGCAGGAGCCCAAATTTCTAGTGGTTTTGTTTTTGTTTTTGTTTTTTAATCAGGTTAGCCCTATTGCAAAAAGCAAATCTCACAAGGAACCAAAAGTAAAACCACCTCATCTCCGTCCCACCATAGTAACATCCAGGGCCCCACCTACATAAATTTTTCAGGAATCTGTTGATTCAAAGCTCTGGGATCTGTAGAAAATTCTTATTCTGACAGTAAGAGCTGTACAAATTCTCTCTAATACAAATAATTGGATTTGTTCTGTTGAGGAATAGCAGCCTCCCCCCTCTTCCTTCAAGCACAGACACCTCCCAGCCCTTGTTTATAAGGAGGGATCCGGATAACGGGAGGAGGATGCATGTGTTGCTGCCCAGCATGATAACACTGGCAGGCTGTGAAGGGCGTGTAGGGCACCAGCACAAATGTGCTGTCGGATCCCAAAGTGCGTTGCTCTAGCAAACTGTGCTGGTTGCAGTTGAGCCGGACAGGGCTGATGTGTTGGGGTGACTGAAGGACGTGGCAAAACTCAGACTCTGCTGGCCTAATATTCCCATGGGCTCGGTTGTCTTTTCCCCCTTCTCTGTCCTCCTGCAAAAATAGCTTCAGCCTCAGTGCATTTACCTTTCTTCACCTTCCTTGTTCTCTCTTGTGTTGCTGTGCAGACTTTAGGGAGACTCTGTTTAATTCTGGCTCCTTGGGAGGTTGTGCGTACACAGATACCCCTGACCCGAGGCCATGAAGAGGTGGGAATGCTTTTCTCCAGGCTTATTGTGTCCTCCTCTTCTCCCTTTGTACAGGGGAGCTGCATCTTGGGATTTCAGCCCTGCTCAATAGCCCTGGGTTGTGCCTACCCAGGAAGGCAATGTTTTCCCCTTTCTAAGCTTTTTTTTCCCCTTATCTGCCAGGTGTAATGACTCTGTAGTTGTTGACAAGAAGGGTCAAAGAGCAAGAGGGGAAACTCAACCCAACTTTCCCTAGACACTCAGTGATTGCTTCCTCTCAGTGCAGAGGAGAGCCAGCCCAGGGCTAGGGTCAGTGCAGATTTGAGAATATGAAGGCATCCGCTTCCTGGCATTGGAAGTGCTCAGAAATGAAAATTTTGGAGCCTTTTTTTCAGATTTTTGGCCCTGTGCAGCAGGGTTTTAACACATAGCAGTATTTCCTCCTGTCGCTGCTCCTTGTAGCCTTTGGAAATGTCAGCAGCGCATATATTGCCTTTTGTTTGTAATTCAGCTGGAGAAATGAATTCATTGCCCTCATGAGATCAATCATATTCTCCCCAAATAATTAATATTGATGACAATCACAGCATACTGCTGCCTGCAGCTCCTTCTCAGCCTTCCCACTGTGTAGGTGCTGTGGGTCACAGAGCACAGCTTCTTGCAGGAGACTCCTGGATTTGAAAATTCAGGGTGCTGTTGTTTGAAGCTTGAATTTAGAGCTGCACTGATGGGGTCAGTGCAGGCAGAGCCCAAGCAAGTTCCCTGTGATGGCACAACCTAATATTACCAGAAGGAAATGTTAGAGACATGGGGAGCAAATGTGATACACGTGACAGGGGAAGGATTGTCTCATTCTGTTTCTCTTTCCCTCCTTTGTTTCTGTCTGTAGCTGGATTTTTCTAATTCCCTTTGCAGAATCCAACTGTACTGTGCTGACCAGGAAGGGGCAGGCATGCAGAAGAAAGTTGCTCTGATAGTCACCAGGAGGACCAAGTGGGTGGGTTGGGAATGTGGAGGCCCATGGGAGGGCTGGAGGGACCTCCAGGAATCTGCTTGTAAATGGGGCGCTGTCCTGGGAGAGGCAGGTAACTCCTGGGCTTTCAGTGGCTTTGCTGTTCCTTTTTCTATTGCTTTAAATTTTGCTGTGGATTAATATGTAAAGCACACTTACAGAGCAGCACTGTCTGAGCTGGGGGAGAGGGAATGAAGCATCTTCATGTCTTATTCTTGTTTGCTTTTTCTTATGAGGCTAAATGTGATTAAATTAACATGATTAATGTAAGTGCCAGGTGTGGAAAAACTGTGTGGCCCAAACTTGAAAAAGAAAAACTCGGCTGATTTGCCTTTACCCTTGAGCATGCAGCTCATCCCAGGGTACCCAGACTCACTTGAGGAAATCCTCCTTTTATGTCACAGGGAGAGTTAGAGATCAGGTCTTCATCGCTGGCAGCAGCATGGGTAAACCTGCTTGCGGTGCTGGAGACGCTGCAGTCTGCCTGGGGATTTTGTGGCAATGGCACAGTAAAAGAGAATGCTTGGAAAGGGGGGTGAAACACAGTGATGTTGTGCTCTGGAGCATGGTAGTGCTTGGAGGCTTTTTGCCTGCTGTGTGCCTCTCTGAGGGAACAAGAAGGGGAAGATGTTGGCTGAATGTAGAGCAGTCATCCTGGGAATCTCGTCTGCAAGCTGTAAGGGAAGGAGATGAAGTGAAAGAGCAGGTATGTAGCTGGCAGCAAGGGCTTGAACTTAAGAAAAGAAACTCTTGGAGCATTTTTTGAGTCTGAGAGCCCATTGCAGCTAGTGCTCAGCAGGGCTGGGTGCAGCCCCTGTTGTGATGATGGGGATGTGCAGTGGGGCTGCAGAGCACTTGCTGTGCCAGGCTGGGCTTGCAAGGAGACTCCTCTCCTGGGAAAGCTGCCCTGGAGTTCAAGAGTCCCAGGCTGGTCCTGTGAAAGGCAATAAGCCCAGCTGATAAACCTGTTTGAGTCTGCATTGTATTCTCTGGATTTAGAGAGTGGGGCTGAGCTAGCTTGGGGTTGCTGCTGTGCAATCTGTTGCACAATGTGGATGTGCTGCTATGTCCACAGGGACAGTGGAATAACCTCTTAAGGAGGGCAGTGGAATTGCTTACATCTAAAAGCCATTAAAAAGGTCAGGAGGCAGAATGTATAAATTAAATGCTCGTTCTCAGGTGTCTCCAGGTGCTCCATGAGAGCTAATCAGGACTTCTCCAGCGAGGGAGGAATCTCACTCTGGATTCCTTAAGTCTCCTCAGGTCTTTGAGCCGTGTTGGTTGCACATTTCTTTTTTTCTGTGCAAAGATTAGTTTGTCAGTGTATTTTCCGGTAGCGCAATATGTGGGTATTTCTCAGAGCTCTCCTTTCACTATAACATCGCCATCCAAAATAGAAGCATTGTGTCTGGCTTCATGGAAGGTCTCAGCTCTCTTTGAAGCTCTGTTGGAAGCTTTTCATTCCCTGGCTATTCAGACTTAAAAAATAGACTATCTTGGCTGGATACCTTTTGCTTGAACACAGAAGTGCTCTTGTAGATTGGTGTTTGAACTGCTTGGTGGCCAGCGTGTATGCATTTGTAATCCATGCTGTTTGATTTCATAGCTGTGGCTCAACCTGCCCCTCTCCAGCCCACTCCACAAATCTCTTGGTGATAGTCCCAGCTGTTTATTTGTCTCTTGCCCAGGTGTGCATATATTTCAGAGAGGTGACAGATTATTGAGCTAGTTTATTTTAAATGTATGAAATGCAGCGTGCTCTGCCTGCTAAACAGCTGCCAGAGTATAATCAGCGGCACCCTGGGCTCCAGCAGAGCAGTGTGCAAGATCTGTAGCATTTCTGCTTTGCCGAGCCCTGAGAGGACCCCAGGAGAACTGAAAAGGAGAGGAGGGGATACTGACTTTCTTCAGAGATATTTTCAAGCCCCCCCCCTTCTCTCCACATGTCTAGATTGCACTTTTTTCCTTTTCTTTTGAAGGGGGAAAAATAGCTTCTTCCTCTGAATTCTGATTATTAGTGTTAAATCTGTTGAGCCAAAAGGATGCTAGGAGATGGTATCTAAGTGCCAATAGCGGATCATGAATTCCCTGCCTGGCAATTGCCTCCATGTCCCAAGCATTGGCACTGGCAGAGGCAAACCTTGCACTACCAAGGTAGCTCCCAGAAATGGCTCACTGTTAATGAATGTCTCCCTGCTTTTCCCCAAGCCTCTGACCTCGAGGTGGGGCTCCTGCCTGCTCTGCCCATGGCAGCTCTTAGTGCTCTTTGAAGGTCAGCCTTGCTCCTGCAGTTTGCACTGCTGTGTTGGAGGAGAAATAGCTTGGGACCACCTCCTGGAGTGACACACTGCTGGGTTTGTTCATTCCTGTGTTGGGGATTTAGTAAAAAGTAATTAGAAAAAAGCCAGCAGACTGCAGCCCTTGGCCTGGATGTGCAGTACAGGAGGCCAGGGAGAGGCAGAGGTGGGTGATGGGCAGTAGAGCCACCTCAGATGCCTGGTGTCATGTCCTCAGCTGGCAAAGAGCTGGCTGAGCCACTGACTGAGAAGATTGTTTCCAGGTTTTCTTGGTTTGTTTTGTTTTGGTTGTTTTGTTTTTTTTTTCTTTCTTCTGGGTACTCAGTAGACCTGGGTGTAAAGCTGCGTGTGAGCACCGTAGCTCCCCAGTGCCGGGAGCCTGTGCTTCCCAGTCCTGTGTGACAGGCCAGCTCTGGCCAAGGAAGACAGAAGATGATTTGTGCTAGTGATGGGGGACACCTCTCACCAGAGCAGCTTTCCATCTGACTCCCACTAATTTAATTGTTTTTTTTTTCCCTCTGCAAAAAGCAACTAACATTTGCTGTGATTCTAGCTAGTGACAAAGTTTCAATCTGCTCAAATCTAAATGTTTTCCTTGGTTTTAATGATATAAATTACTTTTATAATAGAAACATCCCAGAACAAAATCCTTTCAGCCCACTCTGTTGTCAGGCATGCAATAGCCTGGTGAGTGCAGCTACCTCGGGAAAAGTGAGACTTCAGCATCAATCTCGCAGGTCCCTGCCTTGAATGTGTCGCCATTAGATGCGCTGATTGGGTCACCCTTACGGCTCCTGCAGTATCCCTGATTGCAGGCCAGGTTTCAGCCCTGGCTGATTCCTGCTGAAATGTGCCTGGCTGTTAGGGAGCTACTGCCAAGACAAATTGGGCTCCCTGCCCTTAGGAGAGATGCAAATGTTTTTCTGAGGATAGCGTTGGGGGCCCTTTGGTCAGCGTGCCTGCGTTTGAAGTGATGAGTGTGGCGTAGCGTGCAGGAGAGCAGGGAAAGTGCACTGAGCTGCTTATGGTGTTCATCATCAACTTGCGGCTGTTTTCCTCCCCATTCTGTTCCTTGAAGCTGTCTGGGAAGGAAAATTTTAATGAACATGCTAATTCCTCCTGGGGAGAAAAGGCTGGACTTCTGAACCTGTTGCCTGTGTTTTCTACCCACGTCTCCAGAGATTTCAGTGTAACGTTACGTTGCTCAGGAGGTCTGTCCGCAGGACCGGCCAGCTCGCTGCAGGAGTGGCCCTGCTTTGGGCAGGGGCACGAATGGAAATGCCAGTGCCGTAGCAAAGGGCGGTGCCGTGCAGTGCCCAAATGGCCTCCGGAGGAGAGGCAGGGTCAGAGAGACACTGCGCAAATCCTGGCTAAGTGGCACCAAGATGGTTTCTGCTACAGTAATTCCACCCTTTGTCTGACTTACTCCTGCACATACTGAAAAGCAAAAGTGTTTCCTGAAGGGCTGAAGGGCCTTTTCCCACTTTCCATTAGTGTTTTTGCGATTACTTTTCTGCAGCTGCTTTTGCAGGCTGCCCTTTGTCTGCCTTTTGGATTCTTTGAATTTACTTGGACTGTACGTCTATTTTCCCCATAAGAAAACCCAGCAAACTCATCAAGCAACCTTCTCCAACGCTGCTGCATGATGATGCAGGGACCCAGGGCTCGTGGGCATGCAGTGATGTTGGAGCAGAGGAGCTGTGCCCCTTTCCTGAGCGCCAGCCCTACTCTGCAGCCCATCAGCCTTCAGCCCCAAGTCCACATGGCATAGAAGCAAAGCATTTCCTAAGGTAGCCCACCCTGGTTTTTGCTAGCCTTCCTGTGTCTGCATCCCTTTTCCTGGGGCCAGTCCTGTGTTGTCGAATGCTTTTGACTCAGAGAGGCTTGGAACAGAATTACAGAAAGAAAATAATACCTGCTCTGGTCGGTGTTATTTTTTTCCGCTTTCTGAAACTGCTTTATTTTAAATGCCCTTTCAGCCAGAGCACTTAGTGGCAAGGTTTTGAAGGGTGCTTTTGTTCTGCATGCCATAGCGTGACTTCTCAGTGAAAAGCAAAAAACCTGTCAGCTCTCCCTAGGTGCCTGTGGTTAGGAGGGACAAAGGCGTTTTCTTGGAAAACACGGCATTGTTCTGCAGAATTGGTACAGTGTCTTTGAGAATAGGTGTACGGTAGTTACTGTGAGTGCAGCTCTCTTCGTTAATTATTTGACATCTGTCTTGGGTTTTATAATCATTTGGAAAGCTTTGCAGGGTCCATGCTGCTAAAGGCAGGAGAGAATGATTCCTTGTCTAGGTCTGTTTGGGAAGGTTGTTTTATTAAAATGTCTTTTATATGAAAATATTCATGTTTTATTAAAAGATGTTTTATATGAAAATACTCATGTTTTTTTCTGACATAAAGGCCACTTCTGGCCAGTATCATATGAAAAACCAAACCTTTCCACCACCTCTGCTTTTAAGAACAGGAGACACTTCCATGACTATGTTTCCCCCCACCCCTCTTTTCTTTGCTCCCCAGTAGACAGAAGGTAAAAGTTTGAAGAAGAAAATGCTCAGGAATGAAAAGGAAACAATTTCTGATTTGAAACAAAACGAACATTTCAAGTAAGTTCCCTAAAAAAAATTCCAGCAACAGCAGTGATAGATTGTTTTCCCCAACTGCTCTATGAATTATTATTATTAAAATGTTAATTTATGGAGGCATTAAGAACACCTCAGAGTATATTGGTCTCATGAGAAGTTCCTGGAGCAATGAAGATGTATCAGAGCTCTCCAGCCTTCTTCTGGCTGCTCTGATTGCCTGCTTTCTCGCTGTGGTGTGATTTCTGAGCTGGTACGCTCTTCTGCTTGCTGATTTTATTCCTGCCTCCCTTTAGTGTCTGCTTTTATTTTGTTTGCTCGTGTACTAGAGGTGAGGTCTGTGACCTTTTTGGGTGGATGCAGTTGGGTGAACTCCTCCGCTGCAGCCTGGGGTTTGCATACTCTGACCGCTGGCTCCTTTGGTTGCAGCCAGAGATGCTGGTGTTTTCAGTGCAGCCATGCCAAATTGTGCAAGAAGTTAATCAGACACCACTGGAATTGCATCATATACAGGCAAAATGGCAACATGCTTTCTGATGTCATGAAACAAAGAAGCGGGTTGCTGGAAAAGGCTGAGAAAGCTCTTCTGTTCCTGGCAAGACTGCAGTGGGTTGTAGTCCTGTGGTGTCATGTTCTTAGGGCATTACAAAACCCACTCCCTCCCTCTCTGGAACTGAATGGGGGCAATGCTCATTTCCTGGTGTCGCTGGCAGAATCACGTTATCCTTCCTGAAATGGGGGGAGACGATGACATTGTGTGACTACAGGACTGTTGTGGCAAGACCTTTCTCTTTGGGGCGCATCACAGATTTCAGGCCATTTAAAGCAAGGCATCAGAATGCCAGCAGCACTAGTATGTAAGAATTGGTCCTTGTGCTGTGTTAGTAGCACAAACCATTAGATCCTGTGGCATTAATTGAATTTTTTGGAATAATCATATGCTACAGGAATGGAGCTGGACTGCAGAAACCATCCTGCCCTACAGTCCTCTCCTTCTTCATTGTGTGTGCGAGCTCCCCATTTCTTTAGCAAAGGGGGGATCCTCTTCCTTCATCTTAGCTGGCAAATGCTGGCGTGGTCAGGGCATCCAGGAGGTTGTGATGACTCTCCTTGACCAACCCTTGACTGTGCATGTGCCTTCCATGGCTTCTTGTATTTTATATAGTGTGAGAGCAGCCAGGGCTGTGGTCAACTGAGTCCCATTCCTGTAATGGGGAAATTGCTGTAATCTGACAGGCTCTGTGTCCGTCTGTCTCCACTGATAAGATCTCTGGAGAGCCTGGAATGAACCAGAAGTAAATCACGCTGTGCAGGGCTTCTTGCTCTACCCAGCTTTAAAATCAGAATTTTCCTACTAGCAGGCAGAGCGTGGAAATCTTAGATACCTTGCTTGTGGGAATGGAGACCTGGTGGTTCTTTGAGACAGTTGAAAGGAGCGTGTTCCTATGAGCATAGTTAATGCATGTAAATATTAGCTCGCTGCAGAGTTCATGTATCACTGAGTGAAACGTAGTAGTTTATTTTGGCCTCAGGCCACGTAAATGGCCTTGCTCTAAACAAGAGAAACTCATCCAAAGTCAGTAGTTGTCCCTGCTTGCTTCAGGGCTGAATTCAGTCTGATTTGTGCAAAATGCAGGAAAGAATCACTGGAAAATAAGGGTGAGTTAGGACACGCTGTGCATTTATCTAGTGACAAATGGAGAGGGAACCATGAGGGATATTTATTATGGAAATGATCCCCGCACTGCTTACACTCCCTCTCTTCCAGCGTCTGAATTCCCAAAAGTTCCTAAATCTCCACCAAAAGTGCAGCATGTTGGCTCTGTCTGTCTAATCTGATGGCATAAAGATGTTTTCTTTCTTCAGCATTTCCAGAGAGTAGGGGTACTTAATTTTGTTTCCTCCCTATGGAGTTGTCTTAAGTGACATTGAGAGCTGGTTGTAGATAGCAATAGAGGAGGGTTTGATTAGCAGCTGGCATTTCAGTTTGGATGAAGGAGGTAGGGGACAACCAGGCCTCTCAGCTGGACCCCAGGGAAGAAAACTCACCACCTTCCCAGCTTCTTGCCCATTTCTGAAGGCCTTATGGCTTCTGAGGCAAGCTGCAGCCCTTTGAATGGACCATGCAGGGAAGAGCAGGCTTGCTCTGGATTTCCTTTGTCTCTTAGAGATGAGCCCAGCAGAGGGAAAGCATCGTACAAAGGCTTTTCAGATGCCAGCATTGAAAAGGAAGGGTTCAATATCCGCTGCTGGATTTTGAGTAGTGCAGTTCACACGTCCTGTTCTTGTTAATCTCTGCAATCTGTGCAATCGTAGGTGCTCTCTGCTTATGCTCGAAGCCCTTCTGCGTAATGCATATATTATAGACAGGTTTATGAGGGACATGTTTAAGCAAGCTTGGTGGCTTCTCTCCCCGCCCTTTTAGCACACCCTGATGGAGCAGATTTCCCTGTCATCTCATGAGCGCGCTCCTGACAGTATCACCATGCTCATTACCGCATCTGCCTGCCGAACTGAGATGCGTTGATGAAGTTCAGCTTTTTAACCGTCTCTTCTTCCTTTGTGATCTGACAGCACCCAGGAATATCAAATGCAGCCTTCGCCCCATTAATGAGAGCATCTAGTAAATGTCAGCTTTCGTGATTACCAGCTTATAAGTTGCATCCTGGAAAACCTAGAAACCCAGGGAAATCTAATTCTAGAGCGTGAGCGGCTCTGAGAGCTGAATGCCAGATACCTGAGCAGGCAGCAAGTGAAACTCTGGCAGTGTACATTTATCTCAAATTACAGGAAATTGTGCTCTGTCGTGGGAACAAAGGAGTCTGGGATTGTTTTCTGCCTATCAGTGCTGCTTTGAAAGTAGGAACTTTTGTTCAGATCATTTCTGAAAAGTGTACAAACCTGGCACTTAGTTTGGCTGGAGAGAGCTGGTGGAGCGATGTCCTGCTTTGACCTGCCTGCAGGAACAGGGTGAAGCAGTCAGGACTCTGGCAGCTGGCCTCTTCGCAGGTCGCCAGCAGAGCTTGCAAATCGGACTGCACCGGCGTGGTTGTCACACCGAACTGTCAGAGGTGTGTTCAGCGCAAATGTGCTTCAGCCACTGCTCGCCATCGCGAGTGCTTTCTCCACTCATTCTTAGAAATGAGTGTGTGTGCTGGCAGAATGAGGTCTTGGCAAAGGATCTTAGTGTTTTGGGAGTCAAAACTTGGGATTCCTAGCCTGCAAGCACCTACCTGATTCCTTGTGCTCATGGACATAGGCTATTCCAGTGACTTAAGTCAATGAGCTTGGCTGTCCTCTTCTGAGCCATCACATCCCAGGCTTGGAGAGCTTATGCAGCTGCCTGCAGGCAGGACAATGCTGCCATACAGATGCTTTTCTTAAGGAATCTTAATGAAATAAAAAAAAGAACATACCAGAATTAAAGGATCATTGGGTGGGCAGAGGAATAAACACAGACACTCAGAGTTAAAAAATTGTCTGTAGTGATGAAATAGTGTAAAATAACCAGAACCTCTGTGTGTGCTTTGTCTCAGCAGGATGAAGATGGTCGGTGCCCTGCTGGTTACGCTCTGGCTGTGCATGGTCACCCTCGGCAGCGGCTCGGGTAAGGCATGCGATAGGTCTGCCTGCTTATGGCGGGAAGAGCTGATCGGAGGCTGGAGAAAGAAAACTGGCTGTAGGGATTTTTAAGCATTTACAGTATTCCTGGATGAAATGGTCATGTGTAAAATACTTCAGCAAAATGCATGAACATGATGTTAGTTCTGTGTGGGTGTTGTTTAATGCTCATGTATAGAGGCTATGAGCATGGTGTAAATGAGTGCATTAGCAAATAGCAATAGGCACCACCTCGACCTAAAAGTGCTTTGCAAATTCAAGCTGCCCACTTGGTCAGTATTGTTATTCCCCTTCTGCGAGGGGTGAAACCAGGGCTCGGCATGTGGCACTGACTTGTCACTGAGTTGCAAGCAGGACCTGGGCTTGAACCTGAACTCTGCTATTCCTGGTTGGATCCGGAGGGGGCTGAGATTCCGGCTCTCGGATTCTGACTCATGCCTCAGCAACGCAAGGGGAGAGGGGAACTTCTCCAGTAAGAGGAGCTCTCATCCCCGTCTCACTGAGTCACTTTCCTGACAGGAAATTTGTTGTCATGCTCGCAGCTTCTCTGGCACACATTCAGCCCAGCTCTTGTGAAGAGGCAGATTGTGTGCGTCTCGGCTCTGGACTTCCTATTTGGGGGTGGAGGGAGACAGCATGATTTGCAGGAGGCGAGTGGAAAGGGGGAGGGAGGAAAGAACAGGCGCTGGCTTTATAGGCGGAAATGTTCAGAAATAAGGGCTGTGCAGGGGGATTGAGCAAGTCCCCCCATGAGCCCTTGCCCTTCTGCAGCGCTGGCAAACAAGTGGTTATAACACCCTGAGCAGATGAACAGCTCTTGTAGCACGGTCCAAGAGACAACGATAAATTATCGGGGCCAGATTCACAACATGCACCTCAGCAAGGTTCATCTCAGTGCAGAGCTCATTGCAGAGGCTGAAGGCTGGGAGGCTTTTCTCCTTGGGTTGCCCAAGGGCTGCAGGCATTCACAGTAGGGTGTAGTCTTCAGTAGGGGATGTCCCATTCTGGCTAACGGGGGCCTGGTGGAAGCAGTGAGCAATGGGGAAACAGCAAAGGGAAGGAGAGACCCAGCGGCATGGATTACTGCTGCTTGCTGGGAAAATCCCTGTTTTGTGTGTGCTTCTGGACGTGCTGTTCTGCTCTCCACCAACGCAATATCCTCCTCCTGCTGAGACAGCATTACAACACCCCACGTGCAGTCATCTTGGGCTTTTTCAGAAATGGAGGTAGGTGCAATTGAAGCAGGATTGCCCAGGAAATGTTAGAGCAACTCTAAAAGCTGCGACTGTCAGCTGGGAGCTGAGAAATGAACACCCTGGCATTTGGGTCACACAGGCTTGTGCCAATTGATCTGGCAGAACCCTCCATGCATTTCTGTGAGGTATTTAGTGCTTTTTAAATATTCCTCCTTTAGCAGAGGTTTTCTGTACAGGATGGTTAGAGCCCTTGCAGAGTGCTGCAAGAACATAAGTGTCAAAGGGCGATGCATGGGACACATGATCAGTTAAAATACCTTTCTTCTGCAAATCCACTGTAGCGTATGCGTTTAATTTTCTGCAGGTCTGTGGGCGACAGACCCACTCTTCAGTTCAGAGCTCCCTTTTTGTTCCATGGACATCATAAACGACTCTGGGCTGTCAAAATGTCTTTTGTTATTCATGACGGGCTTTTATGGCTGTTTGTACTTGGATGGAGGGGCAGCCGTCTGTGCAACCCTCTGTTACACTGCGGGGTTTCCTGGGACTGGCACCAAAAGGCAACTGGAGCTTGTTTCACCCTTGCGAAGTCATAAACACAGACCAGTGTGGGAGACCGGACATGCTCTGATAATGTTGCAGCATTTGGGTTTGCTTTTTCTTCTCGGAGCGGGGAGCGTAGGTGAGGGGAGAGGAGCAGAGGTTACCTGGAGTGAATGCAGAAGGGCTGTGCACAGTCTGCAGCTGCCCCAGTGGTCTTCTAACACCAAGCGAGGCCATGGAGATGGGTAGTTCTCACCGGGGAACCTAGCTCCTGGCATATTTAAGGTGTATAGCTTGGTAGGGATTTGTCATTTCAGCTGGATCTTTCTCTGTGCTTTGCTATAATGGTCGTGTATATGCTGTATTGTCAGGACCAGCTCTCTCTCTAGCCCAGGCTGGTCAGGGAAGGCTGGAGGCAGGGGCAGGAGTAGGAGTCCCGTTGGCGCTTGCTGCCACTTTTCCTGCCTGCCTCTGTGGTCCTTCCCGGGGGAGCAGTGTGTTCAGCAGCACTGACCAGACTGCCCCAAGCCAGGGGTAGCAGCTCTGCTGAGTCCTGAGCTCTCTGAGCTTACAGAGGGGATAAAGACCCAACACTTACTAAATTTCAGCTATAGAACACCAGCACTGCTCCTGCTATAATGCAGATGGCCTTTCCATCCAGTTCAGCCAGTATGGCTGACAGTCTCCCTGGCAGTGTGTCAGAAGGCTTCAGCGTTGTACTGCACCCTACTTCTTACTGGAGAGACAAACCTGCAAACTTTTTTTTTCTCCAGAAATTTTGCCAACAGCACTGTGGTTCTAAACATCCATTCTTTGGGCTCTGCTGTTTCTGCTTTGTATGGAAGCTGGTGCTGAAACAAAATCATTTGCTGAAAGGGAGCTGCAAGCTGGAAGAGGAAAGAAATGTGATCTGAGTAGTCTCAGACTCCAAGCCTTTTACTCTACACTGAATTTGTGCCTGAGTCTGCTACTCACTCATGCTGTATGCGTGGCCAAATCTCTTCTGGTCTTGAGAATATACATAATCTGCAGTGCCTGGGTTTGAATTCCGTTCTCATGACCTTTGGGACATTGTTTGCAATGGTACTCAGGGTCTCCTGCTTTCCTTTCTGTCCTTAAAATGGAAATAAGGCTTAGATCTCTGCACTTGTGCTGTAGGATGCTTAATGAACCCAGATGTTCTGATAGCCAGAGAAGGATAGCAAAACCCTATGAACCCAGTTTTGGTCTTATGATGATTTCTTTGGCACTACTGAAGTCATATAAATATATACTGGCTTAAGAGATGAAAAACCACGGACAAAGAACATAACAGCTAGTATGAATACGGAATAATGTTATCTTCTTGTTTCTAAATAAAGCTGGCCTATGTTAGATACCAACTTATTTAGAAGGTGCAGCTGTAGTTGTGCTCCTTCTTCCATTTTTCTCTCTCTGCTAACCAGGCTGCTCTCTCATTCTCCACAAGCTCCCAGCTTTCACAGAGCGAGGGCTGGGGAGAGGATCACAGTTAGGAGTATTGTCTTGGGGAATTAGAAAAGCAGAAGAATATTGCTGCCAGGAAAGGAGGCGCAGCCTCATGCTGATTATCTAAAGGACCAACCTAGTGTGAACAGGTAACTGCTGTGCATAAATAGTCCTTTGGTGTGAGGAAGCATCGTGTTTGCATAGGAAACTCCTCTGACAGCTCCCCTGGGGGCTATCAGATGGGCTGCATGGTAGGATGAGCCCAGGACTGGGGCCAGCTTCTGCCCAGAGTGACACCCCAGCAGGTGGGTGTCAGGCAGTGGCTGTAAGGCAGCCAGGAGCCTCTGTCCTGGGAGTTTTATTCTGGACTTTGCTGTTATTTCCTAGGTTCTGAGCATGTCTTTTACACTACCCCATACCAGCGGCTCTCAGGCACTGATTTTGTCCCCTCTGAAGGTGGCTGCAAAGTGCCAGACATCACCAGTGCTTCTGGATTCAGGCGGTGGCTGAAGCAGTGGAGGTCTGACCACAGCAAGCCAGAAACCGAGGTCCGGCTCCGGAGGTCGGAGCTGCTGCCTGCACCATCTCTCCCAAGTGCCCATCTGCACTGCGTGTCTCGTGCTTAGCAGAGAGGCAGAGTAGTTACTTATGGCCAGGGGAAATCTGCAGATTAATAAATTACCGTCTGTAAAACACTTTGAAGATGGAAAGCCCTGCGTAGCTCCTCAGGATTATTACTATATAGCTCTTATTCTACTGATGGGGTTCCAGTGGCCTTATTTTCCTTATGATTTGTGACAGCCCCAGAAGCTGAGAAGCTTATTTTAGTGTGTAAAGTCAAAAGAAAAATAGATTAAACTGCATTATTGTTTTCTAAAGAGACTAAATCCCTCCCCCATCATCTTCTCCTGGGATTTCCTGACTTCCTCCTACTCTTCCAATCTCAGCTTCTTGCTGTCCTAATTTAGGACCTGATTTTATAACCATCCATACCCGTCTGTGACTTACTGTGGTTGTAGAAGTTTATGGCACTTGGGGGCATAAAGTTATCCAACACCGAGGGTGTTGAAAGGTGCATAGCCCTGAAGTGGATGGAGATAAAACCTGCAGAGCAGAGCTGGCCTGGGTGCAGATGTGTAACCGCAGCCGCCAGCCTCCCTCCTCGCCAGCCAGAGTCGTGCCTGCTGAGGAGATAAGACCTTGCTTCTGCTTCTTGTCAGCGGAGGAAATAGGTTGTGAGAGGTGAGTTTTGTGCAGGTGTCAACGTGATGTGACCTGTCTGCGCAGAAGTGCGGAAGCGTATGGAAGAAAGCAGCCCATTTTGGGTGTGTTGCTGATGTGATATTAGACGGTCGCTTTTGCTCCTCTGTGTGCATCAAATAGGGTGTCAGGGGACATCGGGGACCTTTCTTCTACCTTCCTTATCCATCGCTTTCCCTCACTGCAGCCACACAGTTGTGCGCTCAGTCTCATACATTTTATTGCACACAAGTGACTTCTGCCAGGCTTGTAGACCCTTATGGTGCATTTTACTGCCTGCTGCGTTTTTTCAGTTCCTGTCCTCATCCGAGAACAACTGCTGCAGTGTTTTTTTTTTTTATACAGCCATTCCTGTGGATGTTTGTGGTGGGCAATGCAGAATTGTTAACTGTATTTTAAAGCAGGCAACAGAGACCCTGGCTAAGTACAATAACTAGCCTGCGTGAGTTTAACTAAGCAAGCCTGTGGTTGAGCCTGGACCTTGTCAAGGCCTAGTCTGATGTCCCAGGCACACAGAAGAGCCCCTGCCAGCGTGAGCACAGCTGTATGGTGGTGCTAATCAGGTAAACCTCCTTTTCATGCTACCTCTCCTACAGAGGATTTTGCAACGGGCCGTTCCGTTTCCTCTCTCTCTCCCCCCTCCTCCCATGCTGCTCTGCTTTGCTTCACGCAGCAATTTCCTCAATGAAGTGGGATGGAAAGTAGCTATTTGCTCCTTTTCTCCTTCAGGCTTTGAAGCAGTTCATACCCCTACCTTTATCTTTTTGATCTCAATTTTTAAAAAAACCCTCCAGGAAAACATGTCAAGCTTGCTAGAGAAAACGGAATACTTTTTTGTTTGGTTGGTTTTTTTGGCCCTGTTGCTAGAGGTAACCAGAATACTCTGTGCCATATACAGTAAACACAGCTTTACACACAGATAGAGAATGAAGGCATGGAGCTCAATGTGGGGGAGTTTTAAAAGACACAAACAACCACTACCCCTCCCCATGTTACAGGCTGTGCTTGATTAGATAAGGAAACTTGGAGTCAGGAGCTATGGGCTCCATTACAGAATCGTCATTTTCTGGATGTTGTGCCTTGGCTACTTCCTCTGAAGTTCTGGCTGTGCTGAAGTCAACAGAAGTTTACACAGTCAGCTTGTTTTTCGTGAAGTTGGCAGAGAGGCTGACTGTCACACCTATTTAAACTAGACTTTCAGGATTTAAAGTTAAACAGCCACAATGTATAAGTGCTTTTGGAAAAGATGAGCTGTTCTGCAACACAAAGTCCTTTTCCTTCTTCCTTTCTCAGCTGTCCTATCTGTTTAAATGATAAAAGTGATTGGGGGGGGAGAGAGAGAGACTTCATCCTTGTGTGCAGCATCCAGTGGAGCTGCTTCCGTGGGGGCATCGGAGCTCAGCGGCACCACAGGATGAATATGGTGAGACTCGGGAGAAGCGTAAAGCCACGTCGCCAGTGCCATTGCAGCTGAACTGCGCAGATGGGGCCGGGCTGCATGCTGTGCGTCGGAGCCGGTCACGGGGAGGTTTGTGCCAGGAACACTTCTATTTACTTGCTCTGTTGGAGAGGCTGTGGGAAGAAGGCAGTGAGCTTATGACAGGCCCTTTTGGATGTATTTTCACTGGAAGTCAGATTATAAATTCCTGCAGAGTTTGTGCAGCTTCCAGGCTGAGCCTCCAAGACAGCATTGAGCTGCAATGAGTTTTTGGGCATTCTCCGACTGCTATCGCTGCTGTAGAGATAGTGGGAGCAAATGGTGAGACCTAGCTGATCTTGGCTAGGGCTAACCCAAGTTCTCTGTCATTCCCACTGACTTCAGTGTGTTTGGGTCTGTGCCTCTTCTTGCTGTTCAGGGAAGGTGTTCTCATTTGTTTTGTTGCACGCTACCCTCCCTCCTCCTGATGGGATACAGACCGCATGGGAAAGGCTGCCCTGCCATGCTGCCTTATTGCTCAGCTGGTGAGCAAAGCACATGGCCAGGGAGCATGGTGCTGAGCGGTGGTCTTGTGCAGGACGCACGTGTGAAGGGAAAAACGCAGACGCGCAGAAGAGAAAAACGCAGACGCAGACGCGCAGAGTGGGTGCTCCTGGCACTGCCGTAAATGGAAAGCACGCCCACGCGTGGCTGCTGGCCACAGCTGGTACCTCCTGTGCTCGCGGTGCTGCTCCTCCATTCAGCCTGACTTCCTCTGCTTCCTTCTCACGGACTGCTGTGAGCTTGAAAGAGGGTGGGGGGAAAAAAATTTCTTTTAAGGTACTAATGACTAATTCTCACTTAATCGCTTTGCGTGACCAGCTTTTTCTGCCTTATTGATGCTGATTCTTGCATCAGGCTAACCACTGGCCTGGCCATGCTCCTTGGGTGAAGGCTGACTCACATCAGTTTTGCTTTAAGATAATGCAGCAGGGGTGGCTGAAGAAAGTAGGAAGCTGTTGAGATAGCACAGCCCAATCTGATGCTCATGCTGAAATGGTGTAGGGAAGAGGGGTCTGCCATGCCATTCAACTGGCAGCATTGATGACTTCATGTCCTGCTGCTGCTGCACAGTCCCAATCTGCATGCAAGGCAGGCCCCCTCCCAAAATTAGAGACGATTAAGAAGGGCGCATCAATTTGGCAAATGGCAGGGTAATTTGTGCTAGCATGATAGATGGCCTCTCATAAAAATGGCTCTTTATTATTTCTTCACAGAAATTTTAACTAGGGGAAGCCTTTGTTTGTAGCCCAGGGGGCTGGGGAGGGAAGGGGTGGAGGCGGTGTGGAGCTGATAGAGTTTTGGTGATTGAAATTTTTTTTTAAATGAAGGTACTTAAAATGACTGCATAGAAATGCCAAACCGTGGAGAAAATGGGACGGCATTTCTTGATGTGGCCTTGCTCTGATATTCTTTTTTGATCTACGGATTAAGCAGTTTGTCTCTTCTTGAAAAATCCAGATAATTGCACCAATTTCATCTCTGTTTTGGCTGTGTGGCTGCTTGTAATGGGTGCTGCAGATGTATCTCAGGAGCATTTCAGGTGTGTGTATTCAGAGCTCTGTTCCCAAGGGGGTAAATCAGTGCAATAAGTGAAAGGTTGGGAAAGGTTTCCAGAAATGTCTGTTTTCACCTTTATGCAGCTGAGCAGCAACATCATTTTTTTTTCCTCTCCTTTCATTTTCTACTTTGCATCTGGAGAAGCCACTTTCTTCAGCTTTGTTTGGCTTCTGAGGAGGAGTCCATTTTGGGATGCCTGGTGTTTAAGGGTGTTGTAGCACCAGATTCAGCAACATGACGGATCTGACTATTTCTGTAACAGAAGAGGTTTCTGTCCCTTGTACCAGTAGTAGATACCCCTGTGAACGTGGATTGCAGCATACAGTCCAAGCAAGAAAGACATTTGGAGTTAACTTTGCCAGTTCACCTAGTTCCCAGTGTGCATCAGGGAGGAGCAGTAGCACAGCAGCCTGCTCTTATCTTTATCTCAAGGCACATGAAATCAAGGTGGGCATCCTTAGCCTGACCTTTCTGTCTGCACTTTCTCTTCCAATGCTGTCTTTCCTTCTACCATGTAGCCTCCCTCCAGCCTGTATAATCCTCATCCCTTTTCCCAAGCAGGGCTGTGGAAACAGGACCATTTCTTGCCTTTTTCCTGCGTTGTCTGTCGCTGGTAGGTATTATGGGTCACAGACCGCCCTGCTGTGTGATTACAGAGCACCCAGCAGTAAGAAGGGTCAGTTCAGGCATCTGCAGTACACTTCATGAGTAATGAGAAAAAGATGGCTTCTTCCAAAAGTGTTTTACAGAGGTGTTCCTAGGAAGATGCATTTGTGGGATGGTGGATTTTTAGAGTTTTATTGTGTCCCTCAGTTATGTGTGTAGTGCTTCATTTGCTGCAGCATGGAAGGGACCATGGAGTGGCATCTAGCTCCCCCATCTCTTCACTGGTTTCCATTCGTTAGTGAACCTCTGAAGTCGGTGCATGAATGCTGATCCCACTCGATTTAATCAGGAGCTGCTCTTAACTCCAATGGCTGTTTTGTGCAGGAAACACTTCAAGAGAGAAGAAACTCACTTCCTAGGCTTAGCCAGTGAAAACAAGCCTGAGTTGCTGCAAATGGGCACAGCACCGTAGAAATTAGTGCTGTTTCTCACAATTAGAACTGGGTCCTTGCATCTTCTTTCTGCAATGCGCCGTCAAATATTGTTACTGGAGTCAGGATATATCAATGTGTGTGTGTATATATATATTTTTTTTTTTTTTCCATAGTGGGAACTGCTTTATGCCAGTGAGATTCAGTGTGAAGTCATGCCATTTTTTTCAGGCTACCTCCAGTTTAGACTGACATTCAAGTAGCTGCATGCTGATGTTAGCAGCAAATCGGCTCTGAATATCCAATAAAAGTTAAAATAGTGGAAGGGGTATGGAATGTTTCAGGGAGCTGTTGGATGAAAATAAAATTATAGCGATAATAATGCAAGCATCCCCTCTGCCTTACACGCGTGTAGGGAGTGGAGCCGGCTGCCTGGGCTTGACCCATCCGCTGGGGTCTGCTGCAAAAGTGCCACCACGGCAAAGGGTGTTGTTGGCACAGGGAGAAAGCCACATCATAGCCGAGTGGGAAGAGGCTCACAGAGGTGTGTGCGAGGGATGCCCTGCAGTCCCCTCACATGCCATGTCAGGCACAGCCCAGCTACCTCAGGCATAAAACACCGCAAAAAATTGAAATAGCAGTACTACTGTCAGCATGGCACAGGGAGGAGGGAAGTTGTGCGAAGCACCGCAACTTCTGCCCTCGTGTTTTATGCATGAAGGCGGTCTCACTGCAACCTGTGGTGTTTCTGCCATCTCTGCTGTGAGCAATGGGTTGTGGCTTTACTCCCTGAGCCCTCAGAGCCATGCTGGGCTGGCTTTGCCCTGGCAGCCAGGAGAAGTCCTTGCCGGCAGGGTGGCAAGCACAGCCTGCTGGTGTAGCTGCTTGTTACCAGCACGGTTATGTGCTCTGTTTGGGCTTCAGCTCAGCACGCAGCACCCCAAGGCAGGACGCACGTGGGGAGCCTTAGTACTAGCTGTTTGGTGGGATAGTGTTCCTGAAGTCAGGCAAATTAGCCAGCTGTGAGATAAAATCTCCAGGTACAGGTCTTATAGTAAAGAATAGTAACAGACGCTTCTTCCCCAGCCAAGAAGACAAGGCTCATACATTGCTTTTGAGTAATCTAGGAAGCAAAAAAAAATAGTTGTATTTATTTTCAATAACTCATTCAGGTAGAACGGGTAAGTAGTTTTACAGTGCTGATTTATGGGCTGTTGCAAAATGCAAGAGCTGTTCATGATCGCAAATTTCATTGATCTTGACTCCGAGAATTTCAATACTGTAATATTTTATATAGTTTTCTTCCTCTCCAGTCCTGCCATTTGAAGTAATAAGGACAATTTGCCTTTATGCAGCCCAAGAGGAGACAGCGAAGTCAGGTGCTGGGAAGAGAACCTGGATGTCCTGATTTACAGACCCAGATCTGCTCCCTTTCAGAGGGAAAGCCTTTCTTCATAAAAATAAATTTCCTGCCTTCATGAACAATAATCACTACTTTATCATGCAATTAGCAGGCAGTCTCTGGCAGGCTCATTTGTCTCATTTACCACTCTATGGAAACTTCACCATGCCTAATCCAGTAGTTTGACCTCACCAGAATAAAGCAGCGTACTGGTTCCAGTTGGCCTTGACCATAGTGGTGACTATCCACCTTCCCATGGTATAAGACTTCCAATAGTGATTTGGTCTTTCAAAATGAGCCTTGGTGCTGGCTGTGGTAGCAACCATACTGGATGATGCTGTGCAGTTTTGGAAGACATATCTATATGTTTCTTAGATGGCGAGTGATAGCACTCTCCAGCCATTTGGGTTTGGGGTTCCTACTAGCAAATACTTGTACTCTGGGTAGCTTCACTGTCTCTTCCTAGCCCAATTCACTCTCTTCCTTCAGAAGTAGCACTCTATCATATAAGTGTTTGGCATACCACGGGAGGAGCAGTGCAGTTTGCATTTACGTTTATGTGTAAACCGCCAGGAAACATTTCTATTCTTACTGGCCCAGATTCCTCCTCACTGTGACTAACCATTGCTGAGCCACAGGAGTTAGCATTGCTGCCTTTAAGCGTTCTGGGCCCGTCTTCTCAAAGGTTTATCTCTTTGCTTTTTTTAATTAAGTATGAATTTGGGGCCAAGTTACATCCCACTGTCTCTTTAAGGAAGATAAAATGCCAGAAATCCTGCTTCGGGCCTGTGAAGTCAGTTCAGAAGAACTGGGCTCAAAGAGCATATTGTATTCTGCTTTTCCTCTCCGTCCGAGTTCTTCTAATATCTGCAAACCGGAGAGGCTTTGCAGTGTTGCCTTTGGTGTGCCTGTGATATGCTGAGACACCGCTCCCGGGGACTGCTGCAGGCAGCACACCCCTCTCCTGTTTTACTCATTTTGGGCTCTCAGACGTCAGGCTGCCCTAGCTAATGCCTCCTGGCAGCTACAAGAGATGCGCTGGGAAGCGTGCCGTGCCACGCTCTGCCTCGTCAGCGCGGGGAGATGGGAGGTGCAGTGACAGCAGCTTCTCCGTGTGTCTCCAGCTGGCGCTGGCAGCGTAGGTTGCTCTCAGGTTTGCTGACACCCTGGTACCATGCTTTGCTTGCATCGAGTACCTTTGTGACTGGGCATCCTGATGGGTAGGAGGAATGGAGTGGAAAGGAGCACTTGGAAGAGAAATAGGTTTTGACAGTGCTGTTTGTCCTGAAACTATTCACTAATGACAAGAATAAATAAATAAAAAAAAAAAGGCACTGCACAGCTTTTTCTCATGCTGCCCAGTTTCTATGTCAGCCTGAGTCTGCCGTGAGCCATGCTGAGCCTGTTGAACTGTGCTTGGGGATTGCCCCTGGGGGCTGCCTGGGGATCCCCAAGAGAACCTGCTGCAACCTCGTCCATACTGCCTCTTCTGCCCCCAGCCTCCCTTCCCAAACTTCACTATAAACAGTTGCTACATGTCACTTATTAGCGCTTGTACTCTGTGTTATCATGGCGTACACAGGCGTCGCATGAATCCATCACAAGAAAGACAGACTTCGCTCCCAGGACCCACAGTCCAGCTGCTTCTGGCAGGAGCAATGGCCCATAGCTCTAAGGGAGGGTTGATGTTTGCATTATTTTTTTTTTCTCTTTTATATCACCACCTCTACTTCCATTTTCCCTGTCACTGTGTGTGGATGCACACACACCTCTAGCATTGTTTTCATCCAAATTTTATCTTCCCACACAAGATTTTTAGGGTTGAATTTTCTTGGAACTCTCTAGGAAGCCTGGTGTTATGCAGGAATATCCTATCCTATTGTCCTGATGGGGGATAAATAGCTTGGAAGAAATGCAGGAGGTGTACAAGTGAAAGTAGAGGTTTGCAGGTTCTCTAGAAATGAACACAGTATTCTTGCTCTGCTTTATAAAAGCCCAGTTTGCTTCCACTGAAAACACTACATTTTTGCCTCTGATTTTAATGGGACAGGACCAAGGGCTGTGGGGATCATGGGCAGAACTGTTTTTCTCCTGCAGACTTGCAAGCTAAGGTACCTTGTTCTTCCTGGCTGCAGAACGCTGCGATGACTGGGGTGTGGACACCATGAAGCAGATCCAGATTTATGATGGGGAGCCTGCCAAGATCAAATGCCCACTTTTCGAGACCTTCTTGAAGTACAACTACAGCACAGCCCATTCTGCTGGCTTAACCCTGATCTGGTACAGGATTGGGCAGGACCGGGATCTGGAGGAGCCCATTAATTTTCGTCTCCCGGACAATCACATCAGTAAGGAGAAAGACACCCTTTGGTTCTGGCCTGCTCTTCAAAATGACACTGGGAATTACACTTGCATGCTCAGGTAGGTTGTGTGGTGCAGCTTCTGTATGTTTTCAGTGTAATCAAAGGACTTTCATAGAAGCGGGAAAATTATGCTGTTAGCACCAGATCTTTCTTTAGGGAGAAGACCATTTACATAAGCCTTAATGGGAGAAGAATGTTACAATTATAAGACCGCTCAGTGCTGAGCCAATTTACATTGTAATAATGCTTGGAGCCTCGCAAACATTAATGAGCATGCTTCTCCTTGCTAGCTGCAAGTGTCCATGAAAATATTATTGCTGAGCCCATGGCAAAATCCACAGGCACTCACCATTAAGAAGTGATCTGTATGTCTAGAGTAAAAATAGCTTCAGATGCAGGGGTAATGTTTTGACTGCATGCTAATTTGGCAAAGATTCATGAGATTCAGACTTCTAGGAAATTAAAAGTGTCTCTAAGTGTGGTACAAAATGAACATAGCATCTGCTATGCACTGAGCTCTCTTTGATCTTCCTCACGTTGTCTCTTGTTCATCGTGTCTTTGACCCTGTTACCTGCTTTACCAGCAGGGGAGTGGATGTTGCTTGTTAGTCATCTTTATAGGCTTCTCTGAGCTAGTATGGCCATCTCTGATGGTGTTTTCTTTCCCATTTATAAATGAGTCAACTAAGGCTGTATATACCTCATCAGCGCTATGGTGCTCATTATTGCAGGTGTGATTTTTATTTCATTCTGCTGCTATAGGAGTAAACAAGTTTTAACTAATTAGCCCTGTCTTCCTCTGTCCTTAGAAATACAACCTACTGTAGCAAAGTTGCATTTCCCTTGGAGGTTGTTCCGAAAGACCAACACTCTTGTGTGAGCCATTCAATAAAACCCATTGAGGAGATGTTCTACTTGGAGCATGCCAATGAGAAGATCATATGTCCTGATATTGATGGGTTTTACCCTGCTAGTGTAACACCAACTGTCAAGTGGTACTTGGTAAGAAAGACTTATTTGGGCAGTGGAGGAATGCAGTGTTGTATCTGAAAAAGCAATGGTTGGCATGAGAATCATGGAGTTATGTTTCAGAGTCTCCCCAGGGATGAAGCTGTTAATGAAGCTTTACTAATTTTAAGAGCTTTGTTTCCATTGAGTTCAAGGGTAAAACTGCTCTTGGGAGGGAACTGAGAGCTCACACTGAAACTTTTTTGACCAGCATGCACAAGTGGAGAATACTATAGAAGAAGGGATTTAGGAATCTCAGTTCAGCTGCAGGCAGGTATACCTGATCTGCTGTGTGAGCCAGTCACTATCCCTGTAAAGGAAACTGTAATTCATATTCTCTCTTCTGTAAAAACAAACAAAAAACAAAACAAAGAAAACCCACCTGCTAATGAAAATAGCATCCTTTCCAAAACTCTTTGAGGTCAGGGTATGAAGTTGTACATCAGGCCTCTGCAAGGACCATGGGTGCCCTGTTTGACACAATTAAGCAAACCTCTTTTCTGAAGATGGAGACATCCCTACCCCACCCTCCAACCTGCTCTGATAATTAGGCTGTCTTCAGCCATCCTCAGGCTCTTGCCTACAGAATTCCTGCTCAATTTTATTAAATTTTGACCTCAGTGTTTTTCTCTAGGCGGATGCCTTTAGTCAAGAGAGAATAAGAATTCTCACGGGATGTGCAGCCAGAGGGTTATGGGACTGAATTGTCTAACTGCTTATAAAGTGCTTTTGGATTTCTAGATAGAAGGTTCTGTATGAGTGAATTTAATAATAAAGTTGGCAACAAATATACCTGCTGATTTAAAAAACAAACAACAAACAAACAAAAAAACCCACCCCAAAAGAAAAAAAATATCTCTCAAACCCTTCAGGAAAAACTTACTTTTGTATCCAAGAGGAGCAGTTTCAATCCAGTAGTTGAAATGCTTTACTTGTGCCATTCATTGAAATTCACGTCTCAACAATCAATTAGCAGAATGAAGCAAAAAGCCCCATGGAAGTAATTTTTCAGGCAGCAAGTCATCCCATGCCTAATAAAAATCATTAAAACTGGTATATGACCCCTGTCTTAAACTGCCCCATTAGGATGTATCTGATTTGGAAATGTACCATTCAGAAATAATCTCTTAGAAAATGTGCACATCTTTGGGTTTTATGACAATCAAGATGTCATCTGCATAACCCCTTTCTGAAAAGGGATCTCTAGCTTGGTACTTGGCAGAGGTTTCCTGTCTCGCCTGACAGAAAGAGAAGAGTTATTAAGGTTTCTGTACTACAGATTCTCATTTGCCAGTTGCCAATTTTGGGGCCTCATCCTCAGCTGAAGTCAGTGAAGGTAGCTTGATTAGTCCCGAAAGAGTTAGACACACTGACATCAACGGGGGACATGTCCTTTAGTCTTAGTATCCATTTATGAATACATCAGCATTTTCTTCCCATCTCTCTTTACTTTCACTCTTCACTCTGCTGAGGCGCTCGCCTTGATTGCAAATGTACTTCTGGATCAGAGATCTCTCCTATAAACTTGTCTGTATTTAAGGTAGGATAAAACTGTTAGGGTCATCTGTTTCATCACCTCATTTTCAAGGTGAACATACCAGTTTGTATTCCAACATGCTCAAAGTTCATGGTATTTAGGTCTGACCTACATCATAATTCCAAGTATCATATTCATAGTTTACAAACAGATCTTTGTAGTAGCATTTAAACCAATATCTTTACTTTTGAATCCCAAAACTCAAGTGTTTTTCTGCCTGACTCCAGAACTGCAACTCGGTGGATGGCTTCTATGAGCGATACCCCCAAGGGCCCAGGCTTGTCATTGGCATTGTCCGCAGTGCATATAAAGGGAATTACACTTGTATTGTGACATTCAAGGACCATGGAAGAACCTATAATCTCACCAGAACCATAAAGATGAAGGTGGTGGGTAAGAATGACTTTAAAATGTGTAAAATGCAGGTGGATAACTGCAGAAGTGGTGAAAACAGCTAGAAGAGTCTGTCACAGGATCCATTTGTGGTTGTGCTCAATCTGCATTACCCAACTGACTTGGTATGCTTTTGCTTGCTGGGGTCAGCCTCGTGTGACTGCTCCAGGTTGCACTGGAGGTCCTACCCGCTACCACATCAAATGCCCCAAACAACAGAGAGGGTGGCCAGGCTTAGGCTGGTGAGGTACAGCCCATGAGATGGCCAGGGGTACCCTCTGCTGGCATGTGAATGCATAACCCTGGCAGTCTTGCTCATTTTTGTCTCCAGTGCCCTTTGCTCATCATTATTTGTGGGATTGTCCCATTGTAGCCAACTTACCTTGGTCGTCTTGCAATCTCAAAGCCTTGTGGGCTGAGCTTGAGACTGTTAATTGGCCAGGCAGGGCTCCAGTTACCCAGCCCAGTGCTTGGACAGGTCCATCCCAGGCACAAGGGCTCAGCCTGCCTGCCAGGGAATTGTAGAGAGAGCTTAAAAACCTAGTGAACAGTAGAGCACATGCGGAGTCCCATGGCAACTGCTGCTTTGACAGCTGAATTAAATACTTGCAACAAGAAATTATGTTTGTATTTTGTTTTCTAGAAGCAGCAATAAAAAAAAAAAATTAGTACAGGTTGTGCCTTGTGGGAGATGAGAGGGGTATGGAGCTCTTCTGATGCGAGAGGCCCAAAAATTTGTATCTAGACTTACCTAAACTTTGGAGGAGCCTCAGAATCTGGGTCTGGCCCTGAGTGGGAACTAGGATTAGATTTCTCTTTGCATGGAACTCTGCAGCAGGATTGTATCACAAGTTAGACTGGGGCACGTGCAGCGGGGCACGTGCAGCGGGGCACAAGGGCATCATGAGTGAGGCTGCAAGGACCCCAGGTACTTATGAAGTCCCGGTCCCCGTCGGGGGCTCTCTGTTCTCTCCCGCAGGATCTCCGAACAAGGCCTTGCCACCACAATTCACCTCTCCAAATGAGAAGGTTGTCTACGAACTGGAAGCAGGTAAATTGCAACGCTTGCTGCCTGCTGTCGCTGCCCTGGCAGCCTGCCTGCTGGGACAGGGAGACCCAGCCAGGCACAGAAGCTCTCCCATTGCAGTGCATCCCTGGTGCTTTCCCTGGCAGAGCACATGAGCTGCCACAAGTTGCCTGGCAGACAGTGAAGGGTGCCAGTTCTTGATGCCAGAATAGGAGAGCACAGCTTTAAAAGTTTATTTTTGCAAGCACAAGTAAAGATAGATATTCAGGCACAGAGATGCAGAACTGCAGCTGCAGACGAAATGGGGACCCTCAGATACTTAGAGAAATTCCTGTAGGACCTTGTCTCAGCCCTGTCCCTGGCTGTGGTTTGCTCCAGCCCTCCCTCATTCAGCCCCTCAGTGGCTTCAGCCTTCTGGCCACTTCTTGCTCATCTCCTCTCCCTTTTTGGCTGATTACTTCCTAGTTAATGACAGCTCTCCTTTTGCTGGCCTCACAGCATTGTGTAACGGGGTTCCACGCCCCTTCCCCCACCCCATCTGTTCAGACTGATAGCTCTTTGGAGCAACTCCCTATATTGAATGGATCATGTCCCATTACATTACTACAATAACTGTGGCGCCAATGATGATGATTAGCAGCAGGGTCTTCACTTTAAAGCACAGCTTTTTTGGCTCAGAAGGTCGGACT
The DNA here is from genome assembly GCF_047370975.1 of Nipponia nippon. Classification (NCBI taxonomy): domain Eukaryota; kingdom Metazoa; phylum Chordata; class Aves; order Pelecaniformes; family Threskiornithidae; genus Nipponia; species Nipponia nippon. The sequence continues at coordinate 13,825,538 of NW_028262391.1, forward strand.
TCTTCCACAGTCACTTTATAAGATAAAATCACTTACGGGCTGATCACAAAGATATTCACACTCCCAAGCCTGATCTTGAGGGGAAGTTAAATGCCTGAACAAGTGTTCCCACACCAAAATGTTTTTGTGGAGCTGGATCCTTCACTTTATGACATCTGTCCCCTGTGCAGTGGGGATGAGCAACACTGCCCAGCTTTCCAAGGAAGTGGTTGGCATGGAGCATCTCCCTTTGGGTGGGTCACTTGGTGCAGTCAAGGAATTTGTAACACATTTGAGAAGGCAGGATATTTTTTCCTATTTATTTGTCTGTCATAAATCAACATGTCTGGGGTGTTAAACTGTTATCAGATGTCTGAAGGTGGATGCTGACCTCATTCCCTCCTGAAGGGAGGCAGAGCTCAGGCTGGTAGGATCACTTGAAAGCACAAAAGTCAGGGTGATGCTGTTCCTGCTTTGCAATACCTCACTCTGCTCCTTTCTTCCCAGGAGATGACCTTGTTCTGCCCTGTGAGGTCTTCTTCACCTTCCTGAAGGACTCCCGGACTGAGGTGTGGTGGACCATAGATGGGAAAAACACAGATGACATCATGGACTCCAAGATAAAAGTCACACAAAGGTAACATAGTAATGTGAACCTTCATTTTTATCTAACCCTCTCTTGGGTCCTGCAGAGGGGTGTGGGTGCAGACATGCGACAGTCCCATTTTCACTTGCAAGGGAGTGTGGAGTCCCCCACTTTCCTGTTAATCACAAACCCCTGTGTCTGCACTGTGCTGTGATGAGCACCAGGACCTCCAGGGAGGAGGCCTCCAGACCTGGACAGTGTCTTGTCTTAAAGAAGGATTTGAGGGAGCTTTGTTTACCAGTTCACATCATCACTTGTTCACTGTGATGCCAACAGCTGCTGCTATTATGGGACTTCTAAAACAGGGGCAGACACAATTTTATTTAGAGGAAGGTTCCTGAATAGCATAAGTGATAAAAATGTTTCAAAAAACAGAGGCTGAAAACAAAAATGTAGTAATATACATAGTATTGATTAGGAGGAATAGAGATTCAGTTACACGAAGAACCCAAATGAGGTTCAGAGTCCTGTTTGCTGGGTGCTGAATTACATGTGGAAGGCAGTCACTGCCCCAATCGGTTTGCAAATCTACGTAGAAAAAGGAAAGGCAAAAGGAAATATTATTATCCCCATTTTGCACATGATCAATTCAGGCAGAGAGAGACAAAGTGACTCATCCAGGATTGCACAGGGAATGTGACATGGGCTCTGAATCCTGAGCTCATGAGATCTTGTTGCTTTGTAGGCAAGAACTTCCTTTATCTCTAAAATGCAATGTGACACATCTGCAATGAGAAAATATGAGTGGGAAAATAAATATTAAAGAAAATCAGGTAAAGGAACAGCTGCAGCTGTATTAAAATCTGAAGTATGTATTGATTTATAAATATCAGTTTAGGTGTTTTGGTTTTTTTTTTAAAGAGTTGGGCTATATCAGGGAAAGGAGTATTTGTCACTAAGAACTTGCTGCAGTTTCACATATGTAATGCTCTAGTTTTTCTCTTACAGTGAAATTACTAGAGATTTTGAAGACAAAACTGTCATAAGGACTCTAACAGTTGCAAAAGCCACACCAGAGGACTTGAAACGGAATTATACTTGCTATGCCAGAAACGCCAAAGGCGAGGACCATAGCCAGGCCGTAGTGCGCATGAAAGGTAAAATACCTGCAGAGCATGGGTGTGAAATGAGGCATGCTCAGAGAGGGCTGTCGGTACTGCCTTGAGCCTTGCCCTGCAAAACAGTAGGGGAACAAATAATTCCATCAGGCCTTGCCCCAACACATGCTGTTCTGTATGCACTGCTGTATTATTGCTGTCATATTGCACCACTTCTTGGAGGCAGGGAGCAAAGGACATGTGTCACATATACTCTACCACAGTCAAATGCCTGGGGAGAGAGAGGAGTGGATAGACCTCTCATTCCATCCATGTACCACAGTTGAAGCAGACCTGAGGGGACAGGCTGCTTGAAATGATTTCAGGTTACTTGATTGCGTGAGAGTTTTGCGTGACGCAACAGCTACTAGTTGGCATCCTCCAGAAGGCAGGCTGCACTCGTTGACACTGCTCAGGGAGTGAGGCAGTCTAACCACAATGCTCTGTGGTTTTACTCCTTGCTGTGATGATGCTCTAGTCTAGATACAGCCATCTCAGCATGGATGGTATGGACTGATCCAGCTCTCTTCAGTGTGGGTTTTTTCCTACATCTTCCTTTCATCAAAGATTTTGTTCCTGTTTCCCAGACCCACCTCAGTCATAAGAACTGAGCCTTCACTGTAGGTATGTGAGGTTTCCTGATTAAGGTGGATATTTCCGCCTCCTTATCAACCTCATCTAGAGCTTCAACACCGGCTTGCTGTATGTTGGACCTCCCCTCTCCCATAAGGGATGCTACCCTGTCTTGTGTAGCTCATGCCAGACACCTTCTTCCCCCTACTCTGCCCTATTAGCATGGGAAGGCTCACAGAGCCTCCTTCCTTTTTGTCCTTCCTTTTTAGTCCCATTCTTTTGAGACAAACCTTTTCTGGATCATTAGGAAGGAACAATAGACCAAACATACAACTGAGAAAGACTGAAACCATCTGCCAGTGTGTTCATCCTACATATATAATTCTTCTGGGATGATAATGTTTGTACATGTAGCAGAAGCAAATCTAAAAATCTTCAGATTCTTTCTCTATACAGCAGTGCCTAAATGCTGTTTTCTAGTGGACTGATCTGTACTACCGTCTCTCTTTCTCCCCCGTCTGCTCCTGGGCAGTTGAGTGGGTTTGCTCTGAGCAGACCTGGTTATTCACCACCCCTCCTTTCTGCTCTGTGCCACGACAAAATCCAAGAACCATCCCTGACCACTGCTGGCAGAGCAACCTTAAGCTAAGCTCGCTGCAGACCATCCCACTGCGCATAGGAATATCAAGCATGCCAGAACCTAACCCCTCAGCACTTGTCTTCCAGTTTTTAGGAAGTAGCTATGTATGTTGGCTCCAACTGATTCATTACATTAGATTATATATGTTTCCTGCTTTTTCTGGATGATTTCCCTCTCCTTCTCAGGTACTTACTGCTGCTCACCTAATGAAAGTTGTTACATTCCTTAAATTTTCTTTTTTGTAGTTCAGTTTCTAATAAAACATTAAATCTTGGAATTTGGTGATGTTTCCACTCATTGCTGTTCTTTTATCATACAGTTTGCCGGTGTGCATGTCAGCTGCCACCTGAATTGCCATAAAAATGGAGTTGCCCAGGGATACAGTTAGAAGAGTTATTTTTCTGTCCTTAATAGAAACAAGCAGCAGTGGTGTGACAGACATTGTATGAGTTGGAGGGGGACCTGTGATGTTCTGGCTTGATGTCCACAGGTTGTTGTATTTGTTTGCAAGCATTTCAGCTTTTCTGTAATGAACTCTGATTCTTCTTTCCTGGTAGAAAACAATCAGGCCATGGCTAGTAATATCTTTGCTGTCAATCTGGGACAAGCCACAAGAACTCTGTGTATTTGATGGGGAGGGAAAATGGTGGCCATTGCCTTTGCTGCAGGTGAGCTTTGGCTGGCTCTCCTAGAAGTAGAGTGCTGTTGTGTTGCCCCAAGAGTTTGCATATGCTGCTGAGATGGTCATGTTCATGAGCTGACTTTGGACTGTGCAGGTGGTTTCCATCAACAGGTCGTTCTGCCATCTGCCTGCTCCTATGTGACACAAGCTTGTTCCTGCTTAGCTGAAGGCCCAACCTGTTCTGTAAACCAGACCTGCTCTTTCTTTTCGAACCCAGTTGTAGCACCGAAGTATACCGTGGAGCTGGCCTGTGGACTGGGGGCAACCATCCTGCTTGTTGTGGTGCTGATAGTCGTCTATCACGTTTATTGGCTTGAAATGGTCCTCTTCTATCGGGCTCATTTTGGAACAGATGAAACCATTCTTGGTAAGGAGTTAAAGGGCTTACATTTATTTTATCCTGCTGCAGGCCAGACCCTTTGTTTTCTTACAGGAATTTTCATATAAGCTATTTTTAACCCTCTTCACAGCATGATGACATTTTGACGTTCCATTTCTATACCTGCATTCAGTTGTGTGGGTCATTTTAGAGCAAGAGGAGTCAGGCTTGGGTCAGGGGAAAGAAGAGAAAAGAAAGAAGTCCTCTGTATTCTCTGCAGAGGTGAAGCATGGATGTGTCAGGCTCCCTGGGGTGCTACCCTGCTGATGGCTAGCTGTTTCATCTGATCTAGATGGTCAAGATAAGTCACCAAGTTTCAGTAAGTCCCTGATTTCTCTGGTGACTATGTAAGGATTCACAAATCCAGGATGATTTGCTTTAAAATGTGGGAAGGCATCCAAAAGGATGGATCTGGAAATCACCCTTCTGTCCTCAGTTCTTCCTCAGCTTCCTGGTGCTACTGGGAGTTCACCTCTTGGGACTCTGAACTGAGATTTCTTCCTCTCTAGGATGAGGAGGGTGTTTGAGCCCTCACAGCTTGTGGTGTGAACCTGCCAAGGGGGTGCGGCGGCTCTCAGAGGGTGTAGGCAGGGTGCAAGTCTCTGTCTGGTGGGACTGCTCATGTGGATAGACAGCAATGAGAGGAAGCAGTGTCAGAGATATCAAAAGACAAAAGGACCCTGGACAGAACGGGTTGGTCATCTTGCTGTGGTCTCGTGCCTTCAGCGACCCAGCAGTGTCTGGGTACCTGCACATTCAGGCTGGATAGTCAAAGAGGCAGCGCTGCTGTCTTGTAATTATGGAAATCAATGTGTCTTAATCTGCGGTGCTAGGGCTCAAAGTGAGCCTTCATACCTGCTTTTCCCGTGAAGCAAGTCAAAGGCTCAGCATGTGCAGTATCACAAGTGTCTCTTCTGCCGTTTGTGTTTCTCTGCACTCCCAACGCTCAGATGGGAAGGAGTACGATGTGTACGTGTCCTACGCGCGCAACGCAGAGGAGGAGGAATTTGTGCTGCTGACACTGCGGGGAGTCTTGGAGAACGAGTTTGGGTACAAGCTGTGTATCTTCGACAGAGACAGCCTCCCTGGGGGAAGTGAGTATTTCACGGAGGGCTGTGCTCCATGCACATCCTCTCTTTATTGTTCTTTGAGATACTGATAATTGATAGAAACTGGCCTATCCAGATTAACTTTGTCCTTTGGTTTTTTTCCCCATGTCCATTAATGATCTCTTGTTGCTATCTTCCAATGTTTTTGCTTCACGTGACAATGTCGTAGATGCTCCAGGCCACCAAAAAGGCTGCGGCAGGCAAGTGGTGGTAGTTGGTTATTTCAATTGCTCTCCCCAGAAGTGATGTGCAAGAGTGATTGGTCTATCAACATGAGGGAACCGGACCACTGACCTTCATGCAAACCCTCTGAGCTGCCTTAAAAAAGGGGGGATAAAGTCAAGGCTAGAAAGAAAAGAGGCAGGGGGAGTGTGATACTGGACCAGAATGGTAGTTCACAGAGGGTAATGGTGAATGCCTGTAAAAACCAGGAGTGTCTGCTTCTGGGAGGTGGGGAGAGCACCATGCCAACATAAGTGAGAAGATAACGTACCCTCCCAGAAAGTCTCCCACTCACTTCATTAATTAGAGAGTCTGTGTCTAACATGGCATACAATTAAGTTGCTATGATTAAAAATACTTTGTTGCAGGTAGTGAGACTCATCTCTTCACTAAGATGTACATTTTTTCCACTGTTTCAAGCTAAGTCATACGAGGTTCTGGACACAGCATCTGCTGGAGGGATGTAAGGAATCACCAAGAATGGAAGTTTGTGAAACTCTCCAGATATGCATACAGTCACACAGGTGCCATAGCAGAGGCACAAATCTAGCCAACACTCAGTCTCCACTGTCCTGGAGGCTCAGTTGGCTGTATGATCCCTGACACCTACTAGAAGTTCAAAGCCTGAACTTTTGCCAGTGCAGATCACCCCACCTTGAATTCATGGGCTTTGGGTCAGGGCCCCACTGATGACAGAACCTGTGCTGATAAAGTCCATCAGGGTCCCTTTTGGGTAGGAAAGGAGGGATTACTGGAGTCCCAGCCCAGCTGCGTGACAGAGGGAGCAGAATCAGTCTGGGATTTTTTATCTTTATCTCCTAGATCATTGCCAGGACACAGCACCTCTAAGTTTGAGGGCAAATAAATATGTGTGCCTCAGGGATCAGGGAGACAGCTGCAATCCTGATGCTGTTCCTTCTAGAGAGACCCTGGATGACATGGCAGGGCTATCTCCAGGCTCTATTTGCTTGATGCCAGTGCCAGGCTCAGAGCAGGTTTGCTCTGAGCTGTTCTCACTGGTTGTTTCTCAAGACATACATCTCCTTCCCGTTCCCTCTGCTGCTTCTTAACATCCTTCCCCTTTCCTTTTTGGAGGGTCTCATTTTCCTCCCAGTGCGGTTCTCCTGGGCTCCCTGCCCTTCACCCTCACGTCCGGAGTGCTCCCATCACTGCTCACCATGGCAGTCACTGCCAGCCTCAATCCAGCACCAGCCCTCCGGAGCACTGCTGGGGTGGCTTGACATTGCACTGCTGTTTGCAACACTGCTGGGGCTTCCCTGTTGTTTCTTAGCTGGGACTTGACTAATCTCCTTCTCGGGGAAGCACGGCGGGCCAGGAAATAGCTTTTGGCAGCTGGTGTCATGCCTCCAGAGCATGCATCTGTGTCACGGGTAGAGAGTTATGTTGTCCTTGATGAAGAAACAGTGGGAGATGGATTATCCTGCAAGTTTGCTGACAGGAACTAATCAAACGTGCTTGACAGCTAAATGAAGTTGCCCGTCAGCGTTATTTTATTCTCCATTGTATTTTCTGACCAGTCAAGAGCATTACCTTGTCAGTGAAGTGTGGGAGATGCTGCCGCAGAGAGTGCAAGCACCAGGATTCATGCTTACAAGGAATTTTCACATTAATTACAGAAAGGTGCCCAAGGACAATCTACCTGCAGGTGTTAGAAAATCAAAGAGGATGACATGTCTCCAGCTCAAAGGGTGTCACTTTTGGGACACTTCATTAAAAGTCCTCAGAGCAGTTTACTTGTCACTTCTAGAAACACTCAAATCTGCTTTCATTGATGACAGCAACAGGAACAGCTGGATGAGTAACAGGAGTTAGGATGGTAGTATTTCCAAAGCAAATTAACCCATGAGGACACTCAGGGAAGGTGTAGATACTTAGTGTGTGTGTTTGGTGTGGGGAAACCGAGGCAAGAGGAGTGAAGGGATTACCCAGAGTCATTCTGGACATCTACCAGAGGAGGATGTAAGAGTAGGCATTCAGGCTTCCTGACGCCTCTTCAGGCTGAGTCTTTTCCTTGAGGTCATGTGTTGTCCAGCTGGCAATTTTTCTGCTTTGTTCCAGAGAGCCTCTTTCTCTGCTCTCACTAGAAGGAAGCAAAATCTGAGCCTACCAGAGCAGCCCTCTTGGCCACATGGCATCCTCGTAGCATTGAGTGGTGTCGCTGCCATGTGGTACAGTGCCTTTCAGATGTAGCTACCTCGAGCATCTCCGTGTGGCATGGGGAGGAGGAAACACATCTGTAGGCATCCTGGGGCTGGGAGTAGAAGATGTCATTGTACGGGGCAGTGGGTACCAGCAATGGTGTAGGAGGCCCCACCTGGAATCGCTTCCAGGGCTGGGAAGCACCAGTATAGTCTCTAGAGAGGGCCTCGAAGGGATTTTAGTGTCCCCTTCAAGAGACACCTGGTGTCACACTAGCTGTTCAGCAGCGTGTTCTTGGCCATCACTAACCACCTCAATGTTTCTTTCTCCCAGTTGTCACAGACGAAACCCTGAGCTTCATCCAGAAAAGCCGACGTCTGCTTGTTGTCCTGAGCCCCAACTACGTCTTGCAGGGGACACAGGCCCTGCTGGAGCTCAAGGCTGGTCTAGAGAATATGGCCTCCAAGGGCAACATCAAAGTCATTCTAGTGCAGTACAAAGCCATCAAGAAGAGCAAAGTGAAGGAGCTGAAGCAGGCCAAGGCGGCCTTGACTGTCATTAAATGGAAAGGCGAGAAATCCAAGTTCCCAAAGGGCAGGTTCTGGAAGCAGCTCCAGGTGGAAATGCCAGTGAAAAAAATTAGCAGGAGTTTGAGCCTTGATGGGCTCATACGTATCCCTGAAAAATGTTTGACACCATCAGAAAACAAAACAAAACAAACCTCAAAAATCCACAGGTTAGGCCAGGGAGCGGGAAGGAACTTGGGGTTTTTGCCATGAAGGACTGTGTCCCAGGCATTTCAGAGGACAGTCATGCTTCCCTGCAGCTTTTCTACTGCCCTGGCAGTAGAGACACCAAAGATGCATACATCTCCTCTCTGCAAATGCACGTCTTTGTCATCAACCACACCAGCCCTGGGCTCGAGGTCTACATTCAGGCTATCCAGGTGGGATGCAGCCAGCACCTTGTGATAGCATGGTATTTGTATAGGCCAGTATTCCTAGATCCAGTTCCTATGGGACCTTAGCATCCAGGACAGAGCTCCTTTCCTCTCCTAAGCAGCTTCACTCTTCCTGGTCATTGGTCCCTGTTGCAGAGGCTGGGGAACAGTTTGAAGGGTGGCTCCCATATAGAGCCGTTCATACACGTCCCAGCTATATAGTCCTGATCGCTGTGGGATCACAGATTTCTGCTGCAGTGGGGGGGAGTGTAGACTCTTGAGGCTTCTTCTCTTTGTTCCCCACATTTCTGTAGGAGCAGGTGCATTCAGATAGTTTGGCAATGTGAAATGGCTGTTACAAAAGCATTTAAAAAAAAAAAAAAGCAAAAAGTCTCTGCTAAGTGATATTTGTATTGTAGCATTTCTACTAATAAGTGGTCAGTCTCTGGGACTCTGCAGTCTCCTGCGTACCCCAGATCCTTCATGGCTGTAATGTTCGTAATCCAGGGGATATCTCTCATTAGTACAGCCCATGGAGCATGTCTGAGAGATGCTTCTTTGTAGAGTAAACTCAGGGACTTAACAAGCACTGCAAGGAACCCCAGTTTACTACTGAACCCGCCTACTGTCTCCGTGCTGCTGGCTGGGGGAAAGCATCATGCAAAGTGCTGCTGAGGCCTCTGGGGTGACACTGGATGTATGTCCAACTCCCCAGGAGACCCTACAAACTTATTAAAAACTACTAGGTCTGTCCAGCTCGGTAAGACTATGAGGAAGGGCTGAAAGAGTTGTGGTTATTCAGCCTGAAGAAGAGAAGGCTCCAGGGAGACCTTATTGCAGCCTTTCAGTACTTAAAGGGGGCTTATAAGAAAGATGGGGACAGACTTTTTAGTAGGGCCTGTTGCGATAGGACAATGGTAATGGTTTTAAACTAAAAAAATGGTAGATTCAGACTAGATTTAAGGAAGAAATTTTTTATGATGAGGGTGGTGAAACACTGGAACAGGTTGCCCAGAGACGTGGTAGATGCCCCATCCCTGGGAACATTCAAGGTCAGGTTGGATGGGGCTCTGAGCAACCTGATCTAGTTGAAGATGTCCCTGCTCATTGAAGGGTGGGGTTGGACTAGATGACCTTTAAAGGTCTCTTCCAACCCAAACTATTCTATGATTCCATGAAGACTCAGTGTTCTCTGCCTGGGTATGAACAACCTCACCACTCATAATTCAGGGCTCAGGTTTAAACTAGCCTTGGCTTTACAAAGCAAGTCTCCACCCATCTTGTTTCCAGCCCAGAGTTGCAGAACAGGGGATGTATCTGAGCTTCTGCAACCTTTGCACAAAATGGAAATATAAAAAACCACTATCAGTGCTTGCTTCAATGGGAGGCAGCAGGCATAGAAGAGGACCTGGTGAGTTGACCCCTGGCAGACAGGCTTTTCAGACTGAGAGGGGGAGCATCCCTTCCCTTGTAGGACAGACCAAAGCACAGCAGGCCCCTGGCATTGACTGGTACGGTTTTTCACAATGTTTTCACGTAAAACTACAAGCTCTGGGGGTGTCTCCAGACTCCTGTAGCTCCTGATGCAATGGCCTGCCCTCTTAATTGTGGAATTCAGTATTACACACACTAAGTGCATGCTTATTTTTTGTCGATAATGGTTGCTTCTGAGTCACCTCTGACTCACGCCTTTGTTCTGTTGGTGTCCAGTGGGTGAAGCATAGCCATTCATAATGGCATTAAAAAAGCATTACAATTTGGAGTCTATGCACTGTTCACCCAGGTGAGCAGGGAGGTTTGAGGGTGTCCCAGTAAACAGCCCAGCCTTAAAGGTGTGGGGCTGAATCCTGGTATCAGCAAAACCCCGTGCTCTTAGCATCTTATGATTAATAATGTTATTCCAGGGCAGTGGAGAGCCACAGCCACCCATGCCATTGGGCAGGTGCTGTACACATGTGGAACAGATTCTTTCTGTTCAAAGAAAGAGCTTCTTTCTCACCTTCCTCTTCATCCTCACCCCCCTCCCAAGTAAGCTTTGCTTTAAGCAGGTAAAATTGCAGTCAGCTTCACTGAAGGCAGCGGAGCTCCTCATCTGCTCAGAGGTGCTTAAAAGCTTTGCTGTTACGAGCTTTTCTACTGTGGCTGTCTGTGGAGGGGCAGAGCTGCTTCCCACACTCCAGAAAGCTTCATTTGTACGAGAGAGCACCCAAAACCACGCTCAGTTTTATGAAGCCGTTGCAACCACATCATTTTGCTCAGCTTCACCTATTTGTTTGTGTTTTCAGCGTCGCTATAATCGGCTGCCAGATCTACAGGCAGAGGGAAGGCCCTGAGGCCAAAGCAGAACTGTGTTAGATTCCAATTTAATTTTTAAAAAATTGACTCAAAATTATGCATAAATTCAATTAACATCCCAGACCTCACCACGTCACATCTCACTTTTGGCTGAGGTACCAAGAGAACTTCTGCTGATGTTTTAGTTAGTCTGATTATTTTAGGAAGTTAAATCCACCTCACTTATTTTGCTGATTTTATTCAAAGAGTTTTCCAAATAAACAATGGACCAGGACTTTCTCTAGCATACATTGCAGTGGCCCTTGGTGCCATTGCAACCCCAGAACAGGAGTACTGAGAGACATCAGCAGAGCACCCACAAAGCAAAAGGTGTGATGGTCTGAAGAGGGCCTGAAAGGTCGAGAGGGAGCAGCGTGGAAGGAATAGCACTGGAGCAGGCTCTGCTCCCGCGGGAGCTTTACCACTGGCTTTGCTGGGAGCTGTCAGGCCAGGGGTAAACCCCAGTCCCAGCTGTAATGCAGATCTGCAAAGCACCTCCAATACGCCTACCATTTCATCCTATGCCACATGTTGTTTCCATTATGGGATTCTGTCACAGCGTCTGTCTAGTTCAGTTGATTCATTTGAGTTTCTGTGCTCTAACCTAACATTTATCAATATGCAGCTCATACAGAGTTCCTCATTGCTATTTCATGGGGAAACAGCGTGGCACAAATTGGAAAAAATGTCTTCCCCCTGTGCCATTTGATGTTGTACAGCTGTTCCAGAGTTTTCCCTTCTCTTTTCTGTATGTTTTTGCCTTTGTGATATTTGGTCTGTGAAGTGTCAGTATTATTTTATTTTGCTTTTCAATAAAACATTTTCACTTTTGCATTTCAGTCCTTGTGCATTTCTCATAAGTATCATTTTCCTTCCCATTATGTCTGCGAAAGGCCATTGAATAAAGATGACTGTGTGTAGTCCAAGCATCAAGGTCATTCGGGGACACCTCTGTAGAGGGGGGCATTTTTCTGGCTGTTCCATGGTGTGCCTGCAGAGATCCTGAGCCACCACCACTACTACCAGGGCCATGCAAGCAGAAACACCATGCAGCACTCAAATGTCACCCAGCAGTGAACATGCACATACAGAAAGTCTCTGACCCGAAAAGTGCTCACTTGGCAATCACAAGATAGAAAGACGGGAGGGAAACACTATCCCTTTGCTTGAGAGACCAAGCCAGAATGTTGAAGAGAAATCTTGGAAATCTGCCCTAACCACAGAAATCAAACTCACTCTTAGGCTGCTTTGCCCATCACCTTCCAGGTAGTTGGGTAGAAAAGGTTCATTCAGCTCCATATTTTCTCATCCAAGCCACTTTCTTGGCTTTTTCCCTTGTTTGCATGGTAGCAGGTAAGTTGAGAGAGAGCCTAGCACTTCCAGACCACTAGCAAAATGAATTCTTGTGACAATCTATGGATTTGGGGTCTATGGGGTATGGGGTCTATGACCCCCCCCAGCTTTTACTGGGCTGTGACAAATGTGTGGCTCTTGTAATCCTCTGTTACGTCTCTGGGGTGCATTAGGGGAGACATAAGTAAACCAACAAAAATATGCAGTGTCCTTTGTAAGATGGAAGTTTTTTAGTGTAAAGCAGATATCCAAGAATATCAAATTCCCAGCTCTGTTGGTATCCAAACCCCCGCAGCATTATTGCTGCCTGTCCCATCCTGTGCTGTTGGTGTCACTGGGAGGGAACCATCCTGCCTGCACATTGTGAAGTGGCCACTCAGGATTTTTCATGAGCTGGGATTACATTGTAAACTGAACATCCCAAGGTATCCTGGTTAGCCAAGTCTAAAAGCATCGCATCCTCAGAAATAAAATCTATCTTTGGGAATCTGAGCATTTTCTCTGCCAAAAAAATGTCGAGCCTCAAAAAGTGTTGCAAATTCAAAATTGATAAAAGAAAACGATCACTGTCAGCTCAATCAAAACATTTCATTTCAGCAGTGTTGGAATCGCTCACATTAATTGAACCTGTGCTTTTTGAGCAGGCGGGTAGAATAGGTGACCTCCCAGGGGCTGCTCCTGCCTACATTTCGCTGTGATTCTGTGATTCCAGTTTCAAAAAGAAGGACCTTTCAAACCAGCAAAGGAGCTTTTTCTTTCGCAAAGTGTTGAAGCTTGGCTGATTTCAAAATGGATCTCAATCAGTTATAGAACGGTTTGAATGAGGTCTGGACTCAGTAAATTGGGAGATTGCTGCCAATTCTTTGTGCCTTTGAAATAGGGTGGTAAGAATGTTTCACGGCGTTAAATGACAATTCTGACAGAACTGACTTTGTCATCTACTTTCGGTTTCAATGAATCAGTGTTTTCTTGTGTGTGTTGGGGAGGAAAATCCCCCCAAACCTGGTGTACAAGAAAAAAATACTCCAAATATTTTGGTTTAAATTCCAGTGTTATGTTAAAGAACCAAACAGTGCCTTACTTTCTCCATTAGGATATTATTGTTCAAGCATTTTTCCTGTCCCAAGTTCTTGGTCCCCAACTAATCTAGTGACAATGAGTTTTACAACTAGTCATATATCTTTGAAAAAAAAAAGTATTGCTTTGTACAATATTAAAATAAGATGCACCCAGGTACAACACGGTGCACCTTCTGCAATGAGATAAGGAAAGGGACAGCCAAGTGCTGGAAGCGTAAGAGGCATTGCCATTGCAGGGAAGAAGCAGTATTTTTATTTATATAAAAGACCAGTGTTCCACTGGCAGGGAGGGAGGGGAGTCTCCAGGGTGAGGAATCAAGGCTTTAGCAGTGTGAAAGGCAATGGAAGCAGCAGGTAGCTCATCTCCCCAGAACAGCTCTTTGCAAGACATTCCTATAGGGAGCTTTTTCTCTCTGAGTGTGCAAGAGCTCTTACTCCGATGATCCCTGTCCTGCTTGAACACCACCTTGTCTTCAGGTCCAGGTCCAGGTCCAGGTCCAGGTCCTGGTCGCTTTCCCCCCACCCCATCCCAGGCACCAGCACTCAGTGAGTGGGTGGAGTTCTTTTAAGTTTTTACAGTCCTGTTAATCAGCTTGGGTTAATTTGCTAAGTGCTACAGCCCTATTAATTCCCATCCTTTCCACTGCTCACCCATTAGCCACAACATCTTCAAAATGCTTACTGCATCCCAAGCCATAGATAGAAGTCCAAGGACATCCTTCAGGTTTGCTGCTTTCCAACATTCATAATAAAAGAGATGCTGCCCTTGCCTGGCACCATTCCAGCTAAGCATCTTGCTGAGCTTTACAAACTGCAATTAATCCCAAGAAATGCTTTGAAGGACAGTATTTTCACCCCCCATCACAGCTAGGGGAACTGATGGAGAGGTTTAAGACTGACATTTTTGCTTTCTAAGTTTGGAGGCTTCCATTTCTAGATGAGAGAGCATGAGAGGGAGGGAGGTGGGTCTTAGCCTCAGCAGTGCGAGCTGTGGCACAATGACATGATTGCTGCACTTCGTTCCCCCCACGCAAAGGGGTGCCAGAGCTGTGGGCAGGTGGTTCCCAAACAAGACCTGCCCTTTATTAAACACCTGCACTTCCCTGGGCAGGAGTGATGCCGTGCAGTGCAGAAGTCAGAGTACAGTCCTGACTTAACCTGCTGTCATGGCTTCTTGTTTACCACTTCAGCCTTCTCCAAAACCTACCGCAGAACAAAAATGCTGCTATTGCTCTTGCACTCCCTGCTAGCAGGAGCGTGGGCAAGTCAAAAGTCACTGGGCTTGTGCCAGGTTTCCCTCTGTGGGAAGGGGGGATCTCTGCAGGTATGCCACCACACAGCTTCCTTCAGCTTTTCTCTCCCCGCTCCCTCCCCCTTGTGCACCCCAATTCCTCTGTCCTTGCACTCTTAGATACCACTGAAGCTGTGTTCGACTTCATCCAGAGGAGCCGCAGGATGATCGTGGTCCTGAGTCCCGATTACTTGACGGAGAAGAGCATCAGCCTACTGGAGTTCAAGCTGGGCATCATGTGCCAGAACGCCATCGCCACCAAGCTCATCGTGGTGGAGTACAGGCCACTGCAGTGCACCCACCCTAGCATCCTCCAGCTGAAGGAGTCTGTCTCCTTTGTCACCTGGAAGGGGGAGAAGTCCAAGCGCTCCGGCTCCCAGTTCTGGAAGGCGTTGCGGCTCGCCCTGCCACTGCGCAGCCTGAGCGCCGGCACCAGCTGGAACGAGAGCTGCTCCTCCCAGTCGGACATCAGCCTGGACCCCGTCCAGAGGAGAAGGAGCCAGTTGAAAGGGCAGCCTGACCCACGGGGCACCACGGCAGGGACTCTTACTCCTGGGGGGACGGCCCCAGCCCCCGAGTCAAAGGCCAAACACCGAGCCAAGCACTTCTTGACATGCCGGTGTTGTGGGACCTATTGCAATGGTGACAGCAGACTCAAGCGAAAGCATCGGGCTATGGCTGAGCCAAGGTGGGACACTCATCTCTGCAAGCCAGGCTCGGGCAGGCCCGTGGCACAGGGGGTTCAGGGCAGAAGTCGACCCGAGCCCCCGCTGGCACAGGCTCCAGCTCTCGCCCTCTGCCATTACAGCGACCTGTCGAACAACAATGACTTCTACGTACTCTAGCCAAGAGGCTGACAGCACTGCAGGTGCTGGGCCGGCAAAAGAAACTCACTGCAGCCTCAGCCAAGATATTTTTATGATATCACAGGCTGATGCGGTGTTGTTCACCATCAGTCCCATGCCAGCACGGAGGACTGCAGCAATATCACCGGTGCTGGTGAGCTGAGCCAGGTACCTGCAGCCACACACAGAGCAGCAGCTGGGGGCTGCCTGCCCAGGTCCTTCTTAATTTAAATTGCAAAGTGGAGCTGAAAATGTGTTTGTCTGGCATTGCTTTTCCCCAGCTGTGGTCGTGTTTGCTGCAGGGCTGCTGCTGGGGTCGGGTGCGGGAGAGCAGGTCCCCAGCCAGGGGTTGGGAGGGAGGGAGGGGGGAGAAGCTGTGCTCCTGGCAGTAACCTCTGGAGAATGGGAGGAAGCCTGCATTCTGCAAAGGATGAAACTTTGCTAATGAGGGCAATGGGAGCCCCTGCCAGTGCAGGAGTGCACCGTGCAGTACGGTGCGTTATCCACTGTGGTTTAAAAGAACTTGGTCAAAAGTTTTAAGACAAGTCCCTTCCCTCTAAATAAAACTGATTTCTTTAACCTGCTATTGTTACAAGTGCCATGGGAACTGGTAAATGTCGGAGCCTTGTTCAGCAGGCAGTGCCTGGGGAGGTGGTTTGCCCAAGCTGGCTGAGGTCCCCTCCTGTTCCCAGTGCTTCCAGCGGGCTCCTGGGCTCTGTCCCTCTCCCAGCTCCATGATATGATGAATTTGTTCTGTCAGTTGTGTGGCCTTTCACGCAGCAAGAAAGAAAACCATTACAAATCCAGGGAAATGTGATTTTAAAAATTCTCTGAGTAGTCAATGAGCTCAGGGATAGGAGCAAGACCTAAAACACTCACAGAAAACCTCAGGCATTGAAGCTGAGGGGTCAAAACTCAACCACGCTTCATTAAATAACCAAAAGAGCCTTTGAACAGTCTCCCTGGGGCTGCTGTTTCATCAGCCCATTGAGCTGGCTGTCAGCAGAGTTTCCCAGTCTTCATCTGCAGTGAAAACTTCATATGCCTCATTCTGCTTTGTGTAACGGTTTCTCTCCCTACCGAGGAAGGGTGCTAATCCTGGGAGTCGGCTGCCCGCCTTCAGCTGCTGCTCAGACATGCCAGACTGAGTAATACTCTGCATTTGTTTTCTTTCCCTGAAACAAAAAAAAGGTCTCCTTCACCACTCTGGTCATTCTAGTTCTTGCCTCTCAGGTTGGTAGGTAATTATTCTTCTTCTGCCTTGGAAATATGGGCTGAGCCCTTGGGGTACAGGGTCTGTGTCCCCCAGGGCCAGACCCTTATCTGATGTCCTCAGGTGCAGCCCTGGAGCTGTGAGGAAGGAAGGGGCCACAGCTCACCCATTTTTAATAGTGCTGAAGCCCAGTTATAATTCACACATCACTTTCCTTCCCTCAGCAGCCCCTATTCCCCACTATTGCCCTGACTTTTTCAGTCCTCTCCTTCTGAGATCAAGCACAGCTGATGGCTCTCCCATTACAAGTCTCTGTGAGCTGAATCCTAACAGACCTGCTGCAACAGACAGAGAAAATAGAAACCGAGAAACCTGGTGCTGAGTCAATCTAAATAAAATAAGGGCAAAAAACCTCTACCAGCTTATAGGAATTAGAAATTCAGACTCTAGAGAATTCTCCAGGCGTGGATTTCTCTGTAATTTCAAGCAGACACATTGTAAATGGCTCAGAAAAGTTTTGTTCATATGCAGCCAGTCTCAGTGATCAAAGAGGAGGAGCACGAATGAGATATTTGGAAAGCAAGCTGATAAATTGCAGAATGTTTTGTAAGAAGTAATCAAAGTACCGTTAAATGGTTAAATGGTTCCAGTTGCTTACAACTAGATGTGGGATGGTGCTGTCAATGAATCTGGTAGAGCTGAAAACACAAGCTACAAAATACAAATAATTTGCAATTAGTCAACCTCCAGAGTCAGCATATTTGTTATTTGTTGGCATTTAAACAGCTTTTATTTACAGACTTTGCCCTTATTTGCCCGTGGTGTTGTCTTGGTTGACTACAGCAATCCAAAGATGCAGGAAACAACAGCTGGAGCTTGTAGCAGATGTACAAAATGGCCAGCTCCAGCCTTTTTGGGCAAACTGTCATCTCTTCATGAAAGAACAAATGCAAACTGGTAAGGACCATTGCTTCTCCTGTTGCCTCAACTACCCCTTTTACTACCCACCAAACTGACCTAGGGTTTTGGTTGCTCTTGTAACAAATACTGAGACATGATGGATTTCAGTGGGTGCAGAGCCTTTGTCCCCTGAGGCCAGGCTCCCAGAGCCTGAAGGCATGCTGTGCTGGATGGGGTGTCTTAGCAAGGACACAGGGACTAAACCCTAGAACCAATTTCAGTTGTATTTGGGGGGTATTTCCAAGCTACATCCTAAGCATGTTGCTTGGAAATACCCCCAAGCATCAGCATAAGGTCCTGCTTTAAGACCAGATCCAACTCTTTGCACAGGGTTTGAATTCTGCTCTCTGAAAATCATTTAAAATCTATTCATGTCCTATCTGACAGTGAATGGTGCAGATGGACTGTAATCACTGCTCTCTTCTGTGGTACACATGTATTTGTCAGTTGTATACAAAAATACAATTGTCTCCAAAGTTAACAGTCAGCGCAATACTATCACCCCCTGCGCCCACCCAGTCCTCTCAAAAGAACTGTTCGGAGGGGAGTAGAGTTAGTATATATGGAGAATTTCCACCATGTCCTAATATAAAAACATTCATATAACCTTGTATATCCTACCTATGGCATGCAAGGGTACAAGGATACCACATCGTAATGTGCAGAGCCAGTAGTACAATATTTCTGCTGTTACCTAGAGGTTTTTAATGTGTGAAAGGCTGGTGGTGTCATGAAGACACTGAACAGAGCTAGCTAGGCAGTTAGGGAACACAGGCAAGTCACTTAGTCCATCTCAACATCAACCTGTCTTCACTTTAGTGACTGCAAAGCTCTGGTACCCATGAGGTCTCTCGCTGGCAAGTTCCACTGGACATGCCACTAATGGGCTGCTCCTCACATCTGAAATGTTGGATGAATCACTAACCTGCAAGAACTTATACAAACTCTCTTCTTAGCATAAACAAGAATTTTGTTCTCATGTATTACACTAGATGCTGATCTCAGAGCATCTGATCTAAGTGTATTTATAGCAGATATTTTCCCAAATAATGACAAGACCGTGAAGGAACTGACAGATGCCAGAAATAGGGAAAAAATGCTTCAAACCCTTAATCCTTGCTCTATATTTATATTTTTTTTCTTCTACTGTTCATCTACCACAGATTTCTGTTAAGGGCGGCACCACCTCTGGGATGATGTCTGCCCACTGTGACATACCAGTGTAAGGGTATAACCCAGAGCCACATCAAGCAGACGAGGGGAGACCATATGAGGGTATGCAAGAGGGTGCACCCGTAGCACAGAGATGCAGCCTGGGGGGACATATGTGCTCCCTGCTCACCACCCAGGCACTCGGCCCCATCTGGCACCCAGGAACATGCAGTGCTGTTCTGGAAATGCATGAGTTAAAACACTGTGGCAGGAGTAGGGAGAAACACTAATGAATGACCCCATAGCTGCCTGCCCAAATTCATGTGAAAGAGGCCAGGTTTGACTTGTTCACGTGGGTGTTCACGCTACGTACTGTTACTGGTCATGCTGTGGAGAGGCTGTGGCTCTAAAAAGACACAATAAATGTACCACTCAGGTTCCTTTTGTAAAGGTGTTAATGAGACACGTAAGTCTTGCAGAATGGTTTGTAGAAGAATAAGACTTTAATTCTTCATAATACCAGACATGGTAATGACCAGGCACAGGGGACACAACATTTACACTGATATGCCTGTAATCAGGCTAATGATTTGTACTTTACTAAAACATATCTGCCACAAAGTCATTTGGCTTGAAAGCATTAAAGAGTTTTCCAACTCATCAGTATTTGTTCAAGTGAATAATCAGCGTCACCCTTAATATCATGCCGGATCATTGTTTTGCCTGTTTTTTTTGCCTGGAAGCTCCAGGCAGGGTTCTTGTTCTACCTTCATCTGCTGCAGCAAAGAGACTTCTCAGGGATTTTTCTGTCCATGGGGGTATTTGCACACTGTTTCCAAATCATCTGGCAATCCATTTCCCATGAAAGGTTTGTTCTCAAGTTTTCCAAAAGGTTTTCTTCCTTTGCTATTTAATCATTTTTAGACTGTGGGTGGCAGAGATGTCTCTCCTGTTGCCTGGGCTGCTCAAGAGGTGAAGTCCCTGACCCACGGTTATTTACTGCTTCCCACTGACTCTTTCCTTCTTGCCACCACACCTCAGTGGGGAAGCAGACTTCATTGATCATGCACTCCAACACCTTTTCCAAGAAGGTGTTACGGCTGAGGTGCCCCCGCCCCCGGCACTCCACCAGCACGATCTTAGATGAAATTTTTTGTTATGCTTCACCATATCTGCTTGGGGCCAGTTCATCAGGCAAGCCAGATCACATTGCATGCTTGGTGAAGCAGGAAATAGCGATGACAGACAATCTTCGTGCCATCTGCCACGATTATTAGCAAATGACATTTTATTTATCTCCAGATCAGCCATGAAGATGCTGACTCCCATTAGAAACATGTTCAATGACAAGTACTCATCTTTTGAGATCTATAGGTTAATGGATGAAGAACCAAAAACCTGCTGTTAATGTGCACAGGGTGATACTTACAAAACACCACCAGATCTATGTACCCACAGTTACCAGCCAAGCTGGAGATACTATTGATGGAAAAAGGTCATTTGGGAATATCTGCTCCCACAGAGCTATGATCACTAGCTACTAATTAATTACACTGACACCTTGAAATTCCATATGTGGGCAATTCTATATTGACCGGTCGGGGAATGAGCCTGCAGTGACCCACACAGATTCACAAAGAACTTGAGTTTCCAGTTCACAGGAAATTCCATTGTTTTAGGTTTTTTTTGTCTCCTCTCCTGTCATTAAACAGAGAACAAATAGCACAAGATGACATCAAAATTTTCCATGAAATTTTCTTAGCAATCTATATCCATAGCAAATGGGAAATATTTGATTCCCATTTTAACTTCTATTTTCTATAACATAAACATGTTTTGAAAATTTTTTTAAACAAAGCTCAAAATGTGCTATACCAAGAGTGTCAAAAATCTGTTGGTATTTCACTTCCATTTTGCTTACAGCATGTTTTTTTAAGACCAGTCCCTTTTAAAACATTTCAACTTAAATGAAAACAGCATTTTCCTTTGAAAAAAAAGGCTTCCATTATAAACACACCATCAGATCTGCATTGGTTATCAAACTTGCCCTTTTCTGCATATTGGCCCAACATTCTCAGTTTTCAGTGCTTGCAGTTTCCTAGTCTTCTAACATTTATTAAAGAATTAGGCCAGTGATGCCATGAGCTCCTCAACCCACCCTCTAGCAACTGAAAAGCCTCCAACTGTATTCTTACAGCTAGCTGGAAAAAATCAACATGTTTGCATATCAGATCATATCAGCTCCTCAAATCTCACTCATGTTTGTGTATCAGGTCCAAGAACTTGGCTGTGGATAATGCCTTACTACCTCTTTCCTCCTATATATTGCCAACACAAATGGAGATGTCTCTGAAGACAGCCATCCATGCCTTCTGCTTTGCTCACACTCTTTCAATGCACACTGTTGCCAGTGAAAGAAAATTCTGCTCCATTCATGCTTACATTTTAACTGCATGCTCCTTTCTGGAGGCAGGCAAGAGTAACATCCATCATTTTGTTTCACATCTCTGCCTCAAAAGCATCTGCTCCACTTGTGGTGATGCATGAGACAGCAGCTGCTTGCTCCCGTTCAGTATCAGCCTCACTGGCACATGCTCCTTTACCTGCATTTAACATCCTGATGGCATTGGACAGCATTTCAAACTCATTCACTATACCCTTCAGATTTTCACATAAGAAAAAAAAAATAATCATATATCTGGCTATTGTCCCCTAATATTTGCATCTATTTTGGCTGGTTTCATGCACTCTGGCAGCACAATCCTGCCAGAGTCCTGGTTCACCCAAACAAGAGTAAATGCTCAGTTGGTCTACTTTTGCCCAGCATTTGGCACAAAGCTGGACCTGAATGGAGAAAAGTGAGGGCATCTGGGCTATGTCAACACCTATTACCCAGCTTCTCAAACAACCATCAGAGCCTATATAGGGCTGCTCTACTGATGCTGGGTGCTAGTTTTCTGCTTGCCTGCCTCCCTTTTCCCTTGAGGTCTTCAAGGATACAGTTTAATAAATGCCAATAGTGTCAGCAGAATCCATTCATATCACTCTAATTTTAAGTATTAATTATTGCTTCTTTCGGGATGTATGGAAACAAACCCAAGTAACCGGGATGAGTTACCCTTTTCCCTGGGGACACCTTGCACCGCTGTTTTGCTTTGTTCTTATCAGTGAGCCAGACCTCTCCCACAGGCCTTCTCTCACTCCTGCCAAGCTCCTACACACAGACATCATTGGGAAGATGTCCAGAGCTCACTCCAGACCTAACGCTTTGCTCAGTCCAGCTCAACTGCTTGCAACTCTTCTTACATGAATTTTATGCTAGGGGATGATCCAAGGTCACCACCTTGTAAACTAGATCATGATGATTTAGCTTCCCATCCTAATTTCTATTTTAGCTACCCCTCGTTCTTGCCTGTCTGTATCTGAAGCTTCCTGATAACCATTGTCATGCACACAAGCAGCATCCAAATATTCCCAGCTGCTCTGCACACCAGCCTGACTATTAGAGGGAGACAGACTTAGCAGGTGGTTGGAACTCACTGTCTGGCTGTACTCCAGCCTACCTGTTTGCTTTCTTTCTCTCACTTATTCCTCGCTGAAATATAGCAGCTTGCCTCCTGCTCTTATACCCCTGCTATAACAGTGTCTGGACAATTCAGTTTCTAGCATATTCTTTCTCTCCATCCTCCACGGGTAAGGAAGTGTGTGCCAGGTGCTACATAGATGTCAGGAGACACCTTCTGCTCTAAAGAGGCTCTGCTCTTATTTTGTGTGACCCCAGCTGCCATACATAGCCTGACAGTAAACTTCCTGAAGGTACACTGTGTCTCCCCAGTTTGGCCCTGCATACAGTGAAGAGGTCAACACAACATATGCTTTTAAGCAGTGACTTCATCAGCAAATGTGGTTCAAATCTGTGTGCAGACGCCTGTCTGCCAGTTACCAGCATAATGCCAGAGCATCCAGATCCAAGCATCCTGCAGGGTGTCACCTCCTGTCACCGGCTGTTTCAGTTTGGTGGGTAGCTTATATTTAGTCTCTGGTAGGTGATGTTATGAAAGGAGATGGAACAAGGAAAGATGTGGCAGAAAAATAGATCACATCATTCCAATTAAAAAAATGTATTCATCCTGGCATTTTCAGTTGTACTTTTATTTATGGTAGAGTTAGGGGTTTTTTTTTGGAAATACAGCATTTAGCAGGCAAATAGCAGCTCTCCATTATAATACTACAAAGTAAAACTGTAGCCACTCACTTCACAGACTAAAGGTAACCTTTATTCTTCCCTGTTTAGCCAGTGCTTTTACAGAAGCACAAAAGAAGAGCAACTCGCCCAAAAGCAAGCTCTAGGGCTATTGTTGAGAATTCACAGCCGCCTGGCTGGCACCTTAGCAGCATTTCCCATTAGCTGCTGTCACCTCTATCGCTCAATTGGAATAACTACTGCATTATTTGATTTTCATTGCTTTCCTCTCAGGTTGGCATTTGGCCTTTCTTTTTAAATACCATATGCTGTAACCTCCCTCCTCTTATAACTAGGGGTAGTTAGAAGCTCTTGCTATCTCTCATCCCTGGCTGAGAAAGCTGAGCAGACAGGGTTAATACTAGACAGCAGTTACATCAATATTTTCCTTCATTTTTGAAAGATAGAAAGCACCAAATAATTAAGTAACATTGCTAGCAGATGGCAAGAAGAATCCTTGCAACTAATCCCACCTGCAGCAACTCTTTTACTGCCTCGAGCAACTCCCTTAAGGTTCACCCCATTAACTAATCAGTCAATGCTTATTAATTACATCAGCTGTGTCTGAGGAATATAGCTAGGCAAGCAAGCCCTCACAGAAATGACTGAGAAGCAGGGTTGGGTTGAGGTATATCATCATATGCCTGCTTTGGAAGTGGATGTCATCAGAGATCATTTTTCCTACAGATCACAATGGTAAAGTATGACTTATTATCTCCCTTAAGAAAAAAACACTGGGAGGTGGATATCTAAGTACTTCCAGATACCTTACTCTAGATAATTGCCCCTGGTTCCATAGAGACTTCATTGTAGAGCAGAGAGATTAATTTTGCGTCTATTAAGCTTAGCTTGTTCAGTTGAAATACAGCTTCTGCATTGTCTCTATAGAAAAATTGAAGGCAAATGTGCTCGTGTTTCCCTGTGACTTTCAATATGAGCTCCTTTGAGTTTTGGGGGTCCAGATTCCTAATACTTACAGAGCTGACTAGACAAGATTGCTCTCTCCTGTGTATCTTCATGTCCTGTTACATGCCAAATGGATGTTTTAACTAATGAGCCTCATAGTTTTTAGTGCTCTCTCCTTCTGTCCATGTTGTTGTAAAGTTAGCCCTTTTAATGAAGCTCCCCTAGACTAGCTGTTGCAATGCACAGCCTATTCTGGACAATCCCAGTCTGGATCAACCCAAAGCACGTTTTTTTTTTCTCTTGATTCCACCCCCAACCCAACTATTTATTGCTCCTTCTCTGCTGGCCTATTTAGTTCTGAAGAGATGCACACAGAATCTTGGAAAAGCCTGACACTGTGTTCATTACTTGCTCTGCACAGAAGTAGTCAAATAATCACTAATGATAAATACATGTGAAATCCATAACTAGTTTTGTACCTTTTGCACTGTGCCATTGGCTGTAGCTAGTGCAGGCCGATGAACACACTGGGAGTGTATCACACCTTTCTGAAGTGCCTGGGGAGTGTGGGGGGGAAATGTGAGTAGGTGGTGGTTGTTGTTGTTCTGCATTTTTAGAGATGTTTGGGCTCCTAGTATATGGCTACATATATAGTGGTGAAGGGTTCACTCTTTTCCTTGTAGCTGGAGCCTTCTAGCAACTGTGCTTCTCTGTTAACTCTTGCTATATTTCCAGGGCTGGACAATCATCTACAGAGATTAGTGGTGTTTTCTATAGATGGAGTGAGACAGTGCCCTTCAGGTGTAGCCTAAAAGGCGGGTTATCCTCATAGGATATACAACCAGCAGTTTGCACTTCCCTCTGCATTAATCACACACTGGAAAGGTCAGTAGATGGCTGGCAGGGGGCCCTTCAGAGAGGATGGTAGCATGGGGCTTGGCTGTGAATCGTCCTGCTTAGAGCACTTCTGC
Source organism: Nipponia nippon (assembly GCF_047370975.1). Classification (NCBI taxonomy): domain Eukaryota; kingdom Metazoa; phylum Chordata; class Aves; order Pelecaniformes; family Threskiornithidae; genus Nipponia; species Nipponia nippon. Next base: position 13,850,312 of record NW_028262391.1, read on the forward strand.
TGGCTTCCACCTCTCATGGGCACTGGGCTCATTCACGTTTCTACCACAGGACAACACACCTTGCCACTCTGATAAGGCAGCTCTTTTGAGATGTCTTGCTTGCTCTGGACACTCTTGCATGGAGGCGTCAGCTCCTATTGTGTTAACATGCGTATCAGGAGTCCTGTGATGTTTGCTCTGTGCTCAGGATGGGAGCTCTTCTAGCTTCCCCCACCTACTTCACATGCAGATGCACACACTTCAAACTGTCCAGTGTATCTCAAGAGAGCGGAAAGTATTTGCTAAAAATATTTATGCAGAAGTTATTTATGGCCTGGCCCACATCAACCCTGTGGCAGCCGTTACACAATGCTGCACAAAGAAGCCCTTATCTGGAGGAGCACGCAGTCAGTTCTACAGTCCACAAGTTACCAAGAAACAGTCCTACTGGCTTTGCAATCAAATCCTAGGAATTTGAGGCCTGGACATTCAATTTAGATGTCAAATCTTGTCAAGCAGGCTCTGCCAAGCTGTTTTCTGATGCCTCCCAATTTGAAGTGAGCTCTGGTAGAGAAGATCAGAAAATGCTGCACCACTCCAAGGCGTGGTACCTTTCTCCCAAAAAGCTGGGGACAGGTAAAGCAGATCTCCCCAGCTGGAATGTGGTTCAAGATTATAATTATTTTCTCTCTCTGTGTTGTAGAAAACATCGCAATGGCCTATGGAAGGGGAAGGAGCCTTACCCCTCGGCTGACACTGGGCATGTACCCACAGGGCTGGGCACAGAAATTGAATCTGGCTCACAAAGTACTTCACTGTGAGAGTGCATATTTAGCCTAGGTGGCTTTTGGCTCAAATGCTAATAAAGCTATGGGGAATTTAGAAAACTTTTTTTTTTAATCTATGTCTAGGTTTGAAGAACAAAAATTACTGTGAGGGAGATCCAGGCTTTTGTTCTGGACTATCTCAACCTTCATATAGTTCTTTTGATTACATTTATGGTCTGCAGTGGCCTCACAGGTGCTGATCTTTAAAGGTCTGTACTAAAACTTCCAGCCTCACCTGTTACAGTGAGGACATGAGAAGTGAGCTTACACAGGTAAGAAAGCAGAAGATACTCTTGATATAATGACACTGATCGGGTGCAAATTTATTAGAGGAATGACAGGAATATTAGCACTTCCCTGCCCAGCTGCTCAGATACCAGTGTCAGCGAGTCAGTGGTGGTTAGCATAATTCCTCAGTTCACTTATGAGATGGCAGAGGGAAAGAGCATTGAAATCCTTACTGCTCTCAAGCTAGGATCACACACACATCTGTTTCCCCTTCTCTATCAGGTCACTCACCTTTTGAAGGAATTCAGATTGGTTTGACACACTTGTTCTCATCAAATCCCTGGTGGCAAGTCCTTATTTCATTATCCATTTGGTACTAATGATGGGATGCTCGGGAATCACTCCTGGCTCCTGGAAAGGCTAATCACCAGAGCCCCTCTCTGCCCTCTTTTTAAGATAAGTAAGTATTACACTTGCCCTTTTCCACTCCTTTGGGACCTGTGCTGTCGCCTTTGCCTCCTTGAATGTAATCACTAATGGTTCAGAGGTTTAGTTCAGCTAATTCACTCTAGGGGGAAGTTCAGCAGCCCTTGCCAGCTTGAATAAGTTTGGGGTTTTTTTAAGTCTGGATATTTCTTTAAATCATTCTTCCATTATTCTCCTTCAGAGTAACCTATTCCCTTAATACAATTAACCATCTTAATTGCATTGTTAGAATTTACTTGTTTGTGAAAAATAGAACAAGGTTAATTTTGAGTACTTCACCTTTGACATGTTTTTTTTTTCCTTGTTTGTTCTCTTTCCCCATGAAGTAATAGGCTGGTAGCATCTTTTGTCACAGCCTGTTCCTCTTTCCCTTGCACCTCTTCCTCCCTTCTTGTGGATGGCCAGGCCAAAGCACTGCCTTCTCGGGACTCTTCATAGACAAAGGGACACAAAGAAACCTTCAGAGATGGAGAATCAGGTGGGATGTCCATGTCTGCTCTAAGGAAAACCTTTGTGGACTGTGGGACTTTGTCAGCAGTACTTGGGTGCAGGTGGACAACTCTGATGGGAGTTTGTGCTGTCTTATGCATTTGTTAATTTTAGTGCTGTTATATCTGCCTTGGGTAGATTTTAGCAGTGTTTGATTGAACCTCTCTGTGTGTTATCTGGGTTCCCCAGGTTAAGGAGAATGGCATCCCTGGAGCTCCCACCAAGGAGCCAGGGGAGCCTCATGCTGCCTCAGCTGTGTCTGAGCCTACCCTGCAGCTCTGCAGAGCTGGAACTACCTAGCAATACTCATGTTTTTGCCACTGAGGACACATGTCTACATGAAATGGGCATGAAACCAGCTCATTTAGATACATATATGGAAACTCAGAGGAGAACTGCTTCTGATTTACCCTTTCTATTGCTTCCTGGCATTCCTGAGTTGTTCTGTGGGATGGCTATCAGCTGCCACTATTCAGAAAAGAAGATCACATTTCTTTTCCTGATGTTTTTCTACCTCTTGCAGCTGTCAAGAAGAGCTAAGGAACATGGTCCATAACAATCAAGTGATTCAGTTCTAGTTTTCCAGGTCTAAATCAGTTACAAGCTACTAAGATCAGTAGCAAACCAATGTGCAATAACAAACTAATGTGCAAGAGACTATCAAACATCTGCTGCTGTGGTTTTCCTTCCTGTGAAGCACTTGGTTATTATCAGAAGCAAGATCTTGAACACTTGGCTATGGGTTATGGAACAGTCACTCCTATGTCTCTAAAGGGTCAAAAAAACAGAAAGAAAGTTTTAAAAGCCTCAAAATCATTGTTTTCACCAATCAGTATTTTCAGGCTGATCTGATTTTGGAAGGACTGTCTGCATTAGTTTATAGTCCTTGGGGATGTTAAAGCTAGGCGTGGATAGGCATCCACATGCACTGTAGTTGACAGTGATTGCAGGTAAACAGAATTTGTCCATAGAAGAGCAGCCCGTGTCTTACAGATACCTTCTGGGTGTATCCACCCGTTTTTAAAACTCGGCAAGCGCAGGGCCATGCCCAAGCCCAGTCCCCTCCGACTCGCCTTGCCTGATGCCATCTAGTGGCTGCTGGGGGCCCTTAGACAAGAGCACAAAGTTTGTAGAACAACCCATTTTTGGGAAGTGAGAACTGCAAGTAATAGTTATTCTTGGAGTCATAAAGCTAAAAATCAGATGATCCTGCTCTTAATCATCTGCTGGCATTAATGAAGCCACTGAATCCATGGCAGAGCCCAGCACAGACATGGTGCAGCAGAATTTGGCCAGCTGTAGCCTAGAAAAACCCAGCAGGAAACAATCTGTGAAAGTGATTTCTGTGCAGAAAAACCCAGAAAAGGAACATTCTTAACAAAAAAAAAAACAAACAGATGCTGATGTGAAGCTCTGGGTATCCAGCATGGATATGGAGCTGACAGCCAGGCAGCAGTTCCAAACACGGTTACAGACTTTGTATGAGTCTTTCCCAGTTTCTTCCAAATCCTTCTGCAGTAGGTCTAAGTGATTTAACAACTGGAGCCAAACATTTCTCCTCTACCAACAGTATCCCAGTGTGTGAAACTGATTTGCAGAAAATCCTAATTAAGACTAAGTTCTTAAGTGCAATTGTAGGTGCTGTAATACCCAAATGAAAAATATGCTTTGAAACAGACAGCTGAGCAGGTCATCTAATGCAGCCTCTCTTTTATTCATGAATTAGTTGAGATAGACTTTGATTTTTACTGAGTCTACTTAGTGGTGTGAGAGAATGTCTTCCAGTCTGCCTGGAATATATCTGTTAATCTTTGCACAAAACCCAAGAATATTTCTGGGCTTAAGTTTTCTGTTAAAATTCATTTATGGCCACTAAACCAAGGGTTTTTTGGTTTAGTGAATATTAGTATTCAAAGTGCCTTTTTTAATGTTCTTGTCGGAGTATTTGAGATACTGAATATTTACTGAACAAAATCTCTAGATTGAGTATAAGTTTCCATAAAGTTGCTGATTTGTGTATAAAAACACACAAAAAAAGTATTTTTCCATCACAATCATAACCTTATTTTCTGACCACAGGAATTTGTATGAGAATTTCCAAATGGAAATTTGATTTCTTTCCATTTTTGTGATACTAAGGAATCTAACTACATTTGCTAATTTAGAGATATTTTTGCTACAGATAAACCAAGAAAGCAAAGACAGACTAGCACTTTCAGAATCTAAAATAGTAGTATTTATTCTTACATTTAAAGGAAAAGAGTTTGTTTCTATACAGTGTTTTCAAAGAGCTTCCTTTCCATTTCCTTTTTGTTATTTTTCCAGCTAAGAGGTCTTTTAATAGTCACACAGAGCATAGATCACAAAGTCTATGGCCCCATAGATCACAAAATATGAGCTCATGTTCTGATGAATCGTCAATTGTTTCCAAAGGGTTTGTAGGCAACATGGGTTTGGAGAGGAATGTAGAGCAACTATTTTTTGCTTCCATTATTCATCCATTCCTTTTTCCCCCAGATAGCCTCTTTTCAGTTCCAAGGCATGTGCGGACCAGAAATAGCATCAGCCCTGGAGGATTTTCCTTTGCAATTCACTTGGACATTCATTCCCCAATTTAGGGTGTCTGTTCTCAACTTTTCAGAATAGCATCTCCTTCCCTTGCCCCATCCTGCATGCCTTCCAGACAGAGCGATGACCAGGCTGTCTCAGGAGAGGGATATTCTCAGTTAGGCCAAACAAAGTCAGAACAACGCCACTGCTTGTCTGCTAGCCAGCAGATGCAGCAGGACTTGATTTTTTTATTGATTGGAATAGTTGGTGCAAAATTTCCTGTTTTATGCTTAATAGTCACTAGAGGGCAAAGCAGGTCTCTGTAAGGCAATCCTGCAGCCCAAAGGGAGGTTACCCGGTTCTTGCCTTTGGCTCATGATGTTCTGGTGTGGGGTCCTGCCTGCAGGGACAAAGGTAGACAGTCCCAGCCTGACCGTTCTTGTTTTGCTTATGTAAGAGCATCTTATAAGGTCAAGGCAAGGGTCCTTGTAGCCCAGTGACCATTCTGCCATGCATCTCGCTAACAGAAGATGCCAAGGGGAAAAATACATTGAGCTGTTTCCCTCAGAATATCCTCCCAGCCAACTGTGGGCTGCAGCTCAGATAATTCAAGAGGCAAAGCTGGGACTTTTGTAGATAATGTGTAGGTTTTTTGTTTTATTTCTCTGATTGCACTTTGCATCCCAGTAGCCCCTAGGGAACTACAGTGCTCTTGGACAGAAGGCCCAGAGTTTACTTGGGCATTGTGTGGAAAAATACCTCCTTTTGTTTCCCTCGAAGATGCTGCCTGGTTGCTTCATACCATGTCCCCCCATGCGGATATTAGAGGCAGCGAGCTGAAGCCACCTTCTCATCCTCAGCAAGCCCTTTGTGAGTTAAAGTAGCTCTGCCATGTTCTCATCTATTTGTTTCTCTTCTGGGATGAAAATCCCTAATGTATGCAGTGGTTTGGACATTCATTAGGTCATTCATCCTGCGTGGCAGATCAGGAGACACCCCTTGAAGTCAGTGTGAAGCTAACCAGGGAAAAGTCAACTGAGAAAGCAGAGGAGGACACTGGGACAGTGAAACCTGGAGATGACAACTCTAGGGCAATAGAATATTTTTTTGGCATGGCTGCATCCTCAACGTATTGAGAACCCACCTCAGCCAGGACAATAAAAGGTGTCAATGAAACCTTAAGGATCACATGTGTAGGAGTATATTCTCTTGATACTGTCCCAAAAGTAAGTTATTTTCACATCAGTGTGCACTAAAATGCCTTTGGAGAGTGCTTGGGCAGCAGGAAGCCCTGACCTGAGAGCTGTGCTGCTGTACTTCCCGATTCTCAGCATATTGGTGAATATTAACACTCCCAAAACTAAGAGCAGAAATGTTTCAGTGTTTCCAGAATAAATGGTGGACTTAAAGATCTGCTGACCAAGAGAGACTTCAATTTAAAGTGTTTAATGTTGGGTGAAAAAAGTCCCTTGTCCTTCACGGACCTGAAACCCTATTTTTCAACCAACTCTGCTAGAAGTTTCTGAGTACCAAGATTCAAATCAATGTCTGCAATCAGTCTCCATCGCTCCATACTCTGCCGCTTATGAAGCCCTGCTCATATGGGGAGCAGAGGTCACTATGGGTCAGCTTACATGGCAGAAAATGGTTTGGCTGTTGGCAGGTGTACCTGGTGCCATAGGGGCGGATTGAGCTCCAGGTGGAAAGGGCCTGCACTGGGCTAACGAGGGATTTCATATGAGCAACAGGATTTCCCTTTCCAGAGTGCTAGCGTATTTTTTCCTGCACGGGAAAGGCTTTTCAGTCCATAGGACTTTACTCTGAGATGGCAAGTCAGCTCGTAAATAGTACCTCAGGCAAGTCAGTACACCCAACCCTGAGCCAAAATCAACAAAGCCTGTGCTCAGGCCTTGCTACTGAGAAATGATAATTGCTTTCTGAGTTGTGCAAATGTCCCACATAGAGCCATTTAGCTGAGATATTTTCTTACCTTGAAATCCCTGAAATAAGTAGGGTGCGTGTACTGGTCAGGGAGGCCTATGGCAACCCAGAGGAGGTTGGAAAGGCCAGGACTTTCCAGTCAATGGGATCGTGGATTTGCACCGGCAGGCACCCAGCTCAAATTTGCACTCTCGGCAGAGACTGACTGACTATCTGGGGGCAGCCTACACGATGCAGAACGGGGCCAGGGCATACAGCAGTTGCTGAGCTGCTAGCTGGAGCTACTCTGCTTTTAGGAAAGACCAACTCGCCCAGCTCGCACTAAGAGTCCCACGAAAGTCAGTGGGAGGATGTATTCTATTTTGATCTATCTACATTTGACCTTACTGCAGGAAGGACAAGGATCTAAGGCTACATTTTTTTACTTTTACCCATTCAAAATGAAGCATCTGAATGCCTCTTCTGGACTTTTTGATTGCTAAGCAGCCACAGCTCACACTGAGCACGGGGATAATTGTAAGTTCTCATCACTTCTGGAAAATGGGCCATTAAATAGGTCATTAAGTATAGCATTAGCTGCCTCATTTCAGCCACCCAGGCTGAAGAAATTTGGCTGTTGAAAGGCAAACAGAGGCACAGATTAGCTCTGGGTGTACACTGGCAGGCCGTGCTGTTGTTTCCTGTTGCACCGCAACAGCACAGGCAACCTGGGAGCCTTCAAACTCGGGCCATGAAGTCCGCACTGGCATTTAATAATCCACCTTCTCAGGAGGAATCAAAACTTTCCTGACACAATGTTTCCAGAACACAAAGGAGATCCACAGCCCCACAGGACCTCTGAAAGTGGCAATCAGAGTTTTACATTTTTAGATCATTGACTCATGCCTGGTTCAGGCTGGAAGGTCATTCAAACAGTGGCTCTTGGTATCCTACTGCGAAATGAGCTGACTCTGGTCCTTTTTGGAGCCTGTCTGTCCACAGGAGAAGGACCCTGGTTCCCCACATAAGTGGTCTCCTCTGAACATGAGAATGGCTGTACCACCTCAGTCCAAAGGTCCATCTATCTTCGTGTGCTGTCTCCAGCAGTGACAAAAGCAATTCACAGGAAAACATGTAAGAACTTGGCAAGGACATATGGCTCTTCCAAACCCAAGTATTTGCTGCTCAGGAACTGCCAGAGTCAGGAGTTTCTCTGTCTTTAGTAACTCAATGCATTTCTCTTTCAGGAAGTTTCTCTGTCTTCCTTGGTCTTGTGTAGACTTGTAGCATCCACAGCATCCTTAGATGGGGATAGGCTGAATGAAACTGAGAAGTGAATTAGAGAGAATGGATATGAGGAACAGTTGGAAGCAACATGAGAAAGCAAGCCAGCTCTCTTCTGGCTCGACTTCTCCTGATGCAGCTGTAAGGAGGCCTTTTCCCAACTGAGTCTTTGCCACAGCTTTGGATTTGCTGGACTAGTTGGTGAAGAATCAGGAACATACGGAAAAAAATATATTAGCGAGGTGTTTAGCATGAATGTGAGCAAATTAAGCCAACTGTGGGACTATGGGATGACCCCACCCAAAACCTGCATGTGTTCTGTAGGTCCCGGAAACAAAACTTGAGGGCTCAAATAGCATCATTGTACTACAGTGAGCTCTTTTTTGCAACATTTAATGATAAATGTTTAAACAGCTGCCCTCATAGGATTTGGGGAAGGAGAGCAGTAAGGCATTGTCTTGTATTAAAGCCACAACTGGACCTTGGCCAGAGCTGAAGAATTTGTAGGTGACCTGAGTACATTTTTCATGCGTTTTGCCGAATCCCCTGCATGGCGTAACTTTCTCTGTGGGAGATTTAGCCAAACAGTCTGAAGAAAAGAAAGAAATGTGGACAAACCAGCTTCTGTGATTTATTGCCTCAAAGCCATTCAGTAGAGGTTGTCCCAGCTGGTCATAAGCTACATATTTCCTACTCCAGTGGAGGGGAAGGAGGGTACTGGATGCACATTTTGCCCAGATAGAGATCTCTATTCTTTAATTTAGCTCACACACTTAGGACAAATGAATAGTAGTATTGATCTTATCCCATGCTTAGTCTCTTGTTTATTTTTCTTTTCTTAGTCCTCCCCTGCCACTTTTCTTCCACTCCCTCTGAGGTCAGGTGAGATTTACAGAAAGAGAAATAGGCCCATCCCTTATTCAACAAGATGGGAAGTTTCTTACATTAGCTTTATATGTAGCTGGAGGGGTGATAAAACTCATACATCAACAACCTTGGAGATCAAGGCAGAGCAAACCTTATTCATCTCATATCCTTAGTAACCTTAATGCCTCATCTGATGTGATTCTAGAGAATACAAATACTCGAGGAATACTGAGTCCTTATTTTTTTCTCTTAGCACTGCTAACTGTGATTTTCTTCCTAAATCTGGATGGAGATTACAGATTCATTAATTAAAACCATTGTGAAGACCTAAGTATGTGTCTGCATTAGTGTTTCAGTTCAGATCAGGAGCTCATTTTGGAAATAGATTGGTTTGCATTGTGGTGCCATCTTAAAGATGCTTGCATTTGTGTCTGTTTGGAGGAAACTTATCTGGAATACATGCTCCCCTAATCCATTCCAGCCACTACTGGGAAAACAGTCCCTAGGACCAGACTGTGGATGGCATGAATTAAAAAGAGGAAAAAAAAACCAAAAAAAAACCCAAACAAATCCCAAACGGAAACAATCCAACCATGAAATACATTTACTGTGGATGTCAAGTCCTCAGCAAAACTTTTCCTGGTCTATGGCTCTCCTCCTCTTAGTCCATCCTACTTGCTAATGCAGACATAGTCTTAGAAAATCCACAGACGATCCTCAGTGAATTTGAAGGCTTCATGGCTAAGCAATTTCAGCATAAACCACAAAGTAACAGTGAGAAACTAAATGAGTCAGAGGCCAAGTGTGTTTTGTGTCACCTGTCTGCCTGCAATACATGAGAAATGCAACTTTTTCTGCTGTGACAGATAGTAATTGTTTAAAATATGAGTGGTCTTTTTTATTTCCATGTAAATAAAATTCTTATTTGTACAATATGCTGAATTGTTGGGGCTGGGAAACCCTCCTCGGAAAGGAAGCAAACCTGGGTTTCCTCTGATGGACCTGGATGTGCCGCAGGACTTCAATTGTAGCTTTGCATTGTACAAAATTTCATGACAAAACATTTTCCACTGGGAAGAAATTTCATGCCAAAACATTTTCCACACATCCAGAAAACCATTTGTCGTTGGGGTGCAATCCTGCCCACCTGCAGCACCAGTATCCCAGCACTGCCAATGGTTTGTCCTTCAGCCTCGGGGCCAACAACTCACCGAGCATCGCCCGAGCGCAAATCCCCACATTTCCTCACCTCCTACGCTCTTCACCTCTGCTGCCCCTTCAGATGACTGTAATTAAATCCTTCATTCGTCAGAGTTGCCTAAGGTACAGTAGCTGTAGTGTTATGGGGGCAGGGGGGTGCAGCGTGAGGGAGGCTGCGCTGTTGGGAGTGGGATTAAGTGTTCCTTGCCATCACACCTGGATGTCTGTGCACCAGCCTCACACTCTCACCTGAGCGTACACACTTTGCTTTTTTCTGGTGACAAAGAAATCAAGTCAAATCAACTGAGACTGATTCATTTGAGAAGGAGAGAACAGAAAGCGAGCAAGACAGGCTGACACACGTCTGATCCTCATGAAGCTGCTGTGCAGGCTGGTGGACAGGTAGCGACTGTCAAGCAGCGTGTCCTGCTCTGAGCTGAGTCAGAGGATATGGAGGTAAAAAAGCAGATGCTACCTCTGCCACCTCATTGCCCACAATGATTAAATATCCTCCAGAAGTGAGGATCATTTTGTTCAAGTGTTGGCAATATCTCTGAGTTCGCAGTGGGAGATTGTGAAAGGTTTCTTGGTTTATTCCTTGGGACTTTCCATAAAACTACTAAATGTAAACTTCTTCCTCTTTCTGTCTCTCGGATGTATGTACACAGGCACTAACACCCCACCTGATGTCAACCACCATTTCAGTAATAAGAGAGAACCACTTTATCCTCAGTTTTTTTACCCATAAGCAACCCAGTCACCATGAATACTTAGAAGGAGGTTCATGATGGTGCTGAAAATCAGAACAGAATTTGATGTTTAGCTCTGCCATACATTTTTTTCTTAAAACATTTTATAATTTAAAAAAATAAGTAAGTTCTGGAAAAGGTCAATAGTTCTGATCTTCTGCCAAAAAGCACTTTGGCTGAAAGTTTGCTTTCAATTACAATATGTTACCGCTTCAATAACCTAACATTTTAAACCTTCTTTTTGCAGGACTTTTAAGGAAATTACAGGCAATTAAAATGTAAAATATTGTTAACAGTGAGGCCCGATACATAGAAGTGCTGTGCCATCAGCACCCAAGAAACTTGTGGTCTACCTGTTCTTGTGTAATCTGCAGATGTCCACGTGTGTAACTGCACTTGCTTTTTGGCAGATATCTGACTTTGGGGATCTATCCTTTTCCAGACAATCTCAGTAGAAGCCTTGCCCTCTTCTTGCCCATCCTTTTCCCATGTCTCTGTGGACACAGATTTCATGGAAGGACAATTGATACAGAGAGAATTAATCCACCAGCCTTCCTTACAGACATGAGATCTGCATGTGGAAATTTCTTACAAACACAGACCTTGAAACTCAATGTACACCCTTGGGATTTAAGGGCATATTTGAACTTTGCAAAAATAAGCGACTCAATGAATATGAATAGTCACGGCCTCTGTTTTGCAGCTTATGTACCGCTTCTGCAAACACAGTGGTTTATAATTGACTGAAAGGAGAAATACATCTTGCAACACCCACAGCTTCAGCAGCCTGGGTAGTTTCCAAATGGGGTTTCCCACCTGAGCGCCTCGCTGATCTGTTTTTGTCCTGTGGACAGGTTACAGCACCATGCTGGCCATGATTTCCTTTACCTAACAGGTGCTGGTGATACTTTATTTTGCAAATGAGGCATTTCATGAACTATCATGAGAATAAAGAACTACTACAGCTGAGAGGGGGTGAAATGGAAAGAAAGGGAGGGAGGGCAAAGAATGACTTTGCAGACAAATCCTCCACACTATTGAATCTTTGCTGGCACAGAAAAAACCAAACATCAGAAAAGTCATGCTTCAGTTCTCCACTGTTGCATTATCTTTTTCTTTTTCTTTTGCTAGTTCAAAATACCTACAAGTATGCTGCCCTCCTTGAAACAGCCTCCTTGAAAATTAAGTGTACATTTCAAAGACTGTGTACAATATAACTCTTTGTGTTTGGCTTGGATAAATATTTGTTGGGTGGAAAGGAAAAAGGAATTTAAGTAGGTGGTAGTAAGCAAATGTTCCACCACTGGCTGGTCAAAACACATTGAAAGTAAGGACAGGTCTTGGCCATGCTGGACAGGAGTTGCATCTTGCGACCTTAGAAGAGAGTTGGAGCTCTTGACAGGGCATTGCAAAATCTAACAACCCCAAGACCTGTCAGATGCACATCCAGAGATGGGTAAGTTCACACTTCTGAGTGTGACAATGCTAAGAAGATGATGGTGAGGACTGGTTGCCTCAGCATCTGTCCCCAGATGTGGGCAGGGTCCTGAGCTCCCTGTGGCACAGCTGTACTGCTGGTGAGACTGTTACTAGCTGGTTTGAAGTGTGCTATATCTGCATGTGGAGCAGCAGCAAAAGTATCTTATGTTATCTGATAATATCCCCTTCCTGTTCCTCCTGCTTTGACCTCTTTATCCTCTTAATAGCTCTGCGAGTCAGAAAAATGCTAGTATCCCATGTGTACAGATGGGGACCCAAGGCCCAGAGAGAGAGAACTGGAGCTTGCTCAAATATTGCTGCATGTTTGTGTTACAAGTTACTCCACAACATCTACTGAAGTTACCACTGATGAAAGAATGAGAGGGTTTTTTCATTCCAAACTTGGCAACTTAATATTAAGTCACTTTTTCTTTCTTGGTTGCCCACTTGAGACCAATGCTTCCAAAACAGGACTTCTGGCGAGCTGGCAGGAGAAATAACCATGAACTCACCCCGCCAGGTGACACGCTCTACCTGCTTTATGTTCCCCAGGCAAATCAGGGAGGACAGCCGATTTGGATCACCTTTTGTTTGCTGAGCAGTTTACAGATGAGACGATTAGCTCAAATAAGTGGGTAGGACTGAACTTAGTATATATTTGTTCTGTCCTTATTTCTTTTAATTTGATCTCAAGTGCCAAAGCACGTTACCATGATGATGAATCCTTCGTATGAAGGTCTTGGAAAATTAGAATTAAATATGTGTATTTTTTGTAAGTTGAGACATCATATAAAAGGGAACTCTAAGTCTAGTGTAAATAGCTATCAACCTACTTATGTTTGTTTTTCAGTCCAATTGTCTAAGTGTGCTATGCCTCGTGTTTTAAAATAATGCTTGAGCTGAGCTGATGCCAGGCTGCATCTCTCTTCTCTCAAGATACCCACGCAGCACGTACTCAACTAAGGAGAACAGGACGGGCGCTTAAGTCTGGTGTTGTGCAAAGCTTTGATGTGCCACTCACCCAGCACTCTGCCACTTCATGGCTGGGCCAGGGGTGAAACATATCTGGATTTAGTGTCTTGCTTGGGCACTAAACAGACCAACAGGAATGCTTTGCCATACTTTTGCATTTTTTTCTTTTTAATTTCCAGACTGCCATAATTCTCTGTGAGTTAGCAATTGCCTGGACATATTTTGGAGTTAGCTTAATAAATTTGGTTTTGCTTGAGTCAGGACTTGAATTCTTCCATCTACATTCAGAGAAGATGGAAGACTTTCCCTGACTAAGTTTATTTGAAGCCTCAGTTTCATGCAACCCCCTAAAAGAAGCTCAATTTTATACATGCAGAAGAGGTACCTCAGTTAGTGCTTGAAATAATTTCTGGGGAATGTTAACTTCTCACAGTTTGTGTGACTTTCGATGTAGAACAGTTTGAAAGTTCTCCAGCTTTTGACTGATTTGGGGCTGAAGCTGTCCCACAGCAGAAGTGAACATTTCAGAAGAAGTCATAATTTCAGCATGTTTTGAATTCCAGAATAAAAACAAACGTGACATCCCCTGAAACAAGTAAAAAAACCAATTATTATTTCATTTTGAAAGATCACTTGGAAATAAAAAATGGAAGCATTGGATTTTAAAAAATGTTTTAATGATTTAGAAAAACATCATCCTATTTTTGGCTTTACTCCACTGCTTTTTCATTTAGATGAAAACAATGTTTTGGTTGACAAGCAGTTCAGTTAAAATTTCCCTTCTAGTTGTCTTTGTGCTCCTCTCCTGTAACAAGACATTCTCAGCAGAAGTTACAGGAACAAGATCAAAACCACCAGAGGCTCTGCCTGCCCAGATCATACTCTGAAAGATGTGCAGCTCTTGGCATCAAATTGCTCCTTTCTTTGGCACTCATTACCAAGAGCTTGCAACTGACACAAGGATAGCAATTTTCCTGCCCAAGGACCTCTGAGGTAAGGTATTCATTGCTTGCTTCCATGGGGAACAGAGGAAGAGATGGCCAATAAAACAAAAAATGCCAAGTTCAAAACCAATTAAAATTACATTTGCCCTTCCAGGTACAATCAGGCTGGGAATTCAGTGTTATTTGATGTCATTGTGGTCAAGAATATCACAAGATGCATAAAAAGTCTTGGACTTGAGATGAATATATATGTATCTCTGTGTGTACATACACACAACTCTCCAGAGTTATCATAAGTCATTCTAGTACATTTGCATATAATATTAAACCTTCTGCCACTGTGTTTGAGCCACAAAGATATTTAGACCCTAATCTGTACTTAGTATCTAAGTTCTCATTGAAATCTAGGAGCCTAGATAGGCTGGTTTTCAAATCCTTCTGTTGTCCTATGGTGTGTGCATCATTCCAACTTGAATAATTCGACCTGAGTGCTGCAGCTCCAAGCAGTGGTCTGCTGAGCCAGTCTCAGTGCTCTTTGAGATGAAAATGTGTAAGCAAAAAACCTATCCCACCTGGTGGCTCATATTTGGGTGGAGGAGGGCCAGGCTGCCTACACTGGCATCATGCCCATAATGCAGCAAGTTCCAGTGGAGTTCAGGTTCCCCGGACCTGCCAAGGATTGTATGAGCATGTGTGAGTTGCAAGTTTCGAAGCCATTGGGAAGCAGTGAGTCAGTGGAGGGAGCAGAAAAGGATCTGATAAATTCTTTGTTAAAGGCTTGTTCCAGTTATAATTAATCACATTCAATAACAATTCAATGAGTGCCATGAGTTAAAAATTACCAAGTTAGCTGCTTATACTGAGACGGACACATTCAGGGCTGGGACAAAAATAGGCTGGCAGAAATGAGAGGCATTGAATAAGGCAATGATCTCCTGGGACATTTCTGGAAATTGTTCGTGGCTGTTTTCCATGTCCTCGTTCTCCAGATGCTTCTAGTATCGCTTTCCTTCTCTGACCTAGGCCCTCCACGGCATTTCTCCCACACAGTTTGTCTTGCTAATGAGCAAGAGTGGAGACTATTGGTATGAGCGTGGTGATGTGGTTAGTCAAGCAGACTGGAGCCTCTCTGAGAAACCCAGTCCCACTCTGTTAAAAGCTCTGTGTACACATAACAAGAAGACACATACTGGAGAAGCCCCAGGAAGACAAATAGAGACAAAACAACAAGCAAAAGGAATGTAATTAAATAGGATCAGTTTCTGAGAGCCAATGGTCCCAGCAGTTCAGCTGTCAGCCCTTAGGCTGCTGGATACCACACTCACATTTACCAATAGGAAATACACTGTGCAGCATCTTCCCTCTGACTTCTTCTATAAGCCATTTCTTCATGTAGTGCACCTCTTTTAGCTTTTAGAGCTCTTGGAGTGTGTTCACTGTTTTTATTGCATCAAATACAACAGGGTTCTGACTTGGCTTTTTGTCTGGTAAAATAGGAGGTCAAATGAAAGTCATCATCCTGGGCTTTAGAGCATTAAAAAAAATTAGTGATATAAGTATACTCAAGCAGCCGAGAAACTCTTTTACCAAGAGAAAACACCAGACTAAGATTTCTCAGTGATTCTTTTAATAAGAAAATAAAAATCAAACAATGGAAATCATCTTCTGCAAGCCAGGACCATATTCTACCCAGCATCTTTGAGTTGAAATGGCTTTTGGTTGCTTTGCCAGGCATTTCTTCCTCCTTTTTCCACTTTTTAAGTTCTTTTGGGATATGTCACAGAGAGATGTTTCACTGGAGGAAAAGCGAGCACAATCAGAATATCATGGAAATCCAAATTGTTTTGTATACACATACACACACACACACACAAAGAGATCTGTGCCAGCACACCAGCAATGTGTCATTGCTGTCTCTATATCTATAAAGCTGGTGGAGGTACAGATCCTGTCCCACTTGAAAGCTGACCTGTGGAGTAGATTCCCCAAAAGCTGAGGGTGTTGCTGAACATTTCTTCTTGGCTTGCAGAGTCAGTTTTGCTTTGCTCTGGCAGTGCCATCATGAAGATTCTTCCCTCAGGTTCCAACATTTCTTTTAATTTCTAGAATCAAGAGCACTGTTTTGTTTCAAAGCAAACTTGTCTTGCCTTTACCTGAACTCAGATTTCACCGCTCAAACAATATCTAACTGGAGTGTAGACAGAGTGACCTTTGTACCCAGCGTATCTTCATATGGCACTTCATGAACAAGTCAGAATATTGACCTCTAATCTCATTTTGCATTGAAAAGTATGAACAAATTCCAGTTGAAATCAACCAAAACAATATATACCATTTTGGGTAAATGATTTGGAAATAAAATTAATTAGAGCTGTTTTTTTCCATATGTCACCAGCTGAGAGACAGCTGGAGCAGTGCTAGTGATGGGGTTAACGGGAAACATGGGTGTAACTACTGAAACAGGGACTGGAGAGAGGAAAGCAGTGGCAACATAAACCTTTAACCCAGCAGCCAGATGAGTGGTGGGAATGATTTCTTCAGCACACAGTGTCCCTGTGGCTCCCAACACAGTAGGTGCTGATGTGCTGTTGCATGATGATTCAAAGTCCACTCAACTCACAGGAAAGGAGCTTTCTATTAATTTCTTTGAGCTTTCTACTTATCTTACAAAGGCAACTGCTTACTTTTTCAAGCCACAGCTGCATAAGACTCTCTCTAGGTTGGATTAATATGCTAAGGAATGGGCAACAAGCAAGCAGGAGGCTGCAGAAACTCTCAAGGATCCCAGAGTGATTTCATCACTTTCTTCTAGTAGACAAATGTGCAATTAGACCCTTTAAGACAGTACTTCTACACATGGGCTGGGGCCCTGATGGCACTAATAGCTCTTAATTGCCCTGATCAGCCTCACCTGGGACCTCTACCCACAGCCCTTGCTCATTGGCCCAGGGATCCTATTTAAGCTCAGGCTGGCTCTTTAAGCTCTGGTTTGAGATGGGTTGTAAGGGAGTGCTGGTTTGCAGCTTGGCTATGCTCTTTCCTGGCAATGAACCCCATTGATCCAGATCCCAATGCATAGACTGACTTCCTGGTCTGACCCTAGATATGCCTTGCTGCGGTGGACCTGTCTGGCCATCACTGGATCTGACCTGTGGATTGGCTTCCTGGTTTGACTTCAAACCTGCTTCATTGCCATGGATTTCTCTAGTGATCTGGATTCTCAGCTGAACCTGGCTGCTTTCTGTGGCCTGCCTTGCTTGGGTGTTATGGATGGGGTCCTGGTTGGTGAGGGCCCTGTGCTGCCAGTCAGTCCTTACAAATATGCTTGATACCTTGGATACAGAAGATATCTATGCAGTAGCTGAAGTTCTTACATCTCCTGTTTTAGCCATGGAATTGTCCAGGCAGTCTTCAAAGTAGGTAAGAGTATTAAAGACATGCCTTTAGTTTCAAGGTTTCCTCTCTATTGTGACAAAAGTGGGTTAAGGCATATACCACTCCTGTACCTTATGCAGATGTTGCTTTGAGAAGGAATAGTTACAGCAGCCTGTTCTAGGCTGCTGCCTCCTCCACATGCTCCTTAGCTGGGCATAGTGCAGGAATCTGGCCCTTGACAGGACTCTGCATTCACTGAAGCCAGCCTTGGCAGAGGGAGGATCAGGTCTGTGACCCTTGGAGATGTCAGTAGTACGTGAATAGGCTTAACTAAGACCCCATAGTATGCCAAGATTGTAAACTCTCTTTGGCAAGGACTATCTTTTTAGTGTGTATGGAGCACCTGCCTTTGTGTGGTCTTGGTCATGTTTCCAGGTGCTGCTGTAATGTAAATACTTACTAGAGTAATATCCAAGCTCCAGATGCCTTTGTTTTGCTTTTCATAAGCTCACATACCAGAGAGGGCTGGAATTCAGGAGTTACCAATAATAGACCCTATTCTGAAGGTGATGCTGTTGTCACTGGCAGTATGTAAAGGTGGGTGAGGTACGTTAGCAGATAGCAGACACAGTTGCTCTTAGGAATAAATAGCTAGGATTGCTTCTGTGAATGCCTTGACAATTGTTTAACTCACAGTACCCATCCTGCTTGTTGAAAATACTTAAAACTATTCATTACTTCAGGAGGAACTTGCTCTCTTCACTGTTATTATTAATATTTTTCAAACCTAGCCTTTAGCTGGCTAGGTTGAGCTAACTAATGTTGGTGATAGTTTAACCTATTTGGTGGGTTTTGGAAATCTGTTTTCATGACTTGTGCTGGGAGGGTGAAGGGAGCTGGTGAATTCGAAGCAAACCACAACCCCCAAAAAAAATCATTTCAGGACTATCAAATTCAGTGAATCAATACTGGGCAATGCCACCAGTGGGGACCATGATAGCTACCATCCTTGATAAAAGGTTTGTAGAGCACCTGGGACAGCAGGGCCATGATCTCACCTGACATGGCTTAGGCCTGACCACAGGCAATACTAGCACAGTCTTTCAGGAGTTGCCTGTATCCAGCACTAAAATTTCATTGTTTCTGTGTTACAAGCTTTTCTAACAGCAAGCTCTGAGACAAGAAATGATGTGCTCCCCAGATGACTTTGTTTTTCTTTGCAACTTCCAGTTTTCATTTCAGACCTAGAAACTTACCGGGGTTTGGAGAGAAAGCAGTGTCCTTTGCTTCCTACTGCTTTCTAGTACAATTTCTCTCCAAATCTTCAACATGGCAGACAGTTTTTTGAGGCTTTTCAGCATTAGTAATGTATCACTGGTGCAGCTGAAAATGGACAGCTCTGGCATTTGGGTTTTGAAGAGGAAATCAGTTCCTTGACTATTCATCCTCCTGAGGAAAAGCCTCAGATCAATTTGATGTGCAAGCAGATAAAGTAATAGGTATTCTGTAGTAGCACAAGTACCTGTGTTATTTAAATAATGCTCAATATGTTATCATGCAGAAGGGACTTCCAGCTCTGTTTACATACATGCTGTCAAATATCTTTCACTTCTTAACAGAATAAAAATAATCTATTTGTTTTCTATTCTAGATATACTCACCACAATATATACATAGATATGGCCCTGCAAATGTGCTTACTCTTGTTTACAGATGTTTTCCTGTTGATGTAAATGGCACTGTTTGGATGAATAAGTGTTTGTAAGATCAAATGCTATATGTGTGTGTATATACGTACAAAAGTACATGTATGTATAAGTTTTTGCTATCAGTCTCAATCAGAAATATAGGGACCAAGAACTTCCTCTGATAAAAGAGCAATTTGTGTGGTATGGGGAAGAGAAGTGAAGCTGTCACAGTCTTGATCACAGCCTCCCAGTATTAGGAACTGTGCTCGGGCAATGAATGCTATAAAGAATTCTGGCTCCAAAACCTACCTATGACGCTTCTAAGCCAGCCCAAGCAAGCCTTCCTCCAGAAACCCCAGCAAAAGTAGACTTCATGTATTATTTGAAGATGTTTTTAGCACTTGCATTCATTCCAGTGGGAAAAATCTAGTGGTGGAGTAGGAACAGAACCCAGTGATTGCAGGGCATGTTGGCTGAGTTTCTAGTTCTTGGAAGAGCTGCGGGGTTTGAAAAACTAGTTTTTGTTTCAAAATCTATTTTGTCATATGATTTAGAGGAATTATTTCAAGGGAAAATTCCTTCGAATCAACCTATTGTGTTTTGAGACAAAACCAGAGCTTTGCTGTGCAAACAATAGAGGCTGCAGTGCCAGCACCTCCCTTGCTTCAGCTGCAATAGTCCATGCACTTATGATGCTTGACTGGGATCTGAACCCTCATGTTTGAGTGTTCAGAATAAGCTGGTTAAAATGGTCCAAGATCAGAGAACAAGGCTGAGGATGGCAGCCCTCAAGGGAGAGGGATGAATGCTGGGTTTCAGTGTGTCCTGTTGGCTTTAGCAACAGTTCACATGTGGGGATCATAGCACTTTTCAGTGTGGTCCTTCAGGCAGTGCTTGCACAGACATCCCAGGGGATTCCAGTCTTTGATTCAGCATCAAACAGCCTAATAGCTAAATCTGTAGTGTCTGACCAAGTTGCTTCGGAAGGGAAGCAGCTTTTTTTATGAGCTGCTGCCTTACCTCTCTTCCTTTCCTGATTTCCTCCTCTTTCCTCTTCCTCTGACTTCTGTTTTTCTTTCCCTCCACCTTCCCTGCCTAATCCTTATTTTTTCCTTGAACTTTTTTTATTACTTGAAAGCTGAAATTGTGCAGCAGATGGGTACTTAATGCAGGCCACCTGCACACATGCAGGGGCCTCTAGACAGTCCATGAATTGTATGCTTGACAACCTTAGTGTAAAATGCTCTGCAACCACAAACTGCAGATATGAGGGTCAGGCTGCTGCTAAGACATGGTGAAACCCCTAAATTGTTCTGTATGGTTCCTTTCCTTCCTCTAAATGTTGTTTATTTGCATAAATTCAGAGGAGCCTCCTGGACTTCCTCAAAGCTGCAGCTGTTCCACTGGATTAATCTCAACCACTTCAAATTTGCTCTGTTTTGTGTTGCAATTTCACCAGCACCCACTGCTGTCTGCAGGGCACAGCTCTTTGGTTCCATGTTGTTCTTCACCTAGCACATGCAGTAGTGCCCAATGGTGTAAAATGTTACTACAGGGACAGATCAAAAAACTTTAGGCCTATTTATTAAGTGCTTGGGATTTGGTCTCACAGCAATTTTGTACACAACTTATGCAGTGGAGCCTAAACCTGCAACTACAATGGAAGTAGCAGATAGTCATAATTATAGTGCCAATAAGTGTGTTTCATAAGCAGTGTCCTGGCAACATGTCCTCCTGTGTATGCTGTTATGCAAGCCATTTCCCCTTTATTAATTGTTGCTAATTATGTTTTCATTGTGAATGATCCATTAATTAGCTTACCATGGCAGAGTTGAACACGAAAAAAAATTTCACTTGCTCAGGGAATAGGTAGAGAAAAGCCAGAATAATTCTTAACTGGGTCTCTCACTGCTACTTTGTCTCTCCAGACATGTTTCTTATCACTGTTTAGTGGCTTTCAGGCTCAGTGGGCTATACAGCTTGTAAAAGGAGCACAGCAGATATGACCTGTTCCTTCTCTCTAGTGCAAGTGATTCGAGGTCCAAGCTTTTTTATTTTTTAAAAAATACCAGCTTTTGCTAGATGTAAAAACATATTACAGTGATGGCTAAGATGTGGTTTGAATGCTTTAACCAGTAATACTGGCTCTGAGACTTAAACAATGGCATCTATCATAACAGATCAGATCCATTTGGAAGGTGAAGTTGCTTCCAATCAAATCTGGACACAGCCTTTTCTTGAGATACTCATGAAGGAACGGCTGCATGTTTCCACCCTCCGAATAAGTGAGTTTTAACAGCGTGGATCTCGTCACAAGCATTTGTTTTATTGGACTTGGATACCAATGCTTATCCAGAAAGGCAGGGCCACTGGTGGGTAAAAAGTAGCATAATTGAAGACTGATCTGTATAAATATACACAGAGACAGGCCTAATCTGATTGGGAATGCAACCTGGCTTCAGCATCCTAATGGTATTCTAAAATGGTTATTGAGTAAAATAGATTCTATAAACAAATATAACTATATATTTGGATAATGCACCACATTGTCTACTAAATAGACAATTAGGAGGGAATCCAAAGTGAGTAGCGATTTATCAAGCTGCTTGCTTGTAAAGCAGGAATATACAATTGGATATCACTCAAATCCAAGGCTCAGAAAATGAGCCTTTGAAATATGTCATGGTAAAAGGCCTTGTAATCCTGGTTTTAACCACGTTGCATGGTGAAGCTATTACAAACCAGAGGTGAAGAGAAACAGTCTGCAGTTCAGATTACCAAAAGAATTGGGAAAAGAGCAGCCAGGCTGAACTACTAAAGTCTATCAGCACTGTCACAGTAACAGCGACGAATAACCCAGGCACTGGAGAAGACCTGGGCTTCCATGTGTTTCAGCAGCAATGTGCTTTGTTTGCTAGGCAAAAAAATATCCAGAAGTGGTGGATTAAAGAAGGGTGGTTTGGCCTGCACAAGCAGCCCCCTCTTGAACCATCTCTAGAGAGCACAGGGGAAATGGGGTAGTGTGAAGAGTGTCTGAGAAAGCATGAGCAGAATGTCCATGTGGTGCTGCTCTGGGGAGGACTTGCAGACCATCCCAGTGCACCTGCAGCAGCTCTCTGGCACTGTCCCACTCCTTGATTCAGTCAGGTGTATTTCTGCAAGAGGTGCAGGGAACTTGGCTATTGCAAATACTTACTGCTATGATGTTTGTGGTTTTCCTCCTTTATCCTACTATATTTTATTCTCTCTGGTTAAACTTATTTATGCTCATTGCTCTTTTCTTTTTCTGTTTTAAATTCACAGTTAAACCCTCTAGCTTGTTTAACTAAAGGCTAAAGGGAGTAAAGCTTGGGGATTGGCCAAAAATTGTCCAAATTATAGATTCAAGAGGTGTGATGTGTAAATAGTCAACTGCTTCCCCATTGTGGTGTGACTCATGGTCACAGGGCAGGTGCTCCCCAACAAAGGTGTGGGCAGGTACAGGGCATCCAGGCTTCTCCTTTGCCATCCAGTCTGCAGGGTGATCTGGCAAAAGCTCTGTGGACTGACTCATTTTCTGGAAATCTGAAGGAATTTTTGTGTGTGTTTAAATGAGCTGCAGGTGAAGCTGCTTGGGATGCTGTATTCAAGATGGGAAAATACTGGGAAAGCTGATTTTGAGCAATTCTCTTTTACAATGATGCGAAGAAAATAGTTCTCAGCTTAGGCAAAGGAGCATTATTTTGTGTAGATGACTCTAAAAGCAGAAAGGACCAAGGAGATGGAGAGTCACTTCCCACCCAGGTGTCAGGGCCAGACCGTTAGTGAACACAACTTGTCCTATCTGTGCCTATTTGGTGCATAAATGTAAATTTCCACGTTGACCAGGGCTGCAACTCTGAATATTGGGGCAATAAGTACACAATCAGGTCACCACAAGCTGTGTGGTGCGCATATTTCAAGCCTATTTTGCATCCAGATCAGAAGCATATGGTGTGTTAATGCAAGTATTGTTCATTGGATATAGATTTTCAGCGTGTGTTAGTCTGGCCCCGAAGATTAAAATTTGCTTGAGGATACTGGTCTGGAAGACTGTAACTATAGAGTGATTTTTAAAGGCTGTTTTTCCTTTAAGCATGATGATGGTGCTGAAATGATTGACAACCATTTTAATATAACTAAAGTATGGGAAAGAGCTTGGAGTATAAATGCCATTTAAGAAAAAGGTTTCAGTGAGCTTTGCTTTCAAACACCTTCAAACTTACAATTTTTCACGGAATCACTTTTTTGAGCAGCTGTTACAGACAGGCAGTTGAAACCAGGACAGCTGCTTGCATACCCTTTCTGCACACTAGCATATCACTGCAGCCAAACCAGAGTTGTACTTGTGACCCGTCTTGCATCTCTGTGCTGTATATTGTAGTTTGTTCTAGCAAGAAAATACACCATTCTGACCAGAAGATGGCAATGAGAAATGAGGTTTTAAACTTAACTTTATTTCTTTATTAAGCATTGTGCAGTGATGCTTCAAGATTATCAGAGTTTATATGCCAAAGCTTTCCAAACAGATTTTTTGGAATAATTAAAAAAAAAGCAGCTTCATATCTACATAGATGAGCCATCAGTGGCTGTCTGAGGACATCCAGCAGTAGGGAATGCAGGAGGTGGTTTAAGACCAATTTTCCCATAAATGCCTTCTCATAGCTGGTTTCCAGGGACTGCACGGTGTTTGAAACCCCCAGAAATGTTTAGCAGTTGAGCCTGAAGGACCTAAGGACCTTGAAGCTTCACTGGAGCGCTGGGGTCCCAGTGTACTGACTCCCTCAGGGCTTTAGCTGAGTAGTTTCCCAGGTGCTTACTGGATGTTTTTAATAGTGCAAGGGGGAGTTGTTAAAAATTTTGATTTCTTGTTTCTCACATTCAGTAGGAATGTAGAAATTTTAACATAATGTTTGTTGTCAGATGTTCGTCAGCACAAGTGAAAACAAAGATGTGTGGCCACCCTTCAGGAGCTGTAGCACAGGAGACCTACTGCTCACCTGCCCCAGGGACATGAGGGTGTTGCTCCCTGTGTGGCTCTGAACCTGGTGTGGCAGCTCTGACTCCATGATCAGATGTAATCCCCAGATCACTTTGTGCTGCATTTCTTTTGTTTTTACTCTCACCTCTGGAAAGTGATTGATTCTTGGCACAGGATGGGAAACTTCTGGGAATCTTCAAAACTGTTTCCCACTAAGCTCTTCCTATTGTTTTTATCACACTGACTCCTAACATACGTTGGGAGTAGCACAGTGGAGTTGGCAGAAGCATACTCGCGCACAGTGGTAGATGAAGAAATCTCTCTCCTCCTTTAGTATTTCTATGCTTGACTGCAAACACAGTGTGTATCCTATACATAGATATGCTGTATGGGTTTTACTAGGGGGAAGCAACTTAAAACTGAGCAGTTCCTATGACCAGAGTGAATTATCAGTTCTTTCAGACTTCCCCTCAAACAGGAAAGAAAAATGATAAAAAATGTGTTTGGAATCTTTGCAAAGTTGCCTTTGCCAATCCCCAGAAATTGAGATCTTTTTCCAGCAGAAAAACAGACAGCAGGAGACAGCCTGAACACTGAAAAGCTCAGACAGTGGAAGAGAAGTAATGTGACCAAGGGGAGCAGGTCAGAACTTGGTGTCAGAGCGAGGCTGAGAGCTTGCTTTATTGCCTGACCCATCTTGATTCCTTCAGGTGATGCTTCTTGAGATAGGGACCTCATACTCCACCATTTCACAGTCCTGATGAGGCTGTTCTTTGGTTCTTCCTTACCTACACAAGCTGACGGTACCTCCTGGACCTGCTATTCTGCATCTCCTTTTGGAGGGAGGACAGCATTTGATGCTTTCCCTGTAGGGTAGGGGGGAAAGTCTGTGCTGTATGTTGTGCATAGCGATGGCAATTTGAGTGCCAGTGACTTAGTCTAGCTTCCTTGTTTGTACTCATTTCAGCTGTTATAATGGAGAATCTCCGGTATACTCTGCTGTTCTTTAACAACTCAACCACATCTAGTGTCAACAAGGAAGCAGCTAATCAAAGGCTGTTAGCGTAAATGAGCAGATCCAAGATAACACAACTAATGCACATGCCTCCACAAGTGCCCCTTGCCCACCCTGTTTGTCTTTCCTTGGTTTTGCATTAACCTGGTACTGCCATCCACCTTCTCTATGGGCTGATGATCACAACTCTATCGTTTTATGGGACTTCATACATGGAAGTATCCAGGTGCATCATTTTCTCTATCTGCTCCTGTCATTTGCCAGAGCTGTGAATCAGCTTTCTTTAAGGACAGTCCGCAGAGGCTATCTCTCCAGTGGAAAAACGTTGGTTAAATCGTCCAAGTTGGTGTGTTTCTTTCATGGGACATATTCTGACCTCCTGATTCATGCTCAGGTGGGTTTGACTGCAGTGGCATATGGCAGGATGCATCATGAATGGGTTCATTCTCTTCTGTCACTCCAGGTTGAATTCTGATTTTTTTTTTAATTATTCTGTCACTCAGTGATTGTTCAATGTGTGCTAGGATTACAGGACCAGGACTGTGGAGCCAACACACAATCATTAATTGTGGTGAGGGCTCAGCCAGCAGGTTGATGGATATGGGGCAGAAGCTGAACATTTGCTGCAATACCTGGGCCCTCTGTGTCAGAGGCAAGGATGACTGTTATCCCTGCCTGTCCTCAGGCCCCACAGAGCTTTGGGGGGGGAGCAAGGGTAACTGTTGGATGAGAATGTAAAATCAGGGGCTTGTGTGTTTTAATGTGTGTGTTCAAGATCATGCATCCTTCTGAAGATCCTGTGTCCTTCTGTGCAGACAAGGATTATTGCTGATCTTTGACCTTGTTGGCACATTTTAGCTGTAGGCTGTGTGCCAGTGGGCTGTTACTTTCCTAATGTATTTGAGGCTACAGTGAGGAGGTAAATCTGATAATGGAATTTCTTTGCTAAAGAGAAGTGAGCAAAACCAGAGACAAGTGCAGAATGCAGCACCCAAAGGTCCTTTGATAGGAAAATACCATAGAAATGTAAACTAATACTGGCTCTGCCTTCTCATCTTCTCATTTTTCCACTGTTTTTCTCTTTTTATCTAGTTTCTGCTTCTCTTTTGCTTATATCCTTCATTCCAGCCTTTCATGTGCAAACTGTGTTTTGGCAGTAGGCACAGAGACTCTGATTCAACATTAGCCTCAGTCTAGCAAGGTACTTGCTGGGACTGCTGAGATGCTTAAATCGGAGTCTGCAAAAGTGAGTGTCTGGGGATTCAGCTGTACAAGATATGTACAGAGATGCATCATGGGTGGATGCTCTCTTCTGTTTTTTTTTTTTACAGGAGAGAGGTGCCAAGCAATCAAAACCTTTTTACACCATGGCAAGTAATAAATCAAGGCTTTGATATTTTAAGCTGTTGGTTGTACAACATTCATAAAGGAAGAATAGGAGTTATGCCAGCCATGCTGGTTATTCATCATCTTCATCAATTTAGCTAGTCTCAGGCATTCAAGTTGTTCTTTCCCTCCTTTTATTTCTTAGTAAGCATTACTTTATTTTCTAGGGAGCACAAGAAATAAGAATAGGGTATGAACATAATGATGACAAATGGTTGCTTTGGCCTTCTCTGGGAAGACTGTGATAACCTAGGTCTGGTCTTTGTGTGTTCCTTCTGCCTTGCAGCATGAGTTCACTGAGGTGGCCCTGGACTGGCAGACCTCCAAATTGGCGTGTGTCTGACATTGTTCAGTGGGAACACTCTGTGCAGACCCAGGCACGCTCCTCTCCTTGGCATCGGAGGAAAGAAAACAAAAGACCTTGGTCCCAAGTTTGTTGGCTTTATCAATGCATATTATGGTTGCCTTCTCCATCTTCAAAAAGCTGTTGCAACCCCAAGACCAGATCATTGGTACAATCTGGCAAATCCCTCTTCATTTGCCAATGATAGACAACTGGTGAGTAATGCTTCCCTGCTGCAAGCTGGTTATGAGCATAGAGGAACAGCTGAACATCAATAAATCACTAATTATTGTCACCCTGTCTACCTCCTTGTTCAGCTTAAGCATAGTTTTGGTGCAAAACCGATTCTGCCAGTGCCTCTGTGGGTAGCTTGATCTCCCACCTGAGAGAGTTTGCAGCTGATGGTTCTGTTTTCCGTGTTCTATCTTGGACTTCAAAGCTGAGGAAACCTTTATAGAAAAATTTCAGCAGAACGGTTTTCATAAGAAAATGCAGTTCTCAAAAATGAAAATACTTCAAGAAATACTAATTTTGAGAAGACTTCCACTTCAGGCAGAAGATGCATCCCAAATATGTTCTATTTGAAAGTCTCTGACATAAAACTTCTTAATTTTCCTTGTCCAGTGTTTTTTCAAAATGAAAACAAAGGCTATAATGTCAGTGTTCAACAAAATGGAATTACCAGTTTTCAGCTTAGCTTTAGGGAGAATCAGCCAAACTGTAGTTGTAAACATTATTATTATCAGACTTCTCAGGTTGATGTAAGGGGTGATCTGCAGTGGAATTTCACAGCAATCTCTTACAGCTTTAAATCTTAGTCAGATTTAAAGTTAGGATGTAAAACTGCTTTTAGTCAGCCTGAACACAACTTTCCATTTCTGAGTAGAGCTGGACTTGGTCTCCCAGCTCTTGCTCTGGTCATGTAACTATGTGGGAGTGACTAATGGGAATATTGTTGGAATAGTTATTTGCCAATATTAAAAACAGCTTGATTCTATTAATAAGTGTAATGAAGGAAAGATGGTGTGAGAAATGCTGGTTGTGACCTGTCTCCATCTCACTTCATCCTCTATTAAGGAAAACTTACCACCTCTGCTGCAGCAGCAATCTGAGCACCATCTCCTTGAGTCTGCAGCTCTGGGAAGGATGGATGCTTGTGTCCAAAGCAGTGCTTGTGACCATGCAGCTGAGTCCCAGTGCTAAGCTGTTTCTCTCAGGTTTTCTCTTGGAATTTCTCCTCTGAAATGCAATGATGTAAGTTCATGATGGACCTAGCCTACTTTGCAGAAGGCAAGCATGGACATAACGTCCTGAGGGGACTTCTGCTCTGGAGCAAAGACCCAGTGTATGGTCTGGGCCAAATGGCATCCAACATTGTTGTAAAAATTGCAACAATATAGTCTTTATACAACCTTTTTACACAGGGGTGACCACTAGCCAGAAAAGAGCAAGCTTCTGCCCTGGGACTCTGCACCATGATGCCATCTTCAGAGGGCTTTGCATCCATGCTTAGCTAATGGCCTCTTAGAAACAGTGCGAGAGGAGAGGCTTCCACTTGCGCAGGCTTTTTCAAGTGTTGGACCTATTGGTTGGGTGAGCAACTGGGAAGTGTTAAGTGGAATTGAAGCAGCTGATGCCTCTGATCTGTGTTAATGGGGGATAGCAAGAGACAAACAATTATTCCACTCATATTAAACATTAAACATGAAAGAATTGCATTAAAATGTCCTAGGAGAAAGGAATTAATTGAGTCTTTTTGATCTGTGGGTATTCTAGAAGATTTGACCCTGGCATGTGTCTGACTTGGTGCACCCAGTTATATTTTAAACAATAGGGGTTGAATTATCCTTTTGAAAGGGAATGAACATGCAGCTGAGGTTAATACAGAAACCACCACAAATCTGTCCTTTAAGATGCCTAGAGGAAGGGTTAGAGTGAATATCTGCAATTTCTGGATTCTGCTCTCAGATGTATTTGGACAGAAGGAAGTATGAAGTTATAAGGAGAAATCCATAGCCCTATATTATAGGGGAAAAAGGAAAGTGATGGGTCATGCTCTAGGTAATGTTGGCTGGTCCAAGGCAGGTAAGTGCTGACTGATTTTTACCTGCAGGTAGATAGTACATGAAGAGATGGCTGATCAAGTGTGCATTTAGAATCACTGACATTGAAAAACCTGAGGTAGAAAGACCTACAAAGGTTTTCTGGTGCAACTTCCAGCTCAAAGCAGGGGTAACTTCAAACTTCAATCGGGTTGCTCAGGGCCTTGTCCAGCAACCTTCTGACTATCTCCAAGGACGGACATCACCTACCTGAGTCCTTGCTGCAGTGTTTGCTTTTATTGTGAGGAATTTTGTCTTTATCTAGAAATAGACGTATCCTTAGTTGTCTCTGCTTAACAAGGGTAATGGAAAGATAAAGGCCAACAAACATCTCTGAGGGTTTCCTAAAAGGGACTGGAAACCACTCAGAAGAGGAAAGAAGACTGAGTGAATGCTGGTGTTCAAGAAATAGGTTTTAGCTTCAGGGCAAATAAGAACCAAAGGGAAAGAAGTTCCTCTGTGGTAGCTAGATCAAAAAGAGCTTAAGAAACCAAGAAAGCCAAAGTAAAATAATCATTAAACGCTCCTCAACATTCATTGCCCTTCTTCCTCCATGAGCATTGCTTACCTCCTTGCTTCCCTGTCTCTTGGTTTCCTGTTGCCTTAGAGTCAGAGAAGAGAGGTAAGCACTGCAACTCCCTTCTCCACTCCAGGGCCTGCCAGGGAAGGCAACGGGCTTCCAGCTGCCTTGGACAAGCATGGTTTGCTGATCTTGCAGGCTAGTGGCCAGTACATTTGCTTTGTTCGTTGTAGCCTCCGTTGGGATGCGAAGAGAGCGCCAGCCACGGATTTCATTAATTCCACCATCAGTAGGTCTGAATTCATTGCCACTAATACAATGCCTTTTTCTATGCACTGTGCCAGGGGTATTTTTTTTTGACACCATGTGTGACCTCCTGTTATTTCTCAACAAATGTTGGCAGGCACAACACAGCCGACAGACCAAAACAGCACAGTGTGTCACAAACTGCTGAGTGCATCCAGGCTGAAATGAACAGCCAATTCCAGAGTGGGCTGAAAATTAAATCAATAAGGAAGGAATGCATACAAGTATTGCTCCCTTC
Source organism: Nipponia nippon (assembly GCF_047370975.1). Classification (NCBI taxonomy): domain Eukaryota; kingdom Metazoa; phylum Chordata; class Aves; order Pelecaniformes; family Threskiornithidae; genus Nipponia; species Nipponia nippon. The sequence continues at coordinate 13,880,258 of NW_028262391.1, forward strand.
TACTCCAGCTTTGCTGCTTCCCTTTGCACATGTTATCTCCTCTGAGTTGGACTTGGCAACAGCCAGGATGAGGTTATATTTTTATTTCTGTTCTAGCCTTCCAAAATTTCTCCAAACTACTGTAAATGGGTGTTTCTGAGCTAGTCCCAAGCAACTTACCAATTAATTCCTTCATCTGAGCTGATATTCAGCCCCTGCTTTTTACAGAAGGGTTTGACCTGTTCAAATAATGTGTTAGAAATAGTGATTATGGTAAATGGTGGTTGTTTCCATACTGGATAACCCACTTTTCTCACCCTCCTTTTTCCTTTGGGGTTCTGTGCCTCTCCTCCCTGTTGCTCTGTGTGTGTGCATATTGCTGTGGAAGAGGAGAGCAGGGTGAAGTGCTGCAGTTAGCTGTAGGCAGCCTGAGCTTTCCTTAGTGACAGACATTATGAAGGTTTTAACCATTCAGATGCAGGACAGAGGATTGTGTAGTGTTGCAGAACATGATTGTTGGGGGATACTGGGTTTGCTTTTTTATGAATACATCACCTGCACCATGTGTAAGGAGCAGCTGTGCCATCCTAGGAACTCCCCATGCCCCAGCCATCCCACAGCCAACCCCAGCCTCACTGTGCATCTCTCCCCTCTGCTCAAGCCACACAAGAGGGCCTGAGTCACTGCTGTCAGGCCAGGGCTCTGAGAGACCCTAAAGGTCTCTGGCTCAGGGTGGCTGACACACAAGCACATTTGGGCTCCTGTCTTCTGACAGGATTTTATTTAGCAGTTGTCAGTTATGGTGCAATTAATTTGACCTGTCTTAGGATGACCATGGTAGGAGGCAAGTGCTCATGGAGCAGATTCATGCCGGGACACCTTCTGCACTCCATCAGACCCATGCATTTTGTGTGCTCAGTATGGCGCACTGGACTTGAGAGTCTGGAGACATGTTCCTCTGCCAACATGCCTTTCAAGAAAGCAAGGCAAAGAGAAATAGCTTCAATACAACCATCCTGCAAGCCTGGTTCTGCAGAGAATTGTCATTTTTTTGGCATCAAGGAGAGCATTTTAAGCTGATGAGAAAATGCAATAGGCTGATTTACTTGGATGTGCTTCAGTATTTCTTTGACTTTAGCCAGGGGAGGCCATAAGGGGGGGTAGAGAAAACCAAAATATAATGCTGCACAAGGCTTGTTTGTATGCACTGGGGCTTGCAGGCACTTGCTAAACTTGTACCTGCACATGGGCCAAGTGGAAAAGCAGGGCTGGCAAAGGGAATTTTTCTTCTAATCAGCCCTTGCAGAGGCAGACTAACTTGTGCTGTCAGCAGCCCCAAGTGAAGCCATGCATCTTGGAAATTTTTTTTTTTTGGGGGGGGGAACTTATGCCTGCCTTCTCTGCCGTCATGGTCTCTTGCAGATTATTTTGACTCTTTCAGGCCCTCTGACTGCACCTTCCTCTTCCTCCCCATGGGTGCAGGCCTGTAGAGCGGGGGCCCACCAGGTGGCACTGGCGAGATGAAGTATCCTGCAAGCAGGGAGGCTAAACCCCAAGCCATAGAAGGATGGAAATAAACCCATTTCTCGTTTTTTTTTGTTAGCAAGACTTGCTTTCCTCTCTGCTAAAGTGCCCATTCCAGAGCAAAGCAAAGGGTAAGGAGAGGCCCTGAGTGAGATGTCCCGGGGCAATGATATGTTGCTGGTAGGGTTGGACACACTTTTCTGGTAGGGGCATCCCCCTCCTACTCAATTTTTCTGAAGATGGCTGGTCTGTCAGCTCCTTGGTGTCCCTTTCAACACTGCAGCAGGGCTCTGTAAGCTACTGGGGTGACAACAATTGCTTCTCTGGCTGAAATGTTTTGATGGCAGAGGATGGCACACGCAGAAATGAGGATGTGAGAATAAACAAGTCCTGACAGAGAACACCAGCCAGCAGTAGTATTAGCTATCTCTTAGAAATGGGGAAGTGTGACCTGTCATCCTGGTCCCAGGGCTGGCACCAAGACTTGTACATCAGAAAGCCAAAGAGAGGGTATTGCAGGGGCAGTTCATTGGAGAACGGTGACAGTGACTCAGTCCCTACTGGCTGTCTAAAGCTGAGCATGAGCCCATCCATTTGCAGTTGTTACTCTCATAGAAAAAGCCATGTCCTTGGAGACTTTGACTTCCAATTTGCAGCGCATTTAGGGAATGGAATGCAACAAAACTCCTGTCCCTGTTGTGATGGGGAGCAGAGTGTTGCATCTGTGGAGTAGCTGTGGC